>NC_141878.1:598976630-599614964 GCF_056163025.1 Triticum urartu
ATCAACCTTCCGAACTGGACGCCTCCGCCTCCTCCTCCTCCTCCGGCGAGTCAGGGCACTCCGCCTCCTCCACCGCCTCCTCCTCCGGCGAGTGACGATCAGGGCACTCGGCCGGCTCCTTCTCCGGCGCGTGGCGGCACTCCGCCTCCTTCGCCTGCGCCGGCGCGCCCGAGCAGCCAGCCTCCTCCTTCTCCGCCTCGTCAGCAAGGGCGGAAGAGACCCACCGTCGCTCCGGCTGCTCCGACGCGTCGTAGTCCTTCTCCTCCGCCTTGTAAGAAGACAGCCGCTCCGTCTGCTCTGCCGGCGTCTAGCAGTACAACCAGAGGCGGGAGGAAATACAGATTCGGTCCTTCTCTGAAGACTCCAGAGAAGTTACCATACGAGATGACCCCGGAGGAGAACGTGAAATCGCGTGAACCGAAGTGAAGGACTGGTTTCAAGGGTTGAAAGCACAGAGACATCCACCTCCGGAGGAGAAGGTAGATCCGGTGAAAGCGAAGCGCACTCTGGCTGCCCTGACAAAACCACCCAAGTCTCCGCCAAAAGGCAACTATGAGCGCATTATTGGAAAGACATTTGTCGTAGCGGAGCGGTCGGGAAGTACTGTCAGTGATCAAAGGATGAAAGAACGACGAGCTGGGAAACAAATTGCCCAGATCGGCGAACAAGCGAAGCAATCGTGCCCCCCGCTCAAGGTGCCTGCTAGCGACATCGTTGATTCGAGGATGGTGCCCGGTTATAGCAATCTTGGAGGTTACCTGCCCGACGATGTACATTATGATTTCTTGGAGGTGCAGATACACAGATACGAGTACGGGAAGCCTCTCGTCAAAGATGAAAGATCTCTAACAACGATGATGTGAAGATTGCATGATTGGTACATGAAAACCTGCAGAGAGTCTGGGGGAGTAATACTTTGTACCTGAGAGTTAAAAAGGAGCATGAACTCATTGGAATTGAACTGTTGCATGTTCCATTTGAGGAGTTCTTTCAGTTTTTCAATCAATTGGCCCTCGATAAAGTAACGATCACCTGCTACTGTCTGTAAGTAGTACTACTTCTGTCATTAAGTCCCTCTATATATATATAGGCCAGCTCTTTCATTGCATGTATTTATAATTATCCTCACTATATTATGCAGATTGAAGATCGCCGAATTGAAGAAAAGACAAGTCGGTGATATTGGCTTCATTAGCACAAATCTCATAGATGCAACTGAGGTTAAATTTCATGCCGAAGATACCGAGGCCAACTTGCTACGATCGTTGGTAATAAATGAAAACAAAGATATAATACTCTTTCCTTACAACTTCAAGTGAGTGTTACTGTCTAGCTTCTGCATATTTGGTTTCCCTTATATATTAGTCCAGGTTATAGTAATGTAATTGATGAGTTATGCATGCGTGCGCAGGTTCCACTATATTCTCCTAGAGATTAAGCTTGAGCAGGGAGTAGTAACTGTCTTATACTCAAAACGAAAAGATCCCCAGGAGTATGCGGACATGACTCAAATGCTCGAGAAGTAAGTTAAATCGATCATTATCCACCATATCAGCAACTTTGTTCATTTATGATATCAAGTAATTGTTTTCTTTGTCTGGCAGGGTTTGGAGAAAATTCACCAAAAAAGCTCCGGGACTGCTGAAGAAGCTGGAATTTAGACACCCGAAAGTAAGTACTATATATAGTAGCATGTTCCGCGCATCTCCTAGTGATTCAAGCGCTAGTTTCATCAATACCATTTGGCATTCTTGCTTATCAGTTTGATTGACCTCTATTTCTTGTAAAGTGGTTGTGGCAGGAACAAGGGAATGATTTCTGTGGATACTATGTTTCCGAGTCCATCCGCCACACGACCTATGAGCGGGGCTACTCTGACGAACAATATGAAGTACGTAAATAACAATATTCACCATTTTATTTTATTACCATCATTTGTGTTGAGTTTCATTCATTCATATATATATATATATATGTATGTATGTATGTATGTATGTATTGACCCCCTTCTTCAAATTAGATGTTTCGGATGCGGGATGAACTCCTAGCACCAGATCGCATGCTTTCTTGACCACGTGATCGCTGAAGATGGAGAATACTATGTGGACCACGTGTCCGTATGTTAGGAGATTATATTTGTAAAAGATAATTATTGTATATATGTAGCCGGTAGTGTCGGATAGATATACGAGAACTTGTTGTTCGACCAATCTCTCGGAGAAGGAGAGGTGGTCGATATCACTTCTCTCTGTATGCATATATGTTCATGACGATCTTTTGTTTCCTTCGTTTGCTTACTAGCTAGCTAGCGTGTCTAGCTAGTCCTCTCTATACGTATGTATAGTACGTAGCGTCGACCAAGCATGGACAAAAGAGAGGACACTTCTCTCTATTAATTAGCTAGATAACATAATATATGAAACACCTAAATTAACCCCCCAAAACCCCAACCCCCCCCCCCCTTAAAAAAACAAAAACCCCAGCCACAGAAATGCTGACGCGTGGATGCCTATTGGTCCCTGTTGGTGCCACCAACCGGGACAAAAGGCCCTCCTGCCTGGGCTCAGCACACATGCCACATGGAGGCCATCTGTCCCGGTTCTGGACTGAACCGGGACTAAAGGGCCAGGGCATTAGTACTGACCCTTTAGTCCCAGTTCAGGAACCGGGACAAAAGTCCCTTACCAACCGGGACAATAGGCCCTTTTTCTACTAGTGTAGGGAAGAAAGGGCCGAGCAACGGCGGCAGCGGCAACCTCCGCTCTAGGGTTAGCCGTGGCCGCCCGCAGATCAGCGGCGCGTCGGATCAACGCAGTGGGAAGAGAGGGCCGAGTAGCGGCACCAGTGGCAACCTCCGCTCCTCCTTGCGATGGGGACAATCAAGCTCGATGGGGGGGGGGGCAGCGGCGCCACCGGCCGTGGCGCCCCTTCGGGAGATGCTGGTTCGAGGCGGTGGGTGGCGGCGGCGGCGATGTGGGCGGGAGGAGAAGAGGCGCGCGGGAGGGGAGGGGAACGAGAGAGCGGGAGGGAGAGGAGGCGGCTAGGTCTTCAACACAGGAGCACCCAACTTTTATACCACTTTACACGAAATGACGAGAATGCCCTCAGTGGGGCAGCGTAATTACGCGCGGTGGCACGAGACGACGGTGACTACCGCAGTTGGAGGCAGTAACTATTCATTTCTATAGTGCCCATCCCAGATCCGACGGCCCAGCTCTTCCATGCGCTCGATCGGACGACCAAAAACTCATCAAGCAAACGCATCCGACGGCCGAGAGTCGCTGAGCTATGAGGAGCTTTGTAGGAACATTCATCTCTTATTTCTAGATGTGTACGCCATTAAAAGGATGGCGTCAAGAGATCAGAGGTTCGAGAAAGTAAGAATGGGAAAGGGTTTTGGATAAGGCCATGATCGGCGTGCAACCGAAAAGTGAGGGTAGGCGGTGGCAGCCGGAATAGAGGTTTTGTTCGGCGAATTTGACATAGGACGAAGCTATAAATTCACAGTAATTTGAGACGGGAGACATGGGCGGTGTTAGAGTTGGGTCCAGCTGAACTCAATAGTTCTATACTAATCTAGTACTCCTTCTGTATAGACTAATATAAGACCTTTTAATCAAGGTTAATATTAATTACTTAGGTTATCTTTATTTCGCTTGAACCAACAGTTTGATAGAGGCGAACCATTGAGCATTTGCTTTGGCTTGGTCACTCGCTAGGGAAGTACTCCCTCCATCCGAAAAAACTTGTCCCAAACTTGTTTTTCAAATGGATGTATCTAGCACTAACTTGGTGCTAGATACATTCATTTGAGGGACAAGTTTTTCCGGCCGGAGGGAGTATGAGACTATGAGGTTAATTTAGTCACCGTAGTGGCTAGGTTGTGCATTCACAATTTTCTATTCGGGGTATAATTCTCAAAATAGCCCGTGAATACACAAGTCTGTGTTGTATCAAGTGAGTTTCAGTCGTACAGCTTTAGTTTCAAGTGGGTTAGTGCGGTATCAAGTAGCTAGTACTATCGCATCGTTGGGTCCATAGTTTCGGCAATGGTATACAACCTCTCGATTGTGTGCATCGCTTGATTTAAAGGCCAAGGGCAAATCCTTCTTTTCACAAAAAAAAAAAAAAAAAAACTTATGCATGTATGTGTGTGGGGAGAAGATGATGAAGAAGATGGCCAGCCATGTCCCTCGCAAAACAAAAGACCAAGCATGTGAGTATGAGTGTGATCAGTATGGCCGTAGGTCTTATGACTCAAGTCATGTGACTTTCAGTTACTTGACACGTGGCCTAGGTTGTGAAGGACCCAGATGTCAATGACCACTAAGTCACCTTACTTAAATTAGAGAATCTGGACATGATCGGTATAGTATTTTTGGCCATGCTGTCAGACTGAAGTGAACTGCCTATTTCTTCAGTGTAGCTGAATCAAGTTCAGTTATCCAATGGCTCGCCAGCATCCAGTTAAAGAAGATCCAACGGCTCAGTGTCCGCCGCTGTTCTGTAGCGTTTCATCCGTTTACCGTTACTGTTCCCGCTCTACTCCTTGCCGGGCTATATAACAGCCGACGCTGAGTGTCTCTAAACCATTCTATTAGCTGGAGAAATCCCCAATTACACTTTACACATGTATACTCCAGCTACAGAGCATATTCTATAGTATGGGCGTAGATCCTATGACTAAGTCATGTGACTTTCAGTCACTTGACATGTGGCCTATGCTGTTAGACGAGCCAGATGTCACTGACCGCTAAGTCACCTGACTTAAATAAGAGAATCTCGGCATGATCGGTATGTACTTGTGGCCATGTGGGCAAAGGCAGTGGCCTTCGTGGCCATGGAACAAGCTTAGAGCATCCCCAACATCAAAACAAAACTTTGGGTATCTAAATTCATTTTTACACGAGAAGTGAAAATATTTACGTGGCCAAATACAATTATGCTTTTACAACAGACCTAAGAACTAGATACCTAAATCTCAGCTTCTACTTTTACCACACATATTTGTGCATATGCATTGCTCTAAATAATAATGTCAAATAACTCCCACACGTATGTGAAGAAGTGGAGATTGAAGAAATTTCTGTGTGTAACTGTGTATCTATGGATCGATGACTCAAGTTGAGCACACCACACATACGCCCTGCCCCTCTTGAATGGATGGATGATGTGATGTGATGTGATCCAAGAAAGAAAGAAAGAAAGAAAGAAAGAAACGAAACGTGTTTCGATAAGCAGAAGATGCGCGACGGCAATTTTGATGATCGATCAGCAAGTTAAAAGTTAGAGGTGGGGACGGCGCAATGGGAGAAATCCCATTCTCCTTCCTTGCTCCCAAGTTAGTCTACGAAACATTGTAGCTATGTTGTACATCCACGGTTTCTGCCAATGTAATTCTCCAAATAGCTCATGAATAATGTTTTGGACTGAGTTGGTTTTTGGGGCCATCAAGTTAGTTTAGACTTGGTTAAAAAATAAATTGCTCTTGGTCAGGCTTTGAAAGATATCAATTATGTTACTTGTGTCGTGTCTCAATGTTGGATCCATAGTGCAAGCATGATATACTAGTTTCTCCTTTCTTACCACCCGATGGTTTAAGAATTTGCCACTATCTTGGTACTAAGGTTATCATGTGGTAATTTGTTATAAATGGTTTACAACTAATACGTTACCATCGACCAACAAAAGAGCGTGAGAAAAGCTTGTCAAACTATGTAGATTTAGTCTAGTTTAAAGGCCACACTGATATGAATGCTACAATAAAAATGGACTGTCAATGTCATAAATGTTTAGGCTCCTAAATGTTTTTATTCGTGAATCAACTTTTAATCCAATGTTCTCATCATGGTTGTGACTGTCCTTGTGCACTTTTTATCTCACTTATCTCTTGTTGTGTGCACGTAGAAATGCATATTAGAATGTTCTTGCACAAACTAGATTGTGTCATGGTGTGGAGACCAATACGCAAACATCATATCGTTATGTTTTTCAAAAAATATTCAAAACAACAACATTACAAACATTGAATTTGATATGCTATAAACAAAAGGGTTTCATACCAAGTACAAAGCGCTCATATTTCAATGCCTAACTAATTATTCCTAAGATAAATACATGCATATTTGACAAAGAAACAAGCACCCATCACTGGCGAGAACATTGAGAAGATATTCAACAATAAACTACTTATTGGCATCACATACACTCTAGAATAGTGTATTTAGTTATGCCTAAACCTGATATATACAATCAATAGCAGCCAACAAGTTCTACAGATAACTATGAATATTGTGTAAAGGAAGCATACAAGCACAACATAGTATATTTACCTTGTGTTCTTATGTGATATTTTTGCTATTCTTAATTTATGGTGAAAACCACTATATTATTTTTATAAACAACCCAAATTAAACCACAAAATTAATTAAATGACAAAACATATTACTTTGATTTAGCATAAAATGAATATATTCAAATTTATTTAACTTAATGTGTATGAGTGGGATGTCCTTGTCAATTTCACTAGTAATACATACATATAATAAAATATATCACTAAATATAACAATAAGGGTAATATGTATTTATGTGTCATGAATAGTTGTGATGAAGTAAAAAAGTTTAGTATAACTGAATAGCCAACAACAAAATAATGCGGGGACTATCAGCACAATAGTGCTCAATCAAGGACTACAATGTAATTGGCATTTCAAAGAGCGATCAGGCACTTCAACTTAGACAACCTTCCTAAATAGTTATCTATAAAAGCATAAAATATTTTAAAAATATTTTCCCCAGCTTAACAACAAACATAAGTGTATTCCATGCTCACACAACATTAATAAAGTAACGAAAAGGCCGTGACGAGGAGGAGGAGGAGGATCCTTTGGGACGAGGAGGAAGAAACGGATATATTGCTCCATTGCGGGGCAGCAGTTGGTTGCTGCTATAGTGCTACTACATGGGAGTGGGAGGTGGAGGAGGAAGAAGAAGAAGAAAAGGATCTTCCCCTGCCTCCACCTCTAGCAGTCCTATGTGGCACCGTCCCGACCCAACCCGCCATACACACCGCCTGCACTAATCTCCTCCATCCCCAACTGTTTTCTTTCCTTTTTCTGCAGGCGTGCAGCTGACGTGTGGGTCCAGCAATGAGGCAGACACTAGTGCAGAACCGGCCTTTAGTGCCGGTTCGTGACGGCCTTTAGTGCCGGTTCGCCAACAAGCACTAAAGAGTGGGGACTAAAGCCCCACCCCTTTAGTACCGGTTCGTCACGGACCGGCGCTAAAGTGCAAACACGTGGCACGAGCCAGGCCCGGGTGCGCGTAGGGCTTTAGTACCGGTTGGTAACACCAACCGGTACTAAATGTTTGGGTGTTTTTTTTTAATTTTTCCTTTAATTTTGTGTTTTCAATTTAATTTAGTGATTGTTTTACATTATAATGAGTTGTTAAATCATTAGGTGAAAGTACCGCGGATTAGTTTCGACTGGATGCATTTGGATCTAGCTAGCTAAGTGATCAAGTATATGCCATATCCATATTATACTTGATCACCTAATTAATATATATGGATATGGCATGCATATATATACTTGACCACTTAGGTAGGATCCATCCAGCTAAAACTAATCTGTGGTTTCTTTCATTAAATGATATAATAACTCATCATCATCATCATATTAACATAAAAACTCTTGCATCATATCATCAACATGAGTGTATATATATACTCTAGCCAGCTAGCTAAAATCATCGTAGTCGTCATTATCACTATTTAATCATCATAGTCATTACCGCTATCTAATCACCACCAACAATAGCTTAAAGAAGAAACATTCACTTGTACCAGAAGCAAAAATATCATCGAGTTCAACATGATTGTCATGATATTATAAGCGTTCATATATAACACCACAAAAGCAAATCACTCTTGGAGATTAAGTTCAGAACGAAGAACACGGACATGAAAGGACAAGTACTAAGAGCAGCGTGAACTAGCTAAATCACTCCTGCTAGCTACTCTTTCTCTGGTAAAATAGCATAGAACATGTATAGCTCTCCTGATTCATCATACTGGAGCATGCAGATGAACCTGTCTCCTAATCGTGGGATGCGCTTCTCATTGCTGCCCCCTAGTACTTCTCTGCGATCGTTAAAAAATTTCCTCCAATCTTTCACTATTAAGCATTCATCGCTTCTAGAAATCCTGAATGCATTCATGTGCAATGCAGGATATCTTGGCCATAAGCTAACAATTGACATGCGACCTTTAGTCTCGATCCCCTGAGGCACAACTGTCATCGAGAATTCCAGTTAAAGAACATCGTATAGTACTTAATTAATATACTTAGCAATGAAAGTTTAGCAAAAATTATGTATGCAAAAGATGCACTGAGGACAAATAGTAAAATTCTTACCATCATTCCTAAATAGATGTGACCGTAGTTCAATACCATCACTATTGGTCGCACGTTTTGAGTACTAACATTTCTAAGTGCAGGAAGAAAATTTGTCTTTACAGTATGAAGATCCTCAAGCCATGAAACATAATGACTTATCTCCCCGCAGTTTAGTTCAGCTCCGGGACAGTAGTAGGTCCTGTCTATCAAGCGCCGGACATGTTTGCTTGAATGGAAATAAGCTGTCAATAGAAATTAGTTGTCAATTATTTTTGAATAAGCAATATCAAAGACAAAAATATAGTTGAGAAGAACTCACATAATGGTAGAACAAGAGGCGTCTGCACATCGATCCATATGTCTCTATTACCTTCAATATCATCTTCCAGACGAATATCAAAGTTGATAACCATACCAGGCTCAAATGCATAAGCGTTGCATAGTGCTTGCCAAGTTTTGCATTCAAAATAGGTGTACGTATGTGCATTGTATACTTTGACGTTGAAAGTATAACCATGCTCAGTTTTCAGGTAAACTCTCTTTACCTCCATAGTTTCCATATCATTGAAACCTATCTTATCCAAGACAAAAATTCTTGCATGGCAGGGGATGCGCTAGTAGAATAGTGAAAATTAAAAATTATAAGTCAGGCAAATGAAGCATATATAAGTGATGCTTAATTACTGTATCGAATTCGAAGGTCTCATCCAGCTTGATGCTGAATCGCCTATCATCAACAAGGAAATTTCTGTCGCACTGACCGCGCTGGTCTTCACTGTATTCGCACATAATGAAATTTTTTCCGTCGTCAGACGACATTTCCTATGTTCATATAGGCGAAACATTAAACACTTACTAATTCAATTAATTCAACTACTTCTATTAATTCAACTAAGCATTTACTAAAAATAAACTAGTTATATTAATTCAAATAATCTCATATACCTAAATTTTAATTAGTTCAAATAATCTCATATACCTAAATTTCCTTGCTAAAAATAAACTAGTTCTATTAATTCAACTAGTTCAACTAGGCATTTACTAAAAATAAACTAGTTATATTAATTCAACTAGTTCAACTAAGCATTTACTAAAAATAAACTAGTTATATTAATTCAACTAGTTCAACTAAGCATTTACTAAAAATAAACTAGTTATATTAATTCAACTAGTTCAACTAATCTCATATACCAAGATTTCTTACTAAAAATAAACTAGTTCAAATAATCTCATATACATAAATTTTCTTACTAAAAATAAACTATTTCTAATTCATCTAACATATAACATTTCTAACATTCTAAAAATAAACTAGTTATATTAATTAATTCATCCAAACAATAGAAAACAGAAAATAAGTAAAAAAAAAATATGTGTGTGTATGTGTGTACGTGTAGTGTGTGTACGTGTAGTGTGTGTGTATGTGTGTGTGTACGTACATGTGTGTGCACGTGTAGTGTGTGTGTGTGTATGTGTGTGTGCATGTGTGTGTGTGGGTACTACGATTGAGCGGGCGCGTACGGGCGGCGGGGGCGGCGAGGGCGGCAGGGACAGCGACAAGATGGGCGGCGGGGGCACCTGATTTGTCCATTTTTAATTGGGCTAAATAACCCCCTCCTCCCTAATTAATCCCCCCCTTGATGGGGTGGGCGCCAAGCCTCGTAATAGCCCGTCCATGTAGCAAAGCCGCTAAAATAAAGATAACTGCTCCTATTTTACTTGTAGTAACTTCTTTGCTTTGTGAGGCAAGGCAATAGCTTGCCCAAGAAACCAGTCTAAAAGAAACCCATGTTTTACTTGTACCTATGAATAATATCTGGACAAAAAAAATGAATATTATCTTGAATCAATAAAGTGACAAGATTTCTCAAAAAAACTTAATTCAAGGAGCGATGACAGGATAATCTACTTTATAAGTTCCTTACTCTTATTTTTTCCGCGAGGAACTTTCAATCTACTCCCTCTGTAAACAAATATAAGAGTGTTTAGATCACTATTTTAGTGATCTAAATGCTTTTATATTTCTTTATGGAAGGAGTATTTCATCTTTGATCATAGCATTACAACAGAAAAAATTACGGAACGGACAAAGTACTTACCTGATGGCATTCTGGGGCGCGCGGACCATGTGCTTGGTCGGGGTTGACATGACGACGGCCACTTCAACGACGGTGAGAGCGAGGCCGGCGACTCGCGAGAAGATAACCAGGCGTTGGAGCTTTTGGTTAGCTTTGTGCTCTGCTTATGCTGCGCCTTGTGTGGAGGGAGGGAGATGTGAGAGAAGCGTGGCTCATCTGTGCTTGCTTTTATATCACTCGGAAGAATCCTGGGTTGGGTCTCCTGGGTGGCAAAGGTGCTTCACCCTTTTCTAAAAGGAACGAAAAGCACAAGACACACGCATTACATATACCATGAGTATGACCAAAGCAAAGACTCAACACACCATAAGTATCTCTCGGAAATTGTGCAGCCCTTCTAGGACGACACGCATTGCGTATATACCATGAGTACGACCATTGAGGGAGTACCATTTTTAAAAGCAATGGTAAATTTTTATGACCTCATCAGACCAACAAGCTACCCAAAACCACCACACTTAGGGCTAGCGTAACAACTTAGTATCAAATTTGAGTCAGGACACAAAAAACCACCGTTTGTGCCTAATGTGTAACACAGAGCACTGACGCCCTGATCTAGCCGCAAAACCGACAGGTGGGTCCTGCCTGTCGGGTTGACGGACGCCGTTAGACGGCGAAACGCCATGTATTAGGTCTAGTATGCCGCCGTTTCGACCCGTCCCCTCCCCCCCCCCCCCCCATTCAGTTTCCACCAGCGCTACCCATGGCGACCGGCTCCGGTGGCGGTGCGAGTTCTTCCGGCCCGAAGCGCTGACGGACGGAATGCTTCGCCATTGGCATGTTCGGCCCCAACCCCAATGGCTTATGCAACCTCGATTCAGAGTCGTCGGCGCTTTAGAAAGCTCTCCCGCCGGCGCCATCATGTACGAAAGAGGCGGGGAAGGGTGATGCGGAGGCTGCGGCGCAAAGTGCTGCCGAGGCGCCGACAAAACCGTTGAGTACTCTCGTACGCTTGGTCGCCACATAGGTAAATCTCACTCTGGCAAATTCTAGGGTTAGTTTTAGCAATAGTTATTTAATTGTCTCCGGAAATACTTGTCCTACAAATGGTTGTATCTAAACTTATTTAAGTTATAGATACATTCATTTTATCCATTTTTAGGACAAGTATTTCCGAACGGAAGGAGTATGTGATAGAATTAGAGCCAATCTGGGTTTGGGCTGTCTGAAAACCAACCAATTTGAACTGCTCGTTAATCAGAACGTCCCTCCTTGTGCTTATCCTGTAAAGTGGCACTGTTTTGTTTGCCTCCGATATTACCAACTGCAAACAATATATTGGAATCAGATCACATTGGTTAGCTTGGTTCCATTTTCCAACTAGGAACCTTCATGGCCAAACTGAAAAACGTGTACCAGAATTGTGCGCATTGGTTTTGTTCTTTCAGTTTGTATGAAGTACTACTACTACGTTCAGTCCTTCAGGAAGGGTAGCTTTACCGGTGTACGGATTGTTCAATTGACTTCTGCTGATGTGTTTTTCTTTTTTGAGAGAGACTTCTGTTGATGTGTTGAGTGTATTCATAGTACTACTACATTCAGTGAGAATAGTTTTGCAGTATTGTGACTTGCGGAGGCGCTAATTGTTTGTCCTCTGTAATTTTATTTGTATCTTCAGTTGCGAGCATGACAAAGTGGTCAGTGCTGTGGACTGTATCCTGTCCCTGGTTGGTGATAAGAATCCGGAGCACTACTTTGTCGCCACCCAGGATTCTGGTCTCCGGGCAAAGAGTGTTTGACAAAAAACTATCATTTTAGGGGTTTTTGTCTCACAGAACTACCACTTTGAAAATTTTGATCTGAAACTACCGGAAATTTCTTAATTTGTTTCTAAAAACTACCAGTTTCACTTGATGATCGTTTTATATGATTTAAACTAAAAACTGACAAAACTAGCCCACCCGTCAGGGCTAATGTGACTGAAAAGTCAATGCTAGGGGAGACTGGCCCACCCGCAGCCGTCGCCTCGCACCTCCCACCCCCACCCGCGCTGCAGATCGACGCTACCGGACCCGTGCCCTGTCTCGCCGCCGGACCAGTCCCCCCGTCTCGCCGCCAGCGGACTCCCGTGGTCCGACGCCGGCTCCCGCCTCTGTCACGGACGCGCCCAAGGCCCCAAAGAAGCAGGCGCGCCACCGGCCTGTAGCGGATGCGCCCGGACCGGCTGCCAAGGACGCGACTCCGATGACTTGCCGCCGCCGCCCCGTGCCCACACGCGGTAGCTCTCCAGGTGCAGGGGCATGGGCCGCCTCGCGCACCAAGACGAGCGGGCGACGGCGCTAGGCACCAACGACGGGAGGTGGAGATGAGGGGCGACCGAAGGGAACTCCGTCGAGGCGGCGGACGCGAGGCAGCGGATCTGGTCGGCGACGAGCTGCTCAACCTGCTCGCCGCCAGCCCCGACGGACTAGCTTCCGGCAGCAAGGGCTCGCCGCGACGGTGGTCCTGATTCCGGGGGAGGGAGAGCCGGCCTTCGGCGGCAACTAGGACGACGACGACGCGGAGGACGCCTCGCCGGGCAGCAAGGAGCCGGCGACCACAGCGTGCAGCAGGGGCGTCTCCCCGGCGGGCGCATCACCGGAGTTTGACCTCCTTCCCTCCCATGCACAGAAGCTGTTTGTGAAAATGCCAAAGAAAGATAGAGAGAGGAGAAAGAAGAATGACGTGTGGGTCCCACCTGTAATAACGGTCAACTGAATGGTCAACATATTTAAATTGTTTAAACTGTCTATTACCTGAAAGTGGTAGTTTTTAGTCACAAAATTAAGAATTTTTGGTAGTTTTCGACCACATATTAAAAAGTGATAGTTCTGTGGGACGAGGACCCCAATTGTGGTAGTTTTTTTGTCAAACACTCCCGGGCAAAGCTACGAGAGGTATGAAGATTTGCTATGCTTTTGTACCATTCTACTTTTACCATGTTATCACCTAAATTTTATTTGTGAAAGAAATTGCTCAGGGACGTTAATACAACTGACAAGTATTATATCATCTATTTAACAGAAACAACAGAAAAAGAAATATATTTTGCCATGTTATCTTACGAACTTTTTGTGCAACAATGTGTTGATGCATGTGTTTTCTTGGTTGTAGGTTCCTTGTGTTCCTGTGATATATGGTCTGAAGAACTCCCTGTTTATTGAGCAACCCTCCGTGCAGCAGCGTAAGTTTGCTCAGTTGGATGAGGAGAAGAGTATACATATGGAAAAATCAGAATTTAAGAAGCTACTGAAAGGGTCATCGGAAGGAAAGACGTCTGTCGATGGAATCGCCCCCGGAGTAGCTGCAGAGAAAAGCAAATTTAAAAGAAACAGAGCAAATGTTATATTTTCAGCAACTGTTTTTCAGGATATTCCATTGTTAGAGCTCCCGGTTCGGTTTTTTCGTCCGGTTCTTTCGTGAAAAAAAGTTCGTCAAAACCTATCAATATGGGATCTAGCTTTGAAGATCTTGATGCGAGGAATCCAACGATGAAAGCGGTTTGAGATTTGAACGCACGGTTTAAGAGATAAAACATTTTAAATAAACGGATCTACGAAAAAAGGGAAAACTCTCGGGTTGCGACAAGTGGCGCACATGCAGCGCGCCACTTGTCGCAACCTGGGGAGGTTGGAGTGATCTTTGCAACAAGTACTCCTCAACTAGTGATTTCGACGAAATCCCCTCGCGCCTCCTCCACCTCCACTCGACCAGGGGTTTTGTTTACCGCTCGAAATTTCAAGATTTGCCATGGTTACCACATATTTCGGCCACCCTTGGTAAATGGTCATTTGGAGCAAAAGAATCGAATTTTTCGAATCTTATGAATTCAAACGCCCATTGTATAATAAAGTATGACATCATGTCACAGCACTCACGTAGACAACGTTCCACTGAGCTAGTAGCTCTTTTATGATAAATACAAGTTCAGGTGCTATCTATATCTATTTTGAAAGAATTTGAATTCAAAATTGCGTTATAAATTTTGTTGAAAATTCGTTAGAAATGTGCTCGAAATTTCGTGGTAACTGTGGTAACCACGTTTACCTGTCCCCTCAATAAAAATGTCTTATTCCGTAACCAAAACCTTGCACTCGACACGCCGCCGCCCTACCCGAGTCCGCACCCCTCCGCCACCCACCTCGCGGCCTTACCGGCGCGCATCACACGTTTCCTGTCGCTTCCCTTGGGGCACCACCGGAGCTGCCGCGAAGAGGGTGAAGAGGTGGTCGCGGCACTGCAAGGTGGTCAAGTTCTACTCCACATGCTTCGGCTTCCGCGAGGCTTACAAGGTGCTCGTCGACGGCACTTTCGTGCACCACCTCCTCGTCCAACAACTCCTCCCCGTCGACGACGCCCTCCATGAGCTCCTCTACGCCGACCGGGCGCCCCCGCTCTTCACCTCCAAGTGCGTCCAGGTCGAGCTCCGCTGCATCGGCAAGTACCACTCTCAGGCTTTCGAGCCACCCAGCTCCTCGCCACCGCCAGGTCCCCTTCTGATGTTAACTTCTATCCTCCTGTTTTTATTTATTTTATTTACATGCTAGAAAGCTCTGTGAAAAAATGCGTTGGTCATCGATGCAATTTCGAATTGAATGACTTTGTTCTGTCATATTAGTCACCTGATAGAGTCAATTTGGGTTTGGGCTATCTAAAATCCTACCTGCATTGGTAGCTTATATGCAGTTTCGAATTTGGGTGCCGGCTATTTAATCACCTGATGATACAGGATGCAGCCAATTTTGTTCTGGGCTTTCGGGAAACCTAGGTGCAATTTGAATTATGGATTATAACTTTACAATAACATGAGGCCTCACTGTTAGTTTTGTAGTTTGGCACTGGTTACATTAAACCCATGTATAGTATGAAACTTCTTTGCCAACTATGAAATTGTATACTGGATTTTGGATCAGGTTGGTTTTGTTTTATCACTTTGATTGTAGGAATTTCTGGTACTATACTACTGCTACTATATTCAGTCAGGAGAGTCTTACTGTATTGTGACTTGATTAGCTCGAGGAACTGACGATTGCTTTTTTCTGTGGACTTCTGTTGGTGTGTTCAGCTGCGAGCATGAAAAACTGGTCAGTGCAGTGGATTGTATTCTGTCACTGGGAGGTATGACAATTCACTATGCTTTTGTAGCATTGTATCTTTACCATTTTATCACCTGAATTTTATTTCTGAAAAGGTCTGCTCAGGGACATTAAACCAACCGACAACTAGCATATCGTCTACTTTGCAGAAACGATAGAACCAATGTATTTTGCCATCTTATGGACTGCTTCTGCAGAACCTGCTCATGCATGTTTTGCTTCGTTGTAGGTTCCTTGTGTTCCTGTGATATATGGTTTGAAGAACTCTCTCTTTATAGAGAAACCCTCTGCAGCAACGTAAGTTTGCTCAGTTGGATGAGGAGAAGCGTATACATATGGAAAAATCAGAATTTAAGAAGCTACTGAAAGCGTCATCAGAAGGAAGGACGTCTGTTGATGGAATTGCGCCTGGAGTTGTGGCAGGGAAAAGCAAGTTCACAAGGAACAGAGCGAAGGTTATATTTACCTCTGCCCTTTTTCAGGATATTCGTCATATGCACAGAGTATATTTGATCCTTATGGTCTAGTGGGCTGTGGGCATCATCAACATTTTAAGTTATGAAATGATGATCTGTGTCCTTCTGCAGGGCCCGAACCCACTGTCCTGCAAGAAAAAGAAGCCAAAACCCGAACCATGAGCAGTTCAAAATGAGGTAATTAATCATCACTACACATCATTCTCGGTTTACATTGGGAGCTGTATGCAATACTCAAAACAGGCAGATTATACGTGTCTTTTTCTCTCTTTCTTTTTGGCGAATAGATTATACGTGTCTAATGCAATGTTATAATAGGAAAACTGGAGTTGGAGAGGCGTGATTCTGGACCATGGTTCAGCCGAACCTATGGTCGACGCCGTACGATTCAACATCCTGCTACATGTGGATCCGCGTCATGCATTGTTTAACATGCAAACAGCTCCCATCATACATTTTTTAATCAATCATGCACGGATCCTTATAAAAAGTGTCTAGAGATCAATGGTGTCGAGCGTAGGTTCGGCTAGGCGTGATTCTGGACCATGGTTCAGCCGAACCTTTGGTCGACGCCGTACGATTCAACATCCTGCTACATGTGGATCCGCGTCACGCATTGTTTAACATACAAACAGCTCCCATCATGCATTTTTTAATCAATCATGCACGGATCCTTATGAAAAGTGTCCAAAGATCAATGGTGTCGAGCGTAGGTTCGGCTGAACCATGGTTCCGTATAACATTTTCGCTAGAGTTGCCTGACTTATCTTGAGGTGTAGAGCTAAGAGTTAGACGGATAAAAATTAATTTGCCAACTTAATCTTAGATAGACAAAGTATCCCATTGCACATTATTTTTTGCTGTAGCTCCTGATTTTAGTTGTGGATGATACATTGGTACCTGAGAAGATCAAGCACCAATGCATGTCTCTTTAAGGGTCCGAAGACCGACAGCAAGGCATAGCGGAAGAGGGTGAGGAACCGGAAGAGAAGCGGCAAATATATCGATCAAGCACAAACAGCGAGCTGATGGACATATGAAGTTGCAACCAACAACGTCATTGCGCTGATCTGGCCTCAATCCATATTGCACCCCATGCAAAGATTACATGCTAATGTCGTTTCTTCAAATTTCATACCTAATCATGAGTCATTACACTGTAACACTAAAAATTTGTTTGAACTGGTAAAATTTGTCCTCGTTAGTAATTTGGATATGAGTTCAATCAAATCTCTGCCTTGGTTTAGTGATGAAACCAACCATCACTGGTGGACCTTCCGGTTTGAACTGGTAAAATTAATCCTGATTAGTAGTTTGGATATTTGTGTTGATCGATATGTGGCTTGCATGTAGATGATAATTCAATTTTTTTTGCTTTGTATTTCTAGGGTGAAGCAGCAATTTCAAATAAAAGATATATGTTTTATTTAGTGGTGTGCTTAAAATTATTTGTTCAAATTTATATCAATGTGAAAATTGAATAATGATTGATTTTATCTAGGTACGTGCATACTAGTGTTAGAAAATAAACCACGCGTGTCATGGCTGTGTGTTTAGTGCGGGCGTGTGTGCCCGACTAGTGTGTGCGTGTGTTGCATGCATCAGTGGAATAAGTCTCCAGGTAGTTAGTACGTGCAAGCTAATTGCATGGATGCTTGGCCGGGTCTCGCGGAGGAGCGAGTGGCTCACGACGAGAAGAGGCCGATTCCGGAGGTAGTGCATGCGTGGGGTTATGCATGCGTGGGCGCTGCGTCTTCTGGTGTATAAAGTCAAGATGATGTAGTTCTTTAGTGCTGCCAAATCCAGTGAATAAAGGTTGCCAAGATACAGGCCGGTTCGCCGGCCGCGGCGTTCGTCACCATTGCTCCGAGTTCGTGCTCGAGTTGAGTTTCGTTGTGCATATGGTTTCCGGGTTTGCGCCAACACGTCGTACCCGAGGGAACCATTGCCGGCCAGCCATGGCCACGAGGTTGAAGAGCTGAAGAATACGGCCCCATTCACCCTGCGCCTTCCCAGGCAGCACGTGCGTGCGCCCACACGCCCTTGCACCACGCCCACTCGCTCCGTCGGCAACCGATTGGGGGAACGGACGGGAGCACGGGAGGGCTGGACTGCACCAAATCCGTCGAGCTACGGGGCTGCACCTCCTCTCCATCGACCCCTAGATAGCTTCCCAGTGCTCCAGATCATGTTCCTCTCCGGCTGGAGGAGGAGCAAGGGAGAAGGAGAACAGGAGTAGGAGGCTGGAGCGGTTGCAGGCATGCCGTCAGTCAGCGACGGCGGTGGCGACGATCGGCCAAAGGCCATGGTTGCGCGGCAGAAGGCGGCGGCGGCCATGGGGTGGGGCATGGGGAGGCAATGGCGTGGCGGCCATTTAAGTGTTTTTTTTTTAAAGTGAGTTCGATGATGTGGTGGCTGGCTGGACGCTGACTGGGCTGATGACCAGTCAAAACCGATCAAAAACAGTCAAAAACCAGCCCAGGGTTGGTTTTTGTCTGGTTTTCGAAGTTTGAGGTTGTGAAGTGGACGGTTTTGAAGTTCAGGATTGTATACTAAACTTTGACGGTAGTTCATGGTTGTAATATCGACTTCTCTCTATTTTTTATGTGATTGATCCATGGGAGAACTCCAAAATCTGATACCCGCGACATAGGAGTAAAAAAATTGCTTGAATACGGTTAATTTATACATGTTCTCGGGATATTAGCTATCTAAAATTTGTCAAAATTGATGTAAACAACGACAAGAATTATGGAAGAGAAAGTGTACTATATATCTAAAAAATGGTAGGTGAAATTGGGATTTAAAAGTAGGTACCTTGGCTCTGCTGAACAGCAACATGCAATGCATTTTGTCCGTTTGGTCCAGAGTATGAAAGAACCCCGCCGCTCAACTCGTAGAGTGTTTTTGCGATGATTCCATTTTCCAGTAAGATGGCGAGGTACAACGGTAAAGTACCTTCTTCAGGAAGAGTGGCCAATTCTGGATCATGGGTCATGAGCAAGTTGACCATATCATTGCTCCCAAAGCGGACGGCCTCGTGCAAGGCTGTCTCTTTGAGCTTGTTTTGTGTTTGCAGCAGCCCTTTACCATTGTTAATGCCCTGACCATCAGCAAGATCAATGAAACGAGACATCATTGGGAGGTTCCCCGCCCGTGCAGCACAGTGCAGGGGCGTATCTCCCTGGCTGTTTTGCACGAAGAGGAGGCTGGGTGCCTTGCCGTAGACGAGATTAGCTTTGTTCAGTAAGTCCTCAGAGTCGCCATGGCTAGCGGCGACCACATGGAGAAGAGTGCCACCTTCAACTGTAACCGCGTACAGAGAAGGTGGCTGCCTCGCCGAGCTTCCGATGGTGTAGGCCGCTGGCTTCCCGTCGAGGAATGATTCCAGATCGTGGGAAGAGCCAGAGCAGGCCAGTGCTAGCAGCCCGGCGTCCATCTTGGGCTCCATGGTAGTCGCTGGTGGAGGAGCAGTATTTGCCGCAACGGGCGAGCTCGGGGCTGCCAGCCCATTGCTGGACGCCATTGAGCACTAACACGAACGAGGTGGAAGAGGGAATGAGAGACGATCAACTGGGGCTGGCTGGACTGCAAATGTACGCATGTAGTGGTAGCTGCTTAGAGGAGTGTGCGTCCAAGCTGTGCCTGGAGATGAGTATATGTAGAACGACGAGAGCAAGCAAGGAATGCAGAGGGGAGGGATGGGTGAGCTGAGCAGGAGACGACCGTGGCGACTTGGGGCCAAGGCCGTGTCATCACCAATAAAATAGCCCTTCTCCCTCCTACTTTACATAAACCTTTCACAGGACCTTGTTTTAGAAATAACTCTTTCCTTGCTCACGAGCTCTTGTTTTTCACCTGGTGTATGGAAATCCTGTCGCTTTTGTTTCATGCCCTTGCCCCTGCGTATCACTCCTTGCAGCCTGCCTCCTAGGAAGATTGGTGGAACTTAATGCTCAAATGGATTATATGGTAGAGATGCTTCCGGTTCTGGTTAAATTCATTTGTGTTTTTAGATTAGAAAAAGGACAAAAAAGATTGTGTTAGACCTGCTTCTGGTTAAATTTGTTTGTGTTATCAGATTTGAAAGACAAAAGTATTATGGTGTTATAGATGCTTCTGGTTAAAGTTTTCTAATGTTTCCTGATTTGTTTCGCTGACCATAAATATGTCTTTTCTAGATATAGTTTACCACATCCGAAACTATTTGTAGGGTACCAACCAACCCTGGTTCATGACAACTGCACTTGCTTCGTAGCGGAGCATAGATGTAGATTCGCTAATTATCACTCAATAATAACCAAACCCTTATTTTCTCCCTCTTCTTTTTGTGTGAGTTGTTTAGACTCTTAGTTTGTTAGTGTTAGTTAAAACTAAACCTATAGTTGAAACAAATGTACCATTTTACTAAATGTTATCAAAGTTTGTTTATTTTTATTTTTCAATCAGTTCTGATTTTCTCCCATAATTAGTCTAGCTTATACTTCCTCCGTTCCTAAATGTAAGTCTTTGTAGAGGTTTCACTATTAACCACATGCGGATGTATATAGATGCATTTTAGAGTGTAGATTCACCCATTTTGCTCCGTATGTAGTTCATATTGGAATCTTTACAAAGACTTATATTTAAGAATGGAGTACATGCCAGTGAATGAAGTCACGGAAGTTCTTTTATCTTATCACATTTTGGTAGCCTGGTGTTCTTCTTGCACCTTGCATGTTATGTTCTTTTAGTGGGAGGGTGAGGGAATTTTCTTCTCCTGTTATAACGCACGAGCAACTTTCCTAGTTGATAGAAAAGGAGCTGAGAACCCAGTAGCTGATAACTTGTCTAGGCTCGAAAATGTGTTTGATGACCCACTACCTATTAATGATAGTTTTCCTGATGAGCAGTTGGCTGTAATAAATGTTGCTAATAGTACTCCTTGGTATGCTGACTATGCTAATTACATTGTTGCTAAATATTTACCACCTAGCTTTACTTACAAACAAAAGAAAAAATTCTTCTATGATTTAAGACATTACTTTTGGGATGACCCACATCTTTATAAAGAAGGAGTAGATGGTATTATTAGACGTTATGTACCTGAGCATGAACAGGGACAAATCCGACGGAAATGTCACTCCGAACCATATGGAGTGCATCATGCTGGAGATAGAACTGCTCATAAGGTATTGTAATCTGGATTTTATTGGCCTACTCTCTTCAAGGATGCTCGTAAGTATGTCTCATCTTGTGATGAATGCCAAAAGAATAGGTAATATTGGTAAGGTCAAGAAATGCCTATGAATTATTCACTTGTTGTTAAACCATTTGATGTTTGGGGATTTGATTACATGGGACCTTTTCCTTCCTCTAATGGGTATACACATATTTTGGTTGCTGTTGATTATGTTACTAAATGGGTAGAAACTATTCCAACTAGTAGTGCTGATCACAACACATCTATTAAAATGCTTAAGGAAGTTATTTTCCCAACGTTTGGAGTCCCTAGATACTTAATGACTGATGGTGGTTCACACTTTATTCATGGTGCTTTCCATAAGATGCTTGCTAAGTATGATGTTAACCATAGAATTGCGTCACCCTATCATCCTCACACTACTGGGGAAAAGTCTATACACAGAATCTTACCAGCAGCGCGTTTTAAAATAAGGCGCTGCTGCTATAACAAAATGCAGCTGCAGGTGGATACAGTAAGCATTTTTTTACAGTAGCACTGGTACAAGCAAATTCACTCTTGAACAAAGAAATGTTTAATTTAACAGAACATTCAGACAATTCATTGAAGTTCCTCAAGAAACATAGTTACTCCTTTGTCGAAAAGAGCCACATTCCAAACGATGGTACTGCCCGGTCCATATGGCCTTGTTTTTTGATGCATATATATGATGTAGTTGATAGGCCTTGATCTCAACCTCTCAAGTTTATGTTTCCTTGTGTGTAGGTAACTTGTTATTTTTATTGGCAAGCCTGTAATGAATTTATTAGATTTTTGCTCCTATTGCCGTGTACAGTATGTCACAGGCATGCGGAGCCTGTCATTGTTCTTAGTGTGCTGTTGTGATTCTTGAACGGTGTCAATGGTCGTGTACAGGTGTCTTTTGTAGTATAAAAAGGGCCACTATCAGCCGTAGGATTTGGATTCATGCTGTGAAGATAATGAATATATATCTTATTTTGCTGCTCTATGCCTCATTCGTGTACAGATTCCCTAGTAGTATTTTTTTTCGTCTGCCACTTGCGACTGCCGGGTTCCTGATGTGCTTCTCATGCCCCGCAGACCATTGACCTGTACGTGGTTTTCGACGTGGCCACTGCCCTACTTCAGGTAAAATTTCACACTTTGATGAGGATTCATGAGCCCTGATTTGGGATAGACAAGTGTAGCATACTGAGTTCAGGAAATCAATTATGCGGCACGGCACCTATTAGGTGATTCGTGAACACACAACTAGGATGATTCCTATCCTACCTATGCTGTGCTTATTGCTTCCAAGCTAGTGATGGCGGTCGCAGGTGCAGTACCTGCTGGTTGTTACTATCGCTGGCAGTTAGTGTTCAACATCTATCGCTTTAGCACCAAGCGACTAAACAATGTTTTGGTAAAGCTTTCATAAATCAGTTTGCAGTGTTGAATCAGTACACATCTTTTACCTTCAATTTGGTAGTATGAAAAACACATTAGTAAATCTGAGTAACTTTGACATATTTTCTCTATTAACTTGCACTGGATTGGTACCCGTGATTGCCTTGTACTTAATTCTGCTAACACTGATCTTGTTACTGTTAATTTGTTATTGCCATGGTGTTTATGCTGTTTAGAATAAGATCCATGCATCAATTCTAAGTTCTCGTCTCTCTGAAGAGACACTTCTAGCTTCTATGACTCAGACTTGTTAACTATTGTTTCTTACTTTGTTAGCTACGACATATATTTTCCCCAGTTATTCTAATTCTTCTCTAATTCATGTAACAGGATGACAGTGGAAGCCATATTGTTGTTTTTTTTGTTCCCAGCCCTGACTATGGTCGTCGAGCGAGTCCGGCATGTTGTTCATCTAGTAGAGCTTGTTAGGAGTCTGAATCTAAGAACTTGTAGAGTTTGTTAGTATTACAATTGTAGAGCTTGTTACACTTGTAGAGCTTGTAAAGCAGTATGGTCTTCTGTATTGGAATGGATAGAGCTTGTATTATGTGATTTGGTTGCTCTTATTTAAGGATCATGTGTGTTTTTGTCTCCAAAAATCTAAATAATGCTTGAAATATGAAGAATATGAGTCTGAATTGATGGGAACCTGTTACTAGAACCTGACAACTAGGACCCATCTGACTAGTGGACCCTTCTTTTGGAAAAAAAAAAGAAAAACTAAATTCGTTTAGACAAAAAGGCCACAACCCAACAATAAAAAGGCTGCAATATTGGGCTTGGCCCATGAACCCAACCAAAAATTGACACACAGAAAAAACACAAATAGGCCGAATTGTTGGGCTAGGCCCATGTAGAAAATCAAATTGGACCGGGCTGAATCTTGTGCCACGTCAGATTGCCACGCTGGATGCCTACGTGGCCTGGGGAGGTTGCTAGTGACCAAAACGCCACAGTAGACGTATTTTGGTCATAAACATCTACGACCATTTCAGAAGAAAGGTCGCTATAGTCAGTTTACGACGGCCAGCTTTTGACCTTATACTTTTGGTCACAAAAAGGTCACAAATGGAAATTTGTGACCTTTCAGTGACCAATAGTGGTGGTCACAAGTTGACATATTTCTTGTAGTGGTACCACTCTGGCGCGGATCTCACTCTGGTTGATCTACGAGGTTCAGTAGTATCTTGTTCTGAAGTTTCATGCTCATTATCATTAGCTTCCTCACTAATTGGTGTAGGTGTCACAGAAACAGTTTTCTGTGATGCACTACTTTCCAATAAGGGAGCACGTACAGTTACCTCATCAAGTTCTACTTTCCTCCCATTCACTTCTTTCGAGAGAAACTCCTTCTTTAGAAAATTTCCGAACTTAGCAACAAAAGTCTTGCCTTCGGATCTGTGATAGAAGGTGTATCCAATAGTCTCCTTTGGATATCCTATGAAGACACATTTCTTCGATTTGGGTTCGAGCTTATCAGGTTGAAGCTTTTTTCACATAAGCATCGCAACCCCAAACTTTCAGAAACGACAAGCCAAACCATAGTTCATAAGGCGTCGTCTCAACGGATTTTGATGGTGCCCTATTTAACGTGAATGCGGCCGTCTCCAAAGGATAACCCCAAAACGATAGCGGTAAATCAGTAAGAGACATCATAGATCGCACCATATCTAGTAAAGTACGATTACGACGTTCGGACACACCATTACGCTGTGGTGTTCCGGGTGGCGTGAGTTGCAAAACTATTCCGCATTGTTTCAAATGTACACCAAATTCGTAACTCAAATATTCTCCTCCACGATCAGATCGTAGAAACTTTATTTTCTTGTTACGATGATTTTCAACTTCACTCTGAAATTCTTTCAACTTTTCAAACGTTTCAGACTTATGTTTCATTAAGTAGATATACCCATATCTTCTTAAGTCATCTGTGAAGGTGAGAAAATAACGATATCCGCCACGAGCCTCAATATTCATCGGACCACATACATCTGTATGTATGATTTCCAACAAATCTGTTACTCTCTCCATAGTACCGGAGAACAGCGTTTTAGTCATCTTGCCCATGAGGCACGGTTCGCAAGTACCAAGTGATTCGTAATCAAGTGGTTCCAAAAGTCCGTCAGTATGGAGTTTCTTCATGCGCTTTACACCGATATGACCTAAACGGCAGTGCCACAAATAAGTTGCACTATCATTATCAACTCTGCATCTTTTGCTTTCAATATTATGAATATGTGTGTTACTACTATCAAGATTCAATAAGAATAGACCACTCTTCAAGGGTGCATGACCATAAAAGATATTACTCATATAAATAGAACAACCATTATTCTCTGATTTAAATGAATAACTGTCTCGCATCAAACAAGATCCAGATATAATGTTCATGCTTAACGCTGGCACCAAATAACAATTATTTAGGTCTAATATTAATCCCGAAGGTAGATGTAGAGGTAGCGTGCCGACCGCGATCACATCGACTTCGGAACCATTTCCCACGCGTATCGTCACCTCGTCCTTAGCCAATCTTCGCTTAATTCGTAGTCCCTGTTTCAAGTTGCAAATATTAGCAACAGAACCAGTATCAAATACCCAGGAGCTACTGCGAGCATTAGTAAGGTACACATCAATAACATGTATATCACATATACCTTTGTTCACCTTGCCATCCTTCTTATCCGCCAAATAATTGGGGCAGTTCCGCTTCCAATGACCAGTCTGCTTGCAGTAGAAGCACTCAGTTTCACGCTTAGGTCCAGACTTGGATTTCTTCTCTTGAGCAGCAACTTGCTTGCTGTTCTTCTTGAAGTTCCCCTTCTTCTTGCCTTTGCCCTTTTTCTTGAAACTAGTGGTCTTGTTGACCACCGACACTTGATGCTCCTTTTTTGATTTCTACCTCCGCAACTTTCAGCATTGCGAAGAGCTCGGGAATAGTCTTATTCATCCCTTGCATATTATAGTTCATCACGAAGCTCTTGTAGCTTGGTGGCAGTGATTGGAGAATTCTGTCAATGACGCAATCATCTGGAAGATTAACTCCCATTTGAATCAAGTGATTATTATACCCAGACATTTTGAGTATATGCTCACTGACAGAACTGTTCTCCTCCATCTTGCAGCTATAGAACTTATTGGAGACTTCATATCTCTCAATCTGGGCATTTGCTTGAAATATTAACTTCAACTCCTGGAACATCACATATGCTCCATGACGTTCAAAACGTCGTTGAAGTCCCGGTTCTAAGCCGTAAAGCATGGCACACTGAACTATCGAGTAGTCATCAGCTTTGCTCTACCAGACGTTCACAACATCTGGTGTTGCTCCAGCAGCAGGCCTGGTACCCAGCGGTGCTTCCAGGACGTAATTCTTCTGTGCAGCAATGAGGATAATCCTCAAGTTACGGACCCAGTCCGTGTAATTGCTACCATCATCTTTCAACTTTGCTTTCTCAAGGAACGCATTAAAATTCAACGGAACAACAGCACGAGCCATTTATCTACAATCATACATAAACAAGCAAGATACTATCAGGTACTAAGTTCATGATAAATTTAGGTTCAATTAATCATATTACTTAAAGATCTCCCACTTAGATAGACATCCCTCTAATCCTCTAAGTGATTACGTGATCCAAATCAACTAAACCATGTCTGATCATCACGTGAGATGGAGTAGTTTCATTGGTGAACATTACTATGTTGATCATATCTACTATATGATTCACGCTCGACCTTTCGGTATCCGTGTTCCGAGGCCATATCTGTATATGCTTGGCTCGTCAAGTATAACCTGAGTATTCCGCGTGTGCAACTGTTTTGCACCCGTTGTATTTGAACGTAGAGCCTATCAGACCCGATCATCACGTGGTGTCTCAGCACGAAGAACTTTCGCAACGGTGCATACTCAGGGAGAACACTTTTTGATAATTTAGTGAGAGATCATCTTATAATGCTACCGTCAATCAAAGCAAGATAAGATGCATAAAAGATAAACATCACATGCAATCAATATAAGTGATATGATATGGCCATCATCATCTTGTGCTTGTGATCTCCATCTCCGAAGCACCGTCATGATCACCATCGTCACCGGCGCGACACCTTGATCTCCATCGTAGCATCGTTGTCGTCTCGCCAATCTTATGCTTCCACGACTATCACTACCACTTAGTGATAAAGTAAAGCATTACAGCGCGATTGCATTGCATACAATAAAGCGACAACCATATGGCTCCTGCCAGTTGCCAATAACTCGGTTACAAAACATGATCATCTCATACAATAAAATTTAGCATCATGTCTTGACCATATCACATCACAACATGCCCTGCAAAAACAAGTTAGAAGTCCTCTACTTTGTTGTTGCAAGTTTTACGTGGCTGCTACGGGCTTAAGCAAGAACCAATCTTACCTACGCATCAAAACCACAACGATAGTTTGTCAAGTTGGTGCTGTTTTAACCTTCGCAAGGACCGGGCGTAGACACACTCGGTTCAACTAAAGTTGGAGAAACTGTCACCCGCAAGCCACCTATGTGCAAAGCACGTCGGGAGAACCGGTCTCGCTTAAGCGTACGCGTAATGTCGGTCCGGGCCGCTTCGTCAAACAATACCGCCGAACCAAAGTATGACATGCTGGTAAGCAGTATGACTTATATCGCCCACAACTCACTTGTGTTCTACTCGTGCATATAACATCAATATAAAACCTAGGCTCGGATGCCACTGTTGGGGAACGTAGTAATTTCAAAAAAGTTCCTACGCACACGCAAGATCATGGTGATGCATAGCAATGAGAGGGGAGAGTGTGATCTACGTACCCTTGTAGATCGACAACGGAAGCATTAACTTGGTTGATGTAGTCGTACGTCTCCACGGCCCGACCGATCAAGCACCGAAACTACGGCACCTCCGAGTTCTAGCACACGTTCAACTCGATGACGATCCCCGGACTCTGATCCAGCAAAGTGTCGGGGAAGAGTTCCATCAGCACGACGGCGTGGTGACGATCTTGATGTACTACCGTCGCAGGGCTTCACCTAAGCACCGCTACAATATTATCGAGGACTATGGTGGAAGGGGGCACCGCACACGGCTAAGAATATGATCACGTGGATCAACTTGTGTGTTTAGGGGTGCCCCCAGCCCCCGTATATAAAGGAGCAAGGGGAGGAGGCCGGCCGGCCCTATAGGCGCGCCAAGGAGGAGTCCTCCTCCTAGTAGGAGTAGGACTCCTACTAGGAGGGGAAAGGAAGTGGGGAGGGAGAGGGAAAGGGTGGCGCCGCCCCCCCTCTCCTAGTCCAATTCGGACCAGGGGGAGGAGGCGCGCGGCCCACCTTTGGCTGCCCCTCTCTCTCCGCTAAGGCCCATATGGCCCATTACTTCTCCCGGGGGGGTTCCGGTAACCCTCCGGCTCTCCGGTTTTCTCCGAAATCACCCGGAACACTTCCGGTGTCCGAATATAGCCGTCCAATATATCAATCTTTATGTCTCGACCATTTCGAGACTCCTCGTCATGTCCGTGATCACATCCGGGACTCCGAACTAACTTCGGTACATCAAAACTCATAAACTCATAATATAACTGTCATCGAAACCTTAAGCGTGCGGACCCTACGGGTTCGAGAACAATGTAGACATGACCGAGACACGTCTCCGGTCAATAACCAATAGCGGAACCTGGATGCTCATATTGGCTCCTACATATTCTACGAAGATCTTTATCGGTCAGACCGCATAACAACATACGTCGTTCCCTTTGTCATCGGTATGTTACTTGCCCGAGATTCGATCGTCGGTATCTCAATACCTAGTTCAATCTCGTTACCGGCAAGTCTCTTTACTCGTTCCGTAATACATCATCCCGTAACTAACTCATTAGTTGCAATGCTTGCAAGGCTTCAGTGATGTGCATTACCGAGAGGGCCCAGAGATACCTCTCCGACAATCGGAGTGAAAATCCTAATCTCGAAATACGCCAACCCAACATGTACCTTTGGAGACACCTGTAGAGCTCTTTTATAATCACCCAGTTACGTTGTGACGTTTGGTAGCACACAAAGTGTCCCTCCGGCAAACGGGAGTTGCATAATCTCATAGTCATAGGAACATGTATAAGTCATGAAGAAAGCAATAGCAACATACTAAACGATCGGGTGCTAAGCTAATGGAATGGGTCATGTCAATCAGATCATTCAACTAATGATGTGATCCCGTTAATCAAATAACAACTCTTTGTCCATGGTTAGGAAACATAACCATCTTTGATTAACGAGCTAGTCAAGTAGAGGCATACTAGTGACACTCTGTTTGTCTATGTATTCACACATGTATTATGTTTCCGGTTAATACAATTCTAGCATGAATAATAAACTTTTATCATGATATAAGGAAATAAATAATAACTTTATTATTGCCTCTAGGGCATATTTCCTTCAAACACTCACACTTTCCTTGGTTCATAAAGTTACTATCAAGCACTTGAAAATATTGCTAGAGTTCTAAAGGGACATGAAAGAATGGCAAAGACTTTTTATCATCTTATGTAACATAAAGCGACACTTGGGAAGCAAGGTGCAAGAATAGAATTTAGACCTGCATTGAAGTCCTAGAAATCTCAAAGGAGGAAAGAGAAGCACCCACTTTTGGTTATTTTCAGTTTCAATGAGTTCTCTTAACTTGTCTGCCACTTCACTGCAAGAAACATTTGACTGGAGTGGCATGATTATTAGTGAAAGCATAATAGTAGGAGCTTAAGTAACTGGTTGCCAACCTTATTCGTTCATATTTTTGTGGTGGCGGCCATGGTTCTCCTAAGCACTGAGAAAGAGGGATTTGTTTAAGCGTATTTTCCTCTAGTCTTCATTTGCTGAATCAAAGCAGCAGATTTATATGATATACATGGCCATGTATTTAGATATTAAACTGTCAGTCTTAAAGTTCCCACAATATATTACCTCTCTCATTTGTATGATATACTCTCTACATTACTATGTACTTACTATAGTGTACAAGAGGGCGGGCGGTAGGTGAATTGTATGCTAGGGAAGTAAAAGGATGTGACAGTACATACCATTAGCAGAAACTAAGCAAGTATATGTGAAGTGACTAAAATTTAATTAGATAAGAGTTGATCCTATTTGTGCCTTTCTGAAAAATAGAAACCAAGTCACAAATACAATCATTTGGTACCTTGACTACATCCCGGCACAACTATGTCTCAGGAATGTTGAAGGTCCAAAGGGAAAACGGCGGAAACGAAAAGTAGAGTTTGTTGGGCACTAATTACATTTTAGCATAAAATACTAATAAGTACCTATGCAGATTAGTTAGGAGACCAGGAAGGAAGTACAAACAACACACATCAGCAGATTAAGCAAATACTATAAATGGCTAGCAAGCTACCATACCGAGAAGCTCACTAATTGTTCTTCATTCGCAATATACACGTGCCTGAAGATAGCATCGCACGAACGCGAGTCGGCAGTGGCAAGGAGAAACAGGGCAGCAGTGTAGCGATGCACTCTTCCGGCCTCCCTTGCTCTTCCATAATTTCAAGGCGACCTCCTCTTTTGTCCCTCCCAAGCCGCAGCACACACAGATCTTGATCTGTATGTTGAGGTGTAGAAAATGGATCAGAAACACACACACACACACACACACACTACACACACTACACACACACACACACACACAAACTGAAAAGATGGAACATTCACTTATAGTTAAATGGATCAAAGGTCATAACAATTCGAAAGCAGAAAATTATCCAATGAGTACAATGAAGGGCAGGCAAACTGATACTTCCATCACAGAGTATATAAAAAAATATGCTCATAGCCATCATGGGCTTGTTAATCAGGGGATCCCAATCTGCTAGATAGAACAATGTATATAGATGGTTGTGCTTAGGTTCCAGGGTACAGTCTAATACATTGCAAGATAATTTTGAGTTTAAGCCTGCAACCCCATAGCTTACAAAACTAATGCATGAGATTAATATGCTCAGATATAAGAACCTTGCTTGGCTCTGCTTCCTACAGATAGTACCAAAGGAACAACTCATGGCAAACACCTACCAACACAACTAAGATCCCAAAATAAGCAAACTCCACACCAGAAAAATCAGCAACACAGCACAAACATTTGAGAGTAGGTGAGGCAGTACAGATGGAAAAGAAGAACGCCTAGGAAAGACAGTATGTGCAGTAGATACTTACACATAAAAGATTAATACCACCTTGTCTGATGTCAAAATGGAGAGGGATATTCCATTGTCATTGAGCTTCTCCGCATCAATGCCATGAACATGTCACAGATCTTACTGGGGTAGGCCAAACATCAAGGAGCTAGCGAGGGGGCCGTCCATAAAAGGCATGGATAGAGAAAAAATTACTGACTGCCCTACAGTTGTACAGTGACCTAATCATGCAAACTTGTACTGTAAATGCGGCAAACAACCAAGTCACTCCGTGCACGAACTACAGAACAAACAATATAAACAATGGGGATAGAGAAAAGTATTATGCGTAACCCTTCAAGGCGGTAAATGCTAAATGGCCAAATGCGCATTCAATTCTATTATAAATTCGTCTTCCATTGTATGACAAAAACTCATCTTCAAGATTGTAATGGTACTGAGCTAAAGAGATGGCACCGACGATTGCTACTAGTAGTCACTAAAACATCAAGGAAAGTAAGCAATCAGTGGGCAGCTCGCCAATATCTTTTAGAAGACTATTCCTGCTGCACGCCTTTAAAGACTATGCTGCATGGCCACAAACACAAGCAAGCAGAGGAGGGCCGAGATACTGACTACTACCTCCGTCTCAAAACATAAGAACTGTCTATGAAAACGTCTTATATTTTGGGACAGAGGTAGTAGTATTTATTACATACTGTTGTGTGTGGTAGCTAGCCACTATCCTTTGCTTTTGCATTTCACTTTATCGACCAGTCGCATAAGAGCAAATACAAGGGAGATTTCTTTGTCCCAACTCATATTTGTGATCACCCCACTATGAATGGACTTTTATTCTGGGCATTGAGCACAACAGCAACACACATTCTTTTCCCAACTCATAAGAAGACAAAACATTTTTGACCAAGGCAATGATGCTCGACGAACATTCACTTGGAATAATGCTACTTAGAGTTAGTGTTATAGCAGTTAACTCAATCAGATCCATCTAAATATCTAACAATCATTTGTGACTTGTCAGTAGTACAACAGCACGACAAGCTTTTACAAAATATCTAACTCTAAACATCCCCAAGTTCTCAGGTCTGAAATAACTTTAGACAAACAAACAACTGATTTAGAGAAGTGTTGCAGAAACATCAAGCATCTAGCCGAACAGGGCATCTAATTATTTTATTTTTAAAGAATGGATCATTAGCTATCCTTGATTGGCAAACTAACTCGATGCCCCAGGAAAAGAACCTGCCATGGCACATTATGCCCCCAGGAAAAGAACCTGCCATGGTTATCATCAAGCATCTAGCATATGTAATTCACAGCTTGTAGACAAACAACCTGTAGACACGTATAGAAAAGAGATCAGGCTAATCAGGAGGGAGAGAGAAGTGTGGGTACCTGCAAGAAAGCTTACTCGCATGACTCGTTAACAATAAAATAATATCAGAAATCCTCCATTGAACTCCTCATGAAGAACCAATAGCATTGCCGAACCATCGCTTATCCTAGAATAACAAAGTGCAACTTACTCTTAACCAGATTAGATCAAGGACCAACAACGAACAATAGAAGATCAAAGGTATGAGAGAGAAGAAATCTTTACATAAGACGGCTATAAACACTGGAGTATAAATAAGCAATACCTTTAAATACAAATAAAAAGGGTTTAGGGTTCAATGCATAGTGGGCTCAGATTCGCCTTTCCTCGATCATATAATCTACCCCCATCATCTCTTTCACTAGATCAATCTGTTTATACAGTGGAGCTGCCCTGGTTATCATTCAACAAGAGTGACCATCCAAGTACAGAGCAATAATTATCACAGGATCAAAAAGGATTCTAGAGACAAGAGGGAGGATCCAACTTGATACCCACAGGTGCCTTGATTGCTCAAAGGCACACTTATTTCAGCCACAGCTAATCATCATCGCCCTAGCAAGAATGGCTTCCGACCAATGGGCACGTGATTCAAACGCGGTGGCACGAGATATCTCACCGCGGGAGTAACTGTTCATTGCTATAGGAGCTCGGTCTTGATCCTATGGCCGAGATCAATCCGGAGCGAGATCCGGCAGCCAGAATCGCGTCAGGAAACCGATTGACGGCCGAAAGTGCCTGAGCTTTTAGGAGCCAGGTGAGGTGCTTCGTTTCTTCTTTCTCGATGGATCACCGGATCAACATGTTCTTATGAGGGTGAGACTGCCCTGGTTATCACTCATCAGAAATGACCATCCAAGGGCAGAGCCACTAAAATAAGAAGTGATCAAAATGGCTCAAAGAAATGAGGGGGGATCCAAATTAATACCCACAAGTGCCTCGATTGCTCGAGAGCATTCCTATATCAGCCATAACTGATCATTGTAGCCCTGGCCATGTCCCATGCAGTAGTCGAAGCAGAGCAGGAGGAAGATGGAGCTCACCGAGGGAGGTTGTAGCCAAGGCAATACTCAGTGGGCGCCGGGGTTGCGCCTGAACGCCGTCCAGCCAAGGAGGAACCGCTTCCTACACCGCACATCCACGCCGCTGCATCGGAGTTGCGCGTTGCACCGTCCCACCGATAAGCACGAACGCCACGGGCACCGAAGCGGCCAAGGAGAGGATGAGGTGATGTATAGCACATCCAGGAGCACCACCAGGAGCTTCCTGATGGCTGGCTAGCACACGGGAGGGCCGGTGCGATCCCGCTTCAACGACGTGAATTTGCATAAATCCATCCGTGCTCTTACCATGTTTTCTGCAAAACACACACAAAATCCAATCATGTTAATAGAGCACAACTAGAGTCTTCTATCTCATATGGAAATTAAAAGGAACAACAATAAAGGACATATGAAACCAGTGGCTCAAGTTTACACACATGATCAAGAATATGGCAGAGTGGGCAGCATATATATGCAGCAATCCATCTCCATGCTCTTATCATGTTTTCTGTAATCCAGAGTGATGCCTACCATCAGCAACATAACTTGCACAAAGTCACACCTATGATTAGTAATACTGGACTAAACCTCACTATAAATTACAGCATGTTGATACTCTTTACGGGTATAAATTCGAGCAAAAATTGGAAAACAAATTATGGATACATACTATCGTCAGGCATGTCCTACATTTTCTGTAGTGAAATAGAGACTGAGCAGTGAGGGAAGGTGAGAAAGAAATTACATTTGATGGGAATCGATTTTGGTCCTTAGTATCACATGGATTTATCAGTCGATGCACATGAAGGGTGGCTTTAGAATTTTCTTGTCTTTAGTTAAAAAAACAGATCTACTCAGCATGCACATATGAGTACATTCAGAGATCAGGAGAACCAACTAATGTCACCGTTATTATTTTTTAGTAAACACTATATCGTTATACTGGTCTCAAATTTGCATATCAGCTTTTGCAGCTTTATTGACCATAAAGTAACAATATAAAAATTTACCATTAGGAACATTGCACATCACCCATCCATAAATCATGAATTGCACAAAAGAATAAAAGAGAGACATGAGGGAGCTAGTATACCTACGAACTAGATGTAATTGGCAAGGTTGCCGACAAGGAAGTCCAACTCTGTCCAAGGACTCCTACACTTTTGGGATGGATGTTGTCGCACACAGAGCATGCCCCAGACACAGAATTGAGCAGAGCTCAGGGGAGAGGTGGACAATGGCACGAAGATGAGAGCACAACTACAACAATCATTCTAGAGAGCTCAAGGTAAGGCCTGTAAAAAATAGCCAGCAATAGAATTAGGCAACAGAAATATCAACCTAACCAAGTATGTAAGATTTAAGACTATAAGGCATGCACGGGAAGCAAACAATCAAGGCTGAGAAACAAGTGTCATGTCTAATTGCTCTTTATTGCTGTTGTAAACTAAAACAGAAACCACCACAAACAACTATATATTGTGCATACATTAATCAGGGGCACACTAAAACAACAAAGCATCTAGTGGGGCACTCCTAATTATCGTATGACCTCAAGAAACTTGGCAGGCCTAACCCCCCCCCTCCTCAACAACAAAGCCATACTCTATGAAAAGAAACCTAGCTAGATCTGACGCTCCCCTGGACAATAAGGTACCCGCAAAACAAGGCAGATCCAAAAATCCCCTAATCTATTTTAGCCTTCATCTCTCACCAGATCCATTTATTCATCCAAAAACACCCATCATAAGGGCCACACCAAAGCACTAAAGCATCTCATGGGGTACTCCTAATTATCATATGACCTCAAGAAACATGGCAGGTCTAAACCTCTCCTTGACAGCAAAGTCATGCCGAAAGCACATCGATCTATCCGTTCAAGAGCAGCAATTAAAATAATCCACACCAACTATCAAGAACACGAAAGCATGCAGCAGTGTGCCATCTCATTTACTACTACTGAGCAATATCAACATGAACCTTAAAAATCAAAACAAAATGCAACGACGTATTTGTCCCCTCGTAAGCACGACGTACTTGTCCTAATTATCAACATGAAGCCGGCAGGACTAATCCCCTCGTAAGCACGATGTATTTGTCCTTATTATCATACTCCTAATTATCACCTTTATTCAAACAAAATGCAACCTAGCCAAATAAGACAGATCCAAAAAGCCCATTCCTCGGAGTCTAGCTAGACCTAAAGCAACAAAAACAACAACACTCCACCAACAGAGGAGCAGCAATCACACGCCCTACAAGGATCTAGACAAATAATAAAAGGCATAAATATATGCTCCAGCAATAACAAGCAGTAGCACTTTTGGCATTTTCCAAAGCAAGAAAAAACAACAGAAGGCCCTCACTTCCCAGCCTGCATACCAGCACACACGACACACAGAATATAGCGAGCCTAAAAAACCACATGGCCATACCGGCATACACCTAGCCCTAAAATAAGATTGGAAAGTATGTGGAAAAGAGGGTGCAGATGACCCAAAGATCCATGAACGAAGATGCAACCAGCTCGGATGAAAATATGCACAGACAGGAGTGGAAGAGGCTGCAGGGAAAACAAGGGAAAATCAGACACAAGCAGCAACCAGTGGCAAGAACAGCGGATGCACAAACACATACCTTCAAATCAATGAGCACAACAGCAGATCCGGCAAGAAGCAGTCTCGGGGAGGACCAACCGGAGGTGCAGGGGCAGCGTCGTCATCCATGGTAACACCGTGCACTGGCGACCATGGCGCTACGGTTAGCCGTGGCCGCCCACAGAGGGGCGGCGCATCGGATCAACATGGTGGCACTAGTAGAAAAGGGGGCAAAGGTCCAGGCCGGGTAAGCCCATTAGTCCCGGTTCAGTCCAGAACCGGGACCCATGGGGGCATTGGGTTCGTCTGGACCTTTTGGTCCCGGTTGGTGGGACGAACCGGGACCAATGAGCCTGGCTCCTGGCCCACCACCACTGGTCCCGGTTGGTGGCTTGAACCGGGACCAATGGCTTCCCTTTAGTCCCGGTTCATGCCACGAACCGGGACCAATAGTGCTGCCTATATATACCCCTCGCCCACGAGCAGAGCACTCCAGTGCTCTGTTTTTCTCTGGCCGGCGAGGGGAGGGCTTTGTGGTGCTCTAGCTCACCTTCTATGCACATGAGGTGTTCGATGAAATGCCCGAGCCACACTACTTAAGCTTTCTCCTCTCCAAGCTCGACCTCCAAGCTCCATTTTCCTCAATATTTGTCTAGGTTTAGCGGTTCGTCACGCCCCATCCCCATCTTCACCGCCGTCAATCACCCGCGCCGATCTCATCGCCGGCACCACCGTGGTGAGCCTCTTGTTCTTATCTTATTTCTGAAAGGAAAAATATTCATACTTGTATTATTTTCTTACTTTTATTATTGCATCTTATATTGTGCGATGGTTTTGGTATCCGCCCCCGTCAGCCCTCGTCCTGTCTATGATTCGGATGTGGTATATATTATCTTTATAACTATTGGTTCATTTATTGTTTATGAAAATTATGCCGACCAACGTGACATAGATTTTATTTATCTAGGAGGTATGTGAAGCGGAAATTCCAACCGATCCTATTGTCGAGAGGTTAAATTTAGTTGAAGAAGAAAACAATTCCTTGAAGCGAAACATAAAAAAATTGAGGAGGAGAAGATGATATTGAAGTTGCATGTTGCGGATGTCGTCGATGATCACAAGATCAAGATGGATGCAATGCGCTTGAAGATTAGAAAGATTAGAAAATATGCCATTCATACCGAGGCTTGGTATCATTATGCCGTTGGATCAATTGTTACCTTGGTTGCAATTATGATCGCATTTGTTTTCGCATTGAAATGTTTTACATAGTTTCAATATATGGTTTAATTAATTAGATTCTCTGGAGATCTGTATGTTGTTATATGAGAACTATGTATGTACTTTGGTTTTAATGTGATGATGAACTTCTATTAATTTGGTAACTTATTTATCTATTCATGAAGTTCTGTAATGGTTTTTGACACACTTAATTATATATAATGCACGCAGATGAACCGGCAATGGATGTACGGTGACAGACACACCTCCGAGTACATTAAGGGCGTGCATGAGTTTCTCGAAGCAGCTGAGGCAAACAAGCAGAATGGTTTTATGTGTTGTCCATGCATTAAATGTGGGAATACGAAGTCTTACTCTGACCAGAAAATCCTTCACACCCACCTGCTTTACAAGGGTTTCATGCCACACTATAATGTTTGGACGAGGCACGGAGAAATAGGGGTTATGATGGAAGACGGCGAAGAAGAAGAGTACGATGACAACTACGTGCCCCCTGAATACGGTGATGCTGCAACGGGGGGAGCTGGTGAAGATCAAGAGGAACCAGACGATGTGCCCAATGATGCTGCAATAGGTGAAGCTGCTGAAGATCAAGAGGAACCAGACAATGTGCCCAATGATGATGATCTCCGCCGGGTCATTGTCGATGCAAGGACGCAATGCGAAAGTAAAAGGAGAAGCTGAAGTTCGATCGCATGTTAGAGGATCACAAAAAAGGGTTGTACCCCAATTGAGAAGATGGCAACACAAAGCTCGGTACCGTACTGGAATTGTTGCAGTGGAAGGCAGAGAATGATGTGCCTGATAAAGGATTTGAGAAGCAACTGAAAATATTGAAGAAGAAGCTTCAAAAGGATAACGAATTGCCCGACAGTACATAGGCAGCAAAGAAGGTCGTATGCCCTCTAGGATTGGAGTTGCAGAAGATACATGCATGCCCTCATGACTGCATCCTCTAGCGCGGTGCATACAAGGATCTGAACGCATGCCCGATATGCGGTGCATTGCGGTATAAGATCAGACGAGATGACCCTGGTGATGTTGACGGCAAGCCTCCCAGGAAGAGGGTTCCTGCGAAGGTGATGTGGTATGCTCCTATAATACCACGGTTGAAACGTTTGTTCAGAAACGGAGAGCATGCCAAGTTGATGCGATGGCACAGTGAGGACCGTAAGCAAGACGGGAAGTTGAGAGCACCCGCTGACGGGTTGCAGTGGAGAAAAAACGAGAGAAAGTACTGGGATGAGTTTGCAAAGGACCCAAGGAACGTATGGTTTGCTTTAAGCGCGGATGGCATTAATCCTTTCGGGGAGCAGAGCAGCAATCACAGCACCTGGCCTGTGACTCTATGTATGTATAACCTTCCTCCTTGGATGTGCATGAAGCGGAAGTTCATTATGATGCCAGTTCTCATCCAAGGCCCTAAGCAACCCGGCAACGACATTGATGTGTACCTTAGGCCATTACTTGAAGAACTTTTACAGCTGTGGAATGGAAACGGTGTACGTACGTGGGATGAGCACAGACAGGAGGAATTTAACCTAAAGGCGTTGCTATTCGTGACCATCAACGATTGACCCGCTCTCACTAACCTTTCAGGACAGACAAACAAGGGATACCACGCATGCACGCACTGTTTAGATGACACTGAAAGTATATACCTGGACAAATGCAGGAAGAATGTGTACCTGGGCCATCTTCGATTTCTTCCGATCAACCATCAATGTCGAAAGAAAGACAAGCATTTCAAAGGCGAGGCAGATCACCGGAAGAAGCCCGCCATGCGTACCGGAGATCACGTACTTGCTATGGTCAATGATTTACACGTAATCTTTGGAAAGGGTCCCGGCGCACTAGCTGTTCCGAATGACACTGAGGGACACGCACCCATGTGGAAGAAGAAATCTATATTTTGGGACCTACCCTACTGGAAAGACCTAGAGGTCCGCTCTTCGATCGACGTGATGCACGTGACGAAGAACCTTTGCGTGAACCTGCTAGGCTTCTTGGGCGTGTATGGGAAGACAAAAGATACACATGAGGCACGGGAGGACCTGCAACGCTTGCACGAAAAAGACGGCATGCCTCCGAAGCACTATGAAGGTCCTGCCAGCTACGCTCTTACGAAAGAAGAGAAAGAAATCTTCTTTGAATGCCTGCTCAGTATGAAGGCGACTGGCTTCTCGTCGAATATAAAGGGAATAATAAATATGCCTGAGAAAAAGTTCCAGAACCTAAAGTCTCATGACTGCCATGTGATTATGATGCAACTGCTTCCAGTTGCATTGAGGGGGCTTCTACCGGAAAACGTCCGATTAGCCATTGTGAAGCTATGTGCATTCCTCAATGCAATATCTCAGAAGGTGATCGATCCAGAAATCATACCAACGCTAAGGAGTGATGTGGCGCAATGTCTTGTCAGTTTCGAGCTGGTGTTCCCACCATCCTTCTTCAATATCATGACGCACGTCCTAGTTCATCTAGTCAACGAGATTGTCATTCTGGGCCCGTATTTCTACACAATATGTACCCCTTTGAGAGGTTCATGGGAGTCCTAAAGAAATATGTCCATAACCGCGCTAGGCCAGAAGGAAGCATCTCCATGGGCCATCAAACAGAGGATGTCATCGGGTTTTGTGTTGACTTCATTCCTGGCCTTAAGAAGATAGGTCTCCCTAAATCGCGGTATGAGGGGAGACTGACTGGAAAAGGCACGCTTGGAAGGGACTCAATAATATGCAGGGACGGATATTCTTGGTCTCAAGCACACTACACAGTTCTACAGAACTCTACCTTGGTGACCCCGTATGTCGATGAACACAAGAACAGTCTGCGCTCCAAACACCCGGAGTAGTGCGAGGACTGGATTACATGTGAACACAACAGGACTTTCAGCAGTTGGTTGGAAACACGTCTCAGAGGTGACAAGACAGTTTGTGATGAGCTGTACTTGTTGTCCAGGGGACCATCTTTGACTGTATTGATTTACACAGGATACGAGATAAATGGGAATACATTTTACACGATTGACCAAGATCAAAAGAGCACCAACCAAATCAGTGGTGTCCGCTTTGATGCAGCAACCGAGAGGGGAAAGGACACATATTATGGTTATATAGTGGACATATGGGAACTTGACTACGGACATGATTTTAAGGTCCCTTTGTTTAAGTGCAAATGGGTCAATCTGTCAGGAGGCGGGGTACAGGTAGACCCACAGTACGGAATGACAACAGTGGATCTAAAAAATCTTGGGTACACTGACGAACCGTTCGTCCTAGCCAATGATGTGGCACAGGTTATCTATGTGAAGATGATGTCTACCAGACCGAGAAAAAGAAAAGATAAGGAAGCGAGTACATCATACGATGAGCCAAAGTGCCACATAGTTCTTTCAGGAAAAAGGGACATCCTGGGAGTGGAGGGCAAGACAGACATGTCTGAAGATTATGAAAAGTTTCATGAAATTCCTACCTTCAAAGTCAAGGCTGACCCAAGCATCCTGATAAACGATAAAGATTATCCATGGTTACGGCGCAATAAGCAAATGAAACAAGCGAAGAAAAAGTGAAGACTTTCTCCCGCAACTATTATGATGATACCATGCCAACTTTGTAACAGACGAGGATGATACCATTGTCCGTTTTGTACATGCACATGCTATGCCAACTTTTTCAGAGTTCATTTGAAAACTATGAATTTAGGTCGAATTTTCTCTATATGTGCATCTATGTTCATTTTTCTAAAACTAATGGCACTAACAGAAAGTTTATTATTTTTTTAAAACTAATGGCACTAACAAAAAGTTTTATTTTTGTTGACCTAAAAACAAAAAACTGGAAAAAAATAGCAACAATAAGTATTTTGTTGTAAGTAGAAACAAAATAAAATAAATAAAGCAACAAAGAAAAAAAAAGTGCCACCTACTGGGCCCCCACGGCCTGAATACGACTAGAAACCCTACCATGGGCCAGGATTCAGGCCCGTAGGAGGCCCAGTAGGCCCACAGGCACACAGCGCAGGGTTAGGCCCGAAAGCCTGCATTTGAGAGGAGCTCGAGAGGAAAGGCGCAGCAGCGCTTATAAACCACTCTCGAGCTCTCTCAGCTAGCGAGGTGGGACTAAAGTTTTGGCGCGGGGAAGCACTAGGCCTTTCGTCCCGGTTGGTGGCACCAACCGGGACTAAAGGGGAGCATTGGTCCCGGTTCGTGGCACAAACCGGGACCAATGCCTCCTTTGCCAGGAACCGGGACCAATGCTCCCCTTTAGTCCCGGTTGGTGCCACCAACCGGGACCAAAGGCCACCGCTTCCCGCCCTTTGGGCTGCTGTGAAGAGGCCTTTTGTCCCGGTTGGTGCCACCAACCGGGACCAATGCCCCCTTTAGTCCCGGTTTGTGCCACGAACCGGGACCAAAGGCCTGGGTATATAAGTAGCACTTGGGAAAATTTGACGAACTCATCGCCAGTTGCCCCCCGGCCCGCCCGACGACGCCGAGCTCATCAACGCCGCCAGGCTGCCCAGATCGACGTCGATCCGCTGCCCCGACGCCGCCCGCCGCCCAGACGCCATCCGCGCGCCGCCCCGACGTCGTCCGCGCGCCCCCGTCGTCGCCCCTACCCCATCGCCGCCAGGCTACCGCGAAGCCGCCCGCCGCCCCCGCCGACGCCGTCATCGTCGCCCGCACCGAATCCGGCCGACGACCTCGACCCCTCCCCGCGCTGTGAGCCCCTGCCTCCTCCCCTTTTCCTTCTCACTGCCGTCCCCGCACGTCATCCGTAAGTGCGCGCCACCGCCAACCATCATCGCCGTCACCGTATAATGCTCATGTATATGCTCACTATATGTCTGTATGTATTGTTGGGGAACGTAGTAATTTCAAAAAAATTCCTACGCACACGCAAGATCATGGTGATGCATAGCAATGAGAGGGGAGAGTGTAATCTACGTACCCTCGTAGACCGATAGCGGAAGCGTTATAACAACGCGGTTGATGTAGTCGTACGTCTTAACGATCCAACCGATCCAACTACCGAACGCACGGCACCTCCGAGTTCTGCACACGTTCAGCTCGATGACGTCCCTCGAACTCCGATCTAGCCGAGCTTTGAGGGAGAGTTCCGTCAGCACGACGGCGTGGTGACGATGATGATGTTCTACCGATGAAGGGCTTCGCCTAAGCACCGCTACGATATGACCGAGGTGGAATATGGTGGAGGGGGGCACCGCACACGGCTAAGGAACGATCACGAAGATCAACTTGTGTGTCTATGGGGTGCCCCCTGCCCCAGTATATAAAGAAGCAAGGGAGGAGGAGGTGGCCGGCCAGGGAGAGGCGCACCAAGGGGGAGTCCTACTCCCACTAGGAGTAGGACTCCTCCTATTCCTAGTAGGAGTAGGAGAGGGGGGAGGAAAGGGAGAGGAGGAGAAGGAAAGAGGGGGCCGGCCCCCTTTGCCCTAAACCAATTCGGTTTGGGCCTTGGGGGCACGCCCCACACTCCCCTTGCTGCCCTCTATTTCCAGTGAGGCCCATGTAGGCCCATTAAGCCCCCGGGGGGGTTCCGGTAACCCCCGGTACTCTAGTAAATTCCCGATTTCACCCGGAACACTTCCGATATCCAAATATAGGCTTCCAATATATCAATCTTTATGTCTCGACCATTTCGAGACTCCTCTTCATGTCCGTCATCACATCCGGGACTCCGAACAACCTTCGTTTCATCAAAACATATAAACTCATAATGAAACTGTCATCGTAACGTTAAGCGTGCGGACCCTACGGGTTCGAGAACAATGTAGACATGAACGAGACACGTCTCCGGTCAATAACCAATAGCGGAACCTGGATGCTCATATTGGCTCCCACATATTCTACGAAGATCTTTATCGTCAGACCGCATAACAACATACGTTGTTCCCTTTGTCATCGGTATGTTACTTGCCCGAGATTCGATCGTCGGTATCTCAATACCTAGTTCAATCTCGTTACTGGCAAGTCTCTTTACTCGTTCTGTAATACATCATCTCGCACCTAACTTATTAGTTGCAATGCTTGCAAGGCTTAAGTGATGTGCATTACCGAGAGGGCCCAGAGATACCTCTCTGACAATCGGAGTGACAAATCCTAATCTCGGAATACACCAACCCAACATGTACCTTCGGAGACACCTGTAGAGCTCCTTTATAATCACGTAGTTACGTTGTGACGTTTGGTAGCACACAAAGTGTTCCTCCGGCAAACGGGAGTTGCATAATCTCATAGTCATAGGAACATGTATAAGTCATGAAGAAAGCAATAGCAACATACTAAACGATCAAGTGCTAAGCTAACGGAATGGGTCATGTCAATCACATCATTCTCCTAATGATGTGATCACGTTAATCAAATAACAACTCTTTGACCATGGTTAGGAAACATAACCATCTTTGATTAACGAGCTAGTCAAGTAGAGGCATACTAGTGACACTCTGTTTGTCTATGTATTCACACATGTATTATGTTTCCGGTTAATACAATTCTAGCATGAATAATAAACATTTATCATGAAAGAAGGAAATAAATAATAACTTCATTATTGCCTCTAGGGCATATTTCCTTCAGTCTCCCACTTGCACTAGAGTCAATAATCTAGTTCACATCGCCATGTGATCTAACATCAATAGTTCACATCTTTATGTGGTTAACACCCATAGTTCACATCAATATCTCACCAACACCCAAAAGGGTTTACTAGAGTCAGTAATCTAGTTCACATCGCTATGTGATTAACACCCAAAGAGTACTAAGGTGTGATCATGTTTTGCTTGTGAGATAATTTTAGTCAACGGGTCTGTCATATTCAGATCCGTAAGTATTTGGCAAATATCTATGTCAACAATGCTCTGCACGGAGCTACTCTAGCTAATTAATTGCTCCCACTTTTAATATGTATCTAGATCGAGACTTAGAGTCATCCAGATCTGTGTCAAAGCTTGCATCGACGTAATCCTTTACGACGAACCTTTTGTCACCTCCATAATCGAGAAACATATCCTTATTCCACTAAGGATAATTTTGACCGCTGTCCAGTGATCTACTCCTAGATCACTACTGTACTCCGTTGCTAAACACAATGTAAGGGTATACAATAGTTCTAGTACACAGCATGGCATACTTTATAGAACCTATGACTGAGGCATAGGGAATGACTTTCATTCTCTTTCTATTTTCTGTCGTGGTTGGGCTTTGAGTCTTTACTCAACTTCACACCTTGTAACACAGGCAAGAACTCTTTCTTTGACTGTTCCATTTTGAACTACTTCAAAATCTTGTCAAGGTATGTACTCATTGAAAAAACTTATCAAGCAGCTTCACCGAGCTCTTTCTTTGAAAAACTCCTTTTAAACACTCCTTTATGCTTTGCAGAATAATTCTACATTATTTCTGATCAACAATATGTCATTCACATATACTTATCAGAAATGTTGTAGTGCTCCCACTCACTTTCTTGTAAATACAGGCTTCACCGCAAGTCTGTATAAAACTATATGCTTTGATCAACTTATCAAAGCGTGTATTCCAATTCCGAGATGCTTGCACCAGTCCATAGATGGATCGCTGGAGCTTGCATATTTTGTTAGCACCTTTAGGATTGACAAAACCTTCTGGTTGCATCATATACAACTCTTCTTTAATAAATCCATTAAAGAATACAATTTTGTTATCCATTTGCCAGATTTCATAAAATGTGGCAATAGCTAACATGATTCGGACAGACTTTAAGCATCGCTACGAGTGAGAAACTCTCATCATAGTCAACACCTTGAACTTGTCAAAAAACCTTTTTCGACAAGTCTAGCTTTGTAGATAGTAACCCTACTATCAGCGTCCGTCTTCCTCTTGAAGATCCATTTATTTTCTATGGCTTGCCGATCATCGGGCAAGTCAACCAAAGTCCATACTTTGTTCTCATATATGGATCCCATCTCAGATTTCATGGCTTCAAACCACTTCGCGGAATCTGGGCTCATCATTGCTTCCTCATAGTTCGTAGGTTTGTCATGGTCTAGTAACATAACCTCCAGAACAGGATTACCGTACCACTCTGTTGCGGATCTCACTCTGGTTTACCTACGAGGTTCGGTAGTAACTTGATCTGAAGTTTACATGATCATCATCATTAGCTTCCTCACTAATTGGTGTAGTAGTCACAGGAATAGATTTCTGTGATTAACTACTTTCCAATAAGGGAGCAGGTACAGTTACCTCATCAAGTTCTACTTTCCTCCCACTCACTTCTTTCGAGAGAAACTCCTTCTCTAGAAAGGATCCATTCTAAGCAACGAATGTCTTGCCTTCGGATCTGTGATAGAAGGTGTACCCAACTGTCTCCTTTGGGTATCCTATGAAGACATATTTCTCCGATTTGGGTTTGAGCTTATCAGGATGAAACTTTTCACATAAGCATCGTAGCCCCAAACTTTAAGAAACGACAACTTTGGTTTCTTGCCAAACCACAGTTCATACGGCGTCGTCTCAATGGATTTAGATGGTGCCCTATTTAACGTGAATGCAGCTGTCTCTAATGCATAACCCCAAAACGATAGTGGTAGATCGGTAAGAGACATCATAGATTGCACCATATCAAATAAAGTACGGTTATGACGTTCGGACACACCATTATGCTGTGGTGTTCCAGGTGGCATGAGTTCGTGAAACTATTTCACATTGTTTTAACTGAAGGCCAAATTCGTAGCTCAAATATTTTACCTCTGCGATCATATCATAGAAACTTTTATTTTCTTGTTACGATGATTCTTCACTTCACTCTGAAATTCTTTGAACTTTTCAAATGTTTCAAACTTGTGTTTCATCAAGTAGACATACCCATGTCTGCTCAAATCATCTGTGAAGGTCAGAAAATAACGATACTTGTCGTGAGCTTTAAAATTCATCGGATCACATACATCAGTATGTATGATTTCCAACAAATCTGTTGCTCGCTCCATTGTTCCAGAGAACGGAGTCTTAGTCATCTTGCCCATGAGGCATGGTTTGCAAGCATCAAGTGATTCATAATCAAGTGATTCCAAAATCCCATCAGCATGGAGTTTCTTCATGCGCTTTACACCAATATGACCTAAACAGCAGTGCCACAAATAAGTTGCACTATCCTTATTAACTTTGCATCTTTTGGCTTCAATATTATGAATATGTGTATCACACGATCGAGATCCAACAAACCATTTTCATTGGGTGTATGACCATAGAAGGTTTTATTGATGTATACAGAACAACAATTATTCTCTAATTTAAATGAAAAACCGTATTGCAATAAACACGATCAAATCATACTCATGCTCAACGCAAACACCAAATAAAATTTATTTAGGTTCAACACTAATCCCGAAAGTATTGGGAGTGTGCGATGATGACCATATCAATCTTGAAACTACTTTCAACACACATCGTCACTTCACCCTTAACTAGTTTCTGTTTATTCTACAACTCCCGTTTCGAGTTACTACTCTTAGCAACTGAACCAGTACCAAATACCGAGGGGTTGCTATAAACACTAGTAAAGTACACAACAATAACATGTATATCAAATATACCTTTTTCACTTTGCCATCCTTCTTATCCACCAAATACTTGGGGTGGTTCTGCTTCTAGTGACCAGTCCCTTTGCAGTATAAGCACTTAGTCTCAGGCTTAGGTCCAGACTTGGGCTTCTTCACTTGAGCAGCAACTTGCTTGCCGTTCTTCTTGAAGTTCCCTTCTATTCCTTTGCCCTTTTCTTGAAACTAGTGGTCTTGTTAACCATCAACACTTGATGTTTTTCTTGATTTCTACCTTCGTCGATTCAGCATCACGAAGAGCTTGGGAATTACTTTCTTCATCCCTTGCATATTATAATTCATCACAAAGTTCTACTAACTTGGTGATGGTGACTAGAGAATTCTGTCAATCACTATTTTATCTGGAAGATTAACTCCCACTTGATTCAAGCGATTGTAGTACCCAGACTATTTGAGCACATGCTCACTAGTTGAGCGATTCTCCTCCATCTTTTAGCTATAGAACTTGTTGGAGACTTCATATCTGTCAACTCGGGTATTTTCTTGGAATATTAACTTCAATTCTTGGAACATCTCATATGGTCCATGACGTTCAAAACGTCTTTGAAGTCCCGATTCTAAGCCGTTAAGCATGGTGCACTAAACTATCAAGTAGTCATCATACCGAGCTTTTGTCAAAAACGTTCATAACGTCTGCATCTACTCCTGCAATAGGTCTGTCACCTAGCGGTGCATCAAGGACATAATTCTTCTATGCAGCAATGAGGATAAACCTCAGATCACGGATCCAATCCGCATCATTTCTACTAACATCTTTCAACTTAGTTTTCTCTAGGAACATATCAAAATTAAACGGGGAGCAACATCGCGAGCTATTGATCTACAACATAGATATGCTAATACTACCAGGACTAAGTACATGATAAATTAAAGTTCAATTAATCATATTACTTAAGAACTCCAACTTAGATAGACATCCTTCTAATCCTCTAAGTGATCACGTGATCCAAATCAACTAAACCATAACCGATCATCACGTGAAATGGAGTAGCTTTCAATGGTGAACATCATTATGTTGATCATATCTACTATATGATTCACGCTCGACCTTTCGGTCTCAGTGTTCAGAGGCCATATCTGCATATGCTAGACTCGTCAAGTTTAACCTGAGTATTCTGCGTGTGCAAAACTGGCTTGCACCCGTTGTAGATGGACGTAGAGATTATCACACCCGATCATCACGTGGTGTCTGGGCACGACAAACTTTGGCAATGGTGCATACTCAGGGAGAACACTTTTATCTTGAAATTTAGTGAGAGATCATCTTATAATGCTATCGTCAATCAAAGCAAGATAAGATGCATAAAAGATAAACATCACATGCAATCAATATAAGTGATATGATATGGCCATCATCATCTTGTGCTTGTGATCTCCATCTCGGAAGCATCGTCATGATCACCATCGTCACCGGCGCGAGACCTTGATCTCCATCGTAGCATCATTGTCGTCTCGCCAATCTTATGCTTCTACGACTATCGCTACTACTTAGTGATAAAGTAAAGCATTACAGGGTGATTGCATTGCATACAATAAAGCGATAACCATATGGCTCCTGCCAGTTGCCGATAACTCGGTTACAAAACATGATCATCTCATACAATAAAATTTAGCATCATGTCTTGACCATATCACATCACAACATGCCCTGCAAAAACAAGTTAGACGTCCTCTACTTTGTTTGTTGCAAGTTTTACGTGGCTGCTACGGGCTTAAGCAAGAACCAATCTTACCTACGCATCAAAACCACAACGATAGTTTGTCAAGTTGGTGCTGTTTTAACCTTCGCAAGGACCGGGCGTAGCCACACTCGGTTCAACTAAAGTTGGAGAAACTGACACCCGCCAGCCACCTGTGTGCAAAAACACGTTGGTAGAACCAGTCTCCCGTAAGCGTACGCGTAATGTCGGTCCGGGCCGCTTCATCCAACAATACCGCCGAACAAAAGTATGACATGCTAGTAAGCAGTATGACTTATATCGCCCACAACTCACTTGTGTTCTACTCGTGCATATAACATCAACACATAAAACCTAGGCTCGGATGCCACTGTTGGGGAACGTAGTAATTTCAAAAAATTTCCTACGCACATGCAAGATCATGGTGATGCATAGCAACGAGAGGGGAGAGTGTAATCTACGTACCCTCGTAGACCGATAGCGGAAGCGTTATAACAACGCGGTTGATGTAGTCGTACGTCTTCACGATCCGACCGATCCAAGTACCGAACGCATGGAACCTCCGAGTTCTGCACACGTTCAGCTCGATGACGTAACCTCAAACTCCGATCCAGCCGAGCTTTGAGGGAGAGTTCCGTCAGCACGAGGGCATGGTGACGATGATGATGTTCTACCGATGCAGGGCTTCGCCTAAGCACCGCTACGATATGACCTAGGTGGAATATGGTGGAGGGGGGCACCGCACACGGCTAAGGAACGATCACGAAGATCAAGTTGTGTGTCTATGGGGTGCCCCCTGCCCCCGTATATAAAGGAGCAAGGGAGGAGGAGGTGGCCGGCCAGGGAGAGGCGCACCAAGGGGGAGTCCTACTCCCACTAGGGGTAGGACTCCTCCTATTCCTAGTAGGAGTAGGAGAGGGGGAAGGAAAGGGAGAGGAGGAGAAGGAAAGAGGGGGCCGGCCCCCTTTACCCTAAACCAATTCGGTTTGGGCCTTGGGGGGGCGCCCCACACCCCCCTTGCTGCCCTCTATTTCCACTAAGGCCCATGTAGGCCCATTAAGCCCCCCCGGGGGGTTCCGATAACCCCCCGTACTCCGGTAAAATCCCGATTTCACCCGGAACACTTCCGATATCCAAATATAGGCTTCCAATATATCAATCTTTATGTCTCGACCATTTCGAGACTCCTCTTCATGTCCGTCATCACATCCGGAACTCCGAACAACCTTCGTTTCATCAAAACATATAAACTCATAATGAAACTGTCATCGTAACGTTAAGCGTGCGGACCCTACGGGTTCGAGAACAATGTAGACATGAACGAGACACGTCTCCGGTCAATAACCAATAGCGGAACCTGGATGCTCATATTGGCTCCCACATATTCTACGAAGATCTTTATCGTCAGACCGCATAACAACATACGTTGTTCCCTTTGTCATCGGTATGTTACTTGCCCGAGATTCGATCGTCGGTATCTCAATACCTAGTTCAATCTCGTTACTGGCAAGTCTCTTTACTCGTTCTGTAATACATCATCTCGCAACTAACTTATTAGTTGCAATGCTTGCAAGGCTTAAGTGATGTGCATTACCGAGAGGGCCCAGAGATACCTCTCCGAGAATCGGAGTGACAAATCCTAATCTCGAAATATGCCAACCCAACATTTACCTTCGGAGACACCTGTAGAACTCCTTTATAATCACCCAGTTATGTTGTGACATTTGGTAGCACACAAAGTGTTCCTCCGGCAAACGGGAGTTGCATAATCTCATAGTCATAGGAACATGTATAAGTCATGAAGAAAGCAATAGCAACATACTAAACGATCAAGTGCTAAGCTAACGGAATGGGTCATGTCAATCACATCATTCTCCTAATGATGTGATCCCGTTAATAAAATAACAACTCTTTGACCATGGTTAGGAAACATAACCATCTTTGATTAACGAGCTAGTCAAGTAGAGGCATACTAGTGACACTCTGTTTGTCTATGTATTCACACATGTATTATGTTTCCGGTTAATACAATTCTAGCATGAATAATAAACATTTATCATGAAATAAGGAAATAAATAATAACTTTATTATTGCCTCTAGGGCATATTTCCTTCATGTATGTATGTACGTATGTATGTATGTATGTATGTATGTATGTTCACTGTATAATGCTCTGTATATGCTGTATATATAATGCTCGTTTTTGCATTTTTTGTTACCAAGAAAAAGGTCTATTTTTTGTTGATATGTATGTTCATATGCTCATTAATATTTAAAAAATGTTCATATGCTCATTTAAGAAAATGTTCATATGTAACATTTAAGAAAAAAAGTAAATGTATGTATGTTCATATGCAAAGAATTATTTTTGGATGAAATGAGATGAGATGAGATGTGTTTTGTGTTGGAGAAGAAAATAGGAAGAAGGAAGAAGGAAGAAGAAGGAAAAGAGGGTCGAGGGGGGGGTCGATATACTCCCTCCCTGATAACAATTTTTTCAATTTATGTATGCAAAAGCTACATTTTTATAAAAGTTTTATATATCTAGATAGAAAGAAGGAAGAAGAAGAAAAAGAAGGAGAGGAAAAAGGAAAATAAGAAGAGGAAGAAAAGGAGAAGAAGAGGAGAGGAAGAAGAGGAAAAATAAATAAGAAAAGGAAAAAAGAAAAAAATGAAGAGGAGAAGAAGAAAGGAATAGAGAGAAGAAGAAAAATAGAATATATTCTATTTTTTCTTCTTCTCCTCTATTCCTTTCATCTTCTCCTCTTTTTTTTCTTCGATCTTCTCCTCTAGATATTCCTGTCTTCTTCTCCTCTTTTTATTTCTTCTTTGTTTTCTTATGTTTTATCGGGTTTGTTGTCGTCGATATACCCCCTCCCGATAACTTCAACACGAGGGGGGTTTGATATACCCCCTCCCCGATAATGTTATTTTCCCATGTACGTATGTCGTGTCGATATAAACTCCCGATAACTTCAACACATTGGGGGGGTCGATATACCCCCTCCCGATAACTTCAACATGCGGGGGGGTCGATATACCCCCTCCAGGTAACTTCAACACGTGGGGGGTCGATATACCCCCTCCCCGATAACTTCAGCACGTGGGGGGGGTCGATATACCCCCCTCCTTGAAGCGTTCTAGAGGCCACCCCTAACCCTTGAAGCATTGTCGAGGCCACCCGAAACCCTAGAGAAGCAGCGTCGAGGCCACTAATTAATATGATTCCTTACTGTGATTAGCTAGCTAGTTCTACGTTTGCCACTAATATATCCATCTATCATGTTTGAATAATAGTTGCCATGTTGTAAATATTTGTAGAAACTATGGACACCCCCCGAGACGAAGCATAAGAAGCGTTGTTGAGGGACATAATCGCACAAGGAAGTGATGTCGTCTCGTTGTTTCTCAACGATACCGATGGTCTGGAAGGAGAGGGTGAAGAAGCAGCTGGCTATGATTATGATGGCTCCGGTGACCCAATGCCGGTGCAAGAAGGAGACCGTGAGGACGGCTCCGGTGACCGAACCGAGTCCGGCCAGGTATATATATTAGTTAAGCCTATGCTGACTAGCTAATCGATGCATTTGTTTTGTTTTGGTATGTACACATATTAATTAACTCTCGTCTTTGTTCTTTTTTCTAGCCCTCTGGATCGAGCACAACTTCGGTAAAGAGACGAGGCCCGAAGAAAAAGTTGAGCTCGGATGAAAGGTTTGAGATCATAGCAATCGCGCGCGACGGCCAACCGATTGAACCCATCCGGACAAAGAACGCATTTGTTGCTCAGTGCGGTGTTCTGGTTAGGGACAAGATCCCGATCAGCATCCATCAATGGTAAAAGCCGGCTAAATAAGACCCTGAGGTGTCTTATGTCAATGATATGCAGAAAAATGATCTTTGGACTGAGCTGAAGTCAAATTTCACCCTACCGCCAGAGGATGATCCGGAGAAGCCAGTTAAAGAGAAATTAATCAAGTCTTTTGCTCTTAAGAAGATGGCAGACCTATTCAGGAGGTGGAAGAAAGACCTGAATAGGTTTTTTGATAAAAAAGAGACACCAGAATTCAAGGGCAAATATGAGAAGATCAGAGATGACTGGCCCGCATTTGTGGCCCACAAGACATCGGAAAAGAGTAAAAAGATGTCGACGACAAACAAGCAAAATGTTGCGAAGAAGAATCTTCACCATCGCACGGGGTCAGGTGGATACCTCGTAGCCCGGCCTAAGTGGTCCAAGGCTGAGAATGATCTGCTTGATAAAGGGATCGAACCAGAGACAATGAACTGGCCAGACCGTTGCCGGACTTGGTTCTTCGGGGCTGGCAGAACCTTGGACCCTGTATCAGGGAAGTGCATTTGGACGGACGGTCAATTGGACATACCGGTCAAGAGGCTTCAGCAATATATCGAGGCAGCGCGGCAAGGGACCTTCGTTCTAGACAGAGAGAACGACGAGCTCACAATGGCCCTCGGGAATCCTGAGCACCCTGGACGGACACGAGGCACGCTAGGCTCCGTTTCGTGAAAGGCTGGGTTTCTGGACGCAGGCGGTTACAAATGCCAGGAGAGGAGGAAGAAAGTGCAGCAGACCTAACTGCAGGCGCTTAAAGCAAGGGTACAAGGGATAGAAGAACGAGAAGCAAATCGCAGCAAACGAACTGCCGAAGCTTTCCCCGAAGCTACCCCGCCATCTCAGCGGAGAAGCAGCATGGCTTCCACCGAGCTGCTTCAGCCAGAGCATGTGTTGACGGCTCCTGCCAGCTATCCCGTGGATGCTATCACGGAGTCACAAAATTGCCACCTTATGACGCAATGGATTAATATGAAGGTCAAGGCGGCTGTTGGCTCTGTTTTTCCTACTGAATTCGGCGCAACTTTTTACTGCCGGCCGATTCCAGAAGGATATGCTAGGGTGATGGTGGATGAAATAACGGAGGGATTTGAGGAGCTCCAGCTTGACCGCCCTACCAGTGAAGGGGAGACTCGGTTGGGTTCTGCTCTGAAGACTCCATTCCTATGGCGGAAGGATCTCATCAACCTTCCGAACTGGACGCCTCCGCCTCCTCCTCCTCCTCCGGCGAGTCAGGGCACTCCGCCTCCTCCACCGCCTCCTCCTCCGGCGAGTGACGATCAGGGCACTCGGCCGGCTCCTTCTCCGGCGCGTGGCGGCACTCCGCCTCCTTCTTCGCCTGCGCCGGCGCGCCCGAGCAGCCAGCCTCCTCCTTCTCCGCCTCGTCAGCGAGGGCGGAAGAGACCCACCGCCGCTCCGGCTGCTCCGACGCGTCGTAGTCCTTCTCCTCCGCCTCGTAAGAAGACAGCCGCTCCGTCTGCTCTGCCGGCGTCTAGCAGTACAGCCAGAGGCGGGAGGAAATACAGATTCGGTCCTTCTCTGAAGACTCCAGAGAAGTTACCATACGAGATGACCCCGGAGGAGAACGTGAAGATCGCGTGAACCGAAGTGAAGGACTGGTTTCAAGGGTTGAAAGCACAGAGACATCCACCTCCGGAGGAGAAGGTAGATCCGGTGAAAGCGAAGCGCACTCTGGCTGCCCTGACAAAACCACCCAAGTCTCCGCCAAAAGGCAACTATGAGCGCATTATTGGAAAGACATTTGTCGCAGCGGAGCGGTCGGGAAGTACTGTCAGTGATCAAAGGATGAAAGAACGACGAGCTGGGAAACAAATTGCCCAGATCGGCGAACAAGCGAAGCAATCGTGCCCCCCGCTCAAGGTGCCTGCTAGCGACATCGTTGATTCGAGGATGGTGCCCGGTTATAGCAATCTTGGAGGTTACCTGCCCGACGATGTACATTATGATTTCTTGGAGGTGCAGATACACAGATACGAGTACGGGAAGCCTCTCGTCAAAGATGAAAGATCTCTAACAACGATGATGTGAAGATTGCATGATTGGTACATGAAAACCTGCAGAGAGTCTGGGGGAGTAATACTTTGTACCTGAGAGTTAAAAAGGAGCATGACCTCGTTGGAATTGAACTGTTGCATGTTCCATTTGAGGAGTTCTTTCAGTTTTTCAATCAATTGGCCCTCGATAAAGCAACGATCACCTGCTACTGTCTGTAAGTAGTACTACTTCTGTCATTAAGTCCCTCTATATATATAGGCCAGCTCTTTCATTGCATGTATTTATAATTATCCTCACTATATTATGCAGATTGAAGATCGCCGAATTGAAGAAAAGACAAGTCGGTGATATTGGCTTCATTAGCACAAATCTCATAGATGCAACTGAGGTTAAATTTCATGCCGAAGATACCGAGGCCAACTTGCTACGATCGTTGGTAATAAATGAAAACAAAGATATAATACTCTTTCCTTACAACTTCAAGTGAGTGTTACTGTCTAGCTTCTGCATATTTGGTTTCCCTTATATATTAGTCCAGGTTATAGTAATGTAATTGATGAGTTATGCATGCGTGCGCAGGTTCCACTATATTCTCCTAGAGATTAAGCTTGAGCAGGGAGTAGTAACTGTCTTATACTCAAAACGAAAAGATCCCCAGGAGTATGCGGACATGACTCAAATGCTCGAGAAGTAAGTTAAATCGATCATTATCCACCATATCAGCAACTTTGTTCATTTCTGATATCAAGTAATTGTTTTCTTTGTCTGGCAGGGTTTGGAGAAAATTCACAAAAAAAGCTCCGGGACTGCTGAAGAAGCTGGAATTTAGACACCCGAAAGTAAGTACTATATATAGTAGCATGTTCCGCGCATCTCCTAGTGATTCAAGCGCTAGTTTCATCAATACCATTTGGCATTCTTGCTTATCAGTTTGATTGACCTCTATTTCTTGTAAAGTGGTTGTGGCAGGAACAAGGGAATGATTTCTGTGGATACTATGTTTGCGAGTCCATCCGCCACACGACCTATGAGCGGGGCTACTCTGACGAACAATATGAAGTACGTAAATAACAATATTCACCATTTTATTTTATTACCATCATTTTTGTTGAGTTTCATTCATTCATATATATATATATATATATATATATATATATATGTATGTATGTATGTATGTATGTATTGACCCCCTTCTTCAAATTAGATGTTTCGGATGCGGGATGAACTCCTAGCACCAGATCGCATGCGAGCAATTCAAGAGGAATTGGCGGCATTCTTTCTTGACCACGTGATCGCTGAAGATGGAGAATACTATGTGGACCACGTGTCCGTATGTTAGGAGATTATATTTGTAAAAGATAATTATTGTATATATGTAGCCGGTAGTGTCGGATAGATATACGAGAACTTGTTGTTCGACCAATCTCTCGGAGAAGGAGAGGTGGTCGATATCACTTCTCTCTGTATGCATATATGTTCATGACGATCTTCTGTTTCCTTCGTTTGCTTACTAGCTAGCTAGCGTGTCTAGCTAGTCCTCTCTATACGTATGTATAGTACGTAGCGTCGACCAAGCATGGACAAAAGAGAGGACACTTCTCTCTATTAATTAGCTAGATAACATAATATATGAAACACCTAAATTAACCCCCCAAAACCCCAACCCCCCCCCCCCTTAAAAAAACAAAAACCCCAGCCACAGAAATGCTGACGCGTGGATGCCTATTGGTCCCTGTTGGTGCCACCAACCGGGACAAAAGGCCCTCCTGCCTGGGCTCAGCACACATGCCACATGGAGGCCATCTGTCCCGGTTCTGGACTGAACCGGGACTAAAGGGCCAGGGCATTAGTACTGACCCTTTAGTCCCAGTTCAGGAACCGGGACAAAAGTCCCTTACCAACCGGGACAATAGGCCCTTTTTCTACTAGTGTAGGGAAGAAAGGGCCGAGCAACGGCGGCAGCGGCAACCTCCGCTCTAGGGTTAGCCGTGGCCGCCCGCAGATCAGCGGCGCGTCGGATCAACGCAGTGGGAAGAGAGGGCCGAGCAGCGGCACCAGTGGCAACCTCCGCTCCTCCTTGCGATGGGGACAATCAAGCTCGATGGGGGGGGGGGCAGCGGCGCCACCGGCCGTGGCGCCCCTTCGGGAGATGCTGGTTCGAGGCGGTGGGTGGCGGCGGCGGCGATGTGGGCGGGAGGAGAAGAGGCGCGCGGGAGGGGAGGGGAACGAGAGAGCGGGAGGGAGAGGAGGCGGCTAGGTCTTCAACACAGGAGCACCCAACTTTTATACCACTTTACACGAAATGACGAGAATGCCCTCAGTGGGGCAGCGTAATTACGCGCGGTGGCACGAGACGACGGTGACTACCGCAGTTGGAGGCAGTAACTATTCATTTCTATAGTGCCCATCCCAGATCCGACGGCCCAGCTCTTCCATGCGCTCGATCGGACGACCAAAAACTCATCAAGCAAACGCATCCGACGGCCGAGAGTCGCTGAGCTATGAGGAGCTTTGTAGGAACATTCATCTCTTATTTCTAGATGTGTACGCCATTAAAAGGATGGCGTCAAGAGATCAGAGGTTCGAGAAAGTAAGAATGGGAAAGGGTTTTGGATAAGGCCATGATCGGCGTGCAACCGAAAAGTGAGGGTAGGCGGTGGCAGCCGGAATAGAGGTTTTGTTCGGCGAATTTGACATAGGACGAAGCTATAAATTCACAGTAATTTGAGACGGGAGACATGGGCGGTGTTAGAGTTGGGTCAGCTGAACTCAATAGTTCTATACTAATCTAGTACTCCTTCTGTATAGACTAATATAAGACCTTTTAATCAAGGTTAATATTAATTACTTAGGTTATCTTTATTTCGCTTGAACCAACAGTTTGATAGAGGCGAACCATTGAGCATTTGCTTTGGCTTGGTCACTCGCTAGGGAAGTACTCCCTCCATCCGAAAAAACTTGTCCCAAACTTGTTTTTCAAATGGATGTATCTAGCACTAACTTGGTGCTAGATACATTCATTTGAGGGACAAGTTTTTCCGGCCGGAGGGAGTATGAGACTATGAGGTTAATTTAGTCACCGTAGTGGCTAGGTTGTGCATTCACAATTTTCTATTCGGGGTATAATTCTCAAAATAGCCCGTGAATACACAAGTCTGTGTTGTATCAAGTGAGTTTCAGTCGTACAGCTTTAGTTTCAAGTGGGTTAGTGCGGTATCAAGTAGCTAGTACTATCGCATCGTTGGGTCCATAGTTTCGGCAATGGTATACAACCTCTCGATTGTGTGCATCGCTTGATTTAAAGGCCAAGGGCAAATCCTTCTTTTCACAAAAAAAAAAAAAATTATGCATGTATGTGTGTGGGGAGAAGATGATGAAGAAGATGGCCAGCCATGTCCCTCGCAAAACAAAAGACCAAGCATGTGAGTATGAGTGTGATCAGTATGGCCGTAGGTCTTATGACTCAAGTCATGTGACTTTCAGTTACTTGACACGTGGCCTAGGTTGTGAAGGACCCAGATGTCAATGACCACTAAGTCACCTTACTTAAATTAGAGAATCTGGACATGATCGGTATAGTATTTTTGGCCATGCTGTCAGACTGAAGTGAACTGCCTATTTCTTCAGTGTAGCTGAATCAAGTTCAGTTATCCAATGGCTCGCCAGCATCCAGTTAAAGAAGATCCAACGGCTCAGTGTCCGCCGCTGTTCTGTAGCGTTTCATCCGTTTACCGTTACTGTTCCCGCTCTACTCCTTGCCGGGCTATATAACAGCCGACGCTGAGTGTCTCTAAACCATTCTATTAGCTGGAGAAATCCCCAATTACACTTTACACATGTATACTCCAGCTACAGAGCATATTCTATAGTATGGGCGTAGATCCTATGACTAAGTCATGTGACTTTCAGTCACTTGACATGTGGCCTATGCTGTTAGACGAGCCAGATGTCACTGACCGCTAAGTCACCTGACTTAAATAAGAGAATCTCGGCATGATCGGTATGTACTTGTGGCCATGTGGGCAAAGGCAGTGGCCTTCGTGGCCATGGAACAAGCTTAGAGCATCCCCAACATCAAAACAAAACTTTGGGTATCTAAATTCATTTTTACACGAGAAGTGAAAATATTTACGTGGCCAAATACAATTATGCTTTTACAACAGACCTAAGAACTAGATACCTAAATCTCAGCTTCTACTTTTACCACACATATTTGTGCATATGCATTGCTCTAAATAATAATGTCAAATAACTCCCACACGTATGTGAAGAAGTGGAGATTGAAGAAATTTCTGTGTGTAACTGTGTATCTATGGATCGATGACTCAAGTTGAGCACACCACACATACACCCTGCCCCTCTTGAATGGATGGATGATGTGATGTGATGTGATCCAAGAAAGAAAGAAAGAAAGAAAGAAAGAAACGAAACGTGTTTCGATAAGCAGAAGATGCGCGACGGCAATTGTGATGATCGATCAGCAAGTTAAAAGTTAGAGGTGGGGACGGCGCAATGGGAGAAATCCCATTCTCCTTCCTTGCTCCCAAGTTAGTCTACGAAACATTGTAGCTATGTTGTACATCCACGGTTTCTGCCAATGTAATTCTCCAAATAGCTCATGAATAATGTTTTGGACTGAGTTGGTTTTTGGGGCCATCAAGTTAGTTTAGACTTGGTTAAAAAATAAATTGCTCTTGGTCAGGCTTTGAAAGATATCAATTATGTTACTTGTGTCGTGTCTCAATGTTGGATCCATAGTGCAAGCATGATATACTAGTTTCTCCTTTCTTACCACCCGATGGTTTAAGAATTTGCCACTATCTTGGTACTAAGGTTATCATGTGGTAATTTGTTATAAATGGTTTACAACTAATACGTTACCATCGACCAACAAAAGAGCGTGAGAAAAGCTTGTCAAACTATGTAGATTTAGTCTAGTTTAAAGGCCACACTGATATGAATGCTACAATAAAAATGGACTGTCAATGTCATAAATGTTTAGGCTCCTAAATGTTTTTATTCGTGAATCAACTTTTAATCCAATGTTCTCATCATGGTTGTGACTGTCCTTGTGCACTTTTTATCTCACTTATCTCTTGTTGTGTGCACGTAGAAATGCATATTAGAATGTTCTTGCACAAACTAGATTGTGTCATGGTGTGGAGACCAATACGCAAACATCATATCGTTATGTTTTTCAAAAAATATTCAAAACAACAACATTACAAACATTGAATTTGATATGCTATAAACAAAAGGGTTTCATACCAAGTACAAAGCGCTCATATTTCAATGCCTAACTAATTATTCCTAAGATAAATACATGCATATTTGACAAAGAAACAAGCACCCTTCACTGGCGAGAACATTGAGAAGATATTCAACAATAAACTACTTATTGGCATCACATACACTCTAGAATAGTGTATTTAGTTATGCCTAAACCTGATATATACAATCAATAGCAGCCAACAAGTTCTACAGATAACTATGAATATTGTGTAAAGGAAGCATACAAGCACAACATAGTATATTTAACTTGTGTTCTTATGTGATATTTTTGCTATTCTTAATTTATGGTGAAAACCACTATATTATTTTTATAAACAACCCAAATTAAACCACAAAATTAATTAAATGACAAAACATATTGCTTTGATTTAGCATAAAATGAATATATTCAAATTTATTTAACTTAATGTGTATGAGTGGGATGTCCTTGTCAATTTCACTAGTAATACATACATATAATAAAATATATCACTAAATATAACAATAAGGGTAATATGTATTTATGTGTCATGAATAGTTGTGATGAAGTAAAAAAGTTTAGTATAACTGAATAGCCAACAACAAAATAATGCGGGGACTATCAGCACAATAGTGCTCAATCAAGGACTACAATGTAATTGGCATTTCAAAGAGCGATCAGGCACTTCAACTTAGACAACCTTCCTAAATAGTTATCTATAAAAGCATAAAATATTTTAAAAATATTTTCCCCAGCTTAACAACAAACATAAGTGTATTCCATGCTCACACAACATTAATAAAGTAACGAAAAGGCCGTGACGAGGAGGAGGAGGAGGATCCTTTGGGACGAGGAGGAAGAAACGGATATATTGCTCCATTGCGGGGCAGCAGTTGGTTGCTGCTATAGTGCTACTACATGGGAGTGGGAGGTGGAGGAGGAAGAAGAAGAAGAAAAGGATCTTCCCCTGCCTCCACCTCTAGCAGTCCTATGTGGCACCGTCCCGACCCAACCCGCCATACACACCGCCTGCACTAATCTCCTCCATCCCCAACTGTTTTCTTTCCTTTTTCTGCAGGCGTGCAGCTGACGTGTGGGTCCAGCAATGAGGCAGACACTAGTGCAGAACCGGCCTTTAGTGCCGGTTCGTGACGGCCTTTAGTGCCGGTTCGCCAACAAGCACTAAAGAGTGGGGACTAAAGCCCCACCCCTTTAGTACCGGTTCGTCACGGACCGGCGCTAAAGTGCAAACACGTGGCACGAGCCAGGCCCGGGTGCGCGTAGGGCTTTAGTACCGGTTGGTAACACCAACCGGTACTAAATGTTTGGGTGTTTTTTTTAATTTTTCCTTTAATTTTGTGTTTTCAATTTAATTTAGTGATTGTTTTACATTATAATGAGTTGTTAAATCATTAGGTGAAAGTACCGCGGATTAGTTTCGACTGGATGCATTTGGATCTAGCTAGCTAAGTGATCAAGTATATGCCATATCCATATTATACTTGATCACCTAATTAATATATATGGATATGGCATGCATATATATACTTGACCACTTAGGTAGGATCCATCCAGCTAAAACTAATCTGTGGTTTCTTTCATTAAATGATATAATAACTCATCATCATCATCATATTAACATAAAAACTCTTGCATCATATCATCAACATGAGTGTATATATATACTCTAGCTAGCTAGCTAAAATCATCGTAGTCGTCATTATCACTATTTAATCATCATAGTCATTACCGCTATCTAATCACCACCAACAATAGCTTAAAGAAGAAACATTCACTTGTACCAGAAGCAAAAATATCATCGAGTTCAACATGATTGTCATGATATTATAAGCGTTCATATATAACACCACAAAAGCAAATCACTCTTGGAGATTAAGTTCAGAACGAAGAACACGGACATGAAAGGACAAGTACTAAGAGCAGCGTGAACTAGCTAAATCACTCCTGCTAGCTACTCTTTCTCTGGTAAAATAGCATAGAACATGTATAGCTCTCCTGATTCATCATACTGGAGCATGCAGATGAACCTGTCTCCTAATCGTGGGATGCGCTTCTCATTGCTGCCCCCTAGTACTTCTCTGCGATCGTTAAAAAATTTCCTCCAATCTTTCACTATTAAGCATTCATCGCTTCTAGAAATCCTGAATGCATTCATGTGCAATGCAGGATATCTTGGCCGTAAGCTAACAATTGACATGCGACCTTTAGTCTCGATCCCCTGAGGCACAACTGTCATCGAGAATTCCAGTTAAAGAACATCGTATAGTACTTAATTAATATACTTAGCAATGAAAGTTTAGCAAAAAATTATGTATGCAAAAGATGCACTGAGGACAAATAGTAAAATTCTTACCATCATTCCTAAATAGATGTGACCGTAGTTCAATACCATCACTATTGGTCGCACGTTTTGAGTACTAACATTTCTAAGTGCAGGAAGAAAATTTGTCTTTACAGTATGAAGATCCTCAAGCCATGAAACATAATGACTTATCTCCCCGCAGTTTAGTTCAGCTCCGGGACAGTAGTAGGTCCTGTCTATCAAGCGCCGGACATGTTTGCTTGAATGGAAATAAGCTGTCAATAGAAATTAGTTGTCAATTATTTTTGAATAAGCAATATCAAAGACAAAAATATAGTTGAGAAGAACTCACATAATGGTAGAACAAGAGGCGTCTGCACATCGACCCATATGTCTCTATTACCTTCAATATCATCTTCCAGACGAATATCAAAGTTGATAACCATACCAGGCTCAAATGCATAAGCGTTGCATAGTGCTTGCCAAGTTTTGCATTCAAAATAGGTGTACGTATGTGCATTGTATACTTTGACGTTGAAAGTATAACCATGCTCAGTTTTCAGGTAAACTCTCTTTACCTCCATAGTTTCCATATCATTGAAACCTATCTTATCCAAGACAAAAATTCTTGCATGGCAGGGGATGCGCTAGTAGAATAGTGAAAATTAAAAATTATAAGTCAGGCAAATGAAGCATATATAAGTGATGCTTAATTACTGTATCGAATTCGAAGGTCTCATCCAGCTTGATGCTGAATCGCCTATCATCAACAAGGAAATTTCTGTCGCACTGACCGCGCTGGTCTTCACTGTATTCGCACATAATGAAATTTTTTCCGTCGTCAGACGACATTTCCTATGTTCATATAGGCGAAACATTAAACACTTACTAATTCAATTAATTCAACTACTTCTATTAATTCAACTAAGCATTTACTAAAAATAAACTAGTTATATTAATTCAAATAATCTCATATACCTAAATTTTAATTAGTTCAAATAATCTCATATACCTAAATTTCCTTGCTAAAAATAAACTAGTTCTATTAATTCAACTAGTTCAACTAGGCATTTACTAAAAATAAACTAGTTATATTAATTCAACTAGTTCAACTAAGCATTTACTAAAAATAAACTAGTTATATTAATTCAACTAGTTCAACTAAGCATTTACTAAAAATAAACTAGTTATATTAATTCAACTAGTTCAACTAATCTCATATACCAAGATTTCTTACTAAAAATAAACTAGTTCAAATAATCTCATATACATAAATTTTCTTACTAAAAATAAACTATTTCTAATTCATCTAACATATAACATTTCTAACATTCTAAAAATAAACTAGTTATATTAATTAATTCATCCAAACAATAGAAAACAGAAAATAAGTAAAAAAAAATATATGTGTGTGTATGTGTGTACGTGTAGTGTGTGTACGTGTAGTGTGTGTGTATGTGTGTGTGTACGTACATGTGTGTGCACGTGTAGTGTGTGTGTGTGTATGTGTGTGTGCATGTGTGTGTGGGTACTACGATTGAGCGGGCGCGTACGGGCGGCGGGGGCGGCGAGGGCGGCAGGGACAGCGACAAGATGGGCGGCGGGGGCACCTGATTTGTCCATTTTTAATTGGGCTAAATAACCCCCTCCTCCCTAATTAATCCCCCCCTTGATGGGGTGGGCGCCAAGCCTCGTAATAGCCCGTCCATGTAGCAAAGCCGCTAAAATAAAGATAACTGCTCCTATTTTACTTGTAGTAACTTCTTTGCTTTGTGAGGCAAGGCAATAGCTTGCCCAAGAAACCAGTCTAAAAGAAACCCATGTTTTACTTGTACCTATGAATATTATCTGGACAAAAAAAATGAATATTATCTTGAATCAATAAAGTGACAAGATTTCTCAAAAAAACTTAATTCAAGGAGCGATGACAGGATAATCTACTTTATAAGTTCCTTACTCTTATTTTTTCCGCGAGGAACTTTCAATCTACTCCCTCTGTAAACAAATATAAGAGTGTTTAGATCACTATTTTAGTGATCTAAATGCTTTTATATTTCTTTATGGAAGGAGTATTTCATCTTTGATCATAGCATTACAACAGAAAAAATTACGGAACGGACAAAGTACTTACCTGATGGCATTCTGGGGCGCGCGGACCATGTGCTTGGTCGGGGTTGACATGACGACGGCCACTTCAACGACGGTGAGAGCGAGGCCGGCGACTCGCGAGAAGATAACCAGGCGTTGGAGCTTTTGGTTAGCTTTGTGCTCTGCTTATGCTGCGCCTTGTGTGGAGGGAGGGAGATGTGAGAGAAGCGTGGCTCATCTGTGCTTGCTTTTATATCACTCGGAAGAATCCTGGGTTGGGTCTCCTGGGTGGCAAAGGTGCTTCACCCTTTTCTAAAAGGAACGAAAAGCACAAGACACACGCATTACATATACCATGAGTATGACCAAAGCAAAGACTCAACACACCATAAGTATCTCTCGGAAATTGTGCAGCCCTTCTAGGACGACACGCATTGCGTATATACCATGAGTACGACCATTGAGGGAGTACCATTTTTAAAAGCAATGGTAAATTTTTATGACCTCATCAGACCAACAAGCTACCCAAAACCACCACACTTAGGGCTAGCGTAACAACTTAGTATCAAATTTGAGTCAGGACACAAAAAACCACCGTTTGTGCCTAATGTGTAACACAGAGCACTGACGCCCTGATCTAGCCGCAAAACCGACAGGTGGGTCCTGCCTGTCGGGTTGACGGACGCCGTTAGACGGCGAAACGCCATGTATTAGGTCTAGTATGCCGCCGTTTCGACCCGTCCCCTCCCCCCCCCCCCCATTCAGTTTCCACCAGCGCTACCCATGGCGACCGGCTCCGGTGGCGGTGCGAGTTCTTCCGGCCCGAAGCGCTGACGGACGGAATGCTTCGCCATTGGCATGTTCGGCCCCAACCCCAATGGCTTATGCAACCTCGATTCAGAGTCGTCGGCGCTTTAGAAAGCTCTCCCGCCGGCGCCATCATGTACGAAAGAGGCGGGGAAGGGTGATGCGGAGGCTGCGGCGCAAAGTGCTGCCGAGGCGCCGACAAAACCGTTGAGTACTCTCGTACGCTTGGTCGCCACATAGGTAAATCTCACTCTGGCAAATTCTAGGGTTAGTTTTAGCAATAGTTATTTAATTGTCTCCGGAAATACTTGTCCTACAAATGGTTGTATCTAAACTTATTTAAGTTATAGATACATTCATTTTATCCATTTTTAGGACAAGTATTTCCGAACGGAAGGAGTATGTGATAGAATTAGAGCCAATCTGGGTTTGGGCTGTCTGAAAACCAACCAATTTGAACTGCTCGTTAATCAGAACGTCCCTCCTTGTGCTTATCCTGTAAAGTGGCACTGTTTTGTTTGCCTCCGATATTACCAACTGCAAACAATATATTGGAATCAGATCACATTGGTTAGCTTGGTTCCATTTTCCAACTAGGAACCTTCATGGCCAAACTGAAAAACGTGTACCAGAATTGTGCGCATTGGTTTTGTTCTTTCAGTTTGTATGAAGTACTACTACTACGTTCAGTCCTTCAGGAAGGGTAGCTTTACCGGTGTACGGATTGTTCAATTGACTTCTGCTGATGTGTTTTTCTTTTTTGAGAGAGACTTCTGTTGATGTGTTGAGTGTATTCATAGTACTACTACATTCAGTGAGAATAGTTTTGCAGTATTGTGACTTGCGGAGGCGCTAATTGTTTGTCCTCTGTAATTTTATTTGTATCTTCAGTTGCGAGCATGACAAAGTGGTCAGTGCTGTGGACTGTATCCTGTCCCTGGTTGGTGATAAGAATCCGGAGCACTACTTTGTCGCCACCCAGGATTCTGGTCTCCGGGCAAAGAGTGTTTGACAAAAAACTATCATTTTAGGGGTTTTTGTCTCACAGAACTACCACTTTGAAAATTTTGATCTGAAACTACCGGAAATTTCTTAATTTGTTTCTAAAAACTACCAGTTTCACTTGATGATCGTTTTATATGATTTAAACTAAAAACTGACAAAACTAGCCCACCCGTCAGGGCTAATGTGACTGAAAAGTCAATGCTAGGGGAGACTGGCCCACCCGCAGCCGTCGCCTCGCACCTCCCACCCCCACCCGCGCTGCAGATCGACGCTACCGGACCCGTGCCCTGTCTCGCCGCCGGACCAGTCCCCCCGTCTCGCCGCCAGCGGACTCCCGTGGTCCGACGCCGGCTCCCGCCTCTGTCACGGACGCGCCCAAGGCCCCAAAGAAGCAGGCGCGCCACCGGCCTGTAGCGGATGCGCCCGGACCGGCTGCCAAGGACGCGACTCCGATGACTTGCCGCCGCCGCCCCGTGCCCACACGCGGTAGCTCTCCAGGTGCAGGGGCATGGGCCGCCTCGCGCACCAAGACGAGCGGGCGACGGCGCTAGGCACCAACGACGGGAGGCGGAGATGAGGGGCGACCGAAGGGAACTCCGTCGAGGCGGCGGACGCGAGGCAGCGGATCTGGTCGGCGACGAGCTGCTCAACCTGCTCGCCGCCAGCCCCGACGGACTAGCTTCCGGCAGCAAGGGCTCGCCGCGACGGTGGTCCTGATTCCGGGGGAGGGAGAGCCGGCCTTCGGCGGCAACTAGGACGACGACGACGCGGAGGACGCCTCGCCGGGCAGCAAGGAGCCGGCGACCACAGCGTGCAGCAGGGGCGTCTCCCCGGCGGGCGCATCACCGGAGTTTGACCTCCTTCCCTCCCATGCACAGAAGCTGTTTGTGAAAATGCCAAAGAAAGATAGAGAGAGGAGAAAGAAGAATGACGTGTGGGTCCCACCTGTAATAACGGTCAACTGAATGGTCAACATATTTAAATTGTTTAAACTGTCTATTACCTGAAAGTGGTAGTTTTTAGTCACAAAATTAAGAATTTTTGGTAGTTTTCGACCACATATTAAAAAGTGATAGTTCTGTGGGACGAGGACCCCAATTGTGGTAGTTTTTTTGTCAAACACTCCTGGGCAAAGCTACGAGAGGTATGAAGATTTGCTATGCTTTTGTACCATTCTACTTTTACCATGTTATCACCTAAATTTTATTTGTGAAAGAAATTGCTCAGGGACGTTAATACAACTGACAAGTATTATATCATCTATTTAACAGAAACAACAGAAAAAGAAATATATTTTGCCATGTTATCTTACGAACTTTTTGTGCAACAATGTGTTGATGCATGTGTTTTCTTGGTTGTAGGTTCCTTGTGTTCCTGTGATATATGGTCTGAAGAACTCCCTGTTTATTGAGCAACCCTCCGTGCAGCAGCGTAAGTTTGCTCAGTTGGATGAGGAGAAGAGTATACATATGGAAAAATCAGAATTTAAGAAGCTACTGAAAGGGTCATCGGAAGGAAAGACGTCTGTCGATGGAATCGCCCCCGGAGTAGCTGCAGAGAAAAGCAAATTTAAAAGAAACAGAGCAAATGTTATATTTTCAGCAACTGTTTTTCAGGATATTCCATTGTTAGAGCTCCCGGTTCGGTTTTTTCGTCCGGTTCTTTCGTGAAAAAAAGTTCGTCAAAACCTATCAATATGGGATCTAGCTTTGAAGATCTTGATGCGAGGAATCCAACGATGAAAGCGGTTTGAGATTTGAACGCACGGTTTAAGAGATAAAACATTTTAAATAAACGGATCTACGAAAAAAGGGAAAACTCTCGGGTTGCGACAAGTGGCGCACATGCAGCGCGCCACTTGTCGCAACCTGGGGAGGTTGGAGTGATCTTTGCAACAAGTACTCCTCAACTAGTGATTTCGACGAAATCCCCTCGCGCCTCCTCCACCTCCACTCGACCAGGGGTTTTGTTTACCGCTCGAAATTTCAAGATTTGCCATGGTTACCACATATTTCGGCCACCCTTGGTAAATGGTCATTTGGAGCAAAAGAATCGAATTTTTCGAATCTTATGAATTCAAACGCCCATTTTATAATAAAGTATGACATCACGTCACAGCACTCACGTAGACAACGTTCCACTGAGCTAGTAGCTCTTTTATGATAAATACAAGTTCAGGTGCTATCTATATCTATTTTGAAAGAATTTGAATTCAAAATTGCGTTATAAATTTTGTTGAAAATTCGTTAGAAATGTGCTCGAAATTTCGTGGTAACTGTGGTAACCACGTTTACCTGTCCCCTCAATAAAAATGTCTTATTCCGTAACCAAAACCTTGCACTCGACACGCCGCCGCCCTACCCGAGTCCGCACCCCTCCGCCACCCACCTCGCGGCCTTACCGGCGCGCATCACACGTTTCCTGTCGCTTCCCTTGGGGCACCACCGGAGCTGCCGCGAAGAGGGTGAAGAGGTGGTCGCGGCACTGCAAGGTGGTCAAGTTCTACTCCACATGCTTCGGCTTCCGCGAGGCTTACAAGGTGCTCGTCGACGGCACTTTCGTGCACCACCTCCTCGTCCAACAACTCCTCCCCGTCGACGACGCCCTCCATGAGCTCCTCTACGCCGACCGGGCGCCCCCGCTCTTCACCTCCAAGTGCGTCCAGGTCGAGCTCCGCTGCATCGGCAAGTACCACTCTCAGGCTTTCGAGCCACCCAGCTCCTCGCCACCGCCAGGTCCCCTTCTGATGTTAACTTCTATCCTCCTGTTTTTATTTATTTTATTTACATGCTAGAAAGCTCTGTGAAAAAATGCGTTGGTCATCGATGCAATTTCGAATTGAATGACTTTGTTCTGTCATATTAGTCACCTGATAGAGTCAATTTGGGTTTGGGCTATCTAAAATCCTACCTGCATTGGTAGCTTATATGCAGTTTCGAATTTGGGTGCCGGCTATTTAATCACCTGATGATACAGGATGCAGCCAATTTTGTTCTGGGCTTTCGGGAAACCTAGGTGCAATTTGAATTATGGATTATAACTTTACAATAACATGAGGCCTCACTGTTAGTTTTGTAGTTTGGCACTGGTTACATTAAACCCATGTATAGTATGAAACTTCTTTGCCAACTATGAAATTGTATACTGGATTTTGGATCAGGTTGGTTTTGTTTTATCACTTTGATTGTAGGAATTTCTGGTACTATACTACTGCTACTATATTCAGTCAGGAGAGTCTTACTGTATTGTGACTTGATTAGCTCGAGGAACTGACGATTGCTTTTTTCTGTGGACTTCTGTTGGTGTGTTCAGCTGCGAGCATGAAAAACTGGTCAGTGCAGTGGATTGTATTCTGTCACTGGGAGGTATGACAATTCACTATGCTTTTGTAGCATTGTATCTTTACCATTTTATCACCTGAATTTTATTTCTGAAAAGGTCTGCTCAGGGACATTAAACCAACCGACAACTAGCATATCATCTACTTTGCAGAAACGATAGAACCAATGTATTTTGCCATCTTATGGACTGCTTCTGCAGAACCTGCTCATGCATGTTTTGCTTCGTTGTAGGTTCCTTGTGTTCCTGTGATATATGGTTTGAAGAACTCTCTCTTTATAGAGAAACCCTCTGCAGCAACGTAAGTTTGCTCAGTTGGATGAGGAGAAGCGTATACATATGGAAAAATCAGAATTTAAGAAGCTACTGAAAGCGTCATCAGAAGGAAGGACGTCTGTTGATGGAATTGCGCCTGGAGTTGTGGCAGGGAAAAGCAAGTTCACAAGGAACAGAGCGAAGGTTATATTTACCTCTGCCCTTTTTCAGGATATTCGTCATATGCACAGAGTATATTTGATCCTTATGGACTAGTGGGCTGTGGGCATCATCAACATTTTAAGTTATGAAATGATGATCTGTGTCCTTCTGCAGGGCCCGAACCCACTGTCCTGCAAGAAAAAGAAGCCAAAACCCGAACCATGAGCAGTTCAAAATGAGGTAATTAATCATCACTACACATCATTCTCGGTTTACATTGGGAGCTGTATGCAATACTCAAAACAGGCAGATTATACGTGTCTTTTTCTCTCTTTCTTTTTGGCGAATAGATTATACGTGTCTAATGCAATGTTATAATAGGAAAACTGGAGTTGGAGAGGCGTGATTCTGGACCATGGTTCAGCCGAACCTATGGTCGACGCCGTACGATTCAACATCCTGCTACATGTGGATCCGCGTCATGCATTGTTTAACATGCAAACAGCTCCCATCATACATTTTTTAATCAATCATGCACGGATCCTTATAAAAAGTGTCTAGAGATCAATGGTGTCGAGCGTAGGTTCGGCTAGGCGTGATTCTGGACCATGGTTCAGCCGAACCTTTGGTCGACGCCGTACGATTCAACATCCTGCTACATGTGGATCCGCGTCACGCATTGTTTAACATACAAACAGCTCCCATCATGCATTTTTTAATCAATCATGCACGGATCCTTATGAAAAGTGTCCAAAGATCAATGGTGTCGAGCGTAGGTTCGGCTGAACCATGGTTCCGTATAACATTTTCGCTAGAGTTGCCTGACTTATCTTGAGGTGTAGAGCTAAGAGTTAGACGGATAAAAATTAATTTGCCAACTTAATCTTAGATAGACAAAGTATCCCATTGCACATTATTTTTTGCTGTAGCTCCTGATTTTAGTTGTGGATGATACATTGGTACCTGAGAAGATCAAGCACCAATGCATGTCTCTTTAAGGGTCCGAAGACCGACAGCAAGGCATAGCGGAAGAGGGTGAGGAACCGGAAGAGAAGCGGCAAATATATCGATCAAGCACAAACAGCGAGCTGATGGACATATGAAGTTGCAACCAACAACGTCATTGCGCTGATCTGGCCTCAATCCATATTGCACCCCATGCAAAGATTACATGCTAATGTCGTTTCTTCAAATTTCATACCTAATCATGAGTCATTACACTGTAACACTAAAAATTTGTTTGAACTGGTAAAATTTGTCCTCGTTAGTAATTTGGATATGAGTTCAATCAAATCTCTGCCTTGGTTTAGTGATGAAACCAACCATCACTGGTGGACCTTCCGGTTTGAACTGGTAAAATTAATCCTGATTAGTAGTTTGGATATTTGTGTTGATCGATATGTGGCTTGCATGTAGATGATAATTCAATTTTTTTTGCTTTGTATTTCTAGGGTGAAGCAGCAATTTCAAATAAAAGATATATGTTTTATTTAGTGGTGTGCTTAAAATTATTTGTTCAAATTTATATCAATGTGAAAATTGAATAATGATTGATTTTATCTAGGTACGTGCATACTAGTGTTAGAAAATAAACCACGCGTGTCATGGCTGTGTGTTTAGTGCGGGCGTGTGTGCCCGACTAGTGTGTGCGTGTGTTGCATGCATCAGTGAAATAAGTCTCCAGGTAGTTAGTACGTGCAAGCTAATTGCATGGATGCTTGGCCGGGTCTCGCGGAGGAGCGAGTGGCTCACGACGAGAAGAGGCCGATTCCGGAGGTAGTGCATGCGTGGGGTTATGCATGCGTGGGCGCTGCGTCTTCTGGTGTATAAAGTCAAGATGATGTAGTTCTTTAGTGCTGCCAAATCCAGTGAATAAAGGTTGCCAAGATACAGGCCGGTTCGCCGGCCGCGGCGTTCGTCACCATTGCTCCGAGTTCGTGCTCGAGTTGAGTTTCGTTGTGCATATGGTTTCCGGGTTTGCGCCAACACGTCGTACCCGAGGGAACCATTGCCGGCCAGCCATGGCCACGAGGTTGAAGAGCTGAAGAATACGGCCCCATTCACCCCGCGCCTTCCCAGGCAGCACGCGCGTGCGCCCACACGCCCTTGCACCACGCCCACTCGCTCCGTCGGCAACCGATTGGGGGAACGGACGGGAGCACGGGAGGGCTGGACTGCACCAAATCCGTCGAGCTACGGGGCTGCACCTCCTCTCCATCGACCCCTAGATAGCTTCCCAGTGCTCCAGATCATGTTCCTCTCCGGCTGGAGGAGGAGCAAGGGAGAAGGAGAACAGGAGTAGGAGGCTGGAGCGGTTGCAGGCATGCCGTCAGTCAGCGACGGCGGTGGCGACGATCGGCCAAAGGCCATGGTTGCGCGGCAGAAGGCGGCGGCGGCCATGGGGTGGGGCATGGGGAGGCAATGGCGTGGCGGCCATTTAAGTGTTTTTTTTTTAAAGTGAGTTCGATGATGTGGTGGCTGGCTGGACGCTGACTGGGCTGATGACCAGTCAAAACCGATCAAAAACAGTCAAAAACCAGCCCAGGGTTGGTTTTTGTCTGGTTTTCGAAGTTTGAGGTTGTGAAGTGGACGGTTTTGAAGTTCAGGATTGTATACTAAACTTTGACGGTAGTTCATGGTTGTAATATCGACTTCTCTCTATTTTTTATGTGATTGATCCATGGGAGAACTCCAAAATCTGATACCCGCGACATAGGAGTAAAAAAATTGCTTGAATACGGTTAATTTATACATGTTCTCGGGATATTAGCTATCTAAAATTTGTCAAAATTGATGTAAACAACGACAAGAATTATGGAAGAGAAAGTGTACTATATATCTAAAAAATGGTAGGTGAAATTGGGATTTAAAAGTAGGTACCTTGGCTCTGCTGAACAGCAACATGCAATGCATTTTGTCCGTTTGGTCCAGAGTATGAAAGAACCCCGCCGCTCAACTCGTAGAGTGTTTTTGCGATGATTCCATTTTCCAGTAAGATGGCGAGGTAAAACGGTAAAGTACCTTCTTCAGGAAGAGTGGCCAATTCTGGATCATGGGTCATGAGCAAGTTGACCATATCATTGCTCCCAAAGCGGACGGCCTCGTGCAAGGCTGTCTCTTTGAGCTTGTTTTGTGTTTGCAGCAGCCCTTTACCATTGTTAATGCCCTGACCATCAGCAAGATCAATGAAACGAGACATCATTGGGAGGTTCCCCGCCCGTGCAGCACAGTGCAGGGGCGTATCTCCCTGGCTGTTTTGCACGAAGAGGAGGCTGGGTGCCTTGCCGTAGACGAGATTAGCTTTGTTCAGTAAGTCCTCAGAGTCGCCATGGCTAGCGGCGACCACATGGAGAAGAGTGCCACCTTCAACTGTAACCGCGTACAGAGAAGGTGGCTGCCTCGCCGAGCTTCCGATGGTGTAGGCCGCTGGCTTCCCGTCGAGGAATGATTCCAGATCGTGGGAAGAGCCAGAGCAGGCCAGTGCTAGCAGCCCGGCGTCCATCTTGGGCTCCATGGTAGTCGCTGGTGGAGGAGCAGTATTTGCCGCAACGGGCGAGCTCGGGGCTGCCAGCCCATTGCTGGACGCCATTGAGCACTAACACGAACGAGGTGGAAGAGGGAATGAGAGACGATCAACTGGGGCTGGCTGGACTGCAAATGTACGCATGTAGTGGTAGCTGCTTAGAGGAGTGTGCGTCCAAGCTGTGCCTGGAGATGAGTATATGTAGAACGACGAGAGCAAGCAAGGAATGCAGAGGGGAGGGATGGGTGAGCTGAGCAGGAGACGACCGTGGCGACTTGGGGCCAAGGCCGTGTCATCACCAATAAAATAGCCCTTCTCCCTCCTACTTTACATAAACCTTTCACAGGACCTTGTTTTAGAAATAACTCTTTCCTTGCTCACGAGCTCTTGTTTTTCACCTGGTGTATGGAAATCCTGTCGCTTTTGTTTCATGCCCTTGCCCCTGCGTATCACTCCTTGCAGCCTGCCTCCTAGGAAGATTGGTGGAACTTAATGCTCAAATGGATTATATGGTAGAGATGCTTCCGGTTCTGGTTAAATTCATTTGTGTTTTTAGATTAGAAAAAGGACAAAAAAGATTGTGTTAGACCTGCTTCTGGTTAAATTTGTTTGTGTTATCAGATTTGAAAGACAAAAGTATTATGGTGTTATAGATGCTTCTGGTTAAAGTTTTCTAATGTTTCCTGATTTGTTTCGCTGACCATAAATATGTCTTTTCTAGATATAGTTTACCACATCCGAAACTATTTGTAGGGTACCAACCAACCCTGGTTCATGACAACTGCACTTGCTTCGTAGCGGAGCATAGATGTAGATTCGCTAATTATCACTCAATAATAACCAAACCCTTATTTTCTCCCTCTTCTTTTTGTGTGAGTTGTTTAGACTCTTAGTTTGTTAGTGTTAGTTAAAACTAAACCTATAGTTGAAACAAATGTACCATTTTACTAAATGTTATCAAAGTTTGTTTATTTTTATTTTTCAATCAGTTCTGATTTTCTCCCATAATTATTCTAGCTTATACTTCCTCCGTTCCTAAATGTAAGTCTTTGTAGAGGTTTCACTATTAACCACATGCGGATGTATATAGATGCATTTTAGAGTGTAGATTCACCCATTTTGCTCCGTATGTAGTTCATATTGGAATCTTTACAAAGACTTATATTTAAGAATGGAGTACATGCCAGTGAATGAAGTCACGGAAGTTCTTTTATCTTATCACATTTTGGTAGCCTGGTGTTCTTCTTGCACCTTGCATGTTATGTTCTTTTAGTGGGAGGGTGAGGGAATTTTCTTCTCCTGTTATAACGCACGAGCAACTTTCCTAGTTGATAGAAAAGGAGCTGAGAACCCAGTAGCTGATAACTTGTCTAGGCTCGAAAATGTGTTTGATGACCCACTACCTATTAATGATAGTTTTCCTGATGAGCAGTTGGCTGTAATAAATGTTGCTAATAGTACTCCTTGGTATGCTGACTATGCTAATTACATTGTTGCTAAATATTTACCACCTAGCTTTACTTACAAACAAAAGAAAAAATTCTTCTATGATTTAAGACATTACTTTTGGGATGACCCACATCTTTATAAAGAAGGAGTAGATGGTATTATTAGACGTTATGTACCTGAGCATGAACAGGGACAAATCCGACGGAAATGTCACTCCGAACCATATGGAGTGCATCATGCTGGAGATAGAACTGCTCATAAGGTATTGTAATCTGGATTTTATTGGCCTACTCTCTTCAAGGATGCTCGTAAGTATGTCTCATCTTGTGATGAATGCCAAAAGAATAGGTAATATTGGTAAGGTCAAGAAATGCCTATGAATTATTCACTTGTTGTTAAACCATTTGATGTTTGGGGATTTGATTACATGGGACCTTTTCCTTCCTCTAATGGGTATACACATATTTTGGTTGCTGTTGATTATGTTACTAAATGGGTAGAAACTATTCCAACTAGTAGTGCTGATCACAACACATCTATTAAAATGCTTAAGGAAGTTATTTTCCCAACGTTTGGAGTCCCTAGATACTTAATGACTGATGGTGGTTCACACTTTATTCATGGTGCTTTCCATAAGATGCTTGCTAAGTATGATGTTAACCATAGAATTGCGTCACCCTATCATCCTCACACTACTAGGGAAAAGTCTATACACAGAATCTTACCAGCAGCGCGTTTTAAAATAAGGCGCTGCTGCTATAACAAAATGCAGCTGCAGGTGGATACAGTAAGCATTTTTTTACAGTAGCACTGGTACAAGCAAATTCACTCTTGAACAAAGAAATGTTTAATTTAACAGAACATTCAGACAATTCATTGAAGTTCCTCAAGAAACATAGTTACTCCTTTGTCGAAAAGAGCCACATTCCAAACGATGGTACTGCCCGGTCCATATGGCCTTGTTTTTTGATGCATATATATGATGTAGTTGATAGGCCTTGATCTCAACCTCTCAAGTTTATGTTTCCTTGTGTGTAGGTAACTTGTTATTTTTATTGGCAAGCCTGTAATGAATTTATTAGATTTTTGCTCCTATTGCCGTGTACAGTATGTCACAGGCATGCGGAGCCTGTCATTGTTCTTAGTGTGCTGTTGTGATTCTTGAACGGTGTCAATGGTCGTGTACAGGTGTCTTTTGTAGTATAAAAAGGGCCACTATCAGCCGTAGGATTTGGATTCATGCTGTGAAGATAATGAATATATATCTTATTTTGCTGCTCTATGCCTCATTCGTGTACAGATTCCCTAGTAGTATTTTTTTTCGTCTGCCACTTGCGACTGCCGGGTTCCTGATGTGCTTCTCATGCCCCGCAGACCATTGACCTGTACGTGGTTTTCGACGTGGCCACTGCCCTACTTCAGGTAAAATTTCACACTTTGATGAGGATTCATGAGCCCTGATTTGGGATAGACAAGTGTAGCATACTGAGTTCAGGAAATCAATTATGCGGCACGGCACCTATTAGGTGATTCGTGAACACACAACTAGGATGATTCCTATCCTACCTATGCTGTGCTTATTGCTTCCAAGCTAGTGATGGCGGTCGCAGGTGCAGTACCTGCTGGTTGTTACTATCGCTGGCAGTTAGTGTTCAACATCTATCGCTTTAGCACCAAGCGACTAAACAATGTTTTGGTAAAGCTTTCATAAATCAGTTTGCAGTGTTGAATCAGTACACATCTTTTACCTTCAATTTGGTAGTATGAAAAACACATTAGTAAATCTGAGTAACTTTGACATATTTTCTCTATTAACTTGCACTGGATTGGTACCCGTGATTGCCTTGTACTTAATTCTGCTAACACTGATCTTGTTACTGTTAATTTGTTATTGCCATGGTGTTTATGCTGTTTAGAATAAGATCCATGCATCAATTCTAAGTTCTCGTCTCTCTGAAGAGACACTTCTAGCTTCTATGACTCAGACTTGTTAACTATTGTTTCTTACTTTGTTAGCTACGACATATATTTTCCCCAGTTATTCTAATTCTTCTCTAATTCATGTAACAGGATGACAGTGGAAGCCATATTGTTGTTTTTTTTGTTCCCAGCCCTGACTATGGTCGTCGAGCGAGTCCGGCATGTTGTTCATCTAGTAGAGCTTGTTAGGAGTCTGAATCTAAGAACTTGTAGAGTTTGTTAGTATTACAATTGTAGAGCTTGTTACACTTGTAGAGCTTGTAAAGCAGTATGGTCTTCTGTATTGGAATGGATAGAGCTTGTATTATGTGATTTGGTTGCTCTTATTTAAGGATCATGTGTGTTTTTGTCTCCAAAAATCTAAATAATGCTTGAAATATGAAGAATATGAGTCTGAATTGATGGGAACCTGTTACTAGAACCTGACAACTGGGACCAATCTGACTAGTGGACCCTTCTTTTGGAAAAAAAAAAGAAAAACTAAATTCGTTTAGACAAAAAGGCCACAACCCAACAATAAAAAGGCTGCAATATTGGGCTTGGCCCATGAACCCAACCAAAAATTGACACACAGAAAAAACACAAATAGGCCGAATTGTTGGGCTAGGCCCATGTAGAAAATCAAATTGGACCGGGCTGAATCTTGTGCCACGTCAGATTGCCACGCTGGATGCCTACGTGGCCTGGGGAGGTTGCTAGTGACCAAAACGCCACAGTAGACGTATTTTGGTCATAAACATCTACGACCATTTCAGAAGAAAGGTCGCTATAGTCAGTTTACGACGGCCAGCTTTTGACCTTATACTTTTGGTCACAAAAAGGTCACAAATGGAAATTTGTGACCTTTCAGTGACCAATAGTGGTGGTCACAAGTTGACATATTTCTTGTAGTGGTACCACTCTGGCGCGGATCTCACTCTGGTTGATCTACGAGGTTCAGTAGTATCTTGTTCTGAAGTTTCATGCTCATTATCATTAGCTTCCTCACTAATTGGTGTAGGTGTCACAGAAACAGTTTTCTGTGATGCACTACTTTCCAATAAGGGAGCACGTACAGTTACCTCATCAAGTTCTACTTTCCTCCCATTCACTTCTTTCGAGAGAAACTCCTTCTTTAGAAAATTTCCGAACTTAGCAACAAAAGTCTTGCCTTCGGATCTGTGATAGAAGGTGTATCCAATAGTCTCCTTTGGATATCCTATGAAGACACATTTCTTCGATTTGGGTTCGAGCTTATCAGGTTGAAGCTTTTTTCACATAAGCATCGCAACCCCAAACTTTCAGAAACGACAAGCCAAACCATAGTTCATAAGGCGTCGTCTCAACGGATTTTGATGGTGCCCTATTTAACGTGAATGCGGCCGTCTCCAAAGGATAACCCCAAAACGATAGCGGTAAATCAGTAAGAGACATCATAGATCGCACCATATCTAGTAAAGTACGATTACGACGTTCGGACACACCATTACGCTGTGGTGTTCCGGGTGGCGTGAGTTGCAAAACTATTCCGCATTGTTTCAAATGTACACCAAATTCGTAACTCAAATATTCTCCTCCACGATCAGATCGTAGAAACTTTATTTTCTTGTTACGATGATTTTCAACTTCACTCTGAAATTCTTTCAACTTTTCAAACGTTTCAGACTTATGTTTCATTAAGTAGATATACCCATATCTTCTTAAGTCATCTGTGAAGGTGAGAAAATAACGATATCCGCCACGAGCCTCAATATTCATCGGACCACATACATCTGTATGTATGATTTCCAACAAATCTGTTGCTCTCTCCATAGTACCGGAGAACAGCGTTTTAGTCATCTTGCCCATGAGGCACGGTTCGCAAGTACCAAGTGATTCGTAATCAAGTGGTTCCAAAAGTCCGTCAGTATGGAGTTTCTTCATGCGCTTTACACCGATATGACCTAAACGGCAGTGCCACAAATAAGTTGCACTATCATTATCAACTCTGCATCTTTTGCTTTCAATATTATGAATATGTGTGTTACTACTATCAAGATTCAATAAGAATAGACCACTCTTCAAGGGTGCATGACCATAAAAGATATTACTCATATAAATAGAACAACCATTATTCTCTGATTTAAATGAATAACTGTCTCGCATCAAACAAGATCCAGATATAATGTTCATGCTTAACGCTGGCACCAAATAACAATTATTTAGGTCTAATATTAATCCCGAAGGTAGATGTAGAGGTAGCGTGCCGACCGCGATCACATCGACTTCGGAACCATTTCCCACGCGTATCGTCACCTCGTCCTTAGCCAATCTTCGCTTAATTCGTAGTCCCTGTTTCAAGTTGCAAATATTAGCAACAGAACCAGTATCAAATACCCAGGAGCTACTGCGAGCATTAGTAAGGTACACATCAATAACATGTATATCACATATACCTTTGTTCACCTTGCCATCCTTCTTATCCGCCAAATACTTGGGGCAGTTCCGCTTCCAATGACCAGTCTGCTTGCAGTAGAAGCACTCAGTTTCACGCTTAGGTCCAGACTTGGATTTCTTCTCTTGAGCAGCAACTTGCTTGCTGTTCTTCTTGAAGTTCCCCTTCTTCTTCCCTTTGCCCTTTTTCTTGAAACTAGTGGTCTTGTTGACCACCGACACTTGATGCTCCTTTTTTGATTTCTACCTCCGCAACTTTCAGCATTGCGAAGAGCTCGGGAATAGTCTTATTCATCCCTTGCATATTATAGTTCATCACGAAGCTCTTGTAGCTTGGTGGCAGTGATTGGAGAATTCTGTCAATGACGCAATCATCTGGAAGATTAACTCCCATTTGAATCAAGTGATTATTATACCCAGACATTTTGAGTATATGCTCACTGACAGAACTGTTCTCCTCCATCTTGCAGCTATAGAACTTATTGGAGACTTCATATCTCTCAATCTGGGCATTTGCTTGAAATATTAACTTCAACTCCTGGAACATCACATATGCTCCATGACGTTCAAAACATCGTTGAAGTCCCGGTTCTAAGCCGTAAAGCATGGCACACTGAACTATCGAGTAGTCATCAGCTTTGCTCTGCCAGACGTTCACAACATCTGGTGTTGCTCCAGCAGCAGGCCTGGTACCCAGCGGTGCTTCCAGGACGTAATTCTTCTGTGCAGCAATGAGGATAATCCTCAAGTTACGGACCCAGTCCGTGTAATTGCTACCATCATCTTTCAACTTTGCTTTCTCAAGGAACGCATTAAAATTCAACGGAACAACAGCACGAGCCATTTATCTACAATCATACATAAACAAGCAAGATACTATCAGGTACTAAGTTCATGATAAATTTAGGTTCAATTAATCATATTACTTAAAGATCTCCCACTTAGATAGACATCCCTCTAATCCTCTAAGTGATTACGTGATCCAAATCAACTAAACCATGTCCGATCATCACGTGAGATGGAGTAGTTTCATTGGTGAACATTACTATGTTGATCATATCTACTATATGATTCACGCTCGACCTTTCGGTATCCGTGTTCCGAGGCCATATCTGTATATGCTTGGCTCGTCAAGTATAACCTGAGTATTCCGCGTGTGCAACTGTTTTGCACCCGTTGTATTTGAACGTAGAGCCTATCAGACCCGATCATCACGTGGTGTCTCAGCACGAAGAACTTTCGCAACGGTGCATACTCAGGGAGAACACTTTTTGATAATTTAGTGAGAGATCATCTTATAATGCTACCGTCAATCAAAGCAAGATAAGATGCATAAAAGATAAACATCACATGCAATCAATATAAGTGATATGATATGGCCATCATCATCTTGTGCTTGTGATCTCCATCTCCGAAGCACCGTCATGATCACCATCGTCACCGGCGCGACACCTTGATCTCCATCGTAGCATCGTTGTCGTCTCGCCAATCTTATGCTTCCACGACTATCACTACCACTTAGTGATAAAGTAAAGCATTACAGCGCGATTGCATTGCATACAATAAAGCGACAACCATATGGCTCCTGCCAGTTGCCAATAACTCGGTTACAAAACATGATCATCTCATACAATAAAATTTAGCATCATGTCTTGACCATATCACATCACAACATGCCCTGCAAAAACAAGTTAGAAGTCCTCTACTTTGTTGTTGCAAGTTTTACGTGGCTGCTACGGGCTTAAGCAAGAACCAATCTTACCTACGCATCAAAACCACAACGATAGTTTGTCAAGTTGGTGCTGTTTTAACCTTCGCAAGGACCGGGCGTAGACACACTCGGTTCAACTAAAGTTGGAGAAACTGTCACCCGCAAGCCACCTATGTGCAAAGCACGTCGGGAGAACCGGTCTCGCTTAAGCGTACGCGTAATGTCGGTCCGGGCCGCTTCGTCAAACAATACCGCCGAACCAAAGTATGACATGCTGGTAAGCAGTATGACTTATATCGCCCACAACTCACTTGTGTTCTACTCGTGCATATAACATCAATATAAAACCTAGGCTCGGATGCCACTGTTGGGGAACGTAGTAATTTCAAAAAAGTTCCTACGCACACGCAAGATCATGGTGATGCATAGCAATGAGAGGGGAGAGTGTGATCTACGTACCCTTGTAGATCGACAACGGAAGCATTAACTTGGTTGATGTAGTCGTACGTCTCCACGGCCCGACCGATCAAGCACCGAAACTACGGCACCTCCGAGTTCTAGCACACGTTCAACTCGATGACGATCCCCGGACTCTGATCCAGCAAAGTGTCGGGGAAGAGTTCCATCAGCACGACGGCATTGTGACGATCTTGATGTACTACCGTCGCAGGGCTTCACCTAAGCACCGCTACAATATTATCGAGGACTATGGTGGAAGGGGGCACCGCACACGGCTAAGAATATGATCACGTGGATCAACTTGTGTGTTTAGGGGTGCCCCCAGCCCCCGTATATAAAGGAGCAAGGGGAGGAGGCCGGCCGGCCCTATAGGCGCGCCAAGGAGGAGTCCTCCTCCTAGTAGGAGTAGGACTCCTACTAGGAGGGGAAAGGAAGTGGGGAGGGAGAGGGAAAGGGTGGCGCCGCCCCCCCTCTCCTAGTCCAATTCGGACCAGGGGGAGGAGGCGCGCGGCCCACCTTTGGCTGCCCCTCTCTCTCCGCTAAGGCCCATATGGCCCATTACTTCTCCCGGGGGGGTTCCGGTAACCCTCCGGCTCTCCGGTTTTCTCCGAAATCACCCGGAACACTTCCGGTGTCCGAATATAGCCGTCCAATATATCAATCTTTATGTCTCGACCATTTCGAGACTCCTCGTCATGTCCGTGATCACATCCGGGATTCCGAACTAACTTCGGTACATCAAAACTCATAAACTCATAATATAACTGTCATCGAAACCTTAAGCGTGCGGACCCTACGGGTTCGAGAACAATGTAGACATGACCGAGACACGTCTCCGGTCAATAACCAATAGCGGAACCTGGATGCTCATATTGGCTCCTACATATTCTACGAAGATCTTTATCGGTCAGACCGCATAACAACATACGTCGTTCCCTTTGTCATCGGTATGTTACTTGCCCGAGATTCGATCGTCGGTATCTCAATACCTAGTTCAATCTCGTTACCGGCAAGTCTCTTTACTCGTTCCGTAATACATCATCCCGTAACTAACTCATTAGTTGCAATGCTTGCAAGGCTTCAGTGATGTGCATTACCGAGAGGGCCCAGAGATACCTCTCCGACAATCGGAGTGAAAATCCTAATCTCGAAATACGCCAACCCAACATGTACCTTTGGAGACACCTGTAGAGCTCTTTTATAATCACCCAGTTACGTTGTGACGTTTGGTAGCACACAAAGTGTCCCTCCGGCAAACGGGAGTTGCATAATCTCATAGTCATAGGAACATGTATAAGTCATGAAGAAAGCAATAGCAACATACTAAACGATCGGGTGCTAAGCTAATGGAATGGGTCATGTCAATCAGATCATTCAACTAATGATGTGATCCCGTTAATCAAATAACAACTCTTTGTCCATGGTTAGGAAACATAACCATCTTTGATTAACGAGCTAGTCAAGTAGAGGCATACTAGTGACACTCTGTTTGTCTATGTATTCACACATGTATTATGTTTCCGGTTAATACAATTCTAGCATGAATAATAAACTTTTATCATGATATAAGGAAATAAATAATAACTTTATTATTGCCTCTAGGGCATATTTCCTTCAAACACTCACACTTTCCTTGGTTCATAAAGTTACTATCAAGCACTTGAAAATATTGCTAGAGTTCTAAAGGGACATGAAAGAATGGCAAAGACTTTTTATCATCTTATGTAACATAAAGCGACACTTGGGAAGCAAGGTGCAAGAATAGAATTTAGACCTGCATTGAAGTCCTAGAAATCTCAAAGGAGGAAAGAGAAGCACCCACTTTTGGTTATTTTCAGTTTCAATGAGTTCTCTTAACTTGTCTGCCACTTCACTGCAAGAAACATTTGACTGGAGTGGCATGATTATTAGTGAAAGCATAATAGTAGGAGCTTAAGTAACTGGTTGCCAACCTTATTCGTTCATATTTTTGTGGTGGCGGCCATGGTTCTCCTAAGCACTGAGAAAGAGGGATTTGTTTAAGCGTATTTTCCTCTAGTCTTCATTTGCTGAATCAAAGCAGCAGATTTATATGATATACATGGCCATGTATTTAGATATTAAACTGTCAGTCTTAAAGTTCCCACAATATATTACCTCTCTCATTTGTATGATATACTCTCTACATTACTATGTACTTACTATAGTGTACAAGAGGGCGGGCGGTAGGTGAATTGTATGCTAGGGAAGTAAAAGGATGTGACAGTACATACCATTAGCAGAAACTAAGCAAGTATATGTGAAGTGACTAAAATTTAATTAGATAAGAGTTGATCCTATTTGTGCCTTTCTGAAAAATAGAAACCAAGTCACAAATACAATCATTTGGTACCTTGACTACATCCCGGCACAACTATGTCTCAGGAATGTTGAAGGTCCAAAGGGAAAACGGCGGAAACGAAAAGTAGAGTTTGTTGGGCACTAATTACATTTTAGCACAAAATACTAATAAGTACCTATGCAGATTAGTTAGGAGACCAGGAAGGAAGTACAAACAACACACATCAGCAGATTAAGCAAATACTATAAATGGCTAGCAAGCTACCATACCGAGAAGCTCACTAATTGTTCTTCATTCGCAATATACACGTGCCTGAAGATAGCATCGCACGAACGCGAGTCGGCAGTGGCAAGGAGAAACAGGGCAGCAGTGTAGCGATGCACTCTTCCGGCCTCCCTTGCTCTTCCATAATTTCAAGGCGACCTCCTCTTTTGTCCCTCCCAAGCCGCAGCACACACAGATCTTGATCTGTATGTTGAGGTGTAGAAAATGGATCAGAAACACACACACACACACACACACACTACACACACTACACACACACACACACACACAAACTGAAAAGATGGAACATTCACTTATAGTTAAATGGATCAAAGGTCATAACAATTCGAAAGCAGAAAATTATCCAATGAGTACAATGAAGGGCAGGCAAACTGATACTTCCATCATAGAGTATATAAAAAAATATGCTCATAGCCATCATGGGCTTGTTAATCAGGGGATCCCAATCTGCTAGATAGAACAATGTATATAGATGGTTGTGCTTAGGTTCCAGGGTACAGTCTAATACATTGCAAGATAATTTTGAGTTTAAGCCTGCAACCCCATAGCTTACAAAACTAATGCATGAGATTAATATGCTCAGATATAAGAACCTTGCTTGGCTCTGCTTCCTACAGATAGTACCAAAGGAACAACTCATGGCAAACACCTACCAACACAACTAAGATCCCAAAATAAGCAAACTCCACACCAGAAAAATCAGCAACACAGCACAAACATTTGAGAGTAGGTGAGGCAGTACAGATGGAAAAGAAGAACGCCTAGGAAAGACAGTATGTGCAGTAGATACTTACACATAAAAGATTAATACCACCTTGTCTGATGTCAAAATGGAGAGGGATATTCCATTGTCATTGAGCTTCTCCGCATCAACGCCATGAACATGTCACAGATCTTACTGGGGTAGGCCAAACATCAAGGAGCTAGCGAGGGGGCCGTCCATAAAAGGCATGGATAGAGAAAAAATTACTGACTGCCCTACAGTTGTACAGTGACCTAATCATGCAAACTTGTACTGTAAATGCGGCAAACAACCAAGTCACTCCGTGCACGAACTACAGAACAAACAATATAAACAATGGGGATAGATAAAAGTATTATGCGTAACCCTTCAAGGCGGTAAATGCTAAATGGCCAAATGCGCATTCAATTCTATTATAAATTCGTCTTCCATTGTATGACAAAAACTCATCTTCAAGATTGTAATGGTACTGAGCTAAAGAGATGGCACCGACGATTGCTACTAGTAGTCACTAAAACATCAAGGAAAGTAAGCAATCAGTGGGCAGCTCGCCAATATCTTTTAGAAGACTATTCCTGCTGCACGCCTTTAAAGACTATGCTGCATGGCCACAAACACAAGCAAGCAGAGGAGGGCCGAGATACTGACTACTACCTCCGTCTCAAAACATAAGAACTGTCTATGAAAACGTCTTATATTTTGGGACAGAGGTAGTAGTATTTATTACATACTGTTGTGTGTGGTAGCTAGCCACTATCCTTTGCTTTTGCATTTCACTTTATCGACCAGTCGCATAAGAGCAAATACAAGGGAGATTTCTTTGTCCCAACTCATATTTGTGATCACCCCACTATGAATGGACTTTTATTCTGGGCATTGAGCACAACAGCAACACACATTCTTTTCCCAACTCATAAGAAGACAAAACATTTTTGACCAAGGCAATGATGCTCGACGAACATTCACTTGGAATAATGCTACTTAGAGTTAGTGTTATAGCAGTTAACTCAATCAGATCCATCTAAATATCTAACAATCATTTGTGACTTGTCAGTAGTACAACAGCACGACAAGCTTTTACAAAATATCTAACTCTAAACATCCCCAAGTTCTCAGGTCTGAAATAACTTTAGACAAACAAACAACTGATTTAGAGAAGTGTTGCAGAAACATCAAGCATCTAGCCGAACAGGGCATCTAATTATTTTATTTTTAAAGAATGGATCATTAGCTATCCTTGATTGGCAAACTAACTCGATGCCCCAGGAAAAGAACCTGCCATGGCACATTATGCCCCCAGGAAAAGAACCTGCCATGGTTATCATCAAGCATCTAGCATATGTAATTCACAGCTTGTAGACAAACAACCTGTAGACACGTATAGAAAAGAGATCAGGCTAATCAGGAGGGAGAGAGAAGTGTGGGTACCTGCAAGAAAGCTTACTCGCATGACTCGTTAACAATAAAATAATATCAGAAATCCTCCATTGAACTCCTCATGAAGAACCAATAGCATTGCCGAACCATCGCTTATCCTAGAATAACAAAGTGCAACTTACTCTTAACCAGATTAGATCAAGGACCAACAACGAACAATAGAAGATCAAAGGTATGAGAGAGAAGAAATCTTTACATAAGACGGCTATAAACACTGGAGTATAAATAAGCAATACCTTTAAATACAAATAAAAAGGGTTTAGAATTCAATGCATAGTGGGCTCAGATTCGCCTTTCCTCGATCATATAATCTACCCCCATCATCTCTTTCACTAGATCAATCTGTTTATACAGTGGAGCTGCCCTGGTTATCATTCAACAAGAGTGACCATCCAAGTACAGAGCAATAATTATCACAGGATCAAAAAGGATTCTAGAGACAAGAGGGAGGATCCAACTTGATACCCACAGGTGCCTTGATTGCTCAAAGGCACACTTATTTCAGCCACAGCTAATCATCATCGCCCTAGCAAGAATGGCTTCCGACCAATGGGCACATGATTCAAACGCGGTGGCACGAGATATCTCACCGCGGGAGTAACTGTTCATTGCTATAGGAGCTCGGTCTTGATCCTACGGCCGAGATCAATCCGGAGCGAGATCCGGCAGCCAGAATCGCGTCAGGAAACCGATTGACGGCCGAAAGTGCCTGAGCTTTTAGGAGCCAGGTGAGGTGCTTCGTTTCTTCTTTCTCGATGGATCACCGGATCAACATGTTCTTATGAGGGTGAGACTGCCCTGGTTATCACTCATCAGAAATGACCATCCAAGGGCAGAGCCACTAAAATAAGAAGTGATCAAAATGGCTCAAAGAAATGAGGGGGGATCCAAATTAATACCCACAAGTGCCTCGATTGCTCGAGAGCATTCCTATATCAGCCATAACTGATCATTGTAGCCCTGGCCATGTCCCATGCAGTAGTCGAAGCAGAGCAGGAGGAAGATGGAGCTCACCGAGGGAGGTTGTAGCCAAGGCAATACTCAGTGGGCGCCGGGGTTGCGCCTGAACGCCGTCCAGCCAAGGAGGAACCGCTTCCTACACCGCACATCCACGCCGCTGCATCGGAGTTGCGCGTTGCACCGTCCCACCGATAAGCACGAACGCCACGGGCACCGAAGCGGCCAAGGAGAGGATGAGGTGATGTATAGCACATCCAGGAGCACCACCAGGAGCTTCCTGATGGCTGGCTAGCACACGGGAGGGCCGGTGCGATCCCGCTTCAACGACGTGAATTTGCATAAATCCATCCGTGCTCTTACCATGTTTTCTGCAAAACACACACAAAATCCAATCATGTTAATAGAGCACAACTAGAGTCTTCTATCTCATATGGAAATTAAAAGGAACAACAATAAAGGACATATGAAACCAGTGGCTCAAGTTTACACACATGATCAAGAATATGGCAGAGTGGGCAGCATATATATGCAGCAATCCATCTCCATGCTCTTATCATGTTTTCTGTAATCCAGAGTGATGCCTACCATCAGCAACATAACTTGCACAAAGTCACACCTATGATTAGTAATACTGGACTAAACCTCACTATAAATTACAGCATGTTGATACTCTTTACGGGTATAAATTCGAGCAAAAACTGGAAAACAAATTATGGATACATACTATCGTCAGGCATGTCCTACATTTTCTGTAGTGAAATAGAGACTGAGCAGTGAGGGAAGGTGAGAAAGAAATTACATTTGATGGGAATCGATTTTGGTCCTTAGTATCACATGGATTTATCAGTCGATGCACATGAAGGGTGGCTTTAGAATTTTCTTGTCTTTAGTTAAAAAAACAGATCTACTCAGCATGCACATATGAGTACATTCAGAGATCAGGAGAACCAACTAATGTCACCGTTATTATTTTTTAGTAAACACTATATCGTTATACTGGTCTCAAATTTGCATATCAGCTTTTGCAGCTTTATTGACCATAAAGTAACAATATAAAAATTTACCATTAGGAACATTGCACATCACCCATCCATAAATCATGAATTGCACAAAAGAATAAAAGAGAGACATGAGGGAGCTAGTATACCTACGAACTAGATGTAATTGGCAAGGTTGCCGACAAGGAAGTCCAACTCTGTCCAAGGACTCCTACACTTTTGGGATGGATGTTGTCGCACACAGAGCATGCCCCAGACACAGAATTGAGCAGAGCTCAGGGGAGAGGTGGACAATGGCACGAAGATGAGAGCACAACTACAACAATCATTCTAGAGAGCTCAAGGTAAGGCCTGTAAAAAATAGCCAGCAATACAATTAGGCAACAGAAATATCAACCTAACCAAGTATGTAAGATTTAAGACTATAAGGCATGCACGGGAAGCAAACAATCAAGGCTGAGAAACAAGTGTCATGTCTAATTGCTCTTTATTGCTGTTGTAAACTAAAATAGAAACCACCACAAACAACTATATATTGTGCATACATTAATCAGGGGCACACTAAAACAACAAAGCATCTAGTGGGGCACTCCTAATTATCGTATGACCTCAAGAAACTTGGCAGGCCTAACCCCCCCCCCCCTCCTCAACAACAAAGCCATACTCTATGAAAAGAAACCTAGCTAGATCTGATGCTCCCCTGGACAATAAGGTACCCGCAAAACAAGGCAGATCCAAAAATCCCCTAATCTATTTTAGCCTTCATCTCTCACCAGATCCATTTATTCATCCAAAAACACCCATCATAAGGGCCACACCAAAGCACTAAAGCATCTCATGGGGTACTCCTAATTATCATATGACCTTAAGAAACATGGCAGGTCTAAACCTCTCCTTGACAGCAAAGTCATGCCGAAAGCACATCGATCTATCCGTTCAAGAGCAGCAATTAAAATAATCCACACCAACTATCAAGAACACGAAAGCATGCAGCAGTGTGCCATCTCATTTACTACTACTGAGCAATATCAACATGAACCTTAAAAATCAAAACAAAATGCAACGACGTATTTGTCCCCTCGTAAGCACGACGTACTTGTCCTAATTATCAACATGAAGCCGGCAGGACTAATCCCCTCGTAAGCACGATGTATTTGTCCTTATTATCATACTCCTAATTATCACCTTTATTCAAACAAAATGCAACCTAGCCAAATAAGACAGATCCAAAAAGCCCATTCCTCGGAGTCTAGCTAGACCTAAAGCAACAAAAACAACAACACTCCACCAACAGAGGAGCAGCAATCACACGCCCTACAAGGATCTAGACAAATAATAAAAGGCATAAATATATGCTCCAGCAATAACAAGCAGTAGCACTTTTGGCATTTTCCAAAGCAAGAAAAAACAACAGAAGGCCCTCACTTCCCAGCCTGCATACCAGCACACACGACAAACAGAATATAGCGAGCCTAAAAAACCACATGGCCATACCGGCATACACCTAGCCCTAAAATAAGATTGGAAAGTATGTGGAAAAGAGGGTGCAGATGACCCAAAGATCCATGAACGAAGATGCAACCAGCTCGGATGAAAATATGCACAGACAGGAGTGGAAGAGGCTGCAGGGAAAACAAGGGAAAATCAGACACAAGCAGCAACCAGTGGCAAGAACAGCGGATGCACAAACACATACCTTCAAATCAATGAGCACAACAGCAGATCCGGCAAGAAGCAGTCTCGGGGAGGACCAACCGGAGGTGCAGGGGCAGCGTCGTCATCCATGGTAACACCGTGCACTGGCGACCATGGCGCTACGGTTAGCCGTGGCCGCCCACAGAGGGGCGGCGCGTCGGATCAACATGGTGGCACTAGTAGAAAAGGGGGCAAAGGTCCAGGCCGGGTAAGCCCATTAGTCCCGGTTCAGTCCAGAACCGGGACCCATGGGGGCATTGGGTTCGTCTGGACCTTTTGGTCCCGGTTGGTGGGACGAACCGGGACCAATGAGCCTGGCTCCTGGCCCACCACCACTGGTCCCGGTTGGTGGCTTGAACCGGGACCAATGGCTTCCCTTTAGTCCCGGTTCATGCCACGAACCGGGACCAATAGTGCTGCCTATATATACCCCTCGCCCACGAGCAGAGCACTCCAGTGCTCTGTTTTTCTCTGGCCGGCGAGGGGAGGGCTTTGTGGTGCTCTAGCTCACCTTCTATGCACATGAGGTGTTCGATGAAATGCCCGAGCCACACTACTTAAGCTTTCTCCTCTCCAAGCTCGACCTCCAAGCTCCATTTTCCTCAATATTTGTCTAGGTTTAGCGGTTCGTCACGCCCCATCCCCATCTTCACCGCCGTCAATCACCCGCGCCGATCTCATCGCCGGCACCACCGTGGTGAGCCTCTTGTTCTTATCTTATTTCTGAAAGGAAAAATATTCATACTTGTATTATTTTCTTACTTTTATTATTGCATCTTATATTGTGCGATGGTTTTGGTATCCGCCCCCGTCAGCCCTCGTCCTGTCTATGATTCGGATGTGGTATATATTATCTTTATAACTATTGGTTCATTTATTGTTTATGAAAATTATGCCGACCAACGTGACATAGATTTTATTTATCTAGGAGGTATGTGAAGCGGAAATTCCAACCGATCCTATTGTCGAGAGGTTAAATTTAGTTGAAGAAGAAAACAATTCCTTGAAGCGAAACATAAAAAAATTGAGGAGGAGAAGATGATATTGAAGTTGCATGTTGCGGATGTCGTCGATGATCACAAGATCAAGATGGATGCAATGCGCTTGAAGATTAGAAAGATTAGAAAATATGCCATTCATACCGAGGCTTGGTATCATTATGCCGTTGGATCAATTGTTACCTTGGTTGCAATTATGATCGCATTTGTTTTCGCATTGAAATGTTTTACATAGTTTCAATATATGGTTTAATTAATTAGATTCTCTGGAGATCTGTATGTTGTTATATGAGAACTATGTATGTACTTTGGTTTTAATGTGATGATGAACTTCTATTAATTTGGTAACTTATTTATCTATTCATGAAGTTCTGTAATGGTTTTTGACACACTTAATTATATATAATGCACGCAGATGAACCGGCAATGGATGTACGGTGACAGACACACCTCCGAGTACATTAAGGGCGTGCATGAGTTTCTCGAAGCAGCTGAGGCAAACAAGCAGAATGGTTTTATGTGTTGTCCATGCATTAAATGTGGGAATACGAAGTCTTACTCTGACCAGAAAATCCTTCACACCCACCTGCTTTACAAGGGTTTCATGCCACACTATAATGTTTGGACGAGGCACGGAGAAATAGGGGTTATGATGGAAGACGGCGAAGAAGAAGAGTACGATGACAACTACGTGCCCCCTGAATACGGTGATGCTGCAACGGGGGGAGCTGGTGAAGATCAAGAGGAACCAGACGATGTGCCCAATGATGCTGCAATAGGTGAAGCTGCTGAAGATCAAGAGGAACCAGACAATGTGCCCAATGATGATGATCTCCGCCGGGTCATTGTCGATGCAAGGACGCAATGCGAAAGTAAAAGGAGAAGCTGAAGTTCGATCGCATGTTAGAGGATCACAAAAAAGGGTTGTACCCCAATTGCGAAGATGGCAACACAAAGCTCGGTACCGTACTGGAATTGTTGCAGTGGAAGGCAGAGAATGATGTGCCTGATAAAGGATTTGAGAAGCAACTGAAAATATTGAAGAAGAAACTTCAAAAGGATAACGAATTGCCCGACAGTACATAGGCAGCAAAGAAGGTCGTATGCCCTCTAGGATTGGAGTTGCAGAAGATACATGCATGCCCTCATGACTGCATCCTCTAGCGCGGTGCATACAAGGATCTGAACGCATGCCCGATATGCGGTGCATTGCGGTATAAGATCAGACGAGATGACCCTGGTGATGTTGACGGCAAGCCTCCCAGGAAGAGGGTTCCTGCGAAGGTGATGTGGTATGCTCCTATAATACCACGGTTGAAACGTTTGTTCAGAAACGGAGAGCATGCCAAGTTGATGCGATGGCACAGTGAGGACCGTAAGCAAGATGGGAAGTTGAGAGCACCCGCTGACGGGTTGCAGTGAAGAAAAAACGAGAGAAAGTACTGGGATGAGTTTGCAAAGGACCCAAGGAACGTATGGTTTGCTTTAAGCGCGGATGGCATTAATCCTTTCGGGGAGCAGAGCAGCAATCACAGCACCTGGCCTGTGACTCTATGTATGTATAACCTTCCTCCTTGGATGTGCATGAAGCGGAAGTTCATTATGATGCCAGTTCTCATCCAAGGCCCTAAGCAACCCGGCAACGACATTGATGTGTACCTTAGGCCATTACTTGAAGAACTTTTACAGCTGTGGAATGGAAACGGTGTACGTACGTGGGATGAGCACAGACAGGAGGAATTTAACCTAAAGGCGTTGCTATTCGTGACCATCAACGATTGACCCGCTCTCACTAACCTTTCAGGACAGACAAACAAGGGATACCACGCATGCACGCACTGTTTAGATGACACTGAAAGTATATACCTGGACAAATGCAGGAAGAATGTGTACCTGGGCCATCTTCGATTTCTTCCGATCAACCATCAATGTCGAAAGAAAGACAAGCATTTCAAAGGCGAGGCAGATCACCGGAAGAAGCCCGCCATGCGTACCGGAGATCACGTACTTGCTATGGTCAATGATTTACACGTAATCTTTGGAAAGGGTCCCGGCGCACTAGCTGTTCCGAATGACACTGAGGGACACGCACCCATGTGGAAGAAGAAATCTATATTTTGGGACCTACCCTACTGGAAAGACCTAGAGGTCCGCTCTTCGATCGACGTGATGCACGTGACGAAGAACCTTTGCGTGAACCTGCTAGGCTTCTTGGGCGTGTATGGGAAGACAAAAGATACACATGAGGCACGGGAGGACCTGCAACGCTTGCACGAAAAAGACGGCATGCCTCCGAAGCACTATGAAGGTCCTGCCAGCTACGCTCTTACGAAAGAAGAGAAAGAAATCTTCTTTGAATGCCTGCTCAGTATGAAGGCGACTGGCTTCTCGTCGAATATAAAGGGAATAATAAATATGCCTGAGAAAAAGTTCCAGAACCTAAAGTCTCATGACTGCCATGTGATTATGATGCAACTGCTTCCAGTTGCATTGAGGGGGCTTCTACCGGAAAACGTCCGATTAGCCATTGTGAAGCTATGTGCATTCCTCAATGCAATATCTCAGAAGGTGATCGATCCAGAAATCATACCAACGCTAAGGAGTGATGTGGCGCAATGTCTTGTCAGTTTCGAGCTGGTGTTCCCACCATCCTTCTTCAATATCATGACGCACGTCCTAGTTCATCTAGTCAACGAGATTGTCATTCTGGGCCCGTATTTCTACACAATATGTACCCCTTTGAGAGGTTCATGGGAGTCCTAATGAAATATGTCCATAACCGCGCTAGGCCAGAAGGAAGCATCTCCATGGGCCATCAAACAGAGGATGTCATCGGGTTTTGTGTTGACTTCATTCCTGGCCTTAAGAAGATAGGTCTCCCTAAATCGCGGTATGAGGGGAGACTGACTGGAAAAGGCACGCTTGGAAGGGACTCAATAATATGCAGGGACGGATATTCTTGGTCTCAAGCACACTACACAGTTCTACAGAACTCTACCTTGGTGACCCCGTATGTCGATGAACACAAGAACAGTCTGCGCTCCAAACACCCGGAGTAGTGCGAGGACTGGATTACATGTGAACACAACAGGACTTTCAGCAGTTGGTTGGAAACACGTCTCAGAGGTGACAAGACAGTTTGTGATGAGCTGTACTTGTTGTCCAGGGGACCATCTTTGACTGTATTGATTTACACAGGATACGAGATAAATGGGAATACATTTTACACGATTGACCAAGATCAAAAGAGCACCAACCAAATCAGCGGTGTCCGCTTTGATGCAGCAACCGAGAGGGGAAAGGACACATATTATGGTTATATAGTGGACATATGGGAACTTGACTACGGACATGATTTTAAGGTCCCTTTGTTTAAGTGCAAATGGGTCAATCTGTCAGGAGGCGGGGTACAGGTAGACCCACAGTACGGAATGACAACAGTGGATCTAAAAAATCTTGGGTACACTGACGAACCGTTCGTCCTAGCCAATGATGTGGCACAGGTTATCTATGTGAAGATGATGTCTACCAGACCGAGAAAAAGAAAAGATAAGGAAGCGAGTACATCATACGATGAGCCAAAGTGCCACATAGTTCTTTCAGGAAAAAGGGACATCCTGGGAGTGGAGGGCAAGACAGACATGTCTGAAGATTATGAAAAGTTTCATGAAATTCCTACCTTCAAAGTCAAGGCTGACCCAAGCATCCTGATAAACGATAAAGATTATCCATGGTTACGGCGCAATAAGCAAATGAAACAAGCGAAGAAAAAGTGAAGACTTTCTCCCGCAACTATTATGATGATACCATGCCAACTTTGTAACAGACGAGGATGATACCATTGTCCGTTTTGTACATGCACATGCTATGCCAACTTTTTCAGAGTTCATTTGAAAACTATGAATTTAGGTCGAATTTTCTCTATATGTGCATCTATGTTCATTTTTCTAAAACTAATGGCACTAACAGAAAGTTTATTATTTTTTTAAAACTAATGGCACTAACAAAAAGTTTTATTTTTGTTGACCTAAAAACAAAAAAATGGAAAAAAATAGCAACAATAAGTATTTTGTTGTAAGTAGAAACAAAATAAAATAAATAAAGCAACAAAGAAAAAAAAGTGCCACCTACTGGGCCCCCACGGCCTGAATACGACTAGAAACCCTACCATGGGCCAGGATTCAGGCCCGTAGGAGGCCCAGTAGGCCCACAGGCACACAGCGCAGGGTTAGGCCCGAAAGCCTGCATTTGAGAGGAGCTCGAGAGGAAAGGCGCAGCAGCGCTTATAAACCACTCTCGAGCTCTCTCAGCTAGCGAGGTGGGACTAAAGTTTTGGCGCGGGGAAGCACTAGGCCTTTCGTCCCGGTTGGTGGCACCAACCGGGACTAAAGGGGAGCATTGGTCCCGGTTCGTGGCACAAACCGGGACCAATGCCCCCTTTGCCAGGAACCGGGACCAATGCTCCCCTTTAGTCCCGGTTGGTGCCACCAACCGGGACCAAAGGCCGCCGCTTCCCGCCCTTTGGGCTGCTGTGAAGAGGCCTTTTGTCCCGGTTGGTGCCACCAACCGGGACCAATGCCCCCTTTAGTCCCGGTTTGTGCCACGAACCGGGACCAAAGGCCTGGGTATATAAGTAGCACTTGGGAAAATTTGACGAACTCATCGCCAGTTGCCCCCCGGCCCGCCCGACGACGCCGAGCTCATCAACGCCGCCAGGCTGCCCAGATCGACGTCGATCCGCTGCCCCGACGCCGCCCGCCGCACAGACGCCATCCGCGCGCCGCCCCGACGTCGTCCGCGCGCCCCCGTCGTCGCCCCTACCCCATCGCTGCCAGGCTACCGCGAAGCCGCCCGCCGCCCCCGCCGACGCCGTCATCGTCGCCCGCACCGAATCCGGCCGACGACCTCGACCCCTCCCCGCGCTGTGAGCCCCTGCCTCCTCCCCTTTTCCTTCTCACTGCCGTCCCCGCACGTCATCCGTAAGTGCGCGCCACCGCCAACCATCATCGCCGTCGCCGTATAATGCTCATGTATATGCTCACTATATGTCTGTATGTATTGTTGGGGAACGTAGTAATTTCAAAAAAATTCCTACGCACACGCAAGATCATGGTGATGCATAGCAATGAGAGGGGAGAGTGTAATCTACGTACCCTCGTAGACCGATAGCGGAAGCGTTATAACAACGCGGTTGATGTAGTCGTACGTCTTAACGATCCAACCGATCCAACTACCGAACGCACGGCACCTCCGAGTTCTGCACACGTTCAGCTCGATGACGTCCCTCGAACTCCGATCTAGCCGAGCTTTGAGGGAGAGTTCTGTCAGCACGACGGCGTGGTGACGATGATGATGTTCTACCGATGAAGGGCTTCGCCTAAGCACCGCTACGATATGACCGAGGTGGAATATGGTGGAGGGGGCACCGCACACGGCTAAGGAACGATCACGAAGATCAACTTGTGTGTCTATGGGGTGCCCCCTGCCCCCATATATAAAGAAGCAAGGGAGGAGGAGGTGGCCGGCCAGGGAGAGGCGCACCAAGGGGGAGTCCTACTCCCACTAGGAGTAGGACTCCTCCTATTCCTAGTAGGAGTAGGAGAGGGGGGAGGAAAGGGAGAGGAGGAGAAGGAAAGAGGGGGCCGGCCCCCTTTGCCCTAAACCAATTCGGTTTGGGCCTTGGGGGCACGCCCCACACTCCCCTTGCTGCCCTCTATTTCCAGTGAGGCCCATGTAGGCCCATTAAGCCCCCGGGGGGGTTCCGGTAACCCCCGGTACTCTAGTAAATTCCCGATTTCACCCGGAACACTTCCGATATCCAAATATAGGCTTCCAATATATCAATCTTTATGTCTCGACCATTTCGAGACTCCTCTTCATGTCCGTCATCACATCCGGGACTCCGAACAACCTTCGTTTCATCAAAACATATAAACTCATAATGAAACTGTCATCGTAACGTTAAGCGTGCGGACCCTACGGGTTCGAGAACAATGTAGACATGAACGAGACACGTCTCCGGTCAATAACCAATAGCGGAACCTGGATGCTCATATTGGCTCCCACATATTCTACGAAGATCTTTATCGTCAGACCGCATAACAACATACGTTGTTCCCTTTGTCATCGGTATGTTACTTGCCCGAGATTCGATCGTCGGTATCTCAATACCTAGTTCAATCTCGTTACTGGCAAGTCTCTTTACTCGTTCTGTAATACATCATCTCGCACCTAACTTATTAGTTGCAATGCTTGCAAGGCTTAAGTGATGTGCATTACCGAGAGGGCCCAGAGATACCTCTCTGACAATCGGAGTGACAAATCCTAATCTCGGAATACACCAACCCAACATGTACCTTCGGAGACACCTGTAGAGCTCCTTTATAATCACGTAGTTACGTTGTGACGTTTGGTAGCACACAAAGTGTTCCTCCGGCAAACGGGAGTTGCATAATCTCATAGTCATAGGAACATGTATAAGTCATGAAGAAAGCAATAGCAACATACTAAACGATCAAGTGCTAAGCTAACGGAATGGGTCATGTCAATCACATCATTCTCCTAATGATGTGATCACGTTAATCAAATAACAACTCTTTGACTATGGTTAGGAAACATAACCATCTTTGCTTAACGAGCTAGTCAAGTAGAGTCATACTAGTGACACTCTGTTTGTCTATGTATTCACACATGTATTATGTTTCTGGTTAATACAATTCTAGCATGAATAATAAACATTTATCATGAAAGAAGGAAATAAATAATAACTTCATTATTGCCTCTAGGGCATATTTCCTTCAGTCTCCCACTTGCACTAGAGTCAATAATCTAGTTCACATCGCCATGTGATCTAACATCAATAGTTCACATCTTTATGTGGTTAACACCCATAGTTCACATCAATATCTCACCAACACCCAAAAGGGTTTACTAGAGTCAGTAATCTAGTTCACATCGCTATGTGATTAACACCCAAAGAGTACTAAGGTGTGATCATGTTTTGCTTGTGAGATAATTTTAGTCAACGGGTCTGTCATATTCAGATCCGTAAGTATTTGGCAAATATCTATGTCAACAATGCTCTGCACGGAGCTACTCTAGCTAATTAATTGCTTCCACTTTTAATATGTATCTAGATCGAGACTTAGAGTCATCCAGATCTGTGTCAAAGCTTGCATCGACGTAATCCTTTACGACGAACCTTTTGTCACCTCCATAATCGAGAAACATATCCTTATTCCACTAAGGATAATTTTGACCGCTGTCCAGTGATCTACTCCTAGATCACTACTGTACTCCGTTGCTAAACACAATGTAAGGGTATACAATAGTTCTAGTACACAGCATGGCATACTTTATAGAACCTATGACTGAGGCATAGGGAATGACTTTCATTCTCTTTCTATTTTCTGTCGTGGTTGGGCTTTGAGTCTTTACTCAACTTCACACCTTGTAACACAGGCAAGAACTCTTTCTTTGACTGTTCCATTTTGAACTACTTCAAAATCTTGTCAAGGTATGTACTCATTGAAAAAACTTATCAAGCAGCTTCACCGAGCTCTTTCTTTGAAAAACTCCTTTTAAACACTCCTTTATGCTTTGCAGAATAATTCTACATTATTTCTGATCAACAATATGTCATTCACATATACTTATCAGAAATGTTGTAGTGCTCCCACTCACTTTCTAGTAAATACAGGCTTCACCGCAAGTCTGTATAAAACTATATGCTTTGATCAACTTATCAAAGCGTGTATTCCAATTCCGAGATGCTTGCACCAGTCCATAGATGGATCGCTGGAGCTTGCATATTTTGTTAGCACCTTTAGGATTGACAAAACCTTCTGGTTGCATCATATACAACTCTTCTTTAATAAATCCATTAAAGAATACAATTTTGTTATCCATTTGCCAGATTTCATAAAATGTGGCAATAGCTAACATGATTCGGACAGACTTTAAGCATCGCTACGAGTGAGAAACTCTCATCATAGTCAACACCTTGAACTTGTCAAAAAACCTTTTTCGACAAGTCTAGCTTTGTAGATAGTAACCCTACTATCAGCGTCCGTCTTCCTCTTGAAGATCCATTTATTTTCTATGGCTTGCCGATCATCGGGCAAGTCAACCAAAGTCCATACTTTGTTCTCATATATGGATCCCATCTCAGATTTCATGGCTTCAAACCACTTCGCGGAATCTGGGCTCATCATTGCTTCCTCATAGTTCGTAGGTTTGTCATGGTCTAGTAACATAACCTCCAGAACAGGATTACCGTACCACTCTGTTGCGGATCTCACTCTGGTTTACCTACGAGGTTCGGTAGTAACTTGATCTGAAGTTTACATGATCATCATCATTAGCTTCCTCACTAATTGGTGTAGTAGTCACAGGAATAGATTTCTGTGATTAACTACTTTCCAATAAGGGAGCAGGTACAGTTACCTCATCAAGTTCTACTTTCCTCCCACTCACTTCTTTCGAGAGAAACTCCTTCTCTAGAAAGGATCCATTCTAAGCAACGAATGTCTTGCCTTCGGATCTGTGATAGAAGGTGTACCCAACTGTCTCCTTTGGGTATCCTATGAAGACATATTTCTCCGATTTGGGTTTGAGCTTATCAGGATGAAACTTTTCACATAAGCATCGTAGCCCCAAACTTTAAGAAACGACAACTTTGGTTTCTTGCCAAACCACAGTTCATACGGCGTCGTCTCAATGGATTTAGATGGTGCCCTATTTAACGTGAATGCAGCTGTCTCTAATGCATAACCCCAAAACGATAGTGGTAGATCGGTAAGAGACATCATAGATTGCACCATATCAAATAAAGTACGGTTATGACGTTCGGACACACCATTATGCTGTGGTGTTCCAGGTGGCATGAGTTCGTGAAACTATTTCACATTGTTTTAACTGAAGGCCAAATTCGTAGCTCAAATATTTTACCTCTGCGATCATATCATAGAAACTTTTATTTTCTTGTTACGATGATTCTTCACTTCACTCTGAAATTCTTTGAACTTTTCAAATGTTTCAAACTTGTGTTTCATCAAGTAGACATACCCATGTCTGCTCAAATCATCTGTGAAGGTCAGAAAATAACGATACTTGTCGTGAGCTTTAAAATTCATCGGATCACATACATCGGTATGTATGATTTCCAACAAATCTGTTGCTCGCTCCATTGTTCCAGAGAACGGAGTCTTAGTCATCTTGCCCATGAGGCATGGTTTGCAAGCATCAAGTGATTCATAATCAAGTGATTCCAAAATCCCATCAGCATGGAGTTTCTTCATGCGCTTTACACCAATATGACCTAAACAGCAGTGCCACAAATAAGTTGCACTATCCTTATTAACTTTGCATCTTTTGGCTTCAATATTATGAATATGTGTATCACACGATCGAGATCCAACAAACCATTTTCATTGGGTGTATGACCATAGAAGGTTTTATTGATGTATACAGAACAACAATTATTCTCTAATTTAAATGAAAAACCGTATTGCAATAAACACGATCAAATCATACTCATGCTCAACGCAAACACCAAATAAAATTTATTTAGGTTCAACACTAATCCCGAAAGTATTGGGAGTGTGCGATGATGACCATATCAATCTTGAAACTACTTTCAACACACATCGTCACTTCACCCTTAACTAGTTTCTGTTTATTCTACAACTCCCGTTTCGAGTTACTACTCTTAGCAACTGAACCAGTACCAAATACCGAGGGGTTGCTATAAACACTAGTAAAGTACACAACAATAACATGTATATCAAATATACCTTTTTCACTTTGCCATCCTTCTTATCCACCAAATACTTGGGGTGGTTCTGCTTCTAGTGACCAGTCCCTTTGCAGTATAAGCACTTAGTCTCAGGCTTAGGTCCAGACTTGGGCTTCTTCACTTGAGCAGCAACTTGCTTGCCGTTCTTCTTGAAGTTCCCTTCTATTCCTTTGCCCTTTTCTTGAAACTAGTGGTCTTGTTAACCATCAACACTTGATGTTTTTCTTGATTTCTACCTTCGTCGATTCAGCATCACGAAGAGCTTGGGAATTACTTTCTTCATCCCTTGCATATTATAATTCATCACAAAGTTCTACTAACTTGGTGATGGTGACTAGAGAATTCTGTCAATCACTATTTTATCTGGAAGATTAACTCCCACTTGATTCAAGCGATTGTAGTACCCAGACTATTTGAGCACATGCTCACTAGTTGAGCGATTCTCCTCCATCTTTTAGCTATAGAACTTGTTGGAGACTTCATATCTGTCAACTCGGGTATTTTCTTGGAATATTAACTTCAATTCTTGGAACATCTCATATGGTCCATGACGTTCAAAACGTCTTTGAAGTCCCGATTCTAAGCCGTTAAGCATGGTGCACTAAACTATCAAGTAGTCATCATACCGAGCTTTTGTCAAAAACGTTCATAACGTCTGCATCTACTCCTGCAATAGGTCTGTCACCTAGCGGTGCATCAAGGACATAATTCTTCTATGCAGCAATGAGGATAAACCTCAGATCACGGATCCAATCCGCATCATTTCTACTAACATCTTTCAACTTAGTTTTCTCTAGGAACATATCAAAATTAAACGGGGAGCAACATCGCGAGCTATTGATCTACAACATAGATATGCTAATACTACCAGGACTAAGTACATGATAAATTAAAGTTCAATTAATCATATTACTTAAGAACTCCAACTTAGATAGACATCCTTCTAATCCTCTAAGTGATCACGTGATCCAAATCAACTAAACCATAACCGATCATCACGTGAAATGGAGTAGCTTTCAATGGTGAACATCATTATGTTGATCATATCTACTATATGATTCACGCTCGACCTTTCGGTCTCAGTGTTCAGAGGCCATATCTGCATATGCTAGACTCGTCAAGTTTAACCTGAGTATTCTGCGTGTGCAAAACTGGCTTGCACCCGTTGTAGATGGACGTAGAGATTATCACACCCGATCATCACGTGGTGTCTGGGCACGACAAACTTTGGCAATGGTGCATACTCAGGGAGAACACTTTTATCTTGAAATTTAGTGAGAGATCATCTTATAATGCTATCGTCAATCAAAGCAAGATAAGATGCATAAAAGATAAACATCACATGCAATCAATATAAGTGATATGATATGGCCATCATCATCTTGTGCTTGTGATCTCCATCTCGGAAGCATCGTCATGATCACCATCGTCACCGGCGCGACACCTTGATCTCCATCGTAGCATCATTGTCGTCTCGCCAATCTTATGCTTCTACGACTATCGCTACTACTTAGTGATAAAGTAAAGCATTACAGGGTGATTGCATTGCATACAATAAAGCGATAACCATATGGCTCCTGCCAGTTGCCGATAACTCGGTTACAAAACATGATCATCTCATACAATAAAATTTAGCATCATGTCTTGACCATATCACATCACAACATGCCCTGCAAAAACAAGTTAGACGTCCTCTACTTTGTTTGTTGCAAGTTTTACGTGGCTGCTACGGGCTTAAGCAAGAACCAATCTTACCTACGCATCAAAACCACAACGATAGTTTGTCAAGTTGGTGCTGTTTTAACCTTCGCAAGGACCGGGCGTAGCCACACTCGGTTCAACTAAAGTTGGAGAAACTGACACCCGCCAGCCACCTGTGTGCAAAAACACGTTGGTAGAACCAGTCTCCCGTAAGCGTACGCGTAATGTCGGTCCGGGCCGCTTCATCCAACAATACCGCCGAACAAAAGTATGACATGCTAGTAAGCAGTATGACTTATATCGCCCACAACTCACTTGTGTTCTACTCGTGCATATAACATCAACACATAAAACCTAGGCTCGGATGCCACTGTTGGGGAACGTAGTAATTTCAAAAAATTTCCTACGCACATGCAAGATCATGGTGATGCATAGCAACGAGAGGGGAGAGTGTAATCTACGTACCCTCGTAGACCGATAGCGGAAGCGTTATAACAACGCGGTTGATGTAGTCGTACGTCTTCACGATCCGACCGATCCAAGTACCGAACGCATGGAACCTCCGAGTTCTGCACACGTTCAGCTCGATGACGTAACCTCAAACTCCGATCCAGCCGAGCTTTGAGGGAGAGTTCCGTCAGCACGAGGGCATGGTGACGATGATGATGTTCTACCGATGCAGGGCTTCGCCTAAGCACCGCTACGATATGACCTAGGTGGAATATGGTGGAGGGGGGCACCGCACACGGCTAAGGAACGATCACGAAGATCAAGTTGTGTGTCTATGGGGTGCCCCCTGCCCCCGTATATAAAGGAGCAAGGGAGGAGGAGGTGGCCGGCCAGGGAGAGGCGCACCAAGGGGGAGTCCTACTCCCACTAGGGGTAGGACTCCTCCTATTCCTAGTAGGAGTAGGAGAGGGGGAAGGAAAGGGAGAGGAGGAGAAGGAAAGAGGGGGCCGGCCCCCTTTACCCTAAACCAATTCGGTATGGGCCTTGGGGGGGCGCCCCACACCCCCCTTGCTGCCCTCTATTTCCACTAAGGCCCATGTAGGCCCATTAAGCCCCCCCGGGGGGTTCCGATAACCCCCCGTACTCCGGTAAAATCCCGATTTCACCCGGAACACTTCCGATATCCAAATATAGGCTTCCAATATATCAATCTTTATGTCTCGACCATTTCGAGACTCCTCTTCATGTCCGTCATCACATCCGGGACTCCGAACAACCTTCGTTTCATCAAAACATATAAACTCATAATGAAACTGTCATCGTAACGTTAAGCGTGCGGACCCTACGGGTTCGAGAACAATGTAGACATGAACGAGACACGTCTCCGGTCAATAACCAATAGCGGAACCTGGATGCTCATATTGGCTCCCACATATTCTACGAAGATCTTTATCGTCAGACCGCATAACAACATACGTTGTTCCCTTTGTCATCGGTATGTTACTTGCCCGAGATTCGATCGTCGGTATCTCAATACCTAGTTCAATCTCGTTACTGGCAAGTCTCTTTACTCGTTCTGTAATACATCATCTCGCAACTAACTTATTAGTTGCAATGCTTGCAAGGCTTAAGTGATGTGCATTACCGAGAGGGCCCAGAGATACCTCTCCGAGAATCGGAGTGACAAATCCTAATCTCGAAATATGCCAACCCAACATTTACCTTCGGAGACACCTGTAGAACTCCTTTATAATCACCCAGTTATGTTGTGACATTTGGTAGCACACAAAGTGTTCCTCCGGCAAACGGGAGTTGCATAATCTCATAGTCATAGGAACATGTATAAGTCATGAAGAAAGCAATAGCAACATACTAAACGATCAAGTGCTAAGCTAACGGAATGGGTCATGTCAATCACATCATTCTCCTAATGATGTGATCCCGTTAATAAAATAACAACTCTTTGACCATGGTTAGGAAACATAACCATCTTTGATTAACGAGCTAGTCAAGTAGAGGCATACTAGTGACACTCTGTTTGTCTATGTATTCACACATGTATTATGTTTCCGGTTAATACAATTCTAGCATGAATAATAAACATTTATCATGAAATAAGGAAATAAATAATAACTTTATTATTGCCTCTAGGGCATATTTCCTTCATGTATGTATGTACGTATGTATGTATGTATGTATGTATGTTCACTGTATAATGCTCTGTATATGCTGTATATATAATGCTCGTTTTTGCATTTTTTGTTACCAAGAAAAAGGTCTATTTTTTGTTGATATGTATGTTCATATGCTCATTAATATTTAAAAAATGTTCATATGCTCATTTAAGAAAATGTTCATATGTAACATTTAAGAAAAAAAGTAAATGTATGTATGTTCATATGCAAAGAATTATTTTTGGATGAAATGAGATGAGATGAGATGTGTTTTGTGTTGGAGAAGAAAATAGGAAGAAGGAAGAAGGAAGAAGAAGGAAAAGAGGGTCGAGGGGGGGGTCGATATACTCCCTCCCTGATAACAATTTTTTCAATTTATGTATGCAAAAGCTACATTTTTATAAAAGTTTTATATATCTAGATAGAAAGAAGGAAGAAGAAGAAAAAGAAGGAGAGGAAAAAGGAAAATAAGAAGAGGAAGAAAAGGAGAAGAAGAGGAGAGGAAGAAGAGGAAAAATAAATAAGAAAAGGAAAAAAGAAAAAAATGAAGAGGAGAAGAAGAAAGGAATAGAGAGAAGAAGAAAAATAGAATATATTCTATTTTTTCTTCTTCTCCTCTATTCCTTTCATCTTCTCCTCTTTTTTTTCTTCGATCTTCTCCTCTAGATATTCCTGTCTTCTTCTCCTCTTTTTATTTCTTCTTTGTTTTCTTATGTTTTATCGGGTTTGTTGTCGTCGATATACCCCCTCCCGATAACTTCAACACGAGGGGGGTTTGATATACCCCCTCCCCGATAATGTTATTTTCCCATGTACGTATGTCGTGTCGATATAAACTCCCGATAACTTCAACACATTGGGGGGGTCGATATACCCCCTCCCGATAACTTCAACATGCGGGGGGGTCGATATACCCCCTCCAGGTAACTTCAACACGTGGGGGGTCGATATACCCCCTCCCCGATAACTTCAACACGTGGGGGGGGTCGATATACCCCCCTCCTTGAAGCGTTCTAGAGGCCACCCCTAACCCTTGAAGCATTGTCGAGGCCACCCGAAACCCTAGAGAAGCAGCGTCGAGGCCACTAATTAATATGATTCCTTACTGTGATTAGCTAGCTAGTTCTACGTTTGCCACTAATATATCCATCTATCATGTTTGAATAATAGTTTCCATGTTGTAAATATTTGTAGAAACTATGGACACCCCCCGAGACGAAGCATAAGAAGCGTTGTTGAGGGACATAATCGCACAAGGAAGTGATGTCGTCTCGTTGTTTCTCAACGATACCGATGGTCTGGAAGGAGAGGGTGAAGAAGCAGCTGGCTATGATTATGATGGCTCCGGTGACCCAATGCCGGTGCAAGAAGGAGACCATGAGGACGGCTCCGGTGACCGAACCGAGTCCGGCCAGGTATATATATTAGTTAAGCCTATGCTGACTAGCTAATCGATGCATTTGTTTTGTTTTGGTATGTACACATATTAATTAACTCTCGTCTTTGTTCTTTTTTCTAGCCCTCTGGATCGAGCACAACTTCGGTAAAGAGACGAGGCCCGAAGAAAAAGTTGAGCTCGGATGAAAGGTTTGAGATCATAGCAATCGCGCGCGACGGCCAACCGATTGAACCCATCCGGACAAAGAACGCATTTGTTGCTCAGTGCGGTGTTCTGGTTAGGGACAAGATCCCGATCAGCATCCATCAATGGTAAAAGCCGGCTAAATAAGACCCTGAGGTGTCTTATGTCAATGATATGCAGAAAAATGATCTTTGGACTGAGCTGAAGTCAAATTTCACCCTACCGCCAGAGGATGATCCGGAGAAGCCAGTTAAAGAGCAATTAATCAAGTCTTTTGCTCTTAAGAAGATGGCAGACCTATTCAGGAGGTGGAAGAAAGACCTGAATAGGTTTTTCGATAAAAAAGAGACACCAGAATTCAAGGGCAAATATGAGAAGATCAGAGATGACTGGCCCGCATTTGTGGCCCACAAGACATCGGAAAAGAGTAAAAAGATGTCGACGACAAACAAGCAAAATGTTGCGAAGAAGAATCTTCACCATCGCACGGGGTCAGGTGGATACCTCGTAGCCCGGCCTAAGTGGTCCAAGGCTGAGAATGATCTGCTTGATAAAGGGATCGAACCAGAGACAATGAACTGGCCAGACCGTTGCCGGACTTGGTTCTTCGGGGCTGGCAGAACCTTGGACCCTGTATCAGGGAAGTGCATTTGGACGGACGGTCAATTGGACATACCGGTCAAGAGGCTTCAGCAATATATCGAGGCAGCGCGGCAAGGGACCTTCGTTCTAGACAGAGAGAACGACGAGCTCACAATGGCCCTCGGGAATCCTGAGCACCCTGGACGGACACGAGGCACGCTAGGCTCCGTTTCGTGAAAGGCTGGGTTTCTGGACGCAGGCGGTTACAAATGCCAGGAGAGGAGGAAGAAAGTGCAGCAGACCTAACTGCAGGCGCTTAAAGCAAGGGTACAAGGGATAGAAGAACGAGAAGCAAATCGCAGCAAACGAACTGCCGAAGCTTTCCCCGAAGCTACCCCGCCATCTCAGCGGAGAAGCAGCATGGCTTCCACCGAGCTGCTTCAGCCAGAGCATGTGTTGACGGCTCCTGCCAGCTATCCCGTGGATGCTATCACGGAGTCACAAAATTGCCACCTTATGACGCAATGGATTAATATGAAGGTCAAGGCGGCTGTTGGCTCTGTTTTTCCTACTGAATTCGGCGCAACTTTTTACTGCCGGCCGATTCCAGAAGGATATGCTAGGGTGATGGTGGATGAAATAACGGAGGGATTTGAGGAGCTCCAGCTTGACCGCCCTACCAGTGAAGGGGAGACTCGGTTGGGTTCTGCTCTGAAGACTCCATTCCTATGGCGGAAGGATCTCATCAACCTTCCGAACTGGACGCCTCCGCCTCCTCCTCCTCCTCCGGCGAGTCAGGGCACTCCGCCTCCTCCACCGCCTCCTCCTCCGGCGAGTGACGATCAGGGCACTCGGCCGGCTCCTTCTCCGGCGCGTGGCGGCACTCCGCCTCCTTCTTCGCCTGCGCCGGCGCGCCCGAGCAGCCAGCCTCCTCCTTCTCCGCCTCGTCAGCAAGGGCGGAAGAGACCCACCGCCGCTCCGGCTGCTCCGACGCGTCGTAGTCCTTCTCCTCCGCCTCGTAAGAAGACAGCCGCTCCGTCTGCTCTGCCGGCGTCTAGCAGTACAGCCAGAGGCGGGAGGAAATACAGATTCGGTCCTTCTCTGAAGACTCCAGAGAAGTTACCATACGAGATGACCCCGGAGGAGAACGTGAAGATCGCGTGAACCGAAGTGAAGGACTGGTTTCAAGGGTTGAAAGCACAGAGACATCCACCTCCGGAGGAGAAGGTAGATCCGGTGAAAGCGAAGCGCACTCTGGCTGCCCTGACAAAACCACCCAAGTCTCCGCCAAAAGGCAACTATGAGCGCATTATTGGAAAGACATTTGTCGCAGCGGAGCGGTCGGGAAGTACTGTCAGTGATCAAAGGATGAAAGAACGACGAGCTGGGAAACAAATTGCCCAGATCGGCGAACAAGCGAAGCAATCGTGCCCCCCGCTCAAGGTGCCTGCTAGCGACATCGTTGATTCGAGGATGGTGCCCGGTTATAGCAATCTTGGAGGTTACCTGCCCGACGATGTACATTATGATTTCTTGGAGGTGCAGATACACAGATACGAGTACGGGAAGCCTCTCGTCAAAGATGAAAGATCTCTAACAACGATGATGTGAAGATTGCATGATTGGTACATGAAAACCTGCAGAGAGTCTGGGGGAGTAATACTTTGTACCTGAGAGTTAAAAAGGAGCATGACCTCGTTGGAATTGAACTGTTGCATGTTCCATTTGAGGAGTTCTTTCAGTTTTTCAATCAATTGGCCCTCGATAAAGCAACGATCACCTGCTACTGTCTGTAAGTAGTACTACTTCTGTCATTAAGTCCCTCTATATATATAGGCCAGCTCTTTCATTGCATGTATTTATAATTATCCTCACTATATTATGCAGATTGAAGATCGCCGAATTGAAGAAAAGACAAGTCGGTGATATTGGCTTCATTAGCACAAATCTCATAGATGCAACTGAGGTTAAATTTCATGCCGAAGATACCGAGGCCAACTTGCTACGATCGTTGGTAATAAATGAAAACAAAGATATAATACTCTTTCCTTACAACTTCAAGTGAGTGTTACTGTCTAGCTTCTGCATATTTGGTTTCCCTTATATATTAGTCCAGGTTATAGTAATGTAATTGATGAGTTATGCATGCGTGCGCAGGTTCCACTATATTCTCCTAGAGATTAAGCTTGAGCAGGGAGTAGTAACTGTCTTATACTCAAAACGAAAAGATCCCCAGGAGTATGCGGACATGACTCAAATGCTCGAGAAGTAAGTTAAATCGATCATTATCCACCATATCAGCAACTTTGTTCATTTCTGATATCAAGTAATTGTTTTCTTTGTCTGGCAGGGTTTGGAGAAAATTCACAAAAAAAGCTCCGGGACTGCTGAAGAAGCTGGAATTTAGACACCCGAAAGTAAGTACTATATATAGTAGCATGTTCCGCGCATCTCCTAGTGATTCAAGCGCTAGTTTCATCAATACCATTTGGCATTCTTGCTTATCAGTTTGCTTGACCTCTATTTCTTGTAAAGTGGTTGTGGCAGGAACAAGGGAATGATTTCTGTGGATACTATGTTTGCGAGTCCATCCGCCACACGACCTATGAGCGGGGCTACTCTGACGAACAATATGAAGTACGTAAATAAAAATATTCACCATTTTATTTTATTACCATCATTTTTGTTGAGTTTCATTCATTCATATATATATATATATATATATATATGTATGTATGTATGTATGTATTGACCCCCTTCTTCAAATTAGATGTTTCGGATGCGGGATGAACTCCTAGCACCAGATCGCATGCGAGCAATTCAAGAGGAATTGGCGGCATTCTTTCTTGACCACGTGATCGCTGAAGATGGAGAATACTATGTGGACCACGTGTCCGTATGTTAGGAGATTATATTTGTAAAAGATAATTATTGTATATATGTAGCCGGTAGTGTCGGATAGATATACGAGAACTTGTTGTTCGACCAATCTCTCGGAGAAGGAGAGGTGGTCGATATCACTTCTCTCTGTATGCATATATGTTCATGACGATCTTCTGTTTCCTTCGTTTGCTTACTAGCTAGCTAGCGTGTCTAGCTAGTCCTCTCTATACGTATGTATAGTACGTAGCGTCGACCAAGCATGGACAAAAGAGAGGACACTTCTCTCTATTAATTAGCTAGATAACATAATATATGAAACACCTAAATTAACCCCCCAAAACCCCAACCCCCCCCCCCTTAAAAAAACAAAAACCCCAGCCACAGAAATGCTGACGCGTGGATGCCTATTGGTCCCTGTTGGTGCCACCAACCGGGACAAAAGGCCCTCCTGCCTGGGCTCAGCACACATGCCACATGGAGGCCATCTGTCCCGGTTCTGGACTGAACCGGGACTAAAGGGCCAGGGCATTAGTACTGACCCTTTAGTCCCAGTTCAGGAACCGGGACAAAAGTCCCTTACCAACCGGGACAATAGGCCCTTTTTCTACTAGTGTAGGGAAGAAAGGGCCGAGCAACGGCGGCAGCGGCAACCTCCGCTCTAGGGTTAGCCGTGGCCGCCCGCAGATCAGCGGCGCGTCGGATCAACGCAGTGGGAAGAGAGGGCCGAGCAGCGGCACCAGTGGCAACCTCCGCTCCTCCTTGCGATGGGGACAATCAAGCTCGATGGGGGGGGGGGGGGGGGGCAGCGGCGCCACCGGCCGTGGCGCCCCTTCGGGAGATGCTGGTTCGAGGCGGTGGGTGGCGGCGGCGGCGATGTGGGCGGGAGGAGAAGAGGCGCGCGGGAGGGGAGGGGAACGAGAGAGCGGGAGGGAGAGGAGGCGGCTAGGTCTTCAACACAGGAGCACCCAACTTTTATACCACTTTACACGAAATGACGAGAATGCCCTCAGTGGGGCAGCGTAATTACGCGCGGTGGCACGAGACGACGGTGACTACCGCAGTTGGAGGCAGTAACTATTCATTTCTATAGTGCCCATCCCAGATCCGACGGCCCAGCTCTTCCATGCGCTCGATCGGACGACCAAAAACTCATCAAGCAAACGCATCTGACGGCCGAGAGTCGCTGAGCTATGAGGAGCTTTGTAGGAACATTCATCTCTTATTTCTAGATGTGTACGCCATTAAAAGGATGGCGTCAAGAGATCAGAGGTTCGAGAAAGTAAGAATGGGAAAGGGTTTTGGATAAGGCCATGATCGGCGTGCAACCGAAAAGTGAGGGTAGGCGGTGGCAGCCGGAATAGAGGTTTTGTTCGGCGAATTTGACATAGGACGAAGCTATAAATTCACAGTAATTTGAGACGGGAGACATGGGCGGTGTTAGAGTTGGGTCCAGCTGAACTCAATAGTTCTATACTAATCTAGTACTCCTTCTGTATAGACTAATATAAGACCTTTTAATCAAGGTTAATATTAATTACTTAGGTTATCTTTATTTCGCTTGAACCAACAGTTTGATAGAGGCGAACCATTGAGCATTTGCTTTGGCTTGGTCACTCGCTAGGGAAGTACTCCCTCCATCCGAAAAAACTTGTCCCAAACTTGTTTTTCAAATGGATGTATCTAGCACTAACTTGGTGCTAGATACATTCATTTGAGGGACAAGTTTTTCCGGCCGGAGGGAGTATGAGACTATGAGGTTAATTTAGTCACCGTAGTGGCTAGGTTGTGCATTCACAATTTTCTATTCGGGGTATAATTCTCAAAATAGCCCGTGAATACACAAGTCTGTGTTGTATCAAGTGAGTTTCAGTCGTACAGCTTTAGTTTCAAGTGGGTTAGTGCGGTATCAAGTAGCTAGTACTATCGCATCGTTGGGTCCATAGTTTCGGCAATGGTATACAACCTCTCGATTGTGTGCATCGCTTGATTTAAAGGCCAAGGGCAAATCCTTCTTTTCACAAAAAAAAAAAAAACTTATGCATGTATGTGTGTGGGGAGAAGATGATGAAGAAGATGGCCAGCCATGTCCCTCGCAAAACAAAAGACCAAGCATGTGAGTATGAGTGTGATCAGTATGGCCGTAGGTCTTATGACTCAAGTCATGTGACTTTCAGTTACTTGACACGTGGCCTAGGTTGTGAAGGACCCAGATGTCAATGACCACTAAGTCACCTTACTTAAATTAGAGAATCTGGACATGATCGGTATAGTATTTTTGGCCATGCTGTCAGACTGAAGTGAACTGCCTATTTCTTCAGTGTAGCTGAATCAAGTTCAGTTATCCAATGGCTCGCCAGCATCCAGTTAAAGAAGATCCAACGGCTCAGTGTCCGCCGCTGTTCTGTAGCGTTTCATCCGTTTACCGTTACTGTTCCCGCTCTACTCCTTGCCGGGCTATATAACAGCCGACGCTGAGTGTCTCTAAACCATTCTATTAGCTGGAGAAATCCCCAATTACACTTTACACATGTATACTCCAGCTACAGAGCATATTCTATAGTATGGGCGTAGATCCTATGACTAAGTCATGTGACTTTCAGTCACTTGACATGTGGCCTATGCTGTTAGACGAGCCAGATGTCACTGACCGCTAAGTCACCTGACTTAAATAAGAGAATCTCGGCATGATCGGTATGTACTTGTGGCCATGTGGGCAAAGGCAGTGGCCTTCGTGGCCATGGAACAAGCTTAGAGCATCCCCAACATCAAAACAAAACTTTGGGTATCTAAATTCATTTTTACACGAGAAGTGAAAATATTTACGTGGCCAAATACAATTATGCTTTTACAACAGACCTAAGAACTAGATACCTAAATCTCAGCTTCTACTTTTACCACACATATTTGTGCATATGCATTGCTCTAAATAATAATGTCAAATAACTCCCACACGTATGTGAAGAAGTGGAGATTGAAGAAATTTCTGTGTGTAACTGTGTATCTATGGATCGATGACTCAAGTTGAGCACACCACACATACGCCCTGCCCCTCTTGAATGGATGGATGATGTGATGTGATGTGATCCAAGAAAGAAAGAAAGAAAGAAAGAAAGAAACGAAACGTGTTTCGATAAGCAGAAGATGCGCGACGGCAATTGTGATGATCGATCAGCAAGTTAAAAGTTAGAGGTGGGGACGGCGCAATGGGAGAAATCCCATCCTCCTTCCTTGCTCCCAAGTTAGTCTACGAAACATTGTAGCTATGTTGTACATCCACGGTTTCTGCCAATGTAATTCTCCAAATAGCTCATGAATAATGTTTTGGACTGAGTTGGTTTTTGGGGCCATCAAGTTAGTTTAGACTTGGTTAAAAAATAAATTGCTCTTGGTCAGGCTTTGAAAGATATCAATTATGTTACTTGTGTCGTGTCTCAATGTTGGATCCATAGTGCAAGCATGATATACTAGTTTCTCCTTTCTTACCACCCGATGGTTTAAGAATTTGCCACTATCTTGGTACTAAGGTTATCATGTGGTAATTTGTTATAAATGGTTTACAACTAATACGTTACCATCGACCAACAAAAGAGCGTGAGAAAAGCTTGTCAAACTATGTAGATTTAGTCTAGTTTAAAGGCCACACTGATATGAATGCTACAATAAAAATGGACTGTCAATGTCATAAATGTTTAGGCTCCTAAATGTTTTTATTCGTGAATCAACTTTTAATCCAATGTTCTCATCATGGTTGTGACTGTCCTTGTGCACTTTTTATCTCACTTATCTCTTGTTGTGTGCACGTAGAAATGCATATTAGAATGTTCTTGCACAAACTAGATTGTGTCATGGTGTGGAGACCAATACGCAAACATCATATCGTTATGTTTTTCAAAAAATATTCAAAACAACAACATTACAAACATTGAATTTGATATGCTATAAACAAAAGGGTTTCATACCAAGTACAAAGCGCTCATATTTCAATGCCTAACTAATTATTCCTAAGATAAATACATGCATATTTGACAAAGAAACAAGCACCCATCACTGGCGAGAACATTGAGAAGATATTCAACAATAAACTACTTATTGGCATCACATACACTCTAGAATAGTGTATTTAGTTATGCCTAAACCTGATATATACAATCAATAGCAGCCAACAAGTTCTACAGATAACTATGAATATTGTGTAAAGGAAGCATACAAGCACAACATAGTATATTTAACTTGTGTTCTTATGTGATATTTTTGCTATTCTTAATTTATGGTGAAAACCACTATATTATTTTTATAAACAACCCAAATTAAACCACAAAATTAATTAAATGACAAAACATATTGCTTTGATTTAGCATAAAATGAATATATTCAAATTTATTTAACTTAATGTGTATGAGTGGGATGTCCTTGTCAATTTCACTAGTAATACATACATATAATAAAATATATCACTAAATATAACAATAAGGGTAATATGTATTTATGTGTCATGAATAGTTGTGATGAAGTAAAAAAGTTTAGTATAACTGAATAGCCAACAACAAAATAATGCGGGGACTATCAGCACAATAGTGCTCAATCAAGGACTACAATGTAATTGGCATTTCAAAGAGCGATCAGGCACTTCAACTTAGACAACCTTCCTAAATAGTTATCTATAAAAGCATAAAATATTTTAAAAATATTTTCCCCAGCTTAACAACAAACATAAGTGTATTCCATGCTCACACAACATTAATAAAGTAACGAAAAGGCCGTGACGAGGAGGAGGAGGAGGATCCTTTGGGACGAGGAGGAAGAAACGGATATATTGCTCCATTGCGGGGCAGCAGTTGGTTGCTGCTATAGTGCTACTACATGGGAGTGGGAGGTGGAGGAGGAAGAAGAAGAAGAAAAGGATCTTCCCCTGCCTCCACCTCTAGCAGTCCTATGTGGCACCGTCCCGACCCAACCCGCCATACACACCGCCTGCACTAATCTCCTCCATCCCCAACTGTTTTCTTTCCTTTTTCTGCAGGCGTGCAGCTGACGTGTGGGTCCAGCAATGAGGCAGACACTAGTGCAGAACCGGCCTTTAGTGCCGGTTCGTGACGGCCTTTAGTGCCGGTTCGCCAACAGGCACTAAAGAGTGGGGACTAAAGCCCCACCCCTTTAGTACCGGTTCGTCACGGACCGGCGCTAAAGTGCAAACACGTGGCACGAGCCAGGCCCGGGTGCGCGTAGGGCTTTAGTACCGGTTGGTAACACCAACCGGTACTAAATGTTTGGGTGTTTTTTTTAATTTTTCCTTTAATTTTGTGTTTTCAATTTAATTTAGTGATTGTTTTACATTATAATGATTTGTTAAATCATTAGGTGAAAGTACCGCGGATTAGTTTCGACTGGATGCATTTGGATCTAGCTAGCTAAGTGATCAAGTATATGCCATATCCATATTATACTTGATCACCTAATTAATATGTATGGATATGGCATGCATATATATACTTGACCACTTAGGTAGGATCCATCCAGCTAAAACTAATCTGTGGTTTCTTTCATTAAATGATATAATAACTCATCATCATCATCATATTAACATAAAAGCTCTTGCATCATATCATCAACATGAGTGTATATATATACTCTAGCTAGCTAGCTAAAATCATCGTAGTCGTCATTATCACTATTTAATCATCATAGTCATTACCGCTATCTAATCACCACCAACAATAGCTTAAATAAGAAACATTCACTTGTACCAGAAGCAAAAATATCATCGAGTTCAACATGATTGTCATGATATTATAAGCGTTCATATATAACACCACAAAAGCAAATCACTCTTTGAGATTAAGTTCAGAACGAAGAACACGGACATGAAAGGACAAGTACTAAGAGCAGCGTGAACTAGCTAAATCACTCCTACTAGCTACTCTTTCTCTGGTAAAATAGCATAGAACATGTATAGCTCTCCTGATTCATCATACTGGAGCATGCAGATGAACCTGTCTCCTAATCGTGGGATGCGCTTCTCATTGCTGCCCCCTAGTACTTCTCTGCGATCGTTAAAAAATTTCCTCCAATCTTTCGCTATTAAGCATTCATCGCTTCTAGAAATCCTGAATGCATTCATGTGCAATGCAGGATATCTTGGCCGTAAGCTAACAATTGACATGCGACCTTTAGTCTCGATCCCCTGAGGCACAACTGTCATCGAGAATTCCTGTTAAAGAACATCGTATAGTACTTAATTAATATACTTAGCAATGAAAGTTTAGCAAAAAATTATGTATGCAAAAGATGCACTGAGAACAAATAGTAAAATTCTTACCATCATTCCTAAATAGATGTGACCGTAGTTCAATACCATCACTATTGGTCGCACGTTTTGAGTACTAACATTTCTAAGTGCAGGAAGAAAATTTGTCTTTACAGTATGAAGATCCTCAAGCCATGAAACATAATGACTTATCTCCCCGCAGTTTAGTTCAGCTCCGGGACAGTAGTAGGTCCTGTCTATCAAGCGCCGGACATGTTTGCTTGAATGGAAATAAGCTGTCAATAGAAATTAGTTGTCAATTATTTTTGAATAAGCAATATCAAAGACAAAAATATAGTTGAGAAGAACTCACATAATGGTAGAACAAGAGGCGTCTGCACATCGACCCATATGTCTCTATTACCTTCAATATCATCTTCCAGACGAATATCCAAGTTGATAACCATACCAGGCTCAAATGCATAAGCGTTGCATAGTGCTTGCCAAGTTTTGCATTCAAAATAGGTGTACGTATGTGCATTGTATACTTTGACGTTGAAAGTATAACCATGCTCAGTTTTCAGGTAAACTCTCTTTACCTCCATAGTTTCCATATCATTGAAACCTATCTTATCCAAGACAAAAATTCTTGCATGGCAGGGGATGCGCTAGTAGAATAGTGAAAATTAAAAATTATAAGTCAGGCAAATGAAGCATATATAAGTGATGCTTAATTACTGTATCGAATTCGAAGGTCTCATCCAGCTTGATGCTGAATCGCCTATCATCAACAAGGAAATTTCTGTCGCACTGACCGCGCTGGTCTTCACTGTATTCGCACATAATGAAATTTTTTCCGTCGTCAGACGACATTTCCTATGTTCATATAGGCGAAACATTAAACACTTACTAATTCAATTAATTCAACTACTTCTATTAATTCAACTAAGCATTTACTAAAAATAAACTAGTTATATTAATTCAAATAATCTCATATACCTAAATTTTAATTAGTTCAAATAATCTCATATACCTAAATTTCCTTGCTAAAAATAAACTAGTTCTATTAATTCAACTAGTTCAACTAGGCATTTACTAAAAATAAACTAGTTATATTAATTCAACTAGTTCAACTAAGCATTTACTAAAAATAAACTAGTTATATTAATTCAACTAGTTCAACTAAGCATTTACTAAAAATAAACTAGTTATATTAATTCAACTAGTTCAACTAATCTCATATACCAAGATTTCTTACTAAAAATAAACTAGTTCAAATAAACTCATATACATAAATTTTCTTACTAAAAATAAACTATTTCTAATTCATCTAACATATAACATTTCTAACATTCTAAAAATAAACTAGTTATATTAATTAATTCATCCAAACAATAGAAAACAGAAAATAAGTAATAAAAATTATATGTGTGTGTGTATGTGTGTATGTACATGTGTGTGTACGTGTAGTGTGTGTGTATGTGTGTGTGTACGTACATGTGTGTGCACGTGTAGTGTGTGTGTGTGTGTATGTGTGTGTGCATGTGTGTGTGTGGGTACTACGATTGAGCGGGCGCGTACGGGCGGCGGGGGCGGCGAGGGCGGCAGGGACAGCGACGAGATGGGCGGCGGGGGCAGCTGATTTGTCCATTTTTAATTGGGCTAAATAACCCCCTCCTCCCTAATTAATCCCCCCCTTGATGGGGTGGGCGCCAAGCCTCGTAATAGCCCGTCCATGTAGCAAAGCCGCTAAAATAAAGATAACTGCTCCTATTTTACTTGTAGTAACTTCTTTGCTTTGTGAGGCAAGGCAATAGCTTGCCCAAGAAACCAGTCTAAAAGAAACCCATGTTTTACTTGTACCTATGAATATTATCTGGACAAAAAAAATGAATATTATCTTGAATCAATAAAGTGACAAGATTTCTCAAAAAAACTTAATTCAAGGAGCGATGACAGGTAGGACTGGACGTTCGAGCGAGCTTTTCGGCTCGGCCCGAAGCTCGCTCTAGCTCGGCCTGTTACAGCTCGGCCCGATAGAATAAACGAGCGAGCAGACTTGTGAAATGAGGCCCGATTCCTGACCGAGCCGAGCCGAGTCTCGCCCGGTCCAACTCGGTGACTCGCTCTAGGCCCAGCCCAATTCCCATCAGCCTTCGTTCCATTAGGGCACGAGCGACGCAGAGAAAGCGCAGTCTCTCCTTTCTCTGTTCAGCGCCGCCGCATCCCTCTCCTCGCCGCGCCGCCACATCTCTCTCCTTGCCGCGCCGCAAAAGTGGACCGATGGCGGCGAGCGATGCGGCCATTCCTCACCACCCCGAATGCAGGCGGACGCTCCTCCCCTGGTTTCTCGCTGTACGTGACGAGCAGGTACTCTCTCCTTCCTTCCCATTAGTAACTCGGCGCGCGCACGCTCGGCACTCAGTCACGCGCGCTCCCTTGCACTGGCGCACGGACGGCAGATGACACACATGCTCCCTGCACGGCTGCGCAGGCACGCGATGGATGCATGGATGGATGTAGGGCTTGATGGATGGATGGATCAATGCTTCTGCTTGATTGTATAGAGTGTAGCTGTCGTCCTCCTTGCCGCGCCGGATGCCGCCGTCGTCCTCGCCGCGCCAGACACTGGACGGCTCGCTCTCGGCACCGATGGCGCCGTTCATCCCTCCTATGGTGCCTGGCCAAGCGTCCGCCGCCCGACGCCCGCAAGCACAGGCTTGCACACACATTAGCAGTGCACATGCGAGCTGCTCGAGCTGGACCGAGCCAGAGGCAAAACGAGCCGAGCCTCCAAAAACAGGCTCGTTCAACCAACGAGCCGAGCCGAGCTCGGCTCGCTTTAGGCGAGCCAAAGGCCGGCTCGGACTGAACTCAGCTCGGCTCAGCTCGTGTCCAGCCCTAATGACAGAATAATCTACTTTATAAGTTCCTTACTCTTATTTTTTCCGCGAGGAACTTTCAATCTACTCCCTCTGTAAACAAATATAAGAGTGTTTAGATCACTATTTTAGTGATCTAAATGCTCTTATATTTCTTTATGGAGGGAGTATTTCATCTTTGATCATAGCATTACAACAGAAAAAATTACGGAACGGACAAAGTACTTACCTGATGGCATTCTGGGGCGCGCGGACCATGTGCTTGGTCGGGGTTGACATGACGACGGCCACTTCAACGACGGTGAGAGCGAGGCCGGCGACTCGCGAGAAGATAACCAGGCGTTGGAGCTTTCGGTTAGCCATGTTGTGCTCTGCTTATGCTGCGCCTTGTGTGGAGGGAGGGAGATGTGAGAGAAGCGTGGCTCATCTGTGCTTGCTTTTATATCACTCGGAAGAATCCTGGGTTGGGTCTCCTGGGTGGCAAAGGTGCTTCACCCTTTTCTAAAAGGAACGAAAAGCACAAGACACACGCATTACATATACCATGAGTATGACCAAAGCAAAGACTCAACACACCATAAGTATCTCTCGGAAATTGTGCAGCCCTTCTAGGACGACACGCATTGCGTATATACCATGAGTACGACCATTGAGGGAGTACCATTTTTAAAAGCAATGGTAAATTTTTATGACCTCATCAGACCAACAAGCTACCCAAAACCACCACACTTAGGGCTAGCGTAACAACTTAGTACCAAATTTGAGTCAGGACACAAAAAACCACCGTTTGTGCCTAATGTGTAACACAGAGCACTGACGCCCTGATCTAGCCGCAAAACCGACAGGTGGGTCCTGCCTGTCGGGTTGACGGACGCCGTTAGACGGCGAAACGCCATGTATTAGGTCTAGTATGCCGCCGTTTCGACCCGTCCCCTCCCCCCCCCCCCCCCCCCATTCAGTTTCCACCAGCGCTACCCATGGCGACCGGCTCCGGTGGCGGTGCGAGTTCTTCCGGCCCGAAGCGCTGACGGACGGAATGCTTCGCCATTGGCATGTTCGGCCCCAACCCCAATGGCTTATGCAACCTCGATTCAGAGTCGTCGGCGCTTTAGAAAGCTCTCCCGCCGGCGCCATCATGTGCGAAAGAGGCGGGGAAGGGTGATGCGGAGGCTGCGGCGCAAAGTGCTGCCGAGGCGCCGACAAAACCGTTGAGTACTCTCGTACGCTTGGTCGCCACATAGGTAAATCTCACTCTGGCAAATTCTAGGGTTAGTTTTAGCAATAGTTATTTAATTGTCTCCGGAAATATTTGTCCTACAAATGGTTGTATCTAAACTTATTTAAGTTATAGATACATTCATTTTATCCATTTTTAGGACAAGTATTTCCGAACGGAAGGAGTATGTGATAGAATTAGAGCCAATCTGGGTTTGGGCTGTCTGAAAACCAACCAATTTGAACTGCTCGTTAATCAGAACGTCCCTCCTTGTGCTTATCCTGTAAAGTGGCACTGTTTTGTTTGCCTCCGATATTACCAACTGCAAACAATATATTGGAATCAGATCACATTGGTTAGCTTGGTTCCATTTTCCAACTAGGAACCTTCATGGCCAAACTGAAAAACGTGTACCAGAATTGTGCGCATTGGTTTTGTTCTTTCAGTTTGTATGAAGTACTACTACTACGTTCAGTCCTTCAGGAAGGGTAGCTTTACCGGTGTACGGATTGTTCAATTGACTTCTGCTGATGTGTTTTTCTTTTTTGAGAGAGACTTCTGTTGATGTGTTGAGTGTATTCATAGTACTACTACATTCAGTGAGAATAGTTTTGCAGTATTGTGACTTGCGGAGGCGCTAATTGTTTGTCCTCTGTAATTTTATTTGTATCTTCAGTTGCGAGCATGACAAAGTGGTCAGTGCTGTGGACTGTATCCTGTCCCTGGTTGGTGATAAGAATCCGGAGCACTACTTTGTCGCCACCCAGGATTCTGGTCTCCGGGCAAAGAGTGTTTGACAAAAAACTATCATTTTAGGGGTTTTTGTCTCACAGAACTACCACTTTGAAAATTTTGACCTGAAACTACCGGAAATTTCTTAATTTGTTCCTAAAAACTACCAGTTTCACTTGATGATCGTTTTATATGATTTAAACTGAAAACTGACAAAACTAGCCCACCCGTCAGGGCTAATGTGACTGAAAAGTCAATGCTAGGGGAGACTGGCCCACCCGCAGCCGTCGCCTCGCACCTCCCACCCCCACCCGCGCTGCAGATCGACGCTACCGGACCCGTGCCCTGTCTCGCCGCCGGACCAGTCCCCCCGTCTCGCCGCCAGCGGACTCCCGTGGTCCGACGCCGGCTCCCGCCTCTGTCACGGACGCGCCCAAGGCCCCAAAGAAGCAGGCGCGCCACCGGCCTGTAGCGGACGCGCCCGGACCGGCTGCCAAGGACGCGACTCCGATGACTTGCCGCCGCCGCCCCGTGCCCACACGCGGTAGCTCTCCAGGTGCAGGGGCATGGGCCGCCTCGCGCACCAAGACGAGCGGGCGACGGCGCTAGGCACCAACGACGGGAGGCGGAGATGAGGGGCGACCGAAGGGAACTCCGTCGAGGCGGCGGACGCGAGGCAGCGGATCTGGTCGGCGACGAGCTGCTCAACCTGCTCGCCGCTAGCCCCGACGGACTAGCTTCCGGCAGCAAGGGCTCGCCGCGACGGTGGTCCTGATTCCGGGGGAGGGAGAGCCGGCCTTCGGCGGCAACTAGGACGACGACGACGCGGAGGACGCCTCGCCGGGCAGCAAGGAGCCGGCGACCACAGCGTGCAGCAGGGGCGTCTCCCCGGCGGGCGCATCACTGGAGTTTGACCTCCTTCCCTCCCATGCACAGAAGCTGTTTGTGAAAATGCCAAAGAAAGATAGAGAGAGGAGAAAGAAGAATGACGTGTGGGTCCCACCTGTAATAACGGTCAACTGAATGGTCAACATATTTAAATTGTTTAAACTGTCTATTACCTGAAAGTGGTAGTTTTTAGTCACAAAATTAAGAATTTTTGGTAGTTTTTGACCACATATTAAAAAGTGGTAGTTCTGTGGGACGAGGACCCCAATTGTGGTAGTTTTTTTGTCAAACACTCCCGGGCAAAGCTACGAGAGGTATGAAGATTTGCTATGCTTTTGTACCATTCTACTTTTACCATGTTATCACCTAAATTTTATTTGTGAAAGAAATTGCTCAGGGACGTTAATACAACTGACAAGTATTATATCATCTATTTAACAGAAACAACAGAAAAAGAAATATATTTTGCCATGTTATCTTACGAACTTTTTGTGCAACAATGTGTTGATGCATGTGTTTTCTTGGTTGTAGGTTCCTTGTGTTCCTGTGATATATGGTCTGAAGAACTCTCTGTTTATTGAGCAACCCTCCGTGCAGCAGCGTAAGTTTGCTCAGTTGGATGAGGAGAAGAGTATACATATGGAAAAATCAGAATTTAAGAAGCTACTGAAAGGGTCATCGGAAAGACGTCTGTCGATGGAATCGCCCCCGGAGTAGCTGCAGAGAAAAGCAAATTTAAAAGAAACAGAGCAAATGTTATATTTTCAGCAACTGTTTTTCAGGATATTTCATTGTTAGAGCTCCCGGTTCGGTTTTTTCGTCCGGTTCTTTCGTGAAAAAAAGTTCGTCAAAACCTATCAATATGGGATCTAGCTTTGAAGATCTTGATGCGAGGAATCCAACGATGAAAGCGGTTTGAGATTTGAACGCACGGTTTAAGAGATAAAACATTTTAAATAAACGGATCTACGAAAAAAGGGAAAACTCTCGGGTTGCGACAAGTGGCGCACATGCAGCGCGCCACTTGTCGCAACCTGGGGAGGTTGGAGTGATCTTTGCAACAAGTACTCCTCAACTAGTGATTTCGACGAAATCCCCTCGCGCCTCCTCCACCTCCACTCGACCAGGGGTTTTGTTTACCGCTCGAAATTTCAAGATTTGCCATGGTTACCACATATTTCGGTCACCCTTGGTAAATGGTCATTTGGAGCAAAAGAATCGAATTTTTCGAATCTTATGAATTCAAACGCCCATTGTATAATAAAGTATGACATCACGTCACAGCACTCACGTAGACAACGTTCCACTGAGCTAGTAGCTCTTTTATGATAAATACAAGTTCAGGTGCTATCTATATCTATTTTGAAAGAATTTGAATTCAAAATTGCGTTATAAATTTTGTTGAAAATTCGTTAGAAATGTGCTCGAAATTTCGTGGTAACTGTGGTAACCACGTTTACCTGTCCCCTCAATAAAAATGTCTTATTCCGTAACCAAAACCTTGCACTCGACACGCCGCCGCCCTACCCGAGCCCGCACCCCTCCGCCACCCACCTCGCGGCCTTACCGGCGCGCATCACACGTTTCCTGTCGCTTCCCTTGGGGCACCACCGGAGCTGCCGCGAAGAGGGTGAAGAGGTGGTCGCGGCACTGCAAGGTGGTCAAGTTCTACTCCACATGCTTCGGCTTCCGCGAGGCTTACAAGGTGCTCGTCGACGGCACTTTCGTGCACCACCTCCTCGTCCAACAACTCCTCCCCGCCGACGACGCCCTCCATGAGCTCCTCTACGCCGACCGGGCGCCCCCGCTCTTCACCTCCAAGTGCGTCCAGGTCGAGCTCCGCCGCATCGGCAAGTACCACTCTCAGGCTTTCGAGCCACCCAGCTCCTCGCCACCGCCAGGTCCCCTTCTGATGTTAACTTCTATCCTCCTGTTTTTATTTATTTTATTTACATGCTAGAAAGCTCTGTGAAAAAATGCGTTGGTCATCGATGCAATTTCGAATTGAATGACTTTGTTCTGTCATATTAGTCACCTGATAGAGTCAATTTGGGTTTGGGCTATCTAAAATCCTACCTGCATTGGTAGCTTATATGCAGTTTCGAATTTGGGTGCCGGCTATTTAATCACCTGATGATACAGGATGCAGCCAATTTTGTTCTGGGCTTTCGGGAAACCTAGGTGCAATTTGAATTATGGATTATAACTTTACAATAACATGAGGCCTCACTGTTAGTTTTGTAGTTTGGCACTGGTTACATTAAACCCATGTATAGTATGAAACTTCTTTGCCAACTATGAAATTGTATACTGGATTTTGGATCAGGTTGGTTTTGTTTTATCACTTTGATTGTAGGAATTTCTGGTACTATACTACTGCTACTATATTCAGTCAGGAGAGTCTTACTGTATTGTGACTTGATTAGCTCGAGGAACTGACGATTGCTTTTTTCTGTGGACTTCTGTTGGTGTGTTCAGCTGCGAGCATGAAAAACTGGTCAGTGCAGTGGATTGTATTCTGTCACTGGGAGGTATGACGATTCACTATGCTTTTGTAGCATTGTATCTTTACCATTTTATCACCTGAATTTTATTTCTGAAAAGGTCTGCTCAGGGACATTAAACCAACCGACAACTAGCATATCATCTACTTTGCAGAAACGATAGAACCAATGTATTTTGCCATCTTATGGACTGCTTCTGCAGAACCTGCTCATGCATGTTTTGCTTCGTTGTAGGTTCCTTGTGTTCCTGTGATATATGGTTTGAAGAACTCTCTCTCTATAGAGAAACCCTCTGCAGCAACGTAAGTTTGCTCAGTTGGATGAGGAGAAGCGTATACATATGGAAAAATCAGAATTTAAGAAGCTACTGAAAGCGTCATCAGAAGGAAGGACGTCTGTTGATGGAATTGCGCCTGGAGTTGTGGCAGGGAAAAGCAAGTTCACAAGGAACAGAGCGAAGGTTATATTTACCTCTGCGCTTTTTCAGGATATTCGTCATATGCACAGAGTATATTTGATCCTTATGGTCTAGTGGGCTGTGGGCATCATCAACATTTTAAGTTATGAAATGATGATCTGTGTCCTTCTGCAGGGCCCGAACCCACTGTCCTGCAAGAAAAAGAAGCCAAAACCCGAACCATGAGCAGTTCAAAATGAGGTAATTAATCATCACTACACATCATTCTCGGTTTACATTGGGAGCTGTATGCAATACTCAAAACAGGCAGATTATACGTGTCTTTTTCTCTCTTTCTTTTTGGCGAATAGATTATACGTGTCTAATGCAATGTTATAATAGGAAAACTGGAGTTGGAGAGGCGTGATTCTGGACCATGGTTCAGCCGAACCTATGGTCGACGCCGTACGATTCAACATCCTGCTACATGTGGATCCGCGTCATGCATTGTTTAACATGCAAACAGCTCCCATCATACATTTTTTAATCAATCATGCACGGATCCTTATAAAAAGTGTCCAGAGATCAATGGTGTCGAGCGTAGGTTCGGCTAGGCGTGATTCTGGACCATGGTTCAGCCGAACCTATGATCGACGCCGTACGATTCAACATCCTGCTACATGTGGATCCGCGTCACGCATTGTTTAACATACAAACAGCTCCCATCATGCATTTTTTAATCAATCATGCACGGATCCTTATGAAAAGTGTCCAGAGATCAATGGTGTCGAGCGTAGGTTCGGCTGAACCATGGTTCCGTATAACATTTTCGCTAGAGTTGCCTGACTTATCTTGAGGTGTAGAGCTAAGAGTTAGACGGATAAAAATTAATTTGCCAACTTAATCTTAGATAGACAAAGTATCCCATTGCACATTATTTTTTGCTGTAGCTCCTGATTTTAGTTGTGGATGATACATTGGTACCTGAGAAGATCAAGCACCAATGCATGTCTCTTTAAGGGTCCGAAGACCGACAGCAAGGCATAGCGGAAGAGGGTGAGGAACCGGAAGAGAAGCGGCAAATATATCGATCAAGCACAAACAGCAAGCTGATGGACATATGAAGTTGCAACCAACAACGTCATTGCGCTGATCTGGCCTCAATCCATATTGCACCCCATGCAAAGATTACATGCTAATGTCGTTTCTTCAAATTTCATACCTAATCATGAGTCATTACACTGTAACACTAAAAATTTGTTTGAGATCTGTTTGAACTGGTAAAATTTGTCCTCGTTAGTAATTTGGATATGAGTTCAATCAAATCTCTGCCTTGGTTTAGTGATGAAACCAACCATCACTGGTGGACCTTCCGGTTTGAACTGGTAAAATTAATCCTGATTAGTAGTTTGGATATTTGTGTTGATCGATATGTGGCTTGCATGTAGATGATAATTCAATTTTTTTTGCTTTGTATTTCTAGGGTGAAGCAGCAATTTCAAATAAAAGATATATGTTTTATTTAGTGGTGTGCTTAAAATTATTTGTTCAAATTTATATCAATGTGAAAATTGAATAATGATTGATTTTATCTAGGTACGTGCATACTAGTGTTAGAAAATAAACCACGCGTGTCATGGCTGTGTGTTTAGTGCGGGCGTGTGTGCCCGACTAGTGTGTGCGTGTGTTGCATGCATCAGTGGAATAAGTCTCCAGGTAGTTAGTACGTGCAAGCTAATTGCATGGATGCTTGGCCGGGTCTCGCGGAGGAGCGAGTGGCTCACGACGAGAAGAGGCCGATTCCGGAGGTAGTGCATGCGTGGGGTTATGCATGCGTGGGCGCTGCGTCTTCTGGTGTATAAAGTCAAGATGATGTAGTTCTTTAGTGCTGCCAAATCCAGTGAATAAAGGTTGCCAAGATACAGGCCGGTTCGCCGGCCGCGGCGTTCGTCACCATTGCTCCGAGTTCGTGCTCGAGTTGAGTTTCGTTGTGCATATGGTTTCCGGGTTTGCGCCAACACGTCGTACCCGAGGGAACCATTGCCGGCCAGCCATGGCCACGAGGTTGAAGAGCTGAAGAATACGGCCCCATTCACCCCGCGCCTTCCCAGGCAGCACGCGCGTGCGCCCACACGCCCTTGCACCACGCCCACTCGCTCCGTCGGCAACCGATTGGGGGAACGGACGGGAGCACGGGAGGGCTGGACTGCACCAAATCCGTCGAGCTACAGGGCTGCACCTCCTCTCCATCGACCCCTAGATAGCTTCCCAGCGCTCCAGATCATGTTCCTCTCCGGCTGGAGGAGGAGCAAGGGAGAAGGAGAACAGGAGTAGGAGGCTGGAGCGGTTGCAGGCATGCCGTCAGTCAGCGACGGCGGTGGCGACGATCGGCCAAAGGCCATGGTTGCGCGGCAGAAGGCGGCGGCGGCCATGGGGTGGGGCATGGGGAGGCAATGGCGTGGCGGCCATTTAAGTGTTTTTTTTTTAAAGTGAGTTCGATGATGTGGTGGCTGGCTGGACGCTGACTGGGCTGATGACCAGTCAAAACCGATCAAAAACAGTCAAAAACCAGCCCAGGGTTGGTTTTTGTCTGGTTTTCGAAGTTTGAGGTTGTGAAGTGGACGGTTTTGAAGTTCAGGATTGTATACTAAACTTTGACGGTAGTTCATGGTTGTAATATCGACTTCTCTCTATTTTTTATGTGATTGATCCATGGGAGAACTCCAAAATCTGATACCCGCGACATAGGAGTAAAAAAATTGCTTGAATACGGTTAATTTATACATGTTCTCGGGATATTAGCTATCTAAAATTTGTCAAAATTGATGTAAACAACGACAAGAATTATGGAAGAGAAAGTGTACTATATATCTAAAAAATGGTAGGTGAAATTGGGATTTAAAAGTAGGTACCTTGGCTCTGCTGAACAGCAACATGCAATGCATTTTGTCCGTTTGGTCCAGAGTATGAAAGAACCCCGCCGCTCAACTCGTAGAGTGTTTTTGCGATGATTCCATTTTCCAGTAAGATGGCGAGGTAAAACGGTAAAGTACCTTCTTCAGGAAGAGTGGCCAATTCTGGATCATGGGTCATGAGCAAGTTGACCATATCATTGCTCCCAAAGCGGACGGCCTCGTGCAAGGCTGTCTCTTTGAGCTTGTTTTGTGTTTGCAGCAGCCCTTTACCATTGTTAATGCCCTGACCATCAGCAAGATCAATGAAACGAGACATCATTGGGAGGTTCCCCGCCCGTGCAGCACAGTGCAGGGGCGTATCTCCCTGGCTGTTTTGCACGAAGAGGAGGCTGGGTGCCTTGCCGTAGACGAGATTAGCTTTGTTCAGTAAGTCCTCAGAGTCGCCATGGCTAGCGGCGACCACATGGAGAAGAGTGCCACCTTCAACTGTAACCGCGTACAGAGAAGGTGGCTGCCTCGCCGAGCTTCCGATGGTGTAGGCCGCTGGCTTCCCGTCGAGGAATGATTCCAGATCGTGGGAAGAGCCAGAGCAGGCCAGTGCTAGCAGCCCGGCGTCCATCTTGGGCTCCATGGTAGTCGCTGGTGGAGGAGCAGTATTTGCCGCAACGGGCGAGCTCGGGGCTGCCAGCCCATTGCTGGACGCCATTGAGCACTAACACGAACGAGGTGGAAGAGGGAATGAGAGACGATCAACTGGGGCTGGCTGGACTGCAAATGTACGCATGTAGTGGTAGCTGCTTAGAGGAGTGTGCGTCCAAGCTGTGCCTGGAGATGAGTATATGTAGAACGACGAGAGCAAGCAAGGAATGCAGAGGGGAGGGATGGGTGAGCTGAGCAGGAGACGACCGTGGCGACTTGGGGCCAAGGCCGTGTCATCACCAATAAAATAGCCCTTCTCCCTCCTACTTTACATAAACCTTTCACAGGACCTTGTTTTAGAAATAACTCTTTCCTTGCTCACGAGCTCTTGTTTTTCACCTGGTGTATGGAAATCCTGTCGCTTTTGTTTCATGCCCTTGCCCCTGCGTATCACTCCTTGCAGCCTGCCTCCTAGGAAGATTGGTGGAACTTAATGCTCAAATGGATTATATGGTAGAGATGCTTCCGGTTCTGGTTAAATTCATTTGTGTTTTTAGATTAGAAAAAGGACAAAAAAGATTGTGTTAGACCTGCTTCTGGTTAAATTTGTTTGTGTTATCAGATTTGAAAGACAAAAGTATTATGGTGTTATAGATGCTTCTGGTTAAAGTTTTCTAATGTTTCCTGATTTGTTTCGCTGACCATAAATATGTCTTTTCTAGATATAGTTTACCACATCCGAAACTATTTGTAGGGTACCAACCAACCCTGGTTCATGACAACTGCACTTGCTTCGTAGCGGAGCATAGACGTAGATTCGCTAATTATCACTCAATAATAACCAAACCCTTATTTTCTCCCTCTTCTTTTTGTGTGAGTTGTTTAGACTCTTAGTTTGTTAGTGTTAGTTAAAACTAAACCTATAGTTGAAACAAATGTACCATTTTACTAAATGTTATCAAAGTTTGTTTATTTTTATTTTTCAATCAGTTCTGATTTTCTCCCATAATTATTCTAGCTTATACTTCCTCCGTTCCTAAATGTAAGTCTTTGTAGAGGTTTCACTATTAACCACATGCGGATGTATATAGATGCATTTTAGAGTGTAGATTCACCCATTTTGCTCCGTATGTAGTTCATATTGGAATCTTTACAAAGACTTATATTTAAGAATGGAGTACATGCCAGTGAATGAAGTCACGGAAGTTCTTTTATCTTATCACATTTTGGTAGCCTGGTGTTCTTCTTGCACCTTGCATGTTATGTTCTTTTAGTGGGAGGGTGAGGGAATTTTCTTCTCCTGTTATAACGCACGAGCAACTTTCCTAGTTGATAGAAAAGGAGCTGAGAACCCAGTAGCTGATAACTTGTCTAGGCTTGAAAATGTGTTTGATGACCCACTACCTATTAATGATAGTTTTCCTGATGAGCAGTTGGCTGTAATAAATGTTGCTAATAGTACTCCTTGGTATGCTGACTATGCTAATTACATTGTTGCTAAATATTTACCACCTAGCTTTACTTACAAACAAAAGAAAAAATTCTTCTATGATTTAAGACATTACTTTTGGGATGACCCACATCTTTATAAAGAAGGAGTAGATGGTATTATTAGACGTTATGTACCTGAGCATGAACAGGGACAAATCCGACAGAAATGTCACTCCGAACCATATGGAGTGCATCATGCTGGAGATAGAACTGCTCATAAGGTATTGTAATCTGGATTTTATTGGCCTACTCTCTTCAAGGATGCTCGTAAGTATGTCTCATCTTGTGATGAATGCCAAAAGAATAGGTAATATTGGTAAGGTCAAGAAATGCCTATGAATTATTCACTTGTTGTTAAACCATTTGATGTTTGGGGATTTGATTACATGGGACCTTTTCCTTCCTCTAATGGGTATACACATATTTTGGTTGCTGTTGATTATGTTTCTAAATGGGTAGAAACTATTCCAACTAGTAGTGCTGATCACAACACATCTATTAAAATGCTTAAGGAAGTTATTTTCCCAACGTTTGGAGTCCCTAGATATTTAATGACTGATGGTGGTTCACACTTTATTCATGGTGCTTTCCATAAGATGCTTGCTAAGTATGATGTTAACCATAGAATTGCGTCACCCTATCATCCTCACACTACTAGGGAAAAGTCTATACACAGAATCTTACCAGCAGCGCGTTTTAAAATAAGGCGCTGCTGCTATAACAAAATGCAGCTGCAGGTGGATACAGTAAGCATTTTTTTTACAGTAGCACTGGTACAAGCAAATTCACTCTTGAACAAAGAAATGTTTAATTTAACAGAACATTCAGACAATTCATTGAAGTTCCTCAAGAAACATAGTTACTCCTTTGTCGAAAAGAGCCACATTCCAAACGATGGTACTGCCCGGATCCATGTAATACGCCATTTTGGCCCTCTTCAAGCTAGCTGTGTCGGTGGTTGTGCTGCTGGTTCCCCTTTGCCACGGGTGTGACTTAATGCAGTCAAACAAAAGATGACTGCTATGGGCCAAAGTTGAAATATAATAGTGGCCACGAATGTGAATGCTGCCAATGGGAATGTCCAGACTATCCCGTGAAATATCCCTTTTCTCCTACAGAATGGTGCTCCTAGAATAGAATTCTTGATTGCTATTTCCAAATTACGATAAAGCAATGCCAGAGAACTTAAGACACAGACTATGACGGCTGTCTTATGAGCAACGGGAGCTAACATTGTATAGCTACCAAGTGCAAAAGCAGCCACCAAACAAGTAATCGAAACTGACATGAAAATGAAGGCCATGGTTATATGCATTTCCCGGCTCCGAGGGTTGTGTATGGGAGATCCAGAAGACATAAGAGCAATTGTAGCTATCATGGAAGAAGCAAAGGCAAGTGCATTGGCTTGCACGAATGCACCAAAAGCATAACTTCCCGAAAGTGTTGGTGTGCCTCCATTATTGTGGTCATCAGCTCTATAACCTCCGGGCATGGCGAAACTTGCACCAAATGTTACAGTTGCAATTAGTACAGAGCCAATACATAGATTTTGTGTCCCCTCTTTCACTTGATCCAGTTGACGTATTCCACCATTTCTTGACTGGATAATATTGTTCTCTTCAAAGTAATCCTGGCGATAAACACCCCGTTTGGCACCAGCAAGTACGAGTGTGTCGTATATTTTCACTTCACTGTTCTACAAAATCAAAACAAATTAAAGTTGAACCACATAATCCTTAATTGTTATCATTCATCTCAAAGCCTTTGCTTAAAAATGAAGTGAACTTGCGTGTACTTTACCTGGTTATAATACCATAATCCGTTAGAAATATTGTGATTGCGATGTGCTATATCTAGCGGGGTCTCCTCTTTTTCATTTGTTAAATTTAAGTCTACTTGTCTATTCCCGAATAGAGCATCAAACATTGTAAGCCTCTTGGTCTGGACAGCTAGGTGCATGGCCGTGTTTCCTTTGTTGTCTTGCATATTCAAAATCCATAATAATAATCGGTTGCTGCAAGCAGAACGGACTGTCCACATTTCCCCCTTTTCAACTGCGACATGCAGAAATGTCCTCCCCCAAGCATCACGCAAACCAGCACAATTGGGTGACTCCTTAACAAAATCACTGATGGCAAGTGTTGCACCTACGGATGCAGCGACATGTATGGGGAATGACCCGCTGTTGTCCGTTTGATACAATGCATCTGGATTGACCTGCAGTAGAAGCAAACTAATGGCTCGTAGGTCACTTTGAGACAGTACAGATGCAACTAAGTGAAGAGGTGTACTTCCCTTATCATCTTGTTGTGTTGTAAGGTTGTTGTTCCATCCTAACACCATCTCTGTAAGACCTACAAGTGGCTTCTATCAGTTAAACTAATCAATATGAGAGAAACAGAAACAGAAGCAACTGTAGAGAACTGAGATGAGGTTGGGATGCATCACATGTATTCATCCACAAGGGGTCATAAATATATAGATTACATCAGTGAGAGGAGAGGGAGATACACACGCAGCACTAACAGAATACAACAGGTGATCCTAGATCGATGGGAGGTTGCGCTGCATGCGCCATGCAATGGCGGCAGGATAAGCCATGCATGACTGGCTCAAGTCGGTTGAGCGGGAGACCAGCACCAGTAGTCTAACAGCCCCCCGCAGTCTCATCGTGGGATGATCGAACGTTGAGACTGGACCTGAACTGGCAGTAGGCAGTCCCTTGGTGAAGATATCTGCATACTGAGAAGAAGTAGGAACATGCAACACGCGCACCTCGCCCAAAGAAACCTTGTCACGGACGAAATGTATGTCGATCTCGATGTGTTTCATCCGTCGATGCTGCACGGGGTTAGCCGACATATAAACCGCAGAGACATTATCACAGTAGACCACAGTAGACTTGGCGATGGGTTGATGAAGCTCTCCCAATAACTGCCGCAACCAAGCCGTCTCAGCGACGACGTGGGCAACGGCCCGGTACTCCGCCTCAGCGCTGGACTTGGAAACAGTAAGTTGTCGCTTCGACGACCAAGATATCAAATTATCCCCGAGAAAAATGCAAAACCCAGAGGTAGAACGTCGAGTGTCGGGGCAGCCGGCCCAGTCTGCGTCGGAGTAGGCGAGAAGAGTGGTGGGTGATGATGGATAGATATGTAAGCCATAGTCTAGGGTGCCTTTGAGATAACGTACGATGCGCTTGACAAGGTTGTAGTGAGAGGTGCGAGGAGCGTGCATGAAGAGACAGGCCTGTTGAACAGCGTAGGACAAGTCGGGACGGGTGATCGTCACCAGTAGTCTAACAGCAACTAAAAGTATCGCCTCTATGCCTGCCCAGTTCTATGTCATGTGAGTGCTCTGCCTACACAATTTTTTTTCAGGAAAGGGAGAAAATGCTCGAAAATTTTACAGTCATAATTTGTCCATCCTGCAATACGAGGGTATATTAATTCAACCTGTAAGCTAAATTATATACCTTTTACTTAGCTATGAATTCCAATTGATTCATGAAGAAATATCAATATAATATGGAAGTGTTGAGAGGGCAGAAACACTGCTCACCAGGTCAAGTTTGTCTTATATGGTTTGGAATAACCGTTATAGTTCTTGGTCGAGTTAAAACTTAAAGTCGCAAGGGCTAGGCTTTACATCATAGAAAGCAAACACCTGACGTTTTGTCTTCAAGACATGTGTGACAAAAGTGTTATGTACTTGCCTACGTTTATAAAATTGTCATTTTATGACCCATGTTTCCTAAAAGCTGAACAAAATTTTGCAGCAAATGATAATGTGCTACTCACATCTCTTCATAGTCAGAAGGCAGCTGTCACCACGTACCTATGGGATGCAGCCACATGTATCGGAATTTAAACTCTCGTGAGCTGCGGTCAGTTACAGGACTGACATGAACGGTGCTACCCAAATTTTCATTCTGGCTGTTGTGACAGAAAATATATGGATCTGTTCGAAGTGCAGGCGAATCCTTAGTCAAATTCTAGCTATCATCGGAACTTGATCGCATGGCCCCCCTTTTATCTTCAACCACCAGTCCTACTACCCAGCCCACCGAATGCGTCACCTACATGGCCGACGATACTCCGCTCGAGCAACTCCAACGCGCCAGCCCATTCTGACGCGCTTCCGCTTTTCGTTCACCGTGCAACCCATTCCCGGCCCAATTTGGGCCTCTTTTGCGTCGGTGCGGACACGAAATGGATGCGCGCGACGCCCGCCTACTCTTCCCCTGGCCCGCCAGTTGGCGGCACAGCCACCCCGCTCACGCTCCCGACCGCTCGCCATGGATGATGTGCTGATCCTCGATACCGCCGCTGGCCTCGCATCCATCGCCTCCGTCACCTCCGCCAAAGGAAAGCCCTGTGCCGCTCGCAAGACGGCTATGCCGACCAAGACGAAGCCGTCGACGGACGAGCAGTGGGTTGTGCAGTCGGCCAAGAGGAAGGTCCGGAGGCACGCGCAAGAACGCAAGCTCGAAGTCGTGTCCGCCGCTGCACAACAAGAGGAAAACATTGCCTGAGTCGCTGCGGCAACGAGGGAGACCCTACTCTACCTAGGGTTAAACCCAGGCCAGCACGGGCTCATCGCCTCCGCCGTGGCCGCGGCCAGCATGGGCTCATCGGCCTTTCCTCGTGTGCCAATGCCAGAGTTGCCGCGCACATCTCCCAAGCCACCGATTCCTGGCTTCCATCCCTACCCGCAAGCCTCCCGTTTCACCGGGGAATGCTCACTGGAGGTGAGCGTGGTGGCACCAGCCACACCCGCGCCCATGGCCATCGACCTCAATGCCACACCTGCGACCGGTGGATCATCCACCGGGGCCAGAGGAAATGCCCGTGGGAGATCCTAGGCGACACGCATCCCGACGGCCACAACCCGTTCGACAGAATGCCAGCCACAAACGACGAGACGGCTAACTCCATCGTCGAGAACATCATTTTTGATGGCGGTGTGGGTGCCGCTGCCTTCGATCACGATGAGACCCAAAGCCAAGACGGCCAAGGCCCCTTCATGGCCGACACCTTTGATCAAGGTCATGGTGGCATGGCCGACCCCTTCATGCAAGGCCAAGATGGCATGGGAGCACCTTCCCGCTTGACCACGAAATCCCGGAGGACTACGGCCTAGAAGAAGAACATGAAGTGGACATCGACAAGGAGCCTTTGTTCGAAGATGAGCTCTCCACCGAAGCCAATGCGAACATGAAGTGCCAAAGGAAGCGGACGAAGGCATACACAAAGGATGAGGACACGCTCCTTTATGAATGTTGGAGGGACATTGGACAAGACCTCAAGGTCGGCGCCGAGAAAAAAGGCATCAACCTTTTGGCTACGTGTTCATCACGAATTTCATGAACACAAGCAGTTCACGCAGTACCGAATGGAGAGCAAGCGTGGGCGGGTGTACCTCTCGAAGCGTTGGAGGGTGATACAACAAGAGTGCAACAAGTTTTGTGCCACCCTTGAGAACATCGAGGGATGTCTCATGTGCTTGCATGCTATTCATTAGTAGGCATTCCAAGCTTTGGAGGCATTCAAGGCCCAACATGAAAACAAGTCCTTCAACCTCACCCATTGTTTGACGGTCATCAACGGGGACGAGAAGTTCAAGGCGCAGTATGCCGCCATCAAGGCGCGTGGAGTGGAGGAAGCCGTCGAGGACCATGGTGAGGGAGAGAGGCTGCGGCGCAAGGGAAGACCAACTCCAAGAAAGAGAACAAGCGCGATGCGGCGTCGATTGCATTGCATGCAACTTTGGAAGGCATTATGACACAAGGGAGGAGAAGCGGCGGCAAGAAAAAGAAGAGCAAATGGCCTTCATGGAGATCCAGAGGAGGAGGCTTGAGCTCGATGCGGAGAAGCAAGCGAATAAGCTTGAGATGGAGGCGGAGAAGCAAAGAAGATGCTTGAGATCGAGGCCGCCAATGCCAAGACCAAGGCAAAAGAAATGGCGTCAGCTTGCAAGATGACGAGGGTGGAGATCACGAAGGTGGACTTGAGCACGGTTTCCCCGAGGAAGAGGCCTTGGTTCGAGGCGGCATGGTTGAAGTCCCACCCCTTTTTGTGTGCTGGTAAGCGCGCCAACATGAACTGTGTGGTGTTTTTTTGGAGGCTGACATTGCGTCGGCATGAACTATGGGCGATGCATGGCCGCTGGCATGATCTGTGGCCACGAGCCTTTTTAAAATCGTGTGGGGACGAAGAATTGGCTCTGCGCGTTGGGTGCACGGCCGATCCAAACGCAGAAGAGGGTGGACAAGCCGACCCAAACGAACAAAAAGCAGACAAAGGGTATGTCCATTTGGGTCGGCGCGTTGGAGTTGCTCTAACTGCCATAACAACTGGTCATGCTGCGGCCCTGGCCATTCCTATAAGTCCCACCCGACCAAGTCCATCCCACCATATTATCTTTTCCTTTTTCTTTTCTTTTTGTAAAGTGAGTTCACCCTGATTTCAGTAATGAAAATGAAGCCACCTATAGGTTGTGGTAAAAAGACCGAGTGAAAGAAGATCAATATTCTTCAAACAAGTCCCACTGATAAAATACCCGAACACAATAAAACACTAACAATCATAACCCAGGTATATGCTAAACAGTACATATCTCACAAAAACCACTAGATAGAAAAACAGTATGTTAAGCCGAGATTTACAAGGTAAAAAATAGCGTGCTGTACAAAATAGCGTTGCTCCTTAAATTAGGCTATCATCGTGCTATAGCATGCTATTAACAGGACATTGTATACTACTTTATTTAGCGAGACAATTTTCTATATAGCGCGCTATTTTTTCAGGGAACTTTCATGGTACCCTGGTACTCCCTAATCAGAGGCAGGAGCAGGGGCGGAGCCAGCGTAATGGCGTTGGGTTCAGTTGAACCCAACGACTTTTCCTGGCCGGGTATATGTACACATATACGTACTTGCATGAACCCAGTGAAAAATAGGGCTTGAACCCATCAAACTTACAATGCAACGCAAGAAGCCCAAAAGCCCGTAAAGTGAACTCCATCTGTGCCAGCCTGCCAGGCAAGTTCGTGGCTTCGTGACCCTTCTAGGTATTCCTATTTTCCTGTAGACATGTACGCGTACACAGGCAGCCGCCAGCAGCACGACCTTTCGCCGTTCGCTTGGTCGACTCTCTCCCAATCTCCTCCATGAGCCGGCGACGAGCCCCGCCGACAAGGGTGGGTCTGGGCGGCAACCTTGCCGCCTAATATAAACCAAAAATTCAAGATACCGAGTCGCATCGTCAGATCTCCTCTCCATTAAACATGGTGTACTTTTCTAATTGTTATTTCCCGTATTTTGATTGATCTAGGCCATAAGATAGTATTTTTCAGATATAAACTGATCACTAGATTGAGGTCATCCATTAGAGGTAGGCAAAGTGCACCAAATACGACTCCAAGTAGTCTTCTGAGGCATTCTATACAAAGAGGAATTAATTAAGACAAGTTGCCTTATGATCTGATTTATAGGAAAATAAAATTGAGTACACGAGAAATTCTAAGGAACTAGATAAGATACATTTATAACTATATAAGGGGCTTCAAATGTTACCGCTTAATTTGGATTATCCAGAAAGAGAAATTGGAGATACTAAACTTAGATTTAGTCCAAACTAATGATGCGGACAAATAAGATATTACTTTTCCTCTGGGCTATTAACTTCTAAAGCTAGTAATAATACTGTTTGTTGTCACAACATCTGTGGATGGATGCTTTTCAGCTACGAATGTTGTGATGAAAAAAATTGCACAATAAAATTGATGATTGGCTCATCAATGATTGTTTAATTTGCTATGCGGAGAAAGATATGTTTTCTGCCACTAGTAATGATCTGGTGTTTGATCCTTTTAAGTAGATGAAAATCAAAAGCGGACACTCTAAAATTTGAGTGACTTTACAACTTCTTTCGCTTGATGATACTTGTTTTTAAACTTCTCAAACTAACTTATCATTTTTTAATGTTTTTAGGAGGATGAGAAGCTACAACCAGAGCTGCAAACTATTTTTGGTATTACTCTATTTATAATATGTAAGGAACTCAATTTATAATTTCATCCAACAGGTATGTCTTGCACTTCAGCTTTCAATGTAACCCAATTTGTGATAAGTAATAGCATATGTATTTTATTTTTAGTGCTATACTCTTGCTTAAACTTGTTTAAAATTAGACTTTACACTTAATTATAGCATACCAAATCTTTATAATGAGTTAATGAGTGAACCCAATGACAAAAAATTCTGGCTCCGCCCCTGGGCAGGAGTATCACTCAGTGATTTACACTATGGAAAAAATATGCGGGATTTAAACATTGAAAAGTGTACCTTTGCCTCGGAGAACAGCAGCATGCAATGCATTTTGTGCATCTGGTCCAGAGTATGAAAGGTTCCTGTCATTACTGCCGCTTTTCCCGCCGCTTAACTCGTAGAGTGTTTCCGCGATGATTATATTTTCCAGTAAGATGGCTAGGTACAACGGAGAAGTACCAGTTTTCGGAAGACCTGCCAATTCTGGATCCTCCTTCTTGAGCAATTCGACTATATCATTGTTCCCACTGCGGACCGCCTCGTGCAAGACTGTCCATTTACTCTTGTTTTCCGTCTCTAGCAGTGCCTTCACTCTGCTTGTATCTTGATCCTTGCTAGCCAGATCAATGAGAAAATGCACCATTTCGAATTTCGCCGCCCGTGCAGCACAGTGCAAGGGCGTGTCATCATTGTTGTTTTGCGCGAACAGGAGACTTACTGCCTTCTTGCGTATGGAGCCATCTTCCTCCAAGTTCTCACCATTACTGTTGGTGGCCATCACATGGAGAAAAGTGTCACCGTCCATGGTGACCCCGTCCAAGAAAGACTCCCTGAGATGAGCTTCTTCGTCACCAAAAGCAGGCTGCATAGCCGAGCTTCCGATGGCCCCGTCGCTGGAGGTTTGACGGTCTTCTCTGTTGAGAAATGATTGCAGTTTCTTCCATGAGCCAGAGCAGGCCACTGCTAGCAGCCTGTAATCCATGACCGGTGAGCGAGGCTTGGGCGGCTTAGGAGTCTGGTTGCATGAGGCCATCACGACTACCATGGTGGAAGGATCCTCCTTGCTCAACACATCCTTCAACTGCTGGCAATGGTCATGGCCTATGGCCACAATCATCTGTGCTTCTGTGGTCACCAGTGGAGGAGGAGCATTCCTCACAACGGGTGAGTTACGATCTTCCTCCCTGGTGCTCGATGCCATCGCCAACACCATAGAGGTGCAAATTAATTTGGTGGGGCGATGGGATTCAGAGTCGGTGGATTTGTTTGAGGCAAGAATGGTACGGGGCTAAGCTTGAGAAAATAGCACAATGGGTGTTCATCCCGCGATCAAATAAGAGGATAAATAGGGATTACAATCAGAATTTTGATTAGAGGTAGGATTAAAAAATGTCAACAGGACAATAAGTTAAACCGAAGGACACCGGACACGACACGACGCTAACGCACGAGTTGTCGCGATGTCTAAACATTAGATAAAGAAGAACGGCCGGCTGCTGGTCTCGTTCTTGGCTGCCTCAGAAGCCACTCACCCACTCTCTTCCAAGCAAAAAAAATGGCATACCCAACGACTTGACCTTTACCTACCCACCTGAGGCCAAAATTGGTTTCAAGATGCAGTTGTCATAGTATGGACGTACTCCGAAGCGATTATTGATGAACCGCGAAGGTTGCGTGACCACTTTCCTTAAAAATTGCAAACGGCACCGGCCTGCTGACTAATCTTCCCACTCTCTTCCAAACTTGTCTCTGGATTTGGCCTGTTGTGTTGGTTAGAATAGTAACCAAATTGTAAACTAACGTGTTAGTAATGTTGATCATGCATCTTCAGTCGCTAGAGGATTGTAGCAGGAGTTCTTTTGACGAAGTAACACTAGTAATTTGTTTGAGGCTGTTTGGACTGTAAAATTTGTCCTGGCTAGTAATTTATATGAGTTTCATCATATAAATTTTCCTTATGAAGAAATCAACCATCTGATTCCTACATACTGGCAGGTCGGTTTCAACTTTCAGGTCTCTACATTCCGCTTGGCATGACAGAGTGCATTGCCACTGTACAGGTGCGACGAGCCTGCATAACCAAAATGTCATTTCTTTACAAATAGAGAAATATATATTCATAATACGGATCAATTCATAACAGAAAAGAACATAACTCCTCCTGTTAGCTTATTAGAGTCATAGATATCATCTGGACAATACAAAGTGCGATTGTAGGCAAATACAATAAGCATTAACTCTTGAACAAAGAAGGTCTAATCACAGCAGCACAAGCACATTAACTGCTCAACAAACATACTTCTGATGACAGCAGAGTCTAAATCTCCAACGATATTGTGAGAACAGCCACGGTTACAAGAGATGGTAATGATCCATATATGGCAACGGATCGGGCTTTCCCCCTCGGCCAACATCGACGATCTTTGGGACTGATGTCTCCCTTCTGAGCTGGATGCGGCAATCTGGCACTCCATCCTCCTCATTATTCTATGGAAGATCTGGGACTTCAGAAATGCTATGACCTTCAAGCAGCAAAAGCACCACAGTATCCTCACCCTTAGGAGAATCATTGATGATGTCATGCTCTGGACCGGATGAAGAAAACAGAGCAAAAGCAGGCCGCCTCCTCATGGCGTTCCTACCTCTTATCACGATTACATGTGCTTATGTAATTTCACCTTGTAATCAGTCAAACAATGGGTTACAAACTTGAGAAATATATTCAGGTGGGGAGCTCCCCCCCCCCCCCCCCCCCCCCGCGTGATTTTTCAAAATAATAATAATGCAAAACGCCCCCAACTTTCTCCCACTGCTTCCTAGGCCCTTGAACCACACCACAGTCCTTCCCCTCGATCCCAACCTTCCCTCCCGCCGCAACCGGCAAGCGTGCCCACGATCTCGGCGCCGTCGCTCCCTCCCCGGGCCACCACCGTGTCCCACGCCGGATCCGGCCATCGGCCTCCATCGTCCCTGCCCGGCACCGGATCAGGCGGGAATGCCCCGGCCAGCTCGGTGTGGTAAGCATTCAGGGCTACAGTGTCCACGGCCCCATTGACCATGGGATGGCGCTGGGATGAAGAAGAGAAGGCCAGGGTTAGTGTAAGAGCCTGGCACCAGCAGGAAGGCAGCCCCGGGTGCCCCAGATCGGTAGCTTGTTTTGCAGTTTCAAATATAGTAGCACACTTAGTTCCAGCATGTTAGTTACCCGATGATAGAGGATACATCTAATTTTGTTCTGGGCTTTCTGGGAACCCAGGTGGAATTTGAATTATGGATTATAACTTTATATAACTCGAGGCCTCACTGTTAGTTCTGTGGTTTGGCACTGGTTAGTTTGGTTACATTAAACCCAAGTACAGTATGAAACTTGTTTGCCACCTCTGAAATCGTATACGGGATTTTGGATCAACTTGGTTTTGTTTTGTCAGTTTGATTGTATGATTTTCTGGTGCTACTACTGCTACTGCATCCATTCAGGATAGCCTTACTGTATCGTGACTTGATTAGCTCGAGGAACTGACGATTGCTTGTTCTGTGGACTTCTGTTGGTGCGTTCAGTTGCGAGCATGAAAAAGTGGTCAGTGCAGTGGATTGTATTCTGTCGCTGGTAGGTGATAAGAATGCGGAACACTACTCTGTTGCCACCCAGGATTCTAATCTCCGGGCTAAGCTACGGGAGGTATGAAGATTCGCTGCACTTATCTAGCATTCTAATTTTACCATTTTATATTCTTATTTTTTTGGTGAAATAATCTGCTCAGGATCAATAATACAGCCTACAAGTATGATAGTATCTACTTGAAAACTAGCAAAATGTATTATGACATATTAAAAACTACTTCTGCTGCAATGTGCTCATGTCCGTTTTCCTTGGCTGTAGGTCCCTTGTGTTCCTATGATATATGGTCTGATGAACTCCCTGTTTATTGAGCAACCCTCTGTGCAACAACTCAAGTTTGCTCAGTTGGATGAGGAGAAGCGTATACATATGGAAAAATCAGAATTTAAGAAGCTACTAAAAGCTTCATCAGAAGGAAAGACGTCTGTCGACGGAAACATACCCAGATTAGTTGCAGAGAAAAGCAAGTTTAAAAGGAACAAAACAAAGGTTATATTTAAATTTACTGTTTTCAGTATATTTTCCTATGCACAAGTACATTGATCGTTATGATATACTGCACATCATTAACATTTTGAAATATGAAATGCTGATGTGTGTCCTTCTGCAGGGCCCGAACCCACTATCCTGCAAGAAAAAGAAACCAAAGCCCCAACCACCAGCTGATCAAAATCAGGTAATCATTGCTACATACCATTATCAGTTGACATCATGGTTTTAAATAGCCCGCTATAGCATCGCTAGAGCACGCTATAGCATTTAGAAGAGGTCTGTCGCTAAGAGGCTTAGCACACTATTTAAAACTTTGGTTGACATGAGGTATATGTAATCATTAAGGAACACGCTCGCATAAGTATTGGTTACAATTTATGCTGTTAAAACAAGCCTGGAGTTGCCTGATACACTGAGAGTAAGACAGATGAGAAATAATGTGACAATTAAAGCTTAGATAGGCTCTTAGACAATGAAGCCCATAGCAGATTCCTTATTGCTGTAGCTCCTATTTTGATTTGTATTGGGACGTGGATGGCTCGTACACGGTGAGGCCCATTGCACGTATATTCGATTCTGCCGTGGCATGTGGATAATACACGAATACCTAATGACAACAAGCACTGATGAGAACATGTTTCCTTCAGGATCCAAAGACTGATGGCGAGGCAAAGCGAAAGAGGGTTAGGAAATGGAAGAGAAGAGGCAAAAACCACAGTCAAGCAGAGACAGCGAGCTGATGGATCTATGAAGAATCTGCAAACAAGAACATTGTTGCTCCATGTTCTGGCTTGGATCCGTTGCACCCCATGCCAGGTTTATGTGCTGATGGTGTTTCTTCAAATGTCATATGTAAAGTCAGTCAACTTGACAAATCATGTATCAGCGCTAGAGGATTGTAGCTGGAGCTTTTTGGTGAAGTAACACTAGTAGTTTGTTTGAGGTTTCTTTGACTTGTAAATTCTGTCTCAGTTAGTAATTTATATGAGTTCGGGTGTGTGCTCCTTGTGTTTGTATCCTCTTCATGATGCTTCATATTGAGTCAATAAAGTCCACCCTTTGTCGAAAAAAAGGTAATTTATATGAGTTTAGCCTAAGTTCTGCCATTGGTCTTCTGACTTCTGCACGCTGGTGCGGCATGGCTTGTAGCAAGCGTTGGGCTGCTGACCTGTGTGCCACTGCCAGTTGAAGACCAACGGGTTCATCACAAAGATTATCCTCTTGGTAAGATGTAACAAGCGACCACCAGTGGGATGATAAAGAGCATGACCAAAATAAGTCAGCCAACATGATTAAAACAAGTTATTTCTTTGTAAACAGTACAGAGGAAACAACATTCAAAGCATTATGAAAAAGATCAATTCATAATAGAAAATAACATATCTGGCTCTATCAGCTCAGACTAGTCATAAATATCATCTGACAATACAGTGCGCACTTGCAGTCAAATACAGCAAGCATTGTTTACACTGGTACACGCACATTGATTCTTGAATTCTAAGCACAAGAAACATAATTCTGATGACAGTAGATCCAAAGTCTCCAATTTGCAGTGTGAAGACAATCACACTTACAAAAGATGGAACTAACGATCCATGTAATATACGCTTATCTGGCGCTCTTCAAGCTCGTGGTGTGGGTGGTTGTGCCACTGGTCCCGCTTCACCGACATATGAGTCAATAAAACGAGTATTTAACCAAAAACTACCACATTTGCCGGAAACGTGACAGAAAACTACCACTCTACGTTTTTGTGCGAAAAACTACCAAATTTTTCCTAAGCCGTGGCAAAAAACTACCAACTCGCGTAATCGCTCGCTTCGCCCGCGCTAACCCCTATTCTGACCGGTTGGGCCCGCCAATAGTTGCCACGCGGGCTAACTGACGCCCGGCGCGCGCTGACGGCCGTTAACGGCCCGTCCCCTGTCAGAACGGCCGCTGTCGGTCGGGTGCGGGTCAAGATCTGACCCTTTCCCCTCTCGCTGCACTCTCTCCGTCCTCTCCCTCTCTCTGAACTAGGTGGTGGCGGCGGCGGCGACGATGTCGGCGGTGGTTCCGGAGGGGGGCATCGGCGATATGGGTGGTGGCGGCGGCGGCGGCGACGCAGGCGGCGGTGGCACAAGTTTGGACGCTGCGGGCTCAGTCGACAATTGGTTGGGGAGCACCAGCTTCTCGACGCAGGCCGGCTCGCAGCAGCAGGGGGCACAGCTCGCCCAGTCATCGCCAATGGGTTGCAGGTATGGAAATATCATCTGCTAGGTTAGCTGCTTCAATCTGCCAAATAGGTTAGCTGCTCATGAATTGGTTAGCTGCTTCAATCTGGCAAATTAGTAATATGTGTTTGTTAGAGCTTGTTGGACATGTGTAGTAAACTGTATTGCACTTGTAGCTCTGTCATATTCAATTGAATTCATGAGCACCTATTTCTGCAGTTTTGCTGACAAGAAGTGGGAGATATGGTTTCATTTAGAAGGAAGAAACCCTGTGAAAAGGGTTATATATGAGTCAGATATATCTTTTCTTACTCTACAATCACTCATTGCTAGTGAAGGGTATGGGCAAAGTGATTACATGTACTATGTGAAGGAGGAGGAAATTGGATCTGAAAGAGTAAAGTATTTAGGTAATGAATCTAGTGTTCATGAAATGTTGGAGTTTTTTAATCATGTCAATGTTGTGAACATAAGGGTTGTGAGAGATGTTGAACCTGCAATAAGTACACAGGCTATTCAGAATTACATGAACACTCAAGAGAGTTGCTGTGTGCAAAAGGTTGTGGAGCAATCTGAGCTTCAGAATGAGATAGATGATAGAAAGGCTCAGCTTGAGAGGAGCAGGATTCAAAGAGAGGCAGATTTGAACCACTTTGAAGGAGACACTGAAGTGTCTGAATTTTGTTTTGATGATTCAGTTCATTCAGATGGTAGTGCTGAAGCTGTTCAACAAATGGAAATAGAGTGTGCCTCTGAAGAGGAAACACCATTGCAAAGTACTGCTATTGTGAAACATGTGAAGAACCCTGGGCCAACTAGCTAAAAGATGTCACAATGAGGTAGAGAAAAAACGTTTTAAAGATTGGTTTCCTGAAGCAGATGAGTTTTGTTTTGCTGGTGATCCAGGCATAAGTGATGAGGAAGAAGAAGATGAAGTTGAACTACCATACATCATGAAGAAGGCAAAGACAAAGAGTAGTAAGAAAAAGATGAAGGAAAGAGTATATTTTGACCCTTCAATCCCCAATTCACATTTACTCTTGTGCAAGGGCTTGTGTTTTGATTCTGTTTACCAGTTCAGAGAAGCATTAAGAGATTTTCATATAAGGACTTTGAGGTCTTTTCACTACCATAGGAACACTCCAACAAGAATTATTGTTTGGTGTTCACAGAGAGAGCATGGATGTGAATTTTACATCTGTGCCTCCAGGATAGCTCATGAAAGAACATTTTGCATTAAGAAGTGTAACATGGAGCACACTTGTCCAGCATCAGCAGAGAACACAAAAGTTACTACTAAGTGGCTTTCCAAAGAAGTTGAGCCATCTCTTAGAGCAGATCCTAGAGCACCTGTGGATTCACTTATTAAAAACAGCAAAGTCAAGTTTTCAGTTGATGTATCAAAGAGTGTGGCCTATAGGGCAAGGAGGAAGGCTATTAAGGTTGTACAAGGTGACCAGAAGGAGCAGTACTATAGACTGAGGGACTACCTACAAGCAGTTCTTGACACAAACCCTGGTAGCAGGTGTGTAGTTACAACATTTGAGGACCCAGAAAACCATGCCCCAACTCCTAGATTTAAGTACATGTTCTACTGCTTGCATGCATCAAAGCAAGGATTTCTTAATGGTTGCAGGCCCTTTATAGGTAAATATATAACTGCATTTTGTTCAAAATATCTTGTTGTAATTTTTTGGTAACTAATTGAAAGTGCGTTATATCGACTAGAGGGGGGGTGAATAGGCGATTTTTATGAAAGTCTTCAAAACGTGGAAGTTATGAAGACAAACAGAATAGATAAGCCTATCACTATGCAGCGGAAGTTAGATTACACAAGGCAAGCCATCGTCAAGTATTCAATATAGTGAAAGCACAGTGACAAACAACTTCAGTGTAATAAGGATCAGGTAGGAAGAGGTTATGAAGCCAAACAAATCATACAGTTACGTTGTGAAGACAATCGATAGATCAAGCATGCAATGGCTTCACAATGAATAACAGTAAGTAAAAAGAAGTGAAGATGAAACCAGTGACACGTTGAAGACAATGATTTGTTGGACCAGTTCCAGTTGCTGTGACAACTGTATGTCTGGTTGGAGCGGCTAGGTATTTAAACCAAAGGACACCCAGTCCCGAACACGCAGCTCAGGACACCCAGTCCTCACCATTTTCTCCTTGAGATAAGGTCACACAGACCTCGCCCAATCACTCTGGTAAGTCTTCAAGGTAGACTCCCAAACCTTCACAGACTTCGTTCACCGGCAATCCACAATTTCTCTTGGATGCTCAGAACGCGACGCCTAACCGTCTAGAGGATGCACAGTCCTCAAGTGTAATAAGTCTTCAGATCACTCAGACGAGAAGACTTAAGTGATGCCCAATTTACTCTGGCTCTGGGTGGTTAGGGCTTTTCTCCTCGCTAGGAATTTTCTCTCAAAGGCTTTGAGGTGGGTTGCTCTCAAACGACAAAAGCCGTGCACTGAAATCTGAGCAACCAACCATTTAAGGTTGAAGGGGGTGGACTATTTATAGCCACTGGGCAACCCGACTGATTTGTCCGAAATGACCCTGGGTCACTAAGGAACTGACACGTGTACCAACGGTCGGATTTCGAACTCTCATGGCAACTTTACTTGGGCTACAAGTAAAGCTGACTTCATACATTTTTAGGGGTCTTCTCTGGTAGTGAAACCGAATCAATGAGAGACTTCTACCTGTGTTATCCTGCAATTCTCACAAACACATTAGTCCCTCAACTAGGTTTGTCATCAATACTCCAAAACCAACTAGGGGTGGCACTAGATGCACTTACAATCTCCCCCTTTTTGGTGATTGATGACAAACTAGTTGAAGCTTTCAACGGGGAACATAATTTGTGAAATTGTAAAGGAATTGTCTTCATAAGCTGCAAGGGCTCCCCCTGAAGATGTGCATATAAGTAATTTGCCTCTTGAATGCAAATGCACATGGCAGGTTGTACTTGTGGAGATCCACTTCAACTTATGATGACAATCCACTATGCATGTAAGAGTATACGAAGATAATGACATGCATAATGGAAAATGGACGTCTGCAGAATGATCTAAGTGTGGAATTTATCGTCGCACATGCGGAATTTATCTTCGCATAACAGAGTGACAAAGAGGTAGCAGACGACCATCAAGTCTAAGTGTTACAACTCAAAGAAGCAAATGTAGCAAAAACGGGAGTTGTAAGCATGAAGCAAAATGTAGCAAAATATATAAAGGCACCCGCCCATAGTGACCCGCTTGAAGACTAACAACATCATATGCTTCTCCCCCTTTTGTCAGTGATGACCAAAAAGGTTCGAAGACATAGAGTGTTCTACGCGTTCCTAGGCGCAGCAGGGTCGGTGGAGGTGTGTGGCGGTGCAGACGAGCTTGGTGCGGATTCGACGCGCGCTGAAGTAGGTGGAGATGATGTCGCGTCGTCTTCTTCTTCAATAATCCGGGCAGACACTGTGGCAGCAGAAGAAGAGAACTCCGAATCTTCAAGTGATGGTGTGCTTCGCATCACAGCTCTTCTAGGAGGTGTGGAGTCAAACTTGAATCGCTCTTTGAAGCCATCCTCTTGAAGTTCAGCTTCAGGGCACATCATTGTGAGGCCTTCCCAAGTGCGGCGACAGGTTTCGTGTGCGACGAATGCATTCTTGGTTGCCAGATTCCTGATGCGATTGACGTCTTTTATGATGCTTCTCATCTGCCTCTTGAGCCAGTCGTGATGCCTATCTTGTTTTTGGTGAAGAGCCACAAGAAGCTCTCGGTCATTGAGGGCACGAGCACGCTTCTTGGGTCTCTGAGCAGCTATGCTGTCAGTGGCTTCAGTCGAGGCAGGTGCACGTGTGGTGCCAGCCAATGGATACACTCTGGATATGGCTTCAACACCTTCAACATTCTGAGTGAAGCTCTGGTGTTCGGCATTCTGAAGACTTAATGGCTGCTTGGCGGGTTCAGGATATATAGCTTCAGCAGAGGTGTCTACATCTGGCAAGAAGATCCGATGGTTCCGGGCTGAGGGCTGATATGAAGTTGCAGAGTGAAGCTTGATCAGCCTCATAACCCAAGGAGCATAAAACTTCAAACCAAAGAGATCTGAGCCAGATGCTGCGAGTTGACGGATGAAGAGATCCTGTGCGTTGAAGCATTTGCCATGCAGAATACAAAAGATGAGAGTCTTCATTGCACCTTCAATCTTGGCATATGGAGAGTGTCCCTTTATGGACCAGAGAGTCCGCCTGATGATGTGATAGATGGTTCTGGGTAGGTACTCTAAGTCTTCAACGAAGAACTCAGTTGGATAGGGTGCATCATGAGGCAATGGCTTCATCATTGAGAGCATCTGACTCATATTTGGCTCAGGACGCTGAAATATGCTCTCAATTGCTTCAGCATGGAGTTGGCAGCCTTCTTCGAAGAATTCGTCAGGAGTGGGAAGGCCGGTAAGCTCAATGATATCGAATGCATTGGCGTCATGATGGACGTTGCCGGTCATCCACTCCAGGACCCAAGTCTTCGGATCTCTGTTGTAGCCTTTGATATGCAAGGTGGCATAGAATTGAAGCAGAAGCTCTTCATTCCAGTGCTCTTCATCTGTGATAAAAGGAAGCAGACCCACTTGCTTGAACCAATCCAGTGCGTCTTCCAGGCCAGGCAGGCCAGCAACAGCTTCAACCTCAAGGCGCTTGTGAGGAAAGATGTGGCCTTGGTTGTATAGGATGCATGAATAATAGATGCGCTGTTGATAGCTCCAGAACCTGTCTGATACAATCTGTTCCCTTGAATAAGGGTTCTTGGAGCTGTTGAAAAATGTGTTGTCTGCCCTGAAGCTGTTGATGTTGAAGGAGCCAGGAGCTGATGCAGGACCTGGGAACCTTGGCAGTCGTGGAATCGGCTTCTGGACATGAGGCCTATGCGCAACATGATAGTTGAATTGTGGACCGGCAGCAAACTCAGGCACAGAAGGTTCAGGAGCAGTAGCTTCAGTGTCTTCTGAAGCTGTTGTTGGGGAGGGCTCCACATTAGCTTCGGTGTTGGTGGTGGCAGCCTCAACATTTTCAGCCTCAACACGTGTAGTGAGAGGGACGGACTCAGGCACGTTCTCTTGGAAACTGCCTCTTGTTGGAGCGGGGGAGATGGAGCTTGGGGTTCTGGTGGTGCTTCTTCATTGTCTTCGGCTGATGCAGCCGGAATGTCTTCAGCCGAAGCTTGAGGCCTTGGACCTTTGCGAAGCCTACGGAACGTAGGCGACGCATGTGGAGTTGCAGTGGGCTGGGGCTCATTATCTTCCTCCTGTGGGCGATCTGCCCATGATGCATCTTGTGTGATTGGTGTCAATGGACGACCAATGCTTATCATTTCGCTTGTCTCAAGCTGAGGAAGGGCTGCATCACCGTGTACATTGTCTTGGAGACCAATGTCTTCAGTAGCATTGGGGTCGGCTACTGGTATGTCTTTAGCGTGCGGAGCCTCTATGGAAGCAGGCTCATGCACTATCAACTGACGATCTGCGTCAGGAAAGATGACTGAGAGGGGTTCAACTATCAAGGGCTCTGTGGGAGCAGCCCGAGATTTCTTGGTCTTGCGCTTCTTGGTGCTGGGGTCAGAAGGAGAGGCTTCAGAGTGTTTTCTCTTTCTCGCTTCAGCTTCAGCTGTCCTTGTCTTCTTGAGCTCGGAAGCAGTGGACCGGCTCTTTGGCTTCGAGCCAGTTGTGGCAGTGGGGAAGACAATCGGAGCAGCTTCTTGCCTTGGCGCCTCTGGTTCAGCGGTGGCAGTCTTCTTATTTTTCTTAGCGGCCATCCTGGGGTCGATGCCTGGACGCCCAAGTGCCTTGCGCTTCTAGGCCTCATTGTAGGCCTGCACACATTTGTCTGCCAAAGTCTTCATCTGCTCACGGGAACCTTGAGCTTCGGCACGCTTCTTCAAAAAGTTCTCCTTCAGCTCGTGCAACATGATCTTGAAGCTTTTCACTTCTTGCACACTAAGCTTGGCAACGTGCTTCTTGAACTGAGCCTTTTCAAAATCAATTTTCTGCTTCAGTTCAACAATGCGCTGGGCTATTGCAAGTTCTGAAGCAATTGCGCCTTGAAAAGCGACGCTGGGGCCAACGGGCAGCTGAAGGTCTTCAAAGCTGATGTCTGGTGAGGCAAACCATTCATCGATGAAATTGTGGATGATGGCGACATCAAACAGAGGCAGATTGTTGAAGAGTTCAGCCTCCTCCTTGCTCTTGATGAGCTGCTCAAGAGCATCATCTCCAAGATCTTCATCACTTGATAGATCAATGGTTTCGCTGCGCAGAATGGCAGCAGCTGTGAGCTTCCTGGCTTCTTGGGGCTTGGAGACTCTTGAGAAGTCTTCTGACTGCACACTGGCTTCAGGAGGTGCAGTTGCCAATGGCTTCGCTCTTGAGATTTTGGGAGAAGCGGCTGGCTTTGAAGATTTTGGCTTCTTCGTCTGCTTCGGCTTCCGTGCAGCAGGAGCGTCATCAGACTCAGTGTCTGCTGGAGGGTCGTTGACGGCAGTCCCTTGGACTAGAATGCGAGTAATGAGGCCTGCTAGATTGGCATACGGACCGATGATATTGGGTTCGGCGTCGCGTGTGCCATCCGCCCTTGGCACAGATGGACCAGGGTTGAAGTCTAACCCTAGATTCTTCTTGTTTTGCTTCGCAGAGTTCTGAGCAAACTGAAAATTGCGCTTGAATATATTGTCATCGCGACACCAGAGGAGTGATGACGGATGTGCTTCAGCTGGCTGCGGTCCTCGGACCATGCATGGGTAGAAGCCTTGAGCAATGGCTTCGTCTCTGGACCTGGGTACGAGATTTTTGTATAGTACGTCTCCCCACGGTCTCTTGATGACGCACTTCTCTGCATACTCCTGAGTGATGAAGCGGTATTGGAACCATTGCTCTGCCCAATATCTTTGAATCCATTGGATTCATGTCTTGCGCTGACCATAGTTCTCTTCAGGGTCTGTTTTGTACATCTCTGCCAGTTCATCAGGCAGATCTTTGGATGTGCCGCCACGGCGCTGTCTGCCTCCCTTCCTTGCTGCTATTTCTGAAGCCATAAATCTTAGCTTGGAAGGCTTCAAGACGTTCAAAGGCTTCCTTTTGCTTGACCAACAAGAACTGGCTTCAGGAGAGTTGATGTGATGCTGCAAGAATTCTGCAAATGAATGCAGACTATGAGAACCAAAGGATTCTCCCACGGACATGTACCTGTGACAGCATTAAGGTGCGAGGGAAGGGGAAGAGGTCATATGCATTCTCAGAAGATTTTGAAGATAAATCAGTTTAGAAGACATTGACCTCATCGTGCGAAGACATTCACTCAGAGAAAAGAAGTTGGTTCCAGATTTGTACGAACCCACAGATTAGTACAAGTGAGGAATCTAACTACTTCATGAATCACAAGTGAACATTCTAGGCAGGTTATGAGATGCAGACTGAGAGAGAACTAACTTGTGTGAAGAGAAACTTCTTATGGCAGGAAATGACTGAACTATAGGATCAAAAGAGGCTGTAAAAAGAGGTTTTATTTACCACACTTGGAACTGCTAGACGAAGTGGGAGTTGAGGCCGAGCAGTTCGATCCTCCGTGCCCTAACTTGGCGACGGAAGACACCTACGGCGACGGCGGAGAGGTCGAAGTCCGCGGTCGGCGTGAAAACGGCGTCGGAGAGGTTGCGGCAGTGAAGCGCTTCGTCGCCGGCGTCGTCGAGAGATAGCGGTGGCGCTAGGGTTCGTGCGAGCGAGGGTGGAAGAAGAGATAATGACCACAGTGAATTGGGTATTTATAGGGATAGAGGCGGCACTGCACTATTACACAGGTGCCCCTGACGATTCGCATCTGAACAGCACGTGGCCATCATGCGGTATTTTGGGGGCAGTTCCACATCCCACGCACGCCTTGATTGTCGGGTGTCGTTCCTACTTCTCCGGATTTCTTGTGGATGAATGAGCGTTGAAAACGGTTTTAAAGTTTGTCTATCTGTCTTCTGCTGACAAGGACGCAGAGAAGACATTTGACAGTTTCAATAGAATGCATATGACTTGGAGAGATAGAGTTTGAGGTAGGAAGCATAGAGAGGTTAGGGTCCGATCACATTCACTTAGTTCAAAAGATTCAAACAAGAAGACATAGCTATAAGTGAATGCTGTAGAGGACAGAACACTAGTATATATATATATTCAACATAGTGAAGATAATCATGAAGACATATTGAGATTGAAGCCAAACCAAATGCGAAGACATTGCGAGGTAACGCCATGAGTGAAACACTTCAAAATAGAACGTTTGGTGGTGGAGTTACCCACCGTATAGGAAGTATTAGACCCAGACACGGCGCACAATTATCGTGGCGCTCCGAAGTCAAATTCCACATTAATGTATTCACACTTAGAAGTTATGTCTTCATTGATTGAAGATATACGTTACTTCATGTGTTGCACATCTAAGTCATCAATATGCATAAGTGTTAGGATGTGTGCCTGATCAAAGGACATTTGAGGATTCCAAGATATTTAGCTCACACCGTAACTTGCAAAATCTCTTCTCATCCAAGGGCTTGGTGAAGATATCTGCCAATTGCTCTTCAGTGTTGACGTGTATGATATCAATATCTTCCTTCACAACATGATCTCTGAGAAAATGATGACGAATTTCAATGTGCTTTGTCTTCGAGTGCTGAACTGGGTTGTTGGCGATCTTGATGGCGCTTTCGTTGTCGCAGTAAAGAGGAACTTGCTTCAGATGAATGCCATAGTCCTTGAGAGTTTGCTTCATCCACAGAAGTTGAGCGCAGCAAGATCCAGCAGCAATGTATTCAGATTCAGCAGTGGAGAGAGATACACAGTTCTGCTTCTTTGAAGACCAACATACAAGTGATCGTCCCAGAAAGTGGCATGTGCCTGATGTAGACTTCCGATCAACCTTGTCACCAGCATAATCAGCATCCGAGAATCCAACCAGATCAAACTCTGAGCCCTTTGGATACCATAATCCTAGAGTTGGTGTGTGAGCCAAATATCGAAGAATTCGCTTCACAGCTAAGTGATGCGACTCCTTTGGTGCCGCTTGGAATCGAGCACACATGCAAACACTAAGCATAATATCTGGCCTAGATGCACATAAATAAAGCAAAGAACCAATCATGGAGCGGTATACCTTTTGATCGAACTCTTTACCATTGTCGTCGGGACCCAGATGATGTTTGGCTGGCATTGGCGTTGTGAAGCCTTTGCAATCTTGCATACCGAACTTCTTCAGGCACTCTTTAAGATATTTCTCTTGAGATATGAAAATGTCGTTGCGTTGTTGCCGTATTTGAAGACCGAGGAAGAATTTCAACTTCCCCATCATAGACATCTGATATTGCTCTTGCATCATATATCCAAACTCTTCACTGTATTTCTGATTGGTGCAGCCGAAGATAATGTCATCCACATATATTTGGCACACAAACAGTTCACCATCATATGTCTTCGTGAAGAGAGTGGGATCTAAGGAACCAGGTATGAAGCCTTTGCTCTTCAAGAAGTACTTGAGTGTGTCATACCAGGCCCGAGGGGCTTGTTTGAGGCCATACAGTGCCTTATTGAGCTTGTATACCATGTCAGGATGTTTTGGATCTTCAAACCCTGGTGGTTGTGCAACATACACTTCTTCTTCAATCTTGCCATTGAGAAAGGCACTCTTCACATCCATTTGATACAGAATTATGTTGTGATGATTTGCATAGGCCAGCAGAATACGTATGGCTTCAAGTCTAGCCACAGGAGCAAAGGTTTCATCGAAGTCAATGCCTTCCACTTGAGTATATCCTTGAGCAACGAGGCGAGCTTTGTTTCTGACGATTTGACCATGCTCATCTTGCTTGTTGTGGTATATCCATTCGGTGCCTATTATGTTATGCTTCCATGGATCAGGACGCTTAACCAGTTCCCATACATTGTTCAGCTCAAACTGTTGAAGCTCTTCTTGCATTGCTTGAATCCATTCAGGTTCCATAAAGGCTTCTTCAACTTTCTTGGGTTCTGAAATTGAGACGAATGCGAAGTGCCCACAGAAATTTGCCAGTTGAGTTGCCCTTGAATGAGTGAGGGGACCAGGTGCATTGATGCTGTCAATTATTCTGTCAATCTGCACTTCATTGGCTACCCGAGGATGTATAGGGCAAAGACTTTGCTCTTGCTGATCTGTGTTGTCGTTGGGAGGAATATCTTCAGACTGAGCATTGTCTTCATGTGGATCAGGTGCTGAGATGATAAGTTCTTCTTCAGGATGAGCTTCAGAAGGTACAATTTCTCCAGTTCCCATAAGCTTGATTGATTCACTAGCTGGAACTTCATCTAGCACATTTGGCAGTTGCTCTCTTTATGATCCATTGGTTTCATCGAACCGCACATCCACTGTTTCAACCACTTTGTAGTGGAAGAGATTGAAGACTCTGTAGGAGTAAGAATCCTTTCCATATCCAAGCATGAAGCCCTCATGTGCTTTTGGTGCAAACTTTGAGGTGTGGTGTGGGTCCTTGATCCAGCATCTTGCGCCAAATACTCTGAAGTAACTGACATTTGGCTTCTTGCCAGTTAGGAGTTCATAAGATGTCTTGTTCAGAAGCTTGTGAAGATAAACACGATTGATTGTATGGCATGCAGTGTCAATAGCTTCAGTCCAGAATTTTCTTAGAGTCTTGTATTCATCTAGCATTGTTCTGGCCATCTCAATGAGTGTTCTGTTCTTGCGTTCAACGATGCCATTTTGCTGTGGCGTATACGGAGCTGAGAATTCATGAGTGATGCCCAATGTATTAAGATATGTATCAAGGCCAGTGTTCTTGAATTCAGTGCCATTGTCACTTCTGATGTGCTTTATCTTGGCGCCATAATTATTCATGGCTCGATTGGCGAAGCGTCTGAAGACATCCTACACTTCAGTCTTGAAGAGGATTATGTGCACCCAAGTATATCTAGAATAATCATCAACAATTACGAAGCCATAGAGGCAAGCAGTAGTGGAAAAAGTTGAGTAGTGAGTGGGACCAAAAAGATCCATATGAAGCAGTTCGAAGGGTTGAGTAGTGGTCATGATTGTCTTCGAAGGATGTTTTGCCCTTGTCATCTTCCCTGCTTCACAGGCACCTCATAAGTGATCTTTCTTGAACTTGACGCCCTCGATGCCTATGACATGCTTCTTCTTCGCAAGGGTGTGGAGGTTCCTCATGCCAGCATGCCCAAGCCTCCGATGCCAAAGCCAGCATTCTGAAGCCTTTGCCAGAAGACATACTGCAAGCTGTGGCCCTGCTGAGAAATCTACCACATACAAATCATCTTTCCGATACCCTTCAAACACTAGAGACTTGTCAGATTCCATTAGTACCAGGCAACGATATTTTCCAAATATTACGACCGTGTTCAAATCGCAAAGCATTGAGACAGACATTAAGTTGAAGCCAAGGGATTCAACAAGCATGACTTTGTCCATGTGTTGATCCTTTGAGATTGCAACTCTACCTAGACCCAATACCTTACTTTTACCAGTGTCAGCAAATGTGATGTGGCTCTTGTCAGATGGACGTAAGGTTGAGTCCATAAAGAGGCTTCTTTTGCCAGTCATGTGATTTGTACACCCACTGTCAATAATCCATTCTGAAGACTCTGAAGACGCTTGTGTCATACCCTACAGTGCAGTTAGGGGGATAGGCTTCACGAAGAGAATTGTGAAGCAAAAACATTTGACGAACCAGTGGGTTATGAAAACTTAGATCCAGATTAGGACTAATAGGGAGAGTAGCATGCGATTCAGGAACGAAATACATAGTGATGCCATTAGGGCATTTTATCTTGCGCCCTGCAAGATTTTTAAGGTCCCCAGCAATAGCGTCAGACGATTTTGGTTTTCTGCTGGAGACCTTTCCCTGCAAAAGAGAGTTAAGCTTTCTTAACCACCCACATCTTCAAGGGTGGCTTAGAAGCAATAAGTCTAAGTGCAGCATCTGAGAATTTTGGCTTTGGGGCCCTAGCAAACAGTCTAGCAGGAGGACAATAGTACTCATAAGAATAGGCAGAATAGTTCTTGGTCATATGAACTTGACGGTTTGATGAACCGCTCTCATGTTCATATGCCTGAGTATGGTTTTCCTGCAAAACATTTGCGTTAGTGCGACTCAGGTGAGTCCTCTGTCTGTATGAAGCCTTTGGACCGTATGAAGCCTTTGGTCTGGGGTTTGTCTTCTTCATGTGAGGTGTCATGGAGACATTCACAGGAAGATTCTCCAGACACGTTTTTGGAACCCAGATCTTCTTTATGGGCGGTCCATTCCTGCAGTTAGTACCAATGTACCTGGCAAACACTTCACTATTCTGATTTTTAAACAGTTTATAGTTTGCATCAAAGGATTCATCAATGATAATGGGGTTAGCACAAGTGAAGCCAGACAGATTGGATGGATCTGCTGAGGATTCCTTTGCAGCAACCCATGTGGTTTTGGGGTACTGCTCAGGTTTCCAGTAAGATCCATCTGCATTTATTTTCCTTGTGAACCCAACACCCTCTTTCCTAGGGTTTCGGTTCAGAATCTACTTCTTAAGGACATCACATAATGTCTGATGCCCTTTAAGACTTTTGTACATCCCTGTTTCAAGCAATGTCTTCAACCTAGCATTCTCATCAGCAATAGCAGTGGTATCCTCAGCAGAGGGGTTAGTTACCATTTCAACAGTTGAAGATATTGCAACAGCAGTAGCAGTGGAACATTCAGCAACAGAAGTAGCATTATCACGCTCAATGCATTTAAGGCATGGTGGTTCAAATCCTTCCTGAGCGGAACTGATCTGTTCGGCGCGAAGTGACTCGTTTTCCTTTTGAAGATCTTCATGATCCGCTCTCAACTTCTCAAGTTCTTGCTTCCTTTGAAGATAATCATAGGAAAGCTTTTCATGAGTAGTTGAGAGTGTCTCAAGACGATCTTCAAGTTCCTGATACTTAACGTGAAGATTTTTTATGTCTTCAATTAAGGATTCAGAATGAGTCATTTCAGCACCCAACAGATCATCGCTTCTGTCTAACAGTTTTTTAATATGTTCCATTTCCTTTTGTTGTTCAGTTGCAATTTTAGCAAGTGTTTTGTAGCTGGGTTTTGAATCACAATCAGAGTCATCGTCACTAGATGTTTGATAGTGAGTAGTGCGTTTGTTTACCTTGGCACCTCGGGCCATGAAGCAGTAGGTAGGAGTGGAGTCGTCCTCGTCATTTGCGTCGGTGTTGGTGATGAAGTCATTGTCTTCAGTGTTGAAGATGGACTTGGCAACGTATGCAGTAGCCAGACTCACAATGCCAGAATCAGATTCCTCCTCAGACTCCACCTCTGCCTCCTCTGATGCAGACTCCTCCTCTGAGTCCATTTCCTTGCCAACAAACGCACGTGCCTTGCCAGATGAGCTCTTCTTGTGTGTTGAAGACTTTGAGGAAGACTTGGAAGAAGACTTTGAGTATTTCTTCTTCTTCTTGTCGTCAGAATCATATTCCTTGCTCTTCTTCTTCTTTCTGTTCTCATTGTCCCACTGTGGACATTCAGAGATGAAGTGTCCAGTTTTCTTGCACTTGTGACATGTTTTCTTCTTGTAGTCATGAGCAGATGCTTCATCATTCCTTGAGCTTGATCGTGAAGACTTTCTGAAGCCTTTCTTCTTGGTGAATTTCTGGAACTTCTTCACTAGCATTGCAAGTTCCCTTCCAATGTCTTCAGGATCATCAGAACTGCTGTCAGATTCTTCTTCAGATGAGGACACAGCTTTTGCCTTCAGGGCACGAGTTCGCCCATAGTTTGGACCGTAGATATCTCTTTTCTCAGAAAGCTGAAACTCATGTGTGTTAAGCCTCTCAAGTATGTCAGACGGATCGAGTGTCTTGAAATCAGGACGTTCTTGAATCATCAGGGCTACGATGTCAAATGAACTATCAAGTGATCTCAGCAGCGTCTTGACGATTTCATGTTTGGTGATCTCAGTGGCGCCGAGGGCTTGAAGCTCATTTGTGATGTCAGTGAGCCGGTCAAATGTGTGCTGGACATTCTCATTGTCATTTCTCTTGAAGCGGTTGAAGAGGTTGCGAAGAACACTGATTCTCTGATCTCTCTGGGTTGAGATGCCTTCATTGACCTTGGAGAGCCAGTCCCAGACCAGCTTGGATGTCTTCAAGGCACTCACACGGCCGTACTGTCCCTTGGTCAGATGACCACAGATGATATTCTTGGCAGTAGAGTCCAGTTGAGTGAACTTCTTGACATCAGCAGCAGTGACACCTTCTCCAGCCTTGGGAACGCCGTTTTCAACGACATACCACAGGTCGACGTCAATGGCTTCAAGATGCATGCGCATCTTATTCTTCCAGTAGGGATATTCAGTTCCATCGAAGACGGGGCACGCAGCGGAGACTTTGATTATCCCTGCAGTCGACATAGCTAAAACTCCAGGTGGTTAAACCGAATCACACAGAACAAGGGAGCACCTTGCTCTGATACCAATTGAAAGTGCGTGGAAGTTATGAAAACAAGGGGGGGTGAATAGGCGATTTTTATGAAAGTCTTCAAAACGTGGAAGTTATGAAGACAAACAGAATAGATAAGCCTATCACTATGCAGCGGAAGTTAGATTACACAAGGCAAGCCATTGTCAAGTATTCAATATAGTGAAAGCACAGTGACAAACAGCTTCAGTGTAATAAGGATCAGGTAGGAAGAGGTTATGAAGCCAAACAAATCATACAGTTACGTTGTGAAGACAATCGATAGATCAGGCATGCAATGGCTTCACAATGAATAACAGTAAGTAAAAAGAAGTGAAGATGAAACCAGTGACACGTTGAAGACAATGATTTGTTGGACCAGTCCAGTTGCTGTGACAACTGTACGTCTGGTTGGAGCGGCTAGGTATTTAAACCAAAGGACACACAGTCCCGAACACGCAGCTCAGGACACCCAGTCCTCACCGTTTTCTCCTTGAGCTAAGGTCACACAGACCTCGCCCAATCACTCTGGTAAGTCTTCAAGGTAGACTCCCAAACCTTCACAGACTTCGTTCACCGGCAATCCACAATTTCTCTTGGATGCTCAGAACGCGACGCCTAACTGTCTGGAGGATGCACAGTCCTCAAGTGTAATAAGTCTTCAGATCACTCAGACGAGAAGACTTAAGTGATGCCCAATTTACTCTAGCTCTGGGTGGTTAGGGCTTTTCTCCTCGCTAGGAATTTTCTCTCAAAGGCTTTGAGGTGGGTTGCTCTCAAACGACAAAAGCCGTGCACTGAAATCTGAGCAGCCAACCATTTAAGGTTGAAGGGGGTGGACTATTTATAGCCACTGGGCAACCCGACCTGATTTGTCCGAAATGACCCTGGGTCACTAAGGAACTGACACGTGTACCAATGGTCGGATTTCGAACTCTCATGGCAACTTTACTTGGGCTACAAGTAAAGCTGACTTGTCCGACTCTCGACAAGATTTTCTCTCATAGTCTTCGCTCGAAGACATAGGATTTGAATTAGGTATCACTTCAGTCATTCTGACTGGTTCTCTTGGACCCCACTTAACAGTACGGTGGTTCCTATGACACAACATAAATGAAATAAACTACGAAGGATCTAAGTCTTCGAGTTCCATAAGCTTCATAGGGAGTCTTCTCTTGTCATAGTCTTCAATATGAATATCTTCATAAACCACCATTGTCTTCAATGTCTTCGTACATTTTTAGGGGTCATCTCTGGTAGTGAAACCGAATCAATGAGAGACTTCTACCTGTGTTATCCTGCAATTCTCACAAACACATTGTCCCTCAACTAGGTTTGTCGTCAATACTCCAAAACCAACTAGGGGTGGCACTAGATGCACCTACACTAATTTGGGTATGGATGTAGGGCTTGATGGTTGCTTCATCAAGCTAACCACTGGACAACAAATTCTTGCAGCCACAGGAAGAGATGGCAACAACAACATCTACCCCATAGCCTTTGGTGTGGTTGATAAGGAAGATTCAGAAAGTTGGACATGGTTCTTAACCCAGCTAAGATGTTGCATTGGAAGTGGAAGCAAATTTGGAACCTACACCATTATTTCTGACAGGCAAAAGGTATGCAACCTATCTTAGCCAGTAGTTCACATAAATATCGTTATTACTGGCTTTATTTGTTTTTGTTCATGACCATGGTTATTAATTTACAATCAGGGTCTTCTTAAGGCTATAAATGAGGTGTTCCCTGATTCCCCTCAGAGATACTGCCTCAGGCACATCTATGCAAATTTTCAGTCAGCTGGTTTTAGAGGAGCAGAACTAAAAAAGCTAGTAGATAAGGCTAGCTACTCATTCACCAAACATGGCCATGAATTAGCAATGGCAGAGCTTAAAGCAGAGTGTGAGGATGCCTGGAAGTGGCTTTCAAAAATTCCAAAGGAGACTTGGTGTAGGTCTTCAATGGATTACAATTGCAAAACTGATCTTGTTGTGAACAACCTGAGTGAGGTTTTCAACAAAATGATCCTTGATGTTGGGGCCAAACCAATTAGAACTATGTTTGAAGGAATAAGGACTAAGCAAATGATCAAAAGGCAGAAGACCAGGGAAAAAACAGAGAACAGCAGGTGGATGATCACACCCAACTATTCAGAGAAACTAGAGGAGAATAAGAAGTATGCCAAATTTTGTGAGGCACATAAGGCTGGTCCTGACATTTGGCAAGTGTCTAGTAAGGAAAATCAGTACTGTGTCAACCTAGCTACTAACTCATGTGACTGCAGGAGGTGGGACATGACAGGTGTGACATGCAGTCATGCAATAGCAGCAATGAGCAAGATTCACATGCACCCAGAGGACTATGTGCATGAATTTTTCAAAAAACCACTATATATTGAAGCATACAAAGACATAGTGTACCCTGTCCCTGGTCCTGAATTCTGGCCTGACACCCATACTCAGGATATTGAGCCACCAGTGTTCAAAGAAAAATTAGGGAAGAAACAAACAGCTAGGAGAAAGGGCCAGTTTGAGGTGCCTGCACCAAAAGACACAAGCAGGATGGGAACAATTACATGCAGCAATTGTGGTCTACAGGGCCATAGATTTACTTACTGTGGGAAAGCTCTAAAGCCAAGTCTTCAGATGAGAAAGAACTTACACCAGGTCATTTAAAAATGTTGCATTCTTTGTTTAGTTAATAGTTGTTTAATTATGTACTAACTATCTTAATTCTGTCATGCAGGAGAATAGAGAAATTTTTAGGGGTTCCTCTAGTGCTAGTCACCCACCTCCAGAACCACCACATCAACACCAAACTTCACAGAGGCCAGCCTCATCTGCTCCACCTCCTAAAGCAGTGAGGAACAGAAAAACAGCAGCAGATAAGAGAGCTTTAGCATCAACTCTTTCTGCAGGAGCAGCCAGGTCTTCACCAGCACCTCCAACAGGATCAGCATCAACAAGAGCTCCAAGAGGATCAGCATCAACAAGAACATTCAATGCACCAAGAGCATCCACTGCAGAACCAGGGATATTAGTAGGCAAGAGGAAGAGGAAACCCCCTAGCAAGTTTGCACTATATTTTAGTGCTAGTGGAAACCATTGAAACTCTGCTACTAGACTGCTTAAATTTGTGGCAATGTGTTCTGCTACTTAGTTTGATTGTATGGTACTAAGTTTGTGCTTTGCTACTAGACTGCTTAAATTCAGACATGTGAACTTGTGTGCAATGTGCAATGTTGAATGTATGGGTTAAGTTTGTTTTATTTGTTTTACTTTGCCATTTGTGCAGTTTAGGTGCATGTTTTAATTTGTTTTTTTGTTTTACTTTGCCCTTTCTACAGTTCAGAAGTGACTGCCAAATTCATTTTAGAAAAAAAAATATGCACAAAAAATGTCTGACCTAGGCTCGAACCCAGGACCAGTTGGTTGTAACCATGTGTTCAATACCAATGGGCTAGTGCTAGTGATTTGTTTGCATAGCATCGGCCAAACTTATTATATGTTGCCCACCACGTCGTCTGTTCAGCGTGCGCTGCAGCCGCCATCGTGGTGAGTGTGCGTTGACTAAACCCAGCCGTTTCGGATTCTATGAGTTTATTACGTGTCCACCCACCACGCTCTCTGCTCACTCGCCCACTCGCCGCTCGCACCGCCCACTCCGCTTCCCCCTCTCTCCTGTCGAAATCGCCGCCGACAACCACCGCCACCGTCGTCGCCATGGACTGGCAGCTGGCCATCGAAGCTCTCGCCGGCAACAACCAGGAGATGCGCGCGCAGTACAGGAAGATCGCGCGCTGGTTCCCCAGTCTAGCGATGATGAGGAACCACGCCCGCGGCCTCGTGAAGGTGATGACAGCTGCTGAAAAGCAGCGCGCCTTCCCTGCCGGCCGCACCATCCCGCCGCCGTCCCTTCTGTTGTGGGCGATGCGCGAGGTGCAGCGCTTCCCCGACCCCAGGCAACGCGCCCGATGGTGGATGTACCGCTCATCCACCACGCCGCCGGCCGCCGCGGACCACGTCACCGATGCCGTCCTCGCGCTCCCAGCCCCAATCAACAACGCCTACTGGGACAGGCGCAATCCATGGGTCCTTGGCCCCTCTGACGACTCTGACGGCGAGTCTTCAGACGACGAGTCCTCTGACGACGAGTCCAGTGAAGATGATGAGGACGAGTCGTCTGACGAATCTGACGAGGTGGATGAGGTCGTCGTCCTCTCCGACGACGAGCCTGAAGTGCAGCTGCTGGCTCCCGTCCTCGACGCCGTGGAGGGGGACAGGAACCTCCCAATCCACGTGGATGCGCTGCCGGAGGTCGATCTCCCAGACGGCGTCGTGGTGAAGCAAGAACAAGATGGCGGCGAGGAAGATGTGGTGGAGCCGGCGCCGGGCAAGAAGAAGAGGGAGGCCGTGACTGCAGTGCGCCGCTCCCAGCGCCTGAAGATGCTGAAGAAGGAGGAGTGAAGTGCTGCCTTCAGTTAGTTCAGTGCAAAAAAATTCAGTTTCGTCAGTCCTGAACTTTCATAAGTTCAGTAAGTTCCTAGGTTCAGTTTCGTCAGCACTATCTACTTGCTATCTATGTCAGGCACTATCTACTACTAGTTGCTATCTATGTCAGACTATGAATGGTAGTACTATCTATCTATGTCAGATTATCTATATATGTTAGTTGCTACTTGCTACATATGTTAAGTTATTTGTCAGACTATCTAAGCTACTTGCTATATATGTTACTTGCTGCTTTCTACTTCCAACTATGTCACTACTGTCAGTTATCCACACATGATATATGCAGAGTAAAACAGACTCATCACAGATAAAACATTCTTACTTAATTAACTTAGCATGAGTACTCACTTAGCATAGTAGGTCTTAACATAAAAGTCATTACATCATAGATAAAACCAACTAGTTCTTAAACCATAAGAGTACCTCCCTCCCTCATACCATTCTGAAAGCACATAAAACTTTCCCAAAATATACACCTAACATGCATGACATTCCAAGGCCAGCTATATATATAGGCCTACTAATTACTTAACCCACACACCAAGCACTTCACTCATTCATAATTGCCTTGATCCTCTCCAGCTTATCTTTGCTGGCATGCCCAGCATTGACCAGATCAGCAATCAGATACTCCAGCTTCTTCTTCTCTTTCTTAAGTAGGTCCCTGTCCCCCTCCACTTCCTTCATGGCCTTCCTCATGTTCTGAATGATATCTGCTTGGCTTTGAAGAATGCACCTTTGCTCCTTGGCAAGATTCATCTTTTCCATACTTATCTCAATCTTTGCTTGATCCTCAAGTTGTTTATTCTTTGCATTTAGATCATTGATTGCCTGATTGGTATAGTCCATGTCATGAGACATCTTGCCATCTTGATAGTCAAAAAGCTTGGATACATCTTCCACCAACTGGCTGTAGTTGTTTGACAGGAAATCAATTTCCTTCTGTAGCTTGGCCACCTCTTTCTCATGGGCTTGTTTGTCCTTCACCCTCCCCAAGTTCTGCTCATGGTACATGTCCCAAATCCTTGTTAGGCACCTTTGTAGAATCTCTGACCAAGGACCATCCACCCACTCCACAACCCCACAGTTCACACCTACATCCTACAGAAGCAATTATTTATAATTAAGCACAAATCACTTAGTAACAAACTTAGTACAGATAACCAAAGTTCACACCTACATCAATATGCTCTCTTTATTAGCATCAGACATAATTTCAGTTAACAGCTATATTTAGCAGTAGATATAAATTCATTTAACTCTATTCTTTTTTAGGTAGAAGCTATATTCAGTAAACACCTAACTAATACATTCAGTTCACAGTACACTAAAGATCTCTGCATGTAGGTGTTCTCAGGTTCAGTCATGTATTGAATTCAGTTAACTACAACACACATCTCTGCACATCACACATCTCTGCACCACATGCTGCACCACACATCTCCAGCAGTAAAGCACATCACACATCTCCACCAGCAAAACAAGATTTAATACCTGCTGCACAGGACAACCCAGGAATCGCCTCCCAGTCAAAGCACCTTCAAAAGCCACCATCTTCTTCGGCCTCTGATGATGCATCATGCACGTCGGCTCAGATTCAGTGTAAGAACCACAGAAAGATGGTTCCACCACACTGTCAGGGGTTTCCTGCAAAAGAAACTTCGAATCAAACCTAAAGCAACTTGGAATCTCCAACTTGGATGAACTAACCCTAACCCTAACTCTGTTCCACCATTATGCACTTACAAAGAGCTGAGGATCCATTGAAACCATGTTGATGTCCTTGTCCGAACTCTCCTCGTCATTCCAGGATGGCATCCTCAACTTCTACCGGCAGCAATGGCCGCGGCGGCGACGGCGATAGGCTGACCGAGCTCAGAGCACCAGGGAGAGGGGAGAGGATGAGGACGAGTGAGAGCGAGCGAGGAGGAAGAGAATGAGCGAGTGGCTGAGCTCGCTCGCTCTCACTTATTGACCCGACCGACAGCGGCCGTTCCGACAGGGGACGGGCCGTTAACGGCCGTCAGCGCGCGCCGGGCGTTAGTTAGCCCGCGTGGCAACTGTTGGCGGGCCCAACCGGTCAGAATAGGGGTTAGCGCGGGAGAAACGAGCGATTACGCGAGTTGGTAGTTTTTTGCCACGGCTTAGGAAAAATTTGGTAGTTTTTCGCACAAAAACGTAGAGTGGTAGTTTTCTGTCACGTTTCCGGCAAATGTGGTAGTTTTTGGTTAAATACTCCAATAAAATGGACTGCTATGAGAGAAAGTTGAAAGAGAATACCGACCATGAATGATAATGCTGCCGATGGGAGTGCCCAGACTATCCCGTAAGATATCCCCTTTCTCTTACATAGTGCTGCGAACAAAACCATAGACTTGACCACTTCCCATGTTTGATAGAGTGATACGAGAGAACTGATGACATATACTACACTGGCAGTCATAGGAACAACTGTAGCTAACATAATAAGAGTACCAAATGAAAAGGCAAGTACCAAGCTTCCCATCGAAATCGATATGACATTGTAGGCCCTTTTTAAGTGCACTTCACGTCTCCGAAGTTGTAGCAATGGATCTCCAGAATACATGAGAGAAATTGTAGCCATGGTTGAGAAAGCGAAGGCAAGTGCAGTGTTCACAATGAATGCAGCAAACAGATAACCTCCTGGAAGAGTTGGTGTGCCTGCATCCCTTGTGTTATTGTGATCATCAGCTATATAACCTCCAGGCATGGCGAAAGTTGCACCAAATGTCACGGTTGCAACTAGCACTGAGACGATACATAAACTTTGTGTCGCCTCTTTCACTTGATTAGTTCTATATATTTCATCTTCTCTTGCTTTCCCAATATCGTCCTTTTGTATGTAACCTAAGCTACCCCTTTTAGCACCAACATATTTGAGTGCAGCGAACTGAACTGGTTGAGGATAGCAGAAACACCTAGCAGAGTTTGCGTGCCAAAACAGCGGGGTACCCAATGCGGACACTTCATGATTCAATTTGCAAAATACTGGAATTGCATTGATCTCATAAAAGAAGAGGAGGATTTCGATGTAAGTGAATAGTACGAGAGCATCAATTTTAATTTTTACAAGCAGCACTACTTGAATACTTCAATTATCTCATGAAAGAATAATAAAAGAATATCCAATGACCTCCATGCAGCAAAGCAACGTTGATGCCGAGTTGAAACCAGAGTTCCTTTTTACAGCCATATTTGGTGAAACAAACCAAGTAAAGTGCGAGGAACTACCTACAAGAATCAAAAAATTCAAAACCAGAAACTTCAAAGTTCTATTCCACCAACATGCTGGAATTTAGTCTATTTTGGGCAGCCCAATAACTATTTCAGAAATTCCTAATAAATCCTAGAGGCCCACTCAGCCCATTTGTGCAAGGCAAGGGATACTACTAAAGTTTAGTCCCACATTGCTAGTTTAGTGGGAGTTGGACCTCCTTATAAGGGAAGTTCTTTCCCCACTTGTACGAGCATGAGAATAAGAGGGATATCCACGCGGGCTCCTCTTCCGCCGCCCGCCTCGCCACGACGCGCCGCGGGTTGCGGGAATGAGCCGAGCCGATATCTAAATTTTTGCCACGCACTATGGGTATACGAAAGGTCACACGGAAGCTGAAAAGATTTTTGCGAAAATGGAGTTTGAATGCGAACGGTGCAGCCCTTCGGCTGCTGGCTGTTCGCTTCGCCTCCGTCTCTTCGTTTCACCTCCCGTCGTTGCCCTCTCGCCTCCTTCTCTTGCGCCTATAAAAGGGAGGTCGCTCCTCCCAGAGAGACGCACCAGAACTTCTCCTTCCTCTCGCCACCGGTTCCATTCCCTGAGCTACCGCTGTCTTCCTCATCCCGGCTTGCGGCGTGCACCGCGAGTCGGGACAGTAGGCCTCCGAAACTGCACCTCTTTGAGTCCTGTACGGGAGTAGGGTGATAAGGTTTTTGGGGAGCGCTCCGCGTGACTACTGACTTCTTCATCACGGACTCCGACGACTACTTCCCCGACGACGACTTCTTCCCCGACGTCGACGACCTCATCGACGACATGGCTGGAGAAGACGTCGACCCCAAGTCTAGTGCTTCTGCTGCTGCTGTCCAGTACGTGTTTATGCTCTTTCTGTTAGATGTCCTGCCACAGTTCTTTCCTCTAGTTTATGCCCTACATGTGTTAGGTTCTACTTCATATATGCAACTTGCTATACTGTCTTTGTCAAATCACATGACTTGCTTTATCACTGTTATATTAGTCATGCTTTATCTAGTATTTTTGTTAATAAAATCATTTGGTAAATTGCTCATATTTCCAACAATCCAAAAACCTTATTATAGGCAATTTACCCCAAGTGGTTTTGCTGCTTCCATGAGACCTCCTATGTTTGAGGGTATCCACTATAAGAGGTGGTGCGTGAGAGTAGTCTTATGGTTTCAAACCATGAGTTGCTATGACGCCACTCTTGGCAAATCTGAAGGAGAGCTTGATGCTCAACAAGCACAAGCTTTTCAGAAAATGGATACTCTGTTTAAGGCTGCTCTGTTGAGTGTTCTTGGTGAGAACATAGTTGACGCTTATGCGTCAATTGATAATGGAAAAGATATGTGGGATGCACTCGAGGTCAAGTTTGGGGTCTCGGATGCTGGCACTGAGCTGTACATCATGGAGCAATTCTATGATTACAGGATGACTGAAGAGCACTCTGTGGTTGAGCAAGCTCATGAGATACAGTCATTTGCTAGAGAACTTGAGCACTTCAGTTGTACGCTACCAGACAGGTTTGTTGCCGGAGGTATCATCACTAAGCTTCCTCCTTCATGGAGGAACTTTGCTACCTTGCTGAAGCATAAGAGGCAGGAGTTTTCCGTCCCGGATCTCATTGGCACTCTTGATGTGGAAGAAAAGGCGAGAGCAAAGGACACACGTGCTCGAGGTATTGAGGGAGGATCTAGTGCCAATGTGGTACAGAAGCAGAACTTCCAGCCCCACAAGTTCAAGAACAAGGGCAAGTTTTATGGTAAAGCAAAGTTTGATGGGAAGAACAAGGCTGTGCAACACACGAACTTCAAGAAAAAGAATGGCAAGACGAAAGGTGCTTGTCATGTGTGTGGGGATCCTGATCATTGGGCTCCTAGTTGCCCTAATCGCTTTGTCAAGCGTCATCCTGGGAAAGGCGGCAAGACCGCTAATGTTGTCATTGGAGACACTGACATGAAGGATGCTGGGTATGGTATATTTCCCACTATTCTTTCAGTATGTCATTCTCCTGACTGGTTGATTGACACGGGTGCTAATGTGCATGTATGCGGTGATATTTCCATGTTTTCGTCTTATCAGACCGCAGGGACTTCAACCGTGCTGATGGGCAACGGTTCAAGTGCTTCTGTTCGTGGTGTTGGGACGGTCGATCTGAAGTTTACTTCGGGGAAGATCGTGCAGCTGAAGAACGTGCATTATGTCCCCTCCGTCAATAAAAATCTTGTTAGCGGATCTCTTCTGTGTAGAGATGGCTACAAGCTTGTCTTTGAGTCGAATAAATTTGTAATATCCAAGTATGGAACCTTTGTTGGTAAAGGCTATGAGTCATGAGGCCTGTTTCGTTTATCCTTATCAGACGTTTGCAATAAAGTTGTTAGTCATATTTGCAACAATAGTGAATCCAATGTGTGGCATTCACGACTCTATCATGTTAACTTTGGTTGCATGTCGCGACTAGCGAAGTTGAACTTAATCCCTAGTTTCACCACTGTCAAGGGATGTAAGTGTCAAGTGTGTGTGCAAGCTAAGCAACCTCGTAAGTCTCACACGACTGCGGAAAAAAGAAATCTTGCACCACTAGAGCTCATACATTCAGATCTATGTGAAATGAATGGTGTTTTGACAAAAGGTGGAAAGAAATATTTCATGACGTTAATTGATGACTCCACTAGATACTGCCGTGTGTATCTTCTGAAATCTAAGGATGAGGCTTTGAACTTTTTCAAGATCTATAAAGCTGAAGTGGAAAACCAACTTGATCGAAAAATCAAGAGGCTTAGGTCTGACCGTGGTGGAGAGTATTTTTCCAATGAATTTGATGCTTTTTGTGCGGAACATGGTATAATCCATGAGAGGACGCCTCCCTATTCACCTCAGTCAAATTGGGTGGCCGAAAGAAAGAACCGTACTCTAACAGATTTGGTTAACGCCATGTTAGACACTTCGGGTCTCTCCAAGGCATGGTGGGGGGAGGCGATATTGACTGCATGTCATGTCCTAAACCGAGTTCCCACAAAGAACAAAGAGATAAATCCATTCGAGGAATGGGAGAAGAAAAGGTTAAAACTCTCTTATCTACAAACATGGGGTTGTTCGGCGAAAGTCAATGTTCCAATTCCAAAGAAACGGAAAATTGGACAAAGACTGTGGATTGTGTTTTCCTGGGATATGCTTTTCATAGCATTGGCTATAGATTCTTGGTTGTAAAATCTGAGGTACCTGACATACATGTCGGTACGATCATGGAGTCGAATGATGCGACTTTCTTTCAAGATATCTTTCCCATGAAGGATATGGCTACCTCATCTAATCAGGAGATGCCTAGTTCATCGAATTAGGAACCAGTTACAATTACCGAACCTGCCATTTCGATGGAACACTTTGAAAGTCCTGTGGAGGAGAACAATGAAGTTCCTACTAGGAGCAAGAGATAGAGGACTGCAAAGTCCTTTGGTGATGATTTTCTTGTGTATCTAATAGATGACACTCCCAGTTCTATTTCAGAGGCCTATGCATCTGAAGATGCTGACTACTGGAAGGAAGCGATTCGTAGCGAGATGGATTCCATCTTGGCGAATGAAACCTGGGAGATAACTGGTCATCCATAACTTATGGGTGCAAACCTATAGGATGCAAATGGGTATTCAAGAAGAAGCTTAGGCCTGATGGTACTATTGAAAAGTACAAGGCTCGGCTCGTGGCTAAGGGTTATACCCAAAAGGAAGGTGAAGACTTCTTTGATACTTACTCACCTGTGGCTCGACTGACCACTATTCGAGTTCTACTTTCACTAGCTGCCTCGCATGGTCTTCTCGTTCATCAAATGGATGTTAAGACTGCTTTCCTAAATGGAGAGTTGGACGAGGAAATTTATATGGAACAACCAGATGGGTTTGTACTAGATGGTCAAGAAGGGAAAGTGTGCAAGTTGCTGAAGTCTTTGTACGGACTTAAGCAAGCACCCAAATAGTGGCATGAGAAGTTTGAAAGAACTTTAACAGCTGTAGGCTTTGTTGTGAACGAAGCTGACAAATGTGTGTACTATCGCCATGGTGGGGGCGAGGGAGTTATCCTGTGCTTGTATGTTGATGACATACTGATTTTCGGAACAAATCTGAATGTTATTAAAGAGGTCAAGGATTTCCTGTCTCGTTGTTTTGAGATGAAGGATTTAGGAGTGGCTGATGTCATTCTGAACATCAAGTTGTTGAGAGACGATGATGGTGGGATTACTTTGCTTCAATCTCACTATGTGGAAAAGATCTTGAGTCGCTTTGGCTATAGTGACTGTTAGCCCTCTCCAACACCATATGATGCAAGTGTGTTACTTCAAAAGAATCGAAGAATTGCCAGAGATCAATTGAAATATTCTCAGATTATTGGCTCGCTTATGTACTTGGCAAGTGCTACAAGACCTGACATCTCTTTTGCTGTTAGCAAACTGAGTCGGTTTGTCTCAAAACCAGGAGATGTACATTGGAAAGCTCTAGAGAGAGTTTTGCGTTATTTGAAAGGCACTGCAAATTATGGAATTCACTACACCGGGCATCCAAAGGTGCTTGAAGGGTATAGTGACTCGAACTGGATCTCAGATGCTGATGAGATAAAGGACACGAGCGGTTATGTATTCACTCATGAAGGTGGCGCTGTTTCTTGGAAGTCTTGCAAGCAGACCATCTTAACAAGATCAACAATGGAAGCAGAACTCACAGCACTAGATACAGCTACGGTTGAAGTAGATTGGCTTCGCCGGCTCTTGAATGACTTGCCGGTTGTTGAGAAACCTGTACCGGGTATCCTTATGAACTGCGACAATCAAACTGTGATCACAAAAGTGAGCAGCTCAAAGGATAACATGAAGTCATCAAGACACGTTCAGAGAAGGCTAAAGTCTGTCAGGAAAATGAAAAACTCCGGAGTTATTGTGTTGGATTATATCCAAACATCTAAAAATCTGGCAGATCCTTTTACTAAGGGTCTATCACGTAATGTGATAGATAATGCATCGAGGGAGATGGGTATGAGACCCACAATATGAGTTGTTCACAGTGGTAACCTATTCTTTGTGATCGGAGATCCCGTGAATTAGATGTGGAAGACAAGCTGTGGGTCAACTGAGAGGAGAGTATCCTTAACATTTACAATACCACTCCATGAAGATGCAATACTCTCCTAATCTGCATGGCAGGTTGATGTACATCTTAATGTGTTCTAAGTGGCTTATTTAAGCAGAGATGTTATGCTGCAGAACATCTTTTGAAGAACACACCTATATGAGTCTGATTGTCAAACGTCGCAATCTATGAGAGTAGGGTTCTCTCTAGTAAACTCATGAAAGGTCATGGAGTATGACGCATAAGCTCCACCCGCGGGGAAGACCCACGGTAGCCACGAATCGGTCAAGGCTTTATGTGAAGCTAGATTCGCAGAAAACTTGCAGTTCAAGGCCCAGTCCACTGTTCAAGTTGCTTACTAGTGTAGCATAGAGTTCTAGGTGGAAGTTCAACTTAACAGTCTACACTGCAGTACCGGTATATAAAACAGTGTTTTGGAACCAAAGGCAATATTCTGTGTGCCTCTGGGATCTGGTGGGGGATTTCTGGAATTTAGTCTATTTTGGGCAGCCCAATAACTATTTCAGAACTTCCTAATAAATCCTAGAGGCCCACTCAGCCCATTTGTGCAAGGCAAGGGATACTACTAAAGTTTAGTCCCACATTGCTAGTTTAGTGTGAGTTGGACCTCCTTATAAGGGAGGTTCTTTCCCCACTTGTACGAGCATGAGAATAAGAGGGATATCCACGCGGGCTCCTCCTCCGCCGCCCGCCTCGCCACGACGCGCCGCGGGTTGCGGGAATGAGCCGAGCCGATATCTAAATTTTTGCCACGCACTACGGGTATACGAAAGGTCACACGGAAGCTGAAAAGATTTTTGCGAAAGTGGAGTTTGAATGCGAACGGTGCAGCCCTTCGGCTGCTGGCTGTTCGCTTCGCCTCCGTCTCTTCGTTTCACCTCCCGTCGCTGCCCTCTCGCCTCCTTCTCTTGCGCCTATAAAAGGGAGGTCGCTCCTCCCAGAGAGATGCACCAGAACTTCTCCTTCCTCTCGCCACCGGTTCCATTCCCTGAGCTAACGCTGTCTTCCTCATCCCGGCTTGCGGCGTGCACCGCGAGTCGGGACATTAGGCCTCCGAAACTGCACCTCTTTGAGTCCTGTACGGGAGTAGGGTGATAAGGTTTTTGGGGAGCGCTCCGCGCGACTACTGCCTTCTTCATCATGGACTCTGACGACTACTTCCCCGACGACGACTTCTTCCCCGACGTCGACGACCTCATCAACGACATGGCTGGAGAGGACGTCGACCCCAAGTCTAGTGCTTCTGCTGCTGCTGTCCCGTGCGTGTTTATGCTCTTTCTGTTAGACGTCCTGCCACAGTTATTTGCTCTAGTTTCTGCCCTACATGTGTTAGGTTCTACTTCATATATGCAACTTGCTATACTGTCTGCTCTAGATGTGTTTAGTTGCAGTTCATATGTGAAGTTGTTGTTTACCTTCTCTTTGTCAAATCACATGACTTGCTTTATCACTGTTATATTAGTCATGCTTTATCTAGTATTTCTGTTAATAAAATCATTTGGTAAATTGCTCATATTTCCAACACAACAAAGGTAAGAAAATCATTTCTACTTATCTTTTTTTGTAATAACCAACCCATCCCACGGTTCACCAATGTCTTTCGTGTCACAAGAGCTTACATATCACATATCTGCTTCCGCTGACAGAAACAGATGAAACTAAAAGGGACAAAAGACAAAGCACCAGCCTATACAAAACATTCTCATTGCTTCCAACACACAACGGAGGCGTCCGACCTCTTCCATCTAGTCATGAGCGATAGCTGGCAGGAGGAATACAAAAAATGAGTTGTTTTCTATTGCACCTCAAAATAGTTGCACAGAGGCCAAAAATAATGTAAAAATCTGTTTCTCGCTGACCGTGACCTCCAAAATTATTTAATCTCCCTGTCGCAGCAAAACTATATTTAGACGCATCCGCAGGGACAGTGAAAGCACGCAACTTACTGGAGCCCAACTGAAGGCAGTATTTGGTCCAAGACCAGCACAAACGAACATACCACATCATATGGAAAAGAGGGTCCTCGATGACATAGCAGAAATCTGGGAAAGCAGACAAGATTCAAAACAGAGTGACAGAGTAATATTAGGCCCAAACTTTGCAGAGGTAAAATTTTAAAAAACAAAATCTTGTCTATATTGCAACAACTACTCTTTTTATGTTGTTACACAGCTCTTTTTTCTAACAGTTTTTTCATCATAATTATTGTTTGCAGCATATATTGGATTTAAATCATCACAAAACTGGTATTAAAAAATTTAAGAGTGAATTGCAAAAAAGAAAGAATTAGCTGGTTCCCATGTATCTGAAGGAAAATCAACGGAAAAAGCTCTCAACAGCAAACATGGTAACAACCTTTCCTCCATGACAAAATCTCAAAATATGCGTTCTATTAAATTACTTTATATTAAACTGTCATCTAAGCAACAAATATCTTGTACGCAGATATTCATTCCAATGGAGAAGGATGACCACTATGTACTATATGTGCTGGACAAATACAAAAATAAAGTTCACATTATTGATCCTCGAGAAACGACTCCAAAGGAATTTGTGAAAGAACAGATAGACGTAGATAAATTGGATCAAAAAGAAGCAAGTCGAGTTTTTCAGGAAAATGAAGATGCTGAAAAAGAAAGAGAAAGACAGTTTCAGGAATATCATGTTCATAAGTTGGCAATCGTAACCATTTATACATAACAATTTTTTCAGTTTTACAAGTTGCAATATAAAAACAATTAATTACAAAATGCAATATTCCCAGGTACCTAGGTTTAAAGAAGTCTTCAACACCATACTAGCACAAACAATGAATCCCATGCGTACAAGATGGCAGATTCATACCGTACAAGATGTTCCAGTGGTAGAAAAGGGAGATTCAACATTTGTTGTTTTAAATCTTGCATTCATCTACAATGGTGAAAAGTTTGTCCAAGACCTGGAAGATTTGACAGTAAGTTTATATAGATTTACTTATAAACAACTTATATGCACAAACTCTAATAATATACTTCTCTTCTCGGTAAAATTTCACAAGATGAGGTCGAAGATTGGAGGGCAGAGGCAATGTATATTCTCTTAAGTAGCGAGATGAATCAAGTCAAAGCTAATGAAATGGGTGACGAGATTAGCAAGATCTTGAGCAAAAATGAAGACTAAAACTTTTGATTTAGCTCGCGAGGCTAATTCTATCTAGACGTGACAAAAAAATTTATCAATAACTCACATCTCTATGTAATGTAGTTAGAAATTGCGTGTTCATGTTGAAAAGAGAACTATTTCGACAACAATGCCTCTTACATCGTCAGAGAGTGCCAGTAAACTATAAACAACAATGCATCTTCTTATTTTTTACGACAACACTGACTCCCAAAACGAACCCTTACGCATGACTCTGGAGACCACCCTCCCGTGCCTCTAGAGGTGACAAGGCCTTTGTGCCACCAAACCCTAGGTCACCATGCCCCCGGGCAATATCCACACACACACATACCATTACGCGTGACTCTGGAAACCACCATCCCGTGCCTCCAGAGGTGACATGGCCTTTGTGCCACCAAACACTCGGTGACCATGCCTTCGGGCAATATCCACACATAGACATGGCCTTACGCGTGACTCTGGAGACCACCCTCCCGTGGCTCCAGAGGTGAAATCGCCTTTGTGCCACCAAACCCTGGGTCACCATGCCTCCGGGCAATATCCACACACACACACATACCAAGAACGCCTCAACCGTGACTAGCTCCTACGCACACGTGACTTCACATGCTTCAAACCCGTGCCTCCGCAGGCAACATACTAATGCCTTCATAGTATACACACATGTGAATGCACGCACAAACCTAGCTCGTAAACAGATGTGACTGCAATTACTTCAAACCCGTGCATTCAGCACAACATTTAGCACAAACTTCAGCACATGCTTCAAACACATGCTTCAAACTCGTGCCTTCAGCACAACCTGCTATATAAAAATTAAACAAGCAGGTTCCCTCGCACCGGAGGTGCCGTGCCACACCACGATCAACACACACTTCGACCTATGCCCCCCTTCAAGATGTTTATGAAAATTTGAGCGAGCCGAAGGCGAGCCGGAGGTTTCCTCGCGCCGGAGGCGCCGTGCCACACGAGGACGTACAACGCGCCGCACAAACCAGCACGCCGCACGACCAACGTGCCGCACGACCAACACACACTTCGACCTATGCCCCCCCTTCAAGATGTTTACGAAAATTAAACGAGCCGAAGGCGAGCCGGAGGTTCCCTAGCGCCGAGGCGCCGTGTCACACGACGACGTGCAACACGCCGCACGAACTAGCACGCCGCACGACCAACACACACTTCGACCTATGCCCCCCTTCAAGATGTTTGTGAAAATTAAACGAGCCGAAGGCGAGCCGGAGGTTCCCTCGTGCCGGAGGCGCCGTGTCACACGACGACGTACAACGCGCCGCACGAACCAGCACGCCGCACGACCAACACACACTTCGACCTATGCCCCCCTTCAAGATGTTTATAAAAATTAAACGAGCCAAAAGCGAGCCGGAGGTTCCCTCGCGCCGGAGGCGCCGTGCCACACGCCGCACAACAAACGCGTCGCACGACCAACACACACTTCGACCTATAACCCCCCTTCAAGATGTTTATGAAAATTAAATGAGCCGAAGGCGAGCCGGAGGTTCCCTCGCGCCGGAGGCGCCGTGTCACACGAAGACGTACAACGCGCCGCACGAACCAGCATGCCGCACGACCAACACACATTTCGACCTATGCCCCCCTTCAAGATGTTTATGAAAATTAAACGAGCCGAAGGCGACCCGGAGGTTCCCTCGCGCCGGAGGCGCCGTGCCACACGCCGCACAACCAACGCGCCGCACAACCAACACACACTTCGACCTATGCCCACCCTTCAAGATGTTTATGAAAATTAAACGAGCCGAAGACGAGCCGGAGGTTCCCTCGCGCCGGAGGCGCCGTGTCACACAACGACATAGAACGCGCCGCACGAACCAGCACGCCGCACGACCAACACACACTTCGACCTGTGCCCCCCTTCAAGATGTTTATGAAAATTAAACGAGCCGAAGGCGAGCCGGAGGTTCCCTCGTGCCGGAGGCGCCGTGTCACACGACGACGTACAACGCGCCGCACGAACCAGCACGCCGCATGACCAACACACACTTCGACCTATGCCTCCCCTTCAAGATTTTTATGAAAATTAAACGAGCCGAAGGCGAGCCGAGGTTCCCTTGCGCCGGAGGCGCTGTGTCACACGACGACGTACAACGTGCCGCACGAACCAGCACGCCGCACGACCAACACACACTTCGACCTATGCCCCCCTTTCAAGATGTTTATGAAAATTAAACGAGCCGAAGGCGAGCCGGAGGTTCCCTCGCGCCAGAGGCGCCGTGTCACACGGCGACGTACAATGTGCCGCACGAACCAGCACGCCGCACGACCAACACACACTTCGACCTATGCCCCCCCCCTTCAAGATGTTTAAGAAAATTAAACGAGCCGGAGGTTCCCTCGCGCCGGAGGCGCCGTGTCACACGACGACGTACAACGCACCACACGAACCAGCACGCCGCACGACCAACACACACTTCGACCTATGCCCCCCTTTCAAGATGTTTATGAAAATTAAACGAGCCGAAGGCGAGCCGGAATTTCCCTCGCGCCGGAGGCGCCGTGTCACAGGACGACGTACAATGTGCCGCACGAACCAGCACGCCGCACGACCAACACAGACTTCGACCTATGCCCCCCCCCCCCTTTCAAGATGTTTATGAAAAATTGAACGAGCCGAAGGTGAGCCGGAATTGCTTTTCTTCAATTTAGTAAAGTTATTATACACCCGTGCCTCTCCTAGTGTTCAGTTGTGCCTATAAAGAAGTCACACGATTGAATGATTCTGGAGACTGCTGTTTTACATTAAAAAGTTACTTTTTTTTCTTTACTTGAGAGGTGACATTTGATAGTGTTGGTAGTCCCCGCCCGTAACTACCCCATAAATCTCAATTACTCGGAAATATGATGGGAACAAAAAGGGAAACCGGAAAGGGAAACAGGGAACCAACCACGCGAGGCGGTCTTTTTTTTTGTGTTTTCGCGCGGAAAGGAATAACGGAAAATTCTGATAGTTCGAGGGTCAAACTGCAAAACGCACCAAACCACAAACTGGAAAAGGAAAACCGGTGACCAACCGCGCAACTGGTTTTTCCTTACGGGAGCGCTCCGCGCGTGACACTTGTCACGCGCAGAGCGCTCCCGAACTGCTCGTTACAAGCGCTCCGAAGGAGCGCTTGTTAACTAGTTGCTCCCATGGCATACCATGAGAAGAATTACAGGATTATTGTGATCGACTGGGCTGCTGCTATTCTATGCCAGAAGCGTAGCACAGGCGCTGGGGGCTATATACTCCATCTCGCAATAGGTGGCTGCGTTATGGGCTGGCCCAATTCAGGTTCCAGCGGCTGTGGTTTCCTGGGCGTAGATTTGTTTTTCTGTGTGTTTCCTTTGTTGGGTTTAATCTTAACTGTTCCATTTTTTCATTAGTTTCTTCTGTTTTCTCGGGTTTTTATCTGCTTTTCTATGTTGAGTTTCTCTGGTTTTTTATTTTGTTTTCACAGGTTTTCTTCACTTTTTTTCCTTTTCTTTTTTCAAGAGATCTCTACCTTTTCCAGTACACTTGCAGCATTTTATGCATACACATTGAACATTTTTAAATTACATGGGGTACATTGAACAAGTTCTGATTATTTCTTAAAATACATGTTAAATATTTTTAAATATACGTTAAAAATTTTAACTATGCGATTTTTTTACATTGTATAAATAATTCTTTAGAATATTACAAACATTTTTTTGAATGGATGAGCATTTTTAAAATGTCTAATACAGTTCTTTGAATTGCGTAAATATTTTTCTACATTGTATAAGATTTTACAAAAGCATAAAAAAAGCAGTGCAGATGCCTACGTACATGCCCATTTTTCATGCATGATATGGGCTGACCCATTTAGGAATGCGCTGAGGCGAGGGAGCGCTCTGTCTCGCTACAAGTGAGACAATGCAAAGTAACGCCCTTGCAAAGGAGGTGAATCGCCTTAAAGGCTGTCACATAGGCTGGCAGTATGATTATCCGTCAGTTCACTATATTTATATTTTGTTTATATATACAGGAAATAAATAATTAAAATATTGGGAAAATATTTTTACAAATATAAAGAAAGCAATATAGCACAAAAATGGAAAAGATTTGCACGTATCTGGATTGTGTTTGGTTTGTGTTTAAAATGTTCATTCGTGGAACAGACACATTGGTTTTGTTCCTCAGTTTGTATGAAGTACTCCTACTACGTTCAATCAAGGTTTTCGAGTCGACGAGTCTATTCAGGGTAGCGACTCTTAACAACTCGAGACTCATGGTAGACTAGTCGACATGAGCAGCAACCAGCGGCAGCCAGGGGAGGAGGGGAGGAGCAGACCAGCAGCAGCCAGGGGAGGAGCTGCAGCACCCAGGGGAGGAGCAGACCAGCTTGTGGCACCGCCGGCTGGCAGGATTGTGGGGCGGCAGCAGCCAAGAGGCAAGGAAGATGGTTGCAGGATAGGTTTGGGTCGGGGGGGGGGGGGGGGGCTGACTGGATCTAGGTTTGGGCCGGGCCCTCGGGGGGAAACTGACTCGATCTAAGTTTCACCAGCCGGTAGGATTAGTTGCTCGACTCAAACACCTCAACTAGTCGATCGAGTCGCTCGACTCAACCAATGATCCGAGTCGACATGTTGACTCAAAAATAGTGCATTCAGTCATCCAGGAAGGAGTTTGAAACATGGATTGTTCAATGGATTTTTGGTTATGTGTTTTTAAGAGAGAAACTTCTGTTAATGTGTCGAGTGTATTCATACTACTACATTCAGTTAGGATCGCATCTGAGCCCCCGCGTCGTCCCCTCCTCCCCCCCCCCCCCCCCCAGCGGGTGACTCAGGTGGCTGCACGCGCCTCCCTCCCCTCCCCTCCTTCCCGCCCTCCTAGACCCTCACCGCCGGCGACGAGGCCCCTTTTCTCCGCTGCTCTGGGATGGCCGATGCGGGACGACCTACCTAGATGGGGGTGTCGGCCGAACGCAGTGCTCCGCAGCACAGTTGGCGAGCAATGACGCAGTGGCCCTAGGATAGGCGATGGTGGCCATCTCCTGCGTCGAAGGTGGACGGATCTCGAGATCTGTCATCTAGTCCCGGCTGCAAGTCGGGGAGACATAGTTGCCATTGAAAATCGAGCCAGCGGCAGGGGATGGCGGCGTTCTGCGCCGTTACCTTGATGAAAGCATCATCGTGTAACTACCGTCGACCCACTTGTGCTGCTCCGGAGGAAACCCAAAGATCCACTACTAGGAAAAGGGCTATAGATGGAATTGACACTAATGGCGCACTAGACATGTGGTGCGCCATTACTATATACTAATGGCGCACCATGTGTTGGTACGCCATTAGTGTCCAAATACTAATGGCGCACCACATCCGCGGGTGCGCCATTAGTAATTTTTTTTTAATTTTTTCAAAACTACTAATGGCGCACCGTGGATGTGGTGCGCCATTACTAGTTGAACTAGTAATGGCGCACCACATCCACGGTGCGCCATTAGTAAAAAAAATTTAAATTTTTTAAATTTTTGTCAAAACTACTAATGGCGCACCGTGGGAGTGGCTAGTAATGGCGCACCATGCCACGGTGCGCCATTAGTAACTTGGCCACCACTTCCACCGAATGCACCCCCCCTGGATCGCCTTTTCAGTTTTTAAAAAAATAAAAGAAAATGATGAAAATGTCAAAAAAATAAAAGAAAATAAGTTTCCCATGTGATATGTGGTCTAGTTGTTGGGAAAATTTGCAAATATGAATTTCGACTTCATTTGCAAAATCTCTTGAGAATTTATAAAAATGGGCATAACTTTTGCATACTAACTCGGATGAAAAAGTTTTTTATATGAAAAATCATCTACTCGAAAAGTTACATCCGAATTTAACGAAACCTCGTTAAAAATTTTCAAAATCCTCAAAAACCTAACAGAAAAAAAGATACGGGGCTTTTAAGATCTGGAGAGGCAAAAAAGTTCAAAAAAATTCAAACTCACTAATGGCGCACCTGCCCATGGTGCGCCATTAGTATCTTCCCGCCTTCAAAATTTAAAATAAGTCAAAAAAATAAAAAAAAAGTTACTAATGGCGCACCTGCCCATGGTGCGCCATTAGTATCTTCCCGCCTTCAAAATTTAAAATAAGTCAAAAAAATAAAAAAAAAGTTACTAATGGCGCACCTGCCCATGGTGCGCCATTAGTATCTTCCCTCCTTCAAAATTCAAAATAAGTCAAAAAAATAAAAAAAAAGATAGTAATGGCGCACCTGCCCACGGTGCGCCATTACTATGTCGTATATATGGCTGGGCGCACCTCCTCCACTCCATCTCCTCCTCTCCTCTCCTCCACTCCACCTCTCCTCCACTCCATCTCCTCCTCTCCTCTCCTCCACTCCTTCTCCTCCTCTCCGGCGACCTCCTTCTCCTCTCCGGCGACCTCCTCCTCCTCTCTGGCGACCTCCTCCTCCTCTCCGGCGACCTCCTCCTCTCCGGGAACCTCCTCCTCCCTCTTCTCCTTCCCTCCCCTCCCCTCACGGTTTCTCCTCCTTCCTCTCCGGTGAGCTCCTCCTCCCTCCTCTCCTCCCATTCCCTCATGGTTTCTCCTTCCTCCTCTCCGATGCTTCGGTGAACTCCTCTCCGGCGATGTAGGCGAGCGCCTCTCCGGTGACCTCCTCCTCCTCCTCTCCGGCGAACTCCTCTCTGGCAAAAGAACACGGCAAAAGAACGTACAAGATCCAAAAACAGAAACAAAATTTGAAATAATATCGTGCCAAAAAACGAGCAAAAAAACTAGCAAAAAATGGGCAAAAAAATCACGATCCAGATCCAAATTCAAAATTCAAAAATAGCAATGGCGCACGGTGGGGGTTAGACGGTGCGCCACTACTATTTTCCCGCCTTCAAAATTCAAAAATACTAATGGCGCACCGTGGCCTATACTAATGGCGCACCAGTGGCCTATACTAATGGCGCACTGTGGCCTATACTAATGGCGCACCAGTGGTGCGCCATTAGTATACCAGATACTAATGGCGCATCAGTGGTGCGCCATTAGTAAAAATTACTAATGGCGTGCTAGTAATGGCGCACCAGTGATGCGCCATTAGTAGGCAAAACTGGTGTGCCATTAGTAGGCCTTTTTCTAGTAGTGATCTGGTCTTCCAGATCGGACGATGGTGGCACTGCGGTGTCGTCTCTCTCTTGGAAGCATCGTTTGTGGAGCAACGTTGGAAGACAAAGGAAGGAGGTGAAGCAGCTTCGTCTTGCACGGAGCTTCGGAGGAGATCTAAAGTCATGCCTGGCCGACAGACGTTACGTTGTGTCATGCCTGTTCGGCGGGTTCTATGCAAGACAGATCTTCTATAGTCTACACTGTGTCATGCCTGTTCGGTGGAGCCGTTGGGTGCCGTGGTGGCGTCGACAGATAGTCGGACTGGCAAGGTTGACGCGGATCTCTTTCATAAAGATGGGTCAGCGGTTCGACGATGATGGTGGCTTCTAAAATGTGTGCATGTGGTGTGCGCTTTAAGTCTACTACATCGGCTATTGGTTCCGATAAGTTATGTGGATGGATCGGCGACGACACCAGTTTTAGATAAGGGGAGTGAGAGCACTCCACATTATCGAGTTTGTAAGCGTGAGAGGTGGCTTTGGGTAGCTTGATGTATGTTCTTGTCAGACCTTTGTTGAATAATTAATAAAGATGGCCGTATGCATTTGATTGATGCAAAGGCTGGGCGTTTTAACCTCCTTTTTTAAAAAAAATATTCAGTTAGGATAGTTTTGCGGTACTTTGACTAGTGGAGGTGCTGATTGTTTGTTCTATGGAATTTTATTTGTGTCTTCAGCTGTGATCATGACAAAGTAGTCAGTGCAGTGGACTGTATCATGTCCCTGGTTGGTGATAAGAATCCGGAGCACTACTCTGTCGCCACCTAGGATTTTGGTCTCCAGGCGAAGCTACGGGAGGTATGAACATTTGCTATGCTTTTGTAGCATTCTACTTTTATCACCTGGATTTTATTTGTGCAAGAATTTGCTCCGGGACATCAATACAACTGAAACAAATCTATTTTGACATCTTATCTTATAAATTTTTTGTGCAACAATGTGTTGATGCATGTTTTTGCTTGGTTGTAGGTTCCTTGTGTTCCTGTGATATATGGTCTGAAGAACTCCCTCCATGCAGCAACGCAAGTTTGCTCAGTTGGATGAGGAGAAGCGCTACATATGGAAAAAACAGAATTTAAGAAGCTATTGAAAGCATCATCTGAAACAAAGACATCTGTCGATGGAAACACACCTGGAGTGGTAGAGAAAAGCAAGTTTAAAAGAAACAGAGCGAAGGTTATATTTTCAGCTACTTTTTCCAGGATATTCCATTCTTAGGGTCTAGTGGGTGTAATCAACATTTTGAGATCATGACTGTATCTCTGCTACTGTTATGAAATGTTAATGTGTGTCCTTTTGCAGGGTCCAAACCCACTCTCCTGCAAGAAGAAGAAACCAAAGCCCCAACCATCAGCTGCTCAAAATGAGGTTATCATCACTGCACAACATATTTGCTTTGCATAGCTGCATGTAATACTTGGAGGTCAGAACACATGGTATACGTTTCTAAATGCAATGTTGTAAAAGCAAGCCTGGAGTTGCCTGACTTATCTCGAGGTATAGAAGTAAGAGTGAGATGGAGAAGGAATAATGCGGGACAATTAAATCTTAGATAAGACCTTAGACTATGAAGCTCATTGCATATTCTTTTTCGCAGTACCTCCTTATTTATGCTGTATCAGGATGACTTGGTACACCAGATTACTGGAAGCACAGATATCTCAGAACCATGGGCACTGATCAGAACACGTTTGCTTCAGGGTTTGAAGACCGATGGTGAGGCGAAGCGTAAGAGGGTTAGGAAGCACAAGTGAAGCGGCAAAGACAACATTCAAGCAGAGACCGCGAGCTGTCACACCTTCGTGGAAGTTGCAAATAACTGTGCTGTTGCACCCGTGCCTTCAATCTGTTGCACCCCAAGCTAGGATTGAGTGCATATGGTGTTTCTTGTAGTGTTGTACATACATGATCGTCAGTCAACTTGATAGATCATGCATCGTTGCTATAGGGTTTTGACAGCGTAACACTCTAATAGTTTGTTTGAGACGGTTTGGATTTGTGAAATTTGTCCTGGTTAGTAATTTATACTATTATTAGTTTACTCGAGCTTTTGCCCAATCTGATTCCTGCACACTGGCGGATTGGTTTCAATTCTCAGGTTTCTCCCTTCCCTTATGAGTAGCATGGCAAAGAGCTCAGCGCCATTGTACATTTGTACTGGCGCACCGGCATGACCCAAATATGACAGTGCAAATAGTACAGAGAAATTTGTATCCAAAATAATGCTAAATAATATCAGGCCATAACTGAAAATTACATAGCTACTTATATTAGCTTAGACGAGTCATAAATATCATCCAGAGAATATAATATGCAGTTGCAGGCAAATAAAGGAAGCATTGTTTACATTACACTGGTACAAGCACATTAACTCTTGAACATAGAAAGGTCTAAGAACAAGCACATTAACTCTTGAAGATAGAAAGGTCTAAGCACAACACACACACACACACACACACACAAACGATTCGTTAAATTTCCCAGGAAGCATGATTCTCGTGATAGTACATCCGGAATCTCCAATGGGCACTGTGAAAACAGCCACGGTGATGCATGTAGTAATATACGTCTATTTGGCCCTCTTCAAGCTAATGGTGTGGGTGGCTGTGCCGCTAGTTCCACTTTGCCGCTGGTGTGGCTTAATGCAGTCAAAGAGAAGAGGATTACCATGGGCCAAAGGTTACACAGAATAGTGCCCACGAATGCTAATACTACCAATGGGAATCTCCAGACTCTCTCGTAACGTAGCCCGTTTCTCCGACAGGCAGCTGGTATAAGAACACTATTATTCATTGCCAGTTCCAAATTTTGATAGGCCAATACAAGAGAACTCAGGACACATACTGCAACGGCAGTCTTATGAGCAACTGGAGCTAGCATCGTATATGTACCAAGTGCAAAGGCAGCTGCCACGTTTGCAAGCGAAACCGACATGAGGAAATAGGCCCAGTCTATGTAAATTTCCCGGCTCCGAGGGTTTATTATTGGAGATCCAGCGAACATGAGAGAGATTGTAGCCATGGCAGAAGAAGCGAAGGCAAGTGCGTTGGCCAGCGTGAATGCATCAAAAGCATACCTTCCAGCAAGTGTTGCTGTGCCTCCATTAGTGTGATCATCCTGCCTATAACCTCCAGGGATGGCGAAACTTGCACCAAATGTCACAGTTGCAATTAGTGCGGAGCCAATACATAGAGTTTGTGTCCCCTCTTTCACTTTATCCATTTTACGTGCATCATCCTGTCTTCTTTGGTCAATATCCTTTTCTTCAAGGTAATCCTGGCGACAAATACCCCCTTTAGCACCATACTGTTTTAGTATGCGGCATATTTTTACTTCACTGTTCTGCAAAATCAAAATAAATAATAGTTGAATCACGCAAGTCTTGACAGTTCTCATTCACCAAGCCCGTGCTTAAAAGTAAAAGGATTGCACAAGTATATTACCTGGAAGTAATATGCTTCTCCTTTTGGAATATTGCGACGTGCTATATCTAGCGCAGTCTCCCCTTTATCATTTGTTAAATTTAAGCCTACTCGTATATTCCCGAATAGAGCACAAAACATCATAAATCTCCCTGTCTTGACAGCTAAGTGCATGGCCGTGTTTCCTTTGTTGTCTTGCATATTCAAAATCCATGACAGCGATCGGTTGCTGCAAGCAGAACAGACTGTCCACATTTCCTCTTTTTCAACTGCAACATGAAGAAACGTTCTTCCCCTAGCATCACGCAAACCAGCACAACTAGGTGACTCCTTAAGGAACACACTGATGGCACGTGTTCCACCTACGGATGCAGCCACATGTATGGGGAATGATCCGTTGTTGTCCGTTTGATACAATGTATCTGGATTGGTCTTCAGTAGAAGCAAACGTATGTCTCGTAGGTCTCTCTGACATGGTACAGATGCAACTAAATGAAGAGCTGTACTTCCATTATCATCTTGCTGTGTTGTAAGGTTGATGTTCCATCCTAACAGCATCTCGGTAAGATCTACAAGTGGCTTCTATGAGTTAAAAGATAATCAATCTGAGAGAAAGAGAAACAAAAACAACTAAAAGTATCGCCTCTAAACTCTATGCCTGCCTAGTTCTGCGTCATGTGAGTGCTCTGCCTACACAATCTTTTTCTTCAGGAAAGAGAGAAAAATGTTCGAAAAATTTACAGTTATACTTTGTCTGGAATACGAGGGTATATTAATTCAACCTGTAAGCTAGGTTATATAGCTTTTACTTAACTATCAATACAACATCATTTTCTCCAATGCCCATTAGACAAGTTATTATGGCGCACCATCCATGCATCCTTTAATGTTTCTCCTCCCAGCACTTTATCCAATTTGTTTGGGACATGGTTAATTGGGGTAGGGCCTAAGACAGCAACACATATTCGAGTAGGAGTGTGTACTTTGAGCCATCTGAAATTGTCGGAATGATGTCGCCTTTAATAGACAAACAATCACATTTTTTTAGGTTATCTTGAGGGCGTCGGCTTGGATCCGTACGTGGTCGTTACTCAACCATGCGGACCACAGAGAGCTTATGGATATTGGGTGCAGCCGCTGGGAGACGGTCGCACGGGATACTTACAATCGGTTTGAATGGCGGTCCAACAATTGAGTAGGTGTATAGTCATCTTCCCGTATTTTTGCCGGTTGTGGCAACTTTTTGGTTAAGCTTTTGTTTATGGATTGTATGAGACTTGGTTCGGGACAAGGTACCACGCTTAATAAAATGGATGTGTGCATCATGTGATGCAGAGGCCGGGGCTCATCCTTCTTTAGAAAAATAAAACCTTTTACTTGGCTGGGGATTTCAATTGATTCACGGAAAAAAATATCAATATAATAAGAAAGTGCTGAGAGGGCAGAAACACTGCTCATCAGTTCAAGTTTGCCTTATATGGTTTGGAATAAGCATTCTAGTTCTTGGTTGAGTTCAAACTTAAAAGTGGCAAGGGCTAGGCTTTACATCATGGAAAGCAAACATATCATGTTTTGTCTTCAAGACATGTATGATAAAAGTGCTATGTACTTGTCTGCATTTATAAAATCATCATTTCACGACCTATGTTTGCTTAAAAGCTGAACAATAGTTTGCAGTAAACGATTTTTGTTACTCGCATTTCTTCATAGTCAGAAGGCAGCTGTCACCACGGGAATTTAATTAATCTATCACAATACAGTACTCTCATGAGGTGCAGCCAGTTATAGGACTAACACGAACGGTGCTACCCAAATTTTCATTCTGGTGGTTGTGACAGAAAATATATGGGTCCGTTCGAAGTGCAGGCGCATCCTTAGTCAAATTCTAGCAATCATCGGAACTTGATCCCATTGCGCCCGTTTTATCTTCAACCACCTGTCCTACTACCCAGCCCAACCAATGTGTCACCTACATGGCCGACGATACTACGCTGCCATCACAACCGGTCATGCCGCCGCCCTGGCAATTACTATAAGTCCGACCCCACCCCGTCCATCCCACCCATATTATCTGCTACTTTTTTTCTTTTGGTAAAGGAAGTTCACCCTGATTTGAGGCTACATATATAGGTTGTGGTATAAAAAGATGGAGTCAAAGGCGATAAATATTCTTCAAACAAGTCCCACTGATAAAATACCTGAACACAATAAAACACTAACAATCATAACCCAAATATATGCTAAATAGTATATATCTCACAAAAATGTCTAGATAGAAAAACAGTATGTTAAGCCGAGATTTAAACATTGAACGTGAGCATCGGTACCTTTGCCTCGGAGAACAGCAGCATGCAATGCATTTTGTGCATTTGGTCCAGAGTATGAAAGACTCCTGTCATTACTCCCGCTTATCTTGCAGCTTAAATCGTAGAGTGTTTTGGCGATGATTTTGTTTTCCTGTAAGATGGCTAGGTACAATGGAGAAGTACCAGTCATGGGAAGACTTGCCAATTCTGGATCCTCCTTCATGAGCAATTCGACTATATCATTGTTCCCACTGCGGACCGCCTCGTGCAAGACTGTCCATTTACTCTTGTTCTCCATTTCCAGCAGTACCTTCACTCTGCTAGTATCTTGATCCTCGCCTCTAGCAAGATTAATGAGGAAAGACACCATTTCGGATTTCTCCGCCGTGCAGCACAGTGCAAGGGCGTGTCATCATTCTTGTTTGGGGTGAAGAGGGGACTTACGGCCTTCCTGCGTATGGGGCCATCTTCCTCCAAGTTCTCAGCATCACTATGTATGGGGCCATCTTCCTCCAACTTCTTACCATCACTGTTGGTGGCCATCACATGGAGAAAAGTGTCACCGTCCATGGTGACGCCATCTAAGAAAGACTCTCTCAGAAGTGCTTCTTCGTCACCAAAAGCTGGCTGCATAGCCGAGCTTCTGATGGCCCCATCACTGGAGGTTTGACGGAGAAATGATTGCAGTTTCTTCCACGAACCAGAGCAGGCCACTGCTAGCAGCCTGGAATCCATGACCGGCAAGCGAGGCTTGGGCGGCTTAGGAGTCTGGTTGCTTGAGGCCATCACCACTACCATGGTGGAAGGATCCTCCTTGCTCAACACATCCTTCAACTGCTGGCAATAGTCATGGCCTATGGCCACAATCATCTTGGCTTCCGTGGTCACAAGTGGAGAAGCATTTCCCACAACGGGTGAGGTAGGAGCTTCCTCCCCGCTGCTCGATGCCATCACCAACACTAGGAGACACCTTTGTGGTTAGAAGGTTGATTCTGAATGTATAGTGTTATGAGTGCTGGTTGAGCAGCCAACTCGTATATATCAGGAACCAAGACGCCCTTGTATCAAACTTGTGCACAGAAAGGAGCGAGTGCACTTTTTCCATCCTACAAGCGAACGACCACAAATATTAAAACATGACGTTTGGCTATGCTCGATCGGATCCAAGTCTAGTTCATAATTGTTTATCACAGGTCTTGGTTTCTGTTTTTGTTTTCGTAGTGACCTGTTGAGCACATGGGTAGCTGGCTCTAAACCACATCGAGACTTGTATTTCCAATGCATGATGATGTTAACACTTGGTTTTAACTATTGTCGCATTCAGTGACCTCGACCTGTGGACGGCGAGCACATGAGTGCTGCTACGCTCCAAATTGTCAATAATCCGGAGAGTAGCTTCAAAAGAAAAAAGAAAAATAGTGTGCCAGTTGTTAGCCCTTGAACAATTCTGTCTCATTTCCAAGAAATGATCTGAGCTAATTATCTCATCCTCATTTTCAACTGATATTTCCTCCGTTTCACTATCAAAACTAGATAACACATGGTCCTAAATCATTTATATGCAGTGCCCCGGTGATCATCACAAATGGTCTTCAAGTCGTTTATGATTCTAAGATAGCCTTTATTTGACTATATCATATGGTAATACGATCTATTATTTGCTATTTTCCCACTGTGCCAACGGTCGGCATTAGCTTCCTGCAGGCCAGCCAATACAAACGCTAGAAAACTGTTGAAATTAATACTAATGCTAGACTAACATAATCATGCTACTCAACCTTATAAGGTGGTGGTTGGTAGGTGGCTGTTCTTACTTGTTCGAGTGGTGTTTATGTTATTAATTACGCGGGCTGCGACTGAATCTTGTAATTAAGGGTGAGTGGTTTAGACTTGTATCAATCTCAACCGACAGATGACAAATATACAAATATTTGTTACTACAGCAATTAATAGGACAAAGTATACAAATCTTGTTTATAAGACCAAGTAGCAAGACTTGGAGCCACCCATACCAAGACACTTCACGCTCGCTTTGGATCCTCCAAAGAAAGAGAGTAACCGACTGCCTAGCTAGTATAAATATTGAGGTAATGTAGTTTGCTCTTAACTGGTTTGACCTTAAATTATCATGCAAGTGTCGTAAAAGCGCTCGAAGACCGAGCTGCTTGGCCATGACTAGTAGACGAAAATAGCGTGCACATGGGTGCCAGTTGTCAATGATCTGGAGAGTAGCTTCAAAAGAAAAGAAAATAGCCTGCCAGTTGTTAGCCCTTGAACAATTCTCTCTCATTTCCAAAAATGATCTGAGCTAATTATCTAATATTAATCTTCATTTCCAATTGATATTTCCTCAGTTTCACTATCAATACTAGATCACACATGGTTCTAAATCGTATATATGCGGTGCCCCGGTGATCATCCATTCTCCAAGTCGTTTCTGACTGTAAAGTTAGCCTTGATTTGACCATATCATATGGTAATACGATCCATTTGTCATTTCTCACCTTACCAACGGTTTGTATTAGCTTCTAGGCCAGCCAGTACAAACGCTAGAAAACTGCTAAAATTAACACTAAGGCTAGACTAACATAATCGTGCTACTCAACTTAAACCAATATGAATAACTGACATATACAGTGAAGTAACGTGGTGTGTGGTAGGTGGCTGTTCTTACTAGTTCAAGTGGTGTTTATTCTTTTAATTACTCGGACGGCTAAAACTTATAATTAAGGGCGAGCGGTTTAGACTTGTATCTACCTCAACCGATAGATGACAGATAGTAGTACAAATCTTGGTCACCAGAGCAATTAATAGACCAAAGTTTACAAATCTTGTTTGTACGACCAAGTAGCAAGACTTGGATACACCCATACCAAGACACATCACGATGGCTTTGGATCCTCCCAAGAAAAAGAATAGACGACGACCTAGCTAGTATTAAAATTGAGGTAGTGGTAGTTAGTTCTTAATTAGCTTGATCTTATATTATCATGCAAGTGCCGTAAAAAGTGCTCGAAGATAGAGCTATGCTTGGCGATGACCAGTAGATGAGTGATGACCAAGTAGAGAAATTGTATTTCTAGGAACCAGTAGATGGCTTGGACAGTGTTTGCAGGCTTGGATCAGACCAATGAACTTAATGAGAGCGACGGCTTCACGCTGACGATAAGCTAGATCCATGGCTTCCGGGTGCATATGGTCAGCTCCTAAGAGCAAGTATAGTACTCCCTCCGTTCCCAAATATAAGTCTTTTTAGAGATTTCAACAACGGACTACATACGGAGCAAAATGATTGAATCTACACTCTAAAATATGTCTATATACATCCGTATGTTGTAGTCCATTTGAAACCTCTAAAAAGACTTATGTTTAGGAACGGAGGTAGTATGCAATAAGCATGCTTATATGACATATTTGTCTATGTGGAGGAGAGACACAGACAAGGGGAAAAAAGAGTAATCTCTCATGCAAGAGCCAACCTCTATGTGTGCTTCTAGGTAAAAATATTAAATAAGAGAGAGAGAGAGAGAGAGAGAGAGAGAGAGAGAGAGAGATGTACCATCCAACGAGCGCTGCTGTAGAGACGACACTTCATGCCTGATTTTCAGACGATGCTATACGGTTAGGAGCAAGTCTCGCACAACCGCTGGATTAAGTATTGTCTGATAATCGGGCATGAAGTGTCGGCCACAGGGTAGTTTCACTATCTGATATCCAACCTTATAGCCAACTCTGTGAATAATTAATAATGCTGACTCTTGATGACATACATGACAGTTGTATGCAGAGCCTCCTATTATTCTCGCTCTAATGAAGTCCAATGGTGCATGGCTTTAATACTTAATTATGTTCTGCTTGCTGGATGATGTTCAGGCTGCAGTCCAAGGGAGTAGGCAGGCTAAGTTTCTCGGATCCTTTGCATGCCAAGTTTCTTTGGGTTTGCTCGAACGAGCTATTTTGAGTTTAGTTGCTTCTGATGAAGACGTGTCGTCATGGATCGTGTGATCATTGAGACAGATGCTACAGCTTTGGCGCGTGCACCATGTTTTCTCATTTTTGTTGTTTTATTTTTCAGGATCGTGTGGGCTGTTTTCACCGGGTTCCATGCCACGTCAGTGCCCTCGTCAGTTATGTTCTACCCCTCCTCGTCTCTGTCTGTCTGCAGAGAAGAAGACGCTAACAACTGAAAGAGAGGACGTGTGTGTAGATTGGATGCTGAGTGATGTGAATTATCTGCTTTGATAGATGTATTGATTTATGAAGATGGATTGCTGATGATGAAGGAGGGGTGAGAGATTAGTGATGATTGTGTTCATTTGTTATGTTTAGTATGACGATTTGTTTGAAGACTTTACAAAGTAATACATCAGTAAGTCTGAAGCCGACATCTTGACAACATCTATCGCTACTCCTATCCACTTGATGAAGGGGTGCCGATTGTCCGAGCTATGACTCTAATAGAGGAAGCCTAGCTAACCAGCGGATGCGCACAAGCTGCTCTCACTCACAAACAGATGAACTCACACACACACGTACTAGGTTGATAGATTGATGTCTGATTTTCCTATGATACTATGATAGCCACACAGTAATGTGATCCAACGATGGTTCCTTGCATCGTAGGAAAGTCGTATGAGGAAGGGTCATACGCATGACATTGCTCTTATGAAATATTATTCCAATCAAAATGATATATAAAAAAATCAAGGTAGTTTGAGTTATTCTCTTTCACCAAAGACTATTACTTAATAGCAAGAAACCGTGGATGAACTACCAAGAGACAAAAATGAAAGTAGGTCTGCGTTCAAACTTGAAAAAAAAAAGTCTAAGAAGGCAAACAAATAAACACGAGAGAAGATAAAAAGAAAAAGAAAAACACGGTTCATGACCTCCGGGAAGGTCCCAAAACAGGGAAAAAATGGATGGGAACCCGAGGTTCCCAAGACCGAGAAAACTTTTTTGCAAATTTCATAGTGAACTTTGTTTTGATTTTTTGTGAAAATATTCAAATCCATGAATATTTATAAAACAATTGATGAACTTTTCAAATCCGCGAGCTCCCGGCCCAACACGTGCCTGACGAGAGCAATGTCGTCGCCTACTTGGACCAAGGCCTAAGCGTTTTATTTTCTTTTCTATTTTTTCATTTGATTTCTTATTTTGTTAATTCATTTTTCTCTTTTTTGAATACCAAAATACAAGTTGTAACTAACTTTTTAAACTAGTGATTTTAAAAAAATTATAAAATATTTATTAAATGTAAAAAAACAGTTACTGTTTTCAATTTTAACCCTTTGTATTTATTAGTTGGGGTCATTTCAAGGATGTTCAAAAAACACCATGTTCAACGGAGATTATTCGGTAAGGTCAGAACGGTTCATCTGAGAGCACGTTATTTTTCAACATCTTTGAAATGGCACCAATTTCCCCACCAAAAAAGACGAAGAAATGGATCCGATTTTTTTCATGGCCTTTTACGAGCAATTCAAGGCACCATGCCAAGTTGATTTGGTTTTCGACAAATTCAGCATTTTCTGGAGTTTCCTTTGTAAAAGAAGACCGATAAAATGGTCGAACATGTTGCAACTTGCATACGGTGTCGAAAATAGTTAAACCTAGCATGGTTGCCTATAATGGTCACACTAGTGCAGAACCGGGCTTTAGTTCCGATTCGTAATGGCCTTTAGTGACGATTCGGTCCCCCCCCTTTAGTACCGGTTCGGCACGAACCGACGCTAACGTGCCACCACGTGGCACGAGCCAGGCCCATCCGGGTGCATCCTCCATTGAACATGGTCTAGTTCTGAACATTTTTTAAATGACCCCAACTTTTGCAGGCAAAGGGCATGCCCGTGGTAAGGATCCATGCCAGATTTGAATGATTTCCGACAAAATATGCAAGTTGTGACACGTCCGGCCATTTATCAGCTTGTTTTCATCAAGAAAACTCTAAAAAATGAAAGAATTGTAGAAAACTTAAACAGCTTGACATGGTGCCTTGATTTGATCGTAGAAGGAGGTGGGAAAATTAGGCCTTTTGGAGGATGTTGAGAAACAACGCACCCTCGCACCCTCACCCTCGCACCCTCAGGTAGAGCCTTCTAGCCAACCTGAACACCCCTTCATTAAACATGGTCTACTTTTGGGCATTCTTAAAATGACCCCAACCTTTTCAAGCACGTGGGCATGACCATGGTAGTCATCCAGGTTTGTACGATTTCTGACACCATATGCAAGTTGCGACACGGCCGCCCATTATCGAGCATTTTTTTACAGAGAAAACTATGAAAAATGCAAAACTTGTCGAAAATCAAAAAAACTTGGCATGGTGCCTTGAATTGGTCATACAAGGCATGAAAAAAAATTGGGGCCATTTCAAGCATGTCGGAAAACGACGTGCGCTTAGACGAGCCATCTCGCTTACTTGAACACCTCCGTTGATCATGGTCTGAGTTTCCTTTTTCCATCTTTTGTAGCGCGTCAAATATAACGCTAAAAAGAAAGACTCTGGTTTTCCTTTTCAACCGGGCTGGTTTTTTCTTCAGTTTTTACATGGGTTTCTATATTATTTTGTTTTTCTTTTCTTTTATTGATTTTGAAAAAAGTTCATCAATAATTCAAATTAAGTTCATTGATTTGGAAATTTTTTTAACAAAGTTTAAAAAATCCATTGATTTAGAAACAAAGTTCATCAATTTATAAAAAAGACCAACAATTTTCAAAAACAAATTGCCAACTTGCGAAATAGTTCACGAATTTATGAAGAAAACTGATCAATTTTGGGGAAAAAAGTTCACTGATTTGAAAGAAAAAATCAAGAATTTAAAATGTTGTCGTCATTTTCGATTAAAAAATCATGAATTATAAAATCTTCACGCATTTAAGATATAAAAAAGAAAAGAAAAAACAACCAGAAAATGTTGCGCTTTTCAAGTGTTGTATTTCAACTATAAAAAAACTTATTTAACACTTGAGGTCCGGTTGCCTAGCTGGTTAATGCGGCTGTGTCAAGTTTTGAAGGACCTAGGTTCGAATCCTACAGCAAGCACTTTTTCTGCGGTTTCAAAAAAAAAAAAGGATGAATGTGCTGAATGGGCCAGCCCAGCACGGCAGGGTAAAAAAAAAAGTTCATAAAAAATGCCTATCATGCCCATACTTATGAAGAGGTATGGGTTAATCTGAGCCGTCCTTGTGTTTAGGGGGGTGTATCGAAACTATGAAATCGCATACTGGATTTTGGATCAAGTTGATTTTGTTTTATAACTTTGATTGTATGAATTTCTGGTACTACTACTGCTACTATATTCAGTCAAGATAGTCCTACTGTATTGTGACTTGATTAGCTCGAGGAGCTGACGATTGCTTGTTCTGTGGACTTCTGTTGGTGTGTTCAGCTGCGAGCATGAAAAAGTGGATAGTGCAGTGGATTGTATTCTGTCGCTAGTAGGTGATAAGAATCCGGAACACTACTTTGTTGCCACCCAGGATTCTAATCTCCGGTCTAAGCTACGGGAGGTATGAAGATTCGCTCCACTTATCTAGCATTCTAATTTTACCATTTTATATTCTGATTTTTGGGTGTGAAAGAATCTGCTTAGGGTCAATAATACAGCCTACAAGTGTCACAATATCTACTTAAAGACTAGCAAAATGTATTATGACTTATCAAAAACTACTTCTGCTGCAATGTGCTCATGTCCGTTTTCCTTGGCTGTAGGTCCCTTGTGTTCCTGTGATATATGGTCTGAAGAACTCCCTGTTTATTGAGCAACCCTCTGTGCAGCAACGCAAGTTTGCTCAGTTGGATGAGGAGAAGCGTATACATATGGAAAAATAAGAATTTAAGAAGCTACTGAAAGCGTCATCAGAAGGAAAGACGCCTGTTGATGGAATATTGATGAGCGTCCTCCTTCTGCAGGGCCCAAACCCACTATCATGCAAGAAAAAGAAACCAAAGCCCCAACCATCAGCTGCTCAAAATCAGGTAATGAATCATCATTACACAACATTCTCAATTTACATTCGCAAGTTGTATGTAACACTTGAAACCAGCAGATTATACTTGTCTAGCACAATGTTGCAAATGACAGCTTGGAGTTGCCTGAGTAAGACTGATAAGGGATACTGCGGCAACTTAATCTTAGATAGGCCAGTGAAGCACATTGCACATTCTTTTTTGCTGTCGCTCCAGATTTCAGTTGTAATATGGATGTGCATGACTCTACACCGGGAACACATATATCTGAGAATCACGAGCACTGATGAGAACATGTTCCCTTCAGGGTCCGAAGAGTGACGGCGAGCCGAAGTGAAAGAGGGTTAGGAAGCGGAAGAGAAGCAGAAGAGATAGCAATCAAGCAGAGACAGAGAGCCGAAGTGAAGAGGGTTAGGAAGCGGAAGAGATAGCAATCAAGCAGAGACAGCGAGCTGACGGACCTCGAAAGCAGTTGCAAACAACAGTGCCGTTGCTGCTCTGGTTTCAAACTTTCAACCCCGTGCACCACATGCTAAGATTATATGCAGATGATGTTTCTTGAGATGTCATACATAATCGTCAGTCAACTTGATAGATCCTGCATTATCGCAAGTGGTTTTAGCTGGAAATTTTTGACAGTCTAACACTAATAGTTTGTTTGAGACGGTTATTATAATTATAAAATCTGTCCTGGTTGGTGTCTATATGAGCTTATTCAAAGCTTTTCAACTTTCAGTTCTCTCCCTTGCCTTAGGTGGCACAATGTCAAATGTTTTGCAAACAGTTTACAGTAGTATATACTCAAAACACTGTTAAAAAGGCCAATTCATGACAGAAAATAATATAGCTCCTCCAATTATCTTAGACGAGTCATAAATATCATTCAGACAAGACAGAATGCGGTTGCAGGCAAATACATCAGCCATTGTTTACACTGGTACAAGCATATTAGCTCTTGAACCGATGCAAAAGAAGAAAAAAAACATTAACTCTTGAACAAAGAAAGGTCTAAGCATGGCAGCACACTTACATGGTTACTTGAAGTTCTCAACAAACATAATCCTGGTGATAGTAGATTCTGAATCTCCAAATGGTAGTGTGATGTGAACAGCAACACTTACAAAAGATGGTAATATACGCGTATTTGGCCCTCTTCAAGCAAATGGTGCCGGTGCTTGTGCCCGTGGTTCCACTTTGCCACCGGTCTGACTCATCGAGGTCAACCATATTACTACTAGTAGAATCAAAATAGGGGAAGAGAATATTATTGTTGCAACTGGGTATGCGACTATCCCGTACCATATCCCCTTTCTTCTACAGAGTGCTCTGAACAAAGGAATGTCCTTTGCCACGTCCCAACTGAAATACACCAACACGAGAATAGTGCTGAGAAATACTGCAAGTGTAGACATAGGAGCAATTGGAGCTAACATTATGTAGGTACCAAGTGCAAAGGCAACCATCATGGTTAACACTGACAACAATACGAGAGGGGTGGACCTTAGAAAATGCGCTTGTCGGCTTCGAGGGTGTCGCGTAGGATCCCCAGAAAATATGAGAGAAATTGTAGCAATGACCGAGAGGGTAAAGGCAACTGTGTTCACCAGGATGAATGGATAAAACCAATACGTTCCAGCAAGTGTTGGTGAGCCTGGATTAGGGTGATCGTCAGTTCTAAAACCTCCAGGCATAGTGAAAGTTGCACCAAAGGTTACGGTTGCAATTAAGATGGAGCCAATACTATGACTCTGTGTCCCCTCTTTCACTTGATTCATTATATATGTTTCATTCCGTCTTGCTTGGTCCATATCACACTCAAACAAGAAACCCTGGTGAAAAATGCCGCTTTTAGCACCGACATATTTGAGTGCCTCGATTACATTTACTTCATTTTCCTACAAAACCAGAATAAATAAAAAATCAAACCGTGCACATCTCAGTTATTTTTGTTCGCCTCCAAGGTCATGCTTTAAAATTAAAATGAGCATATGCATTACCCTGTTGGTACATATTCCTTCTGGAAGACTGTGATGCGCTGTATCTAGCGGAGTGTCTCCTTTCACATTTGTTAAATTCAAATGCACTTCTCTATTCCCGAACAGAGAAGAAAACATTCTCAGATTTCCTTTTCTTACAGCAAGGTGTAGTGCAGTGTTCCCATCTTCGTCTTGCATATTCAAAATCCATGATAGCGATATGTTTCGACAAGCATAATCTATTGTCTCTATTTTCATTCTGTCAACTGCAACATGAAGAAATGTCCTCCCCCTAGCATCTGGCAAACCAGCGCAATTGGGGGACTTCATAAGAAAGTCATTGATGACTGATGTTCCACCAGCAGATGCAGCCACGTGTGTGGGAAATGATCCATTGTGGTCTGGTTGATACAATGCATCTGAATTGGCTTTCAATAATTCTAAACATATGGGTTGTCTGTCTCCTTTTATTTGACATACAATGGCTACAACAGCATAATGAAGAGGTGTACTTCTGTTTGCATCCCCTTGTAGGACAAGGTCATTGTTCCATTCTAACAACATCTTTGTAAGATCTGCGAGTGGAATCTTTCTATTAAACCAATCAATATGGGTGAGCAAAATAGCACTATAAAAGGATGCCAAACCAAATGTGTACATGCATCAGCATAAGATGTCAAGGCGATGTGCACTAAGTGTTTACACAACGGTGGTTAGTGGAGTGTTATGATTCATGAAGTTGACATGTTTGGCCTACTAACTGTGTTTATTGTTGAGCGAAGAGCAGAATATCTTCATACAGCTTCTCCAGGTTTTGTATGGTATCATAACCGATATAGTATGGGTGAAATTAAGTAGTCTCTCTGTTGCATACAATAAATATTCTGGGTTATTTAGAGAATTTGCTATTGACTTTTATCAGCATTTTTAATGTGACTGATTATTCCATTAGACATTTTTATTTATTTCGCATCAGCATAGTAGATATTAGGAGATCAAATTATGGGTCAATTACTCAATTGCACTTGTCCTAAAATGTGTGGGGTCATGTAGGATTCAAATATTACTCTTTCACTTCGTTTGGATACTTTGTTTCCTTTTTTGGCTACAGGAGTTCACCTCCATTTCATTAACGAAATCAAATTATAAGGGTGATGACCCAAAGGAAAAAACATGACTGATCTTCAGGGCTAACAAAATATCCTACTTATTACAAGTCTTATTGATAATTTGATATACACTTTTGGACCTAACAACACACTAACAGTCCTGGATGTAAATGGTAAAATGGCAATGAGGCACATTCATGCTAAATAGTACTGTATATCTAAAAATGGTAGGTGAAATTAAGATGTAAAAATCGGTACCTTGGCTCCTCTGAACAGCAACATGCAGTGCACTTCGTCCATTTGGTCCCGAGTATGAAAGAACCCCGCCGCTCAACTTGTAAAGTGTTTTTGCAATAATTTTATTCTCCAGTAAGATGGCGATGTACAATGGCGAAGTACCTTCTCTAGGAAAACAGGCCAATTCTGGATCGTGCGTCATGAGCAACTTGACTAAATCATTGTTCCCAGAGCGGACTGCCTCGTGCAAGGCTGTCCCTTTGAACTTGTTTTCTGTTTCCAACAATGCCTTTTCACTGTTAATATCTTTCGCGAGATCAATGAGAAGAGAGACCATTTGAAAGTTCCCCGCCCGTGCAGCATAGTGCAAGGGTGTATCTCCCCTATCATTTTGCACGAAGAGGAGATTTTGCGCCTTGCTGTGGATGAGGCTTGCTTTCTTCAAGAAATCCTCACAATGACCATGGCTGGCGGCCACCACATGGAGAAGAGTGTCTCCTCTGACGGTGACCGCATACGGTAGTGACTCTCTGAGAAATGCTTCTACGTCATCACCGGGAGGAGAAGCTGGCTGCATCGGCGAGCCTATGGGGGAGGCTGGTTGTCCATCGAGAAGTGATTCCAGATCCTGAAAAGAGCTAGAGCAGGCCGCTGCTAGCAGCCGGGCATCCATCTCACCCTCCGTGGTGGTTGCCGGTGGAGGAGCAGCATTTGCCACAACGGGCGAGCTAGGAGCTGCCAGCACTGTGCTGGACGCCATTGATCACCAACACGGAAGGAAGTGGAAGTGGGAATGAGAGAGGATCAAATGGGGCTGGTCTAGACTGCAAATGTACGCATATAGTGGAGCAGATGTGTGTTCATCCGAGGTGGAGGGAGCTGTGCCTGTCGATGGGTATATATGCAAAAACAAAAAAAACCCGGTCGAGATCTAGCAAGAGATAGGTGAGGACTTGGCAGGAGACGACCGCGGGGACTTGCCAAGAACCGCGTCATCACCAATAAAATATCCCTTCTCTCTCCTTACTCTACATAAACCTTTAACAGCACCATCGCATGCTTACTTGCAACTAACCGGCTGTCTCTGAAAAGATAATCCTCCTCCCACCTCTTTGAAAAACCGTTCACACAGCTTTTTAGATAAGTAACGGCATAAGCCCAGCTTTTGGTTACAGATCTACTTACAACTGACCAGGAATCTTGGGAGTTAAAAAAAAGGGAATCTTGGGAGTTCGCAGGTAACTTCCAACACCTTGCCGTGCATCGACTTGGAGCTGGTAGATTATTCTTTTAGCAAAAATGATTCAGGGCTATTATAAAAAAACAATCCGAAGCACAAAGTACCTCAAACATAATAAAAATTACATCAAGATGTCCCTTATCTTTTGGCGGCTAGGCAAACTTTCCCCTTCAGGCTTTCCCGGCGAGCCCGTGAATTCACCTCCCCTCTGTCATCCACTCCGACAACCGGTGGCAAGAAAGGGAAACCCTGATGCTTTCGCTCCAGTTAGTAGTCCTCGTAGGTGCGACGCTCGGATGGATGGTGACGCTTCTTCTTTGAGTTTTTTTTGAGAGTTAAAGATTTAGATTTATAAGTATCTAGGAATCTTCGGGAGTCCAAGTAATTACTGTGCACGGACTTGCTATATAGCTCTGGGCCTACCTCCATTGATATAGGACTGCATGTTTTCTAAATTTAACTTAAGGTGCTCTCATCGGAAATCCCTTTTGCAGTTCGGCCTCCAGTGGGGGCCTCCAAATTTAAATTTGAAATTTCATCAAAATTCATATTTTTATATTTCAAAAAATTCTGAAAAAAATACAGATATACATGAAGGCATAACATACATGTGTGTAACTTTTCAGTTCAAAATACGTTGAAACGAGGGTTGTGCAAAAAAGACAAATCTGGAGCTGTTTAACACATGATACTATTCATCCTCACAGGCCATGAATTTTTCTTTTTTGTACAGGTCGCAACTCAAGGTATTTCGTCATGAATTTTTACACATATGTGGGTTGAGCTCTTTTACGGTGATTGGCGAGTTACGACTTGTAATTTCATGTAACTCCATCTCTGATTTTTTGTGACCGTCGATTTAAACACGTAATAAAAATTATTAAGTTAAATTAGTCAAGGGTATTATTGTCTTTGTCCGTTCCGTTTTTTCTTTTGGACTGCCGTTCCGTCTTGGATCGGTCAACCCATCGTGTCGTCAACCCTAACCCACCAGCGCGTCTGCAATACCCTCCCCGTGCGGAGCCGCCGCGGCTACCATGTGGGCGGCGCTGCTCTCTTGTCCTGGTGGCCACCGACGAACCCTGACGTTGCATCAGCTGACCTGCCCCCACCGCCCGATTCCCACTCAATCCTTCCTCGCCGCCGCCGCTGCCGCCGAAGACCTGGATGAGGCGACGCTAACTTGCGGAATGGACACCTCTGCGTCGAGGACACCGACCTCGAGCGGTCCACCAAGAATTCCGAGGAGGCCATCCTCGGCGACCTCTCCTCGCTCGGCCTTGACTGGGACGAATCTGTACATTCGTCCCAGTTGCAGAACATTCATTTTCCAATCTGTACATACGGTTACTGAACATTCATTTTCCAATCTGTACTATAGGGCAGCGATTGCTAATTGCAAGTAGATAATGAGAGATCTCCGGCGGGATCAAATACTATGGCTGATTGCAAGTTGTCATACTGCAGAATTCCTACAGCAAATAAAAAATGAGCATCACTGTATTCTACAGCAAACACTGTTTCTTACCCTGCAAATTCCCAACGCAAGACTTCATAATGCCACAAGGTTGCACTTGTGTGCTATTGCAGATATAAATCGGTGTCATCTTAATATGCTTAATGGAGGTGTACTGTAGGGAAAGGGTGTTGTTTGAAATGTACTGTTTAAGATCTTCCCGGTGCCCCCTTTACCTTGAGCATGCATATCACCGATTAATTTATTTATTTTGGTTCTTCTTTTTGAAGGCTTACACTGACGACTTGGCTATGCAGTGACAGCCTCTTGTTTTTGTTTTTACGCAAGATGCCTACTCATCAAACTATATAAGATATGAATTCTGAAGACAACTACACAGACAGTATTTGTGATGACACATGTAGTTTTATATAGCCCAATTCTGAATTTTCATGGCCACTACTGTGCTTTTATTCTTTGTCGGTTGTTATCTGTCTTACATACATTATTGGTTTTGGCTTATGGATTCATGATATGCTACTGGTTCTTGGTATGCTTAGATGTATATACAACCCTTGGGTGATACGGATATTATATTATGCAGTTGTTTCATCTTGGAAATTGTTTCATGTCTGATTCCATTTGTTACCGGAAAGGGACCACCTTCGGCAAATGTGCTTTTGCAGTTTTAGAATTTTATGAAGTTTTCAGCTATTAAATCATTTTTTTCTCGACCTGTAGCTGAATATGTCTTCTTGCCTGAAATGATTCAGTTTTTGTTGTGTGCAGGACCAAGAATCAGAGAGGAAGGTCTGCCAAGAAAAGAGGATGTCACATGGAAAATGATATTGTACTTATTATGCTGAATTCTGAATTGTTGAAGATTGTACTGTATTTTAGCTATTAATCAGATTCTTTTTTAGAATCATGAGGCTCTTTCTGTATGACCATTACTATGAATTTTTTTAGGAACGTGAAGATTATCACTCATTATTGAAAGAAAACTGTATACATTTGTACTATAATGATTTTTACTATTACTTTGAATTGGCTTCAGCGTAGGGCTATTAATTCGTATTCTGATAGACTATTATTATACATAAAACAACCACCAAATCCATACAACCAGTTCAATAGCAAGAAAATTAAAAAATAAGTCTGTTGGGGCAAGTGGCCTATTGATCAATGCCATAATGAAAAGGTAAAAAGAAGCCACCAAGTGGCCTATTGATCAATGGCGAGGCAAGGCGACATGATGCTATAGTCATCGAGTCCATCATGCTGCCAAGCCGGTTCAAGACCTACTGCCCATTAAGTGAGTGTCAGTGTTGCGAAAAGGCAATTTGAATATAGAGTCGGTTGCCCCCCGTAAGAAGACACACTCAATAATCATCTTGCTATGCGTCATCTAGAAGTTCCAGGTCATCGTCGCGAACAGTAAACAAAAGAGGCCTCTTATCGTCCCAGTCAGGCTGGCCTGAGTTAAGAAACTGTACCAGGTTCAGGTTATGGTGTCCTGGACTAGTGGGTACTCACCATGTCATCTCTCGGGCAGGTGGGCCGGGCCGAGGACCTCCGTTCCGGTTCATTAACGGGCCATTCCAAAAGGCCCATGGCGTATAGACGGACTATTCTCGAAGACTTGGTGCATACTCAAAAGACTTAGATGTCGTCTACACCACGATCTACCACATACATAGTCGACTTATCTATAACCCTAGACCCCATGGTAACTATACAAACTTGGGGGTAGGGCTCGTAGACGACATCAACAATCTCGTGGTGGACAAACCTGTACTCTCTACTCCGTCATAAATTAATACAATAAAAAAGCAGGAGATAGTGTATTATCTCTTCGAGAGATCCCGAACCTGGGTAAAACAACCATCCAATTTTATCATTGCATCTAGGGTACTACCTTGGGACCCCTACTGAGATTCGCAGAATCGACTCCATCATTGGTGGCCCATGCAGGTCTCGCAACGTAGCCGCCGCAAATCAATGGCGATCAACATGGGTGAGCAGATGGGTTCTGGCATGACCTTTATGCCAGACCTGATCTTTGTTTTCGGCGGCAACATGCTCTCCACTGACTCAACCGGCCATCTAGGCCAGTTTGATAACCTTGCTCCGGGCTAGGTCATGGGATTTGGTAACTTGGAGTATACCACGGATTCTCGCGGGGAGCTGGCCTTCTCGAGTTGGGTGTCAGACCAGATCGAGGGACAAAAGACATGCCCGTGCGAACGCCGAGGTAAGATAAGGCTCAGGACGAGTAAGAAAACCTTACATCATACCTGGTCACAATCTCGGATCCGACGACATAGCTTGGGTGCTCGACAACCGACCTGACATCGCAGGAACACCCCAGATCTATGTCAGATCGGATCTCGGGAAAACTTCCCCTGGCACTGATGTCAGATCAGGATTAGGAGGACTCACTACTAGGGAAAACCTTATACACAGAATCTTAGCAGTAGCGCTGGATAAAATGAGGCGCTACTGCTACTTAGTAGTAGCGCGTGCCAGTAAGAGGCACTACTGCTATCTTGTTAGTAGTAGTGTGTTTTAGCAAAACGCGCTGCTGCTAAGTTTGAACTGGGCGCATATGGCTAGCCCCACTTAGCAGCAGCGCGTATCCCTATCCAGCGCTACTGCTATGCTCCGTAGTAGTAGTGCTTTTCTGCAACACAAGCTGCTACTATCACTACCTTATCGTCCCCGCGCGGCCGACGACCCCCTCACTCTCCCTCTCACTCACTCTCCCCCGCACCCCCGTCATCCGCCGCTGCCGCCGTTCCCCGATGACCGTCGTCATCACCCGCCGCCGCTGTTCCTCCTCCACTGAGGTAGTCACTCCTCCCTCCTCCCCTCCCTCCTCCTTGATGTTATGAACCATGCCTCATCTGATGTTTCCGAAGGTCGCCTTGATGTTATGAACTTACGGCCAGGTCATCGTCCTACGCATCACAGTTGTTCATACCGGATTTTTAAAACCGATGAACACATGACAATCAAAGATTGGAAAAAATGTATGGTCACTCATAGGGAGCTACTTGGAAGCAACATTTTGCGAAGTGCAAGAATTGAAGAAAGGATAATCTCCATTCTCCATAATGGAGAGTCGGGGCCTATCTTGTTTTATGCTATTTTATCTAAGAGAAGTAGGTCCTAGGTACAATATGATATTATGTGCTACAATGTGTTAGCTAGAGTTGATGATGATGATCATGAGGAGTTGTTATATGACAATGAGGAGTTGTTATATGACAATGATGATCATGAGAAGTTGTTATATGATAGTGATGTATTATGATGATAAGTTGTAATGATATGATGATCATGATGATGATTATGATGTAAAAACAATCTCTAAATCGCTACTGTATGAAAACTTGTATAATGATGTATGAATATGACATAAAAAAGAGAAAATAGAATATGCAATAGTAGTAGTAGCGCGGGCACAAAGGCGTGCTGCTAGTACTTACCAGTAGCGCTTTCTACAAAACGCGCTACTACTAAGTACGTATAGTAGTAGCGCGTGTAAGTCGGCGCACTGCTACCTTTAGCTGTAGCGCCCTATCAGTAGCGCGGCTTCGCACGCTACTGATAGGCCAAAAACCCGCGCTACTGCTAGGCTTTTTCCTAGTAGTGACTGCAACAAAACCCTTCTGAATGAGATGATAGATCGGATTCATAGGCTCGCAATATCAGATGGCCAGCCCTCTGTTTTATGATCGGATCTGGGAGTCATGAGGGAAGGTTGGATTTTTCGACTCACCAACCACCCACCTAGTTGCCAATGTTGAAGACCTAACCGAGGTCGTACTGACGATGTTATACCATGCAACCAACTTAACCTCCTAGTTAGTGCGGCGGCAATCCTAGATTGGTTTCTCTCTGTAAAACCCTAGCCTCCTCGAGTATATAAGGCCGGAGAGGCTAGGGAGCTTTCATTCCCATCTACTCACGTAGAAACAACTCATAGTCCACTGCTCATAGTCATTCGGCCTTGCAAGTATTGATCATAGTCGTCCCGGCCCACAAGTACCAATCTTAGTCGTCAGGCCCTGCAAATACTGATCATAGTCGTCCGGGTTCAGAAATACCAATATTAGTCTTCCAGGCCCGCAAGTAACGATCTTGGTTGCTCGGGCCGGGCCCACAAGTATCAATCATAGTCGTCCGAGCACACTAAAAAAATTCTAATTTCTTGAAAACATTTCACATGCTTACGCCGAAAATACCATTTCCCTTTGTTTTTTCCAAAAATTTGTACCCTTGCTAGCCGATGGAGCCACCGGCGTCCGGTAAAAAAAAAAAATCTCCCCCACGATCTTATCCCGCCCGTAGCAACCGCCCCTCAACCAAAATCTCCTGCTCCTTTCCCCATCCCCGATTGTCGCTAGTCGCTACCCACCAGATCGGAGGTCCTCCTGCTCCAGCCAGGTCGAACGCCGCCCCCTCCTCATCTGCGGTATCCCGGCGGCCGCCTCACTCACGACCTTCTCTGTGGCTTAGTCTGCTCGAACGCCTACGCGAACCCTAGGTCGACAACGGCGGCGGCGGCGGCCCCGGGGACGGAGGGCGCGGCATCGGCGGGAGAACATATTGGTGCGCCGCCTCGTCCTCCACGAATCCGGCAGAGGAACATACTGGTGCGCCGCCACCTCCTGCCGGAGGAGACGGGCGCCACTGTCCTGTCGACGCCATACTGCCTCATCCCTAGGGTTCGGGTGGCCTCGTCGCGTCTTTTGCTCCGCCGGTGACGCCTCACGGTCTGGCCACATACCCCCATCCTTTACATCTTCCCCTTAGAATCTTCGTAGGTTTTTGTCTACCACTGAATTGCATGTCTCAACTCTGAACAATCGTAATTACAGTACCATCCAACTGTTGTCACATATCCTGTACTACAGCTTTGAAAGGAAACCACTAGTTGACTGAATTGCGTAGCTGATTGCAACTCCACATATCCATCAGCTGCTTGTTTCTGTTAGTTGGGAACTTTGATTATCTAAAGCATCAAATGAACGTGAAGTTACTTATTTACTGCTAATTATTCAACACTCATAAAGGTTCAGTTCATATTGTTCTGCACTGATGGTGTAGGTGTTATGCATTGTGTAATTTTAATACCATGTCATTTCCTATAGTTCCCTTTCACTGATCCAATCATGCCATGATGCCTTCTTCTTTGTGCCATGTGTAAGTCCAGTACCAGAGTTATTCCTTTTAATCAAGCACTTGATCACAGCATATATTTTGCACTGTGTTTGCTTGATCCAGTGATATCAGATGCTACACTATATCGATGTATTGCAGATTGACTTAAGTCACAAGTACCCATCTTACTTGTCTGAGCTCACTAGTATCGCCTGATCTATTCCAATTCCTTCAGATTCCTTGATCGAGGTATTTTCTTTTGTATCAACTTCTCTTTGATTTTTTTCCAATTTCTCTGCCAACAGGAAATTCATATTCAATGATACTTTATTGACCTATTATTCCTGTTATTTAGTTATTTGATGTAGAAATTGTGGCTGAGGATCGTCCAATGGAGATTCCTGACCCCCAATTCTTTGGTATCGACAATAACACGAATCTCAAGTGCTACCACGGGAGCTACTGGAGAGTAAGGTAGCTTTCGACATGGCTGCGACAGGCAGGAGGATTTCTCGCAAATGAGGAGAGATCTTCAAAGAAATTATCATTCTATACCATTCTTAGATTAGGTTCTCTAAGTGTTGCCATGACTTTAGCCACTTTTGTTCTTATGTTTTGTGTATAATTTGATTGGTTGGTGGTTAATTTGTAAAAAACTTGTATGATCGAATTATTACTATCCATTTCTATCGGCCTATAAATTGTCTGTCATGCTGCTTGAATTCTAACTTAGTGATTTATGGAGATATGTCAATGGCATGAGGCAACAACAGATATTGCCATTGTTATCGAGATGACGACAGATATTACTGGATGTACACGGCTTCTGTATTTTGCCAATCCTGTAGTTTGATACACCATTGGGTTCATCTACGGCAGAACATCATTAAATTTAATGTGGATGGGGCCCATGTCTTGGGCCAGCAGCATGGAGCTTGGGGCGTTATTGCCAGAGATTCAGAAGGTCAAATTGTGGCTGCCAGGGCTGGGCATGCCTTGAATGTGTATGATGCATTTGCTGCTGAACTGCAAGCACTGGAGAAAGCTATCGATTTGGCAGCTGAATTAGGTGTGGTAAGGATGACGGTGGAGACAGAAGCACAGCTGGTTGAGCAAGCATTAAACAGGCATGCACTTGATTTCTCCAAGGAAGCCCAGGCGATAGAAGGCATCAAAGTACAGGCCGAACTCTGGTTCACCTCATGTGAGTTTCTTCACTGTAAGCTTGTTGCAAATGTGCCTGCCCACTCTAGCGCAATTAGGTTTAAATCTCCATGATGGAGACGGTCTTATGTTTGATGATAATGTCTCAGCCATTGTAGCTGATGCTGTATCGGGCGATGTAGCCCAGACTGTTTCATAATAAAGCTTTGTGCTTGCCCTAAAAAAACTTCCTGTAGTTCGATACATATTAGTTCCTTTCTCTAGTGTAATAACGATTAATGTTGTATCACCAATCGTTCAGTGTGCAACCTTGTTATGATAACATGATAATTCTGTAAACGAGCTTCTCAACTCCTTTTTTTGGGTTTTGAACTTGGTCTACCACCTCTGTACAAAATATAAGACGTTTTTGCAGTTTAACTTGGAACTGCAAAAACGTCTTATATTTTGATAGGGGAGTATTAAACTGGGGCCCAGCTGAATCTAGGTAACAAAGTAACAGTACAATTTGGAGCAGTGGCTTCCTGGAATCAATACGTAAACTCAGAGATTGTGTCTAGCTTTGCAAGCTCATGGGCAACATTGTTACAAGCGCGGAAGTATAAAAGCAACTGATCAAACTGACAGACTCATGATCCATCTAACATACAAATATACATGATGTACCGATATGTGAATAAGTGACAAGTTAACCATTTAGTCTTAGTGCAAACGATCCACGGCTAGGAGTATTGAAATGTGACAGAATTGGTAGCTGAAAGAGGAGGCGACGACAACATAATATGCGGCAACAGGTCCCTGGCAGCAGCCACAACTGAAATGGCTGCGGCAGGCCAGGCACACAATTCCGGCATGAGACTAGCAGCGCCCCACACCGGCAGTAGGTGACAATGTTCCAAATCGTCCATTATGCGCGTAACATTTCGTGCACTTGGCTTGTAAGCTTCTTACCTGCTCAAGATACAAGAAAGTGCTATCAAAACTGCCACAAACCTGACAATATGCGACTATCATTTAACATAAATACGACAAATATGTCAAGATGGTCTTTGAAATATCTTACAAACTGGTTATCATTCACAAAGGGCAGCCGCAGTGACTCTGCATTAGCACATTCTTTCAATACAAGTCTCAAATCACTCTTAGATAAGACAAGACATTACATACCATCCCAGCCATTCTTGGAGGAATAGTACAAGACAAGAGTGAAGCACACCATTTCGTCCCCATAATTTTTGCTACTAAGGGCATGTACAATGGTTCTATCTTAAGAGTGCCACGTAGGATAAATAATGAGGTGGAGGAGAGAGAAATCATAAGAGAAGGCTTGTCTTATTTTATTTAAGAGAAGACAAGAGATGATCTCTTAGCACAATTTGTCTCACCATATTTTTAGGAACAACTAATTATTGAAGATAAGGCTAAGGGCATCTCCAGCCGCGCCCCAGGAAGGCCTCCCCAGACGATTTTTTCGCGCCGGCGCCAAAAAAACGGCCCAGTCGCGCCCCCAGGAGCCCGATTTTCGCCGGCCTGGGCCGAAAACAGCGCCGGCGGACGCAGGCCAAACCCGGCGCGCTGGGGGGCGCCCGGGGGCGCCGGGGCGAACTGTTTTGGCGCGAAACAGCCACGGGCCCGCCGCGTCAGCGACACGGCGCCTCGTCTTCCCCCAACGGCCTTGGTTCCCGCAGGGAATCAATGCCAAGGCTGCCGCCGGTCAGCCTTGCCATTGATTCCTCACGGGCGGCGCGTCACGGGACGGCGCGCCGACGCCTCCCCTCCCTCGCACGCGTACACACGGGTGCGGCGCAGCTATATAGCCGGTGGCTTGCACTCGCCTGTGCCCGCACCAGCCCCGCCCCTCGCCGCCGCCCAGCTCCTCCCTCTCCCTACCTCTCCCGAGCGCCGCCGCCCAGCCCCTCCCTCTATCTCTCTACCTCTCCCGAGCCCGTCGCCATGGCGGAACGCTACCCCGGAGACGAGGCGGCGGCCAACGGCTTCGGCCGCCGTTCGCTCCGCAAACAGGAGTCCTGGCTCCTGTTCCAGGCGAACATCCCGGCGCCGCCGGACATGCGTGCCGGGCCGACGGGGTGGAGGCTCAGCGCCGGGGGAGTGCCCATTCCCCCGTTGCCCGACGCCGTGGCGAAGCCGAATTACTTCGCCGAGGAAGTCGAGGTCGTGCGCGCCTCCCTCACCGACGCCCAACTCTCCCTCCCCCAGTACGCCGCCGACAATCACGCGGCTTGGGCGGCGTATTTCGAGCGCCGCCAGCAGCAGCGCTTGGCGTCCATCAACGGCGCGCCAGTGGTTGCGGCCGGCAGAACAGCGAGGGGCGCCACCTGTGGTGGGGCGTCCCCGGCCGCACACTCGAGGTCGTGCTGACGTACCTCAACGGCGGCAACGACCCGCCGTTGGCGTACCCGGCGAGGGCGCCCGCCCCGGCGCAGCACCGACGCGCCGGGCCATGGGCGCCAAGGAGGTTCGGGTCCTCCTCCTCTTCTTCCTCCTCCCGATATTCATCGCACTCCTCCGGCACTCCGGCCCTGCTCGGCGTCAAGGCCGAGCCCGCGGCGGAGACGCCGCTCGGCCGGCGCACTCGCAGCGCCGGCATCGTCATCAACAAGGGCGGCCGGCGCGCCTACTCGTCGGCTCCTCCTCCGCGCTTCGTCAAGCCAAAGACGGAGCCGGGGCTCGCGCCGGTGAAGACGGAGCCGGGGCTCGCGCCGGTGAAGACGGAGCAGGGGCTCGCGCCAGTGAAGAAGGAGCCGGCCACGCCGATGACGACGGAGCTCGACGACGACGACGCGGCCCTGGAATGGGCGCGCAGGGACTCCATAGCGATGGAGAAGGAGCGCCTGGAGAAGGCGAAGGAGCGCCAGCGCACCGCCCTGCTTCGCTTCGCGGAGCGTCGAGGCGGCCGCGACGAAGGCGGAGTCGTCGTCATCTGCGACAGCGACGACGACGACGACGATGCGCCGCCACCAGTCCGTCATGGCGACGCCGGGCAGGGGTCCAGCAGGGGCGCCAGCGTCAAGGAGGAGAAGGCCGACGACGACGATGGTGGCGACGGCGGCGACTTCAGCCAATTTTTCCTTTAGATTAGTTTATGTATATGTGCTATGTAATGAAAATCCGCGAACTTCGCCGAAATTTATCGTGTTTGGCCGAAATTTATCGTGTTTGGCCGAATTTTATCGTGTTTAAGCCGAACTTCTTTTATTTTAAAACGTGCCTGGGGGCGGCCCTGGGGCCGGCGGCTGGGGACCAACTCGCCCCCAGGCCCAATTTTTGCGCCGGCTCACCCCCAGGCAGCGATTTTAGGCGCCCCCTGGGGGGCCAACGGCTGGAGATGCCCTAAGAGATGACCCATTGTAGACATGTTTTCTTGTCATCTCTAATTTACATGCAAAACTTAAGATAAGACTATCTTATCAACCATTGTACATGCCCTAGTGGTCGTCAAACATCTAGTAACTGAGTTAGGAATCAAATACATATGACGAAATTCAGCAAAAAATTATGTAATGATTTGTTCTCAGCTATTTATTCAGCATTTTGAATGTCAGGTTTGGCAGGAAGAGCAAAAACCATTATTACTGTACTTAAGAAAACAGAATGCCAGACAACATGCTGTCCCAGTAGGATAAGAGATGTGTCTAAACGGTGACAATGCAAAGAATATTGTACTTACCTTGCAAAAGTTTAGATCAGGGGAAGGATGGACAGATGAACATGACTTCTTCCATCTCATTGTAAAACCAAGCTCTTGGGTGGCACTCGAAGAAGAGATCAAAAAACATGCCATGTACAAAGTGAATGAAAGCTGTTAAACTACTATATTGAAAACTATTCGACAGAACAAGAAATTATGTAGATTCAGTGAGCGACACTCATGATCCCATATACACTACTGTATTCATCAAGCAGCAGCAGCAACAACACGAACAACACTATTCGAAAGTATTGGTTATGACAGGAGATAAGATGACCTACTCTTTCAGTTGACAGACTCCCCATCAGTTGTGACATTTGTTCTTGTTCTGCAAATAAATAAAATAAATAGCACATAACTGAGTATAGTTTTGAGTCACAATTTGATGTTTAGTCAGCAACAAACGTAACTACCAGATAGGCAATTAAGTGTAGAGAAAAGCAAGAAACAACAACCTTTGGGTGCAAGCTCCTGTGCAGTCCTATAAGCTTTGCACCATCAGAACCTGAACAGAGCAACAACGAGAACTCGGCTATGGCATCACTCGTCGCAGCGCCAGTAACACTATGGAGAGAAATGGTGATGCGAGGTAAGCTCTTTGCCTTGGTAGCCAGAAGCTTTGCACCATCAGAACCTGAACAGAGCAAAGATGACGTTATCTATCATGCAATGTTTGCCACAAGTGAGATGAGTTTTTTGGGGAATTTGAAGTGGGCGGGTGGGTGGCATGCCGGGTGACTTGCGGAATTGGTCGGCGGCAAAGAGCAGCTTCACCTCGCCGGAGGACAAGGAGGACTTGAGGTAATCCACGAAGTCGACCATAGCGCAGCGGACGAGGAAGGAGCGGAGGATTTTAGGAGGTCGACCATGGCGCAGCGGACGGGGAAGGGGAGGAGGAGGCCGGGGACGGGCATGTCCGGGCGAGGAGGAGCGGATCCCATCGACGGCGCGGGCAGAAGAGGAGCGGCGGCGCGGGAGTGGGGGAGCCATTTGAGCGTCGAGGGTGTGGTTAGAGGAGACGACGGGATCGGGCGAGGAATATTCCAAACTATATGACGGATCTACCCTTTGAAAAACTAATTGGTCTCATCAAAAATTTGTAATGGTCCCACAGTTATTTGTAATTTCATGTAATTTTAGTTTTATAACTCCCTGTAACTCCTATTTTTTCACCATCGGATTAGGGTGGATGGACGGCTCGTAAAATCGCCAATCACCATAACAGTTGTAACGTGGGTTACATCCTTACATGCACGTATATTTTTTTCAGAATTTTTTAAACCATAAAAGTTTGAATTTGATTTTTTCAAAAATAAATGCCTTTCCAGATAAATAGACGTGTATGGAGGCCACTGCCACAGCACCGTAGTACGAATACGGCTGTATTAAGTATACAAAACGTGTATGTACTGAAAAGGGTCATACGGTTAGACGTGACCTAATTATTTCTTTTTCTCCACCATGCTCTTAATTATGAAGGGCTATGTCCAGTACTGTAGCTCCTTAAGTCACATTCGATGTAAGTTCCTACTTAATTTAGCATTTGCTTTATGGTTTTCCTAGACCTGACAAGTCTTGTAGTAGCTCCTTCGGTGACATTCGATGCAAGTTCCTAGTTTAACCCCTTTTTTGCATGTCCATTAGTACTATAGCTCCTTGAGTGACATTCGATGCAAGCTCCTACCTTAACAAACAAATTTTAAAGATATCATGGGTCTGTCCAGTACTGTAGCTTTCCGAGGTGACATTCGATGCAAGTTCCTAATTTAACATTTTTATTATTTATCTGGGCGCTCCTTAAGTGACATCCGATGCAAGTTCCTACTTTAACATTTTATTTTTAATTTTTTGGCATGTTATCGTAGCTACTTGGGTTGGGTGACAACTAGTTTATGCAGATTCAAAAAGAGATTCCTAAGTGGAAAAAGAGATTCCAATGACTAATATACCATTTCCACCTTCAGGTACTGTTTCGTTTTGTAAAAAGGATAAGTATATTTTTCGTCCTTGAAGTTTCGTAATAGTTTAGAAATCGTCCCTCAATTTTAAAACCACTAAAACTAAGTCCCTCAACTATTTAAACTGGATAAGTTTCGTCCCTTCAAGTGGTTTCAGTATGATGTGAAACCAGTTTTGATTAAACTGGCCACGTGGCCTGGTTTTTACCCCAACTCGATCCACTTCCAGAGTGGGGGCGCTCGCCTCTGTCAGTCACCACTACCAACCTGCTCAACGCCGCCCCCGAGATCGCCAAGCTGGTCGCCGACGCCCACCCGGTCCTCGCTTTCACCAATCGCGATCTCTTACCAATCTCCTCTACTCCGCCGACGGCCTCCGCTCGCCATCCTCCAATCCTTCCCTGCTGACGCCTCCAATCCGCGGATTGTCGCCACCATCGAGGAGATCTCCGCCACGACACCTGAACCCCCGCTGTTAGGATCGCATCATGCAGGACTTGGCACACGTCTTTAGGACCTCCTCCTCCCATGCACGCACGTTCTGTTGTGCGCTCAACTGCACAGGATCGGCAGCGCTAGCTAGTAGGGCTGGTGGGCGCTGGGCGTTCGTGCCGTGCGTGTGCGTCAACGACGAGTTTGGGTCGCTACCTGCTAGCTCGGTTGTGCTTCGTGGCCCAGCTAAGTGTGCGTGGCCCATTTTGCGGCCTCTCTTGATTTTTCCAGCGAGGCAGCGACAAGACCTAGCCTTGGTTGTGTAGCCAGTCTACAGACTCGGCCGAGGAGAGCCGCCGATGCGGGACGGCCGGCCTCCTGCCGACCAACACTGAGCCAAGTCGCCAAGATCGACTGCCCTGAGACCTGCCATGTGCTTCCATATGAATCGCACCGGCGCGCGAGCTCTGGATCAGGGGATGCTACATCATAAAACCAGGCCACATGGCCACTTTTAATCAAAACCGGATCCACATCATACTAAAACCATCTAAGGGACGAAACATATCCGGTTTTAATAGTTGAGGGACTGAGTTTTCGTGGTTTTGAAGTTGAGGAACGATTTCTAAACTATCACGAAAGTTCAAAGACGAAAAATATACTTTTTCCTTTGTAAAATGGGCCCTGTCTCATCCAACTACTTACTCCTCAGTCCAGCAGCTCGGCAGCTTGGCCAATAGTATGGAAATTCTGAAAACTAATATGGAGCAATAGTTCGTTATCACTCAGAATTCCAACAAGGACTAGCGGTAATGCATAGTACTAAGCTGGATGAATGGGTAATTGGCCAAGGCCAAGAATACAACCCACACTATGGCATGCCATGACAAGAATTAGAGGATGGTTATAATCGACTGGACCAATGGCGGACCTAGCAATTCAAGTTAGCCGGGGAGAACATGTTAGGACAAAAATTTGTCTATGGGCATTTGCGTCCAACATTAAAGCTTCAATCCCCAATCGGTCATATCATCGTCAGCCAGCATAAAGAGGATTAGGGAAAGCACCATCACCAAGAGAGACCACGGATCTGACAGACATACCACATCCAATAATATGCGTATATGGTAAGTCCACTCTGACAATTAGTCTCAGTTTCAAATCTCAGTTTTTTGCTGTCTATATGAATGAATGATTGACTCAAAAACTAGATTCGGAATCAAATCGTTCTAGTACCATGCACAAAAAATTTCTATATGGCAAATTTGAAAACTTTTTTTTGTAAAAATTCAATAATTTGGCAGTACTTTTTAGTGTTTATATCAGTGAAAGCCTGATTTCAGGCCTATGCTTTTTGCAAACTTTAAACTGTTTTTCCACTCGACCAGTGCTCATTAGTCCGTAAGAGAGTGTAAGTGTGGAACTCGCCCTCCCTATACAAAATTCCTGGCTCCGTCCCTGAGCCTGGAGTTGCCTGATATACTAACTAAGAGTAACACAGATGAGAAATAATGTGACAAACAAATCTTCGATATGCTCTTAGACAGTGAAGCCTCAGGGTGACGGCACGAGCAAGCTTTTTGGCCCGCTCGTGGCCCGTTAAGGACCGGACCGTGCGGTCCAGGCCCGGTAGGAAAACTGGTCGGTCCGGGCTGCAATTTTCGGCCGGAGAAACTGTCGGTCCGGTCCGGTCTTTAACCGAGAAAACATAGTCACCACCGCTGCCGTGCCTCGTCGCCGTGGCCACCGGCAGCCCCCGTGTGAACCATCATGTCCCGCAGCTTCCCCTCTCATCCCTTCCTTACTTTCCAGTGCGCCATAGCCTCTTGGTGCCGCTCGCCATCGCTGCCATGTGTGCACCAGCGCGGATCTGAAGTTCTCGACCATGGAGTCGACCCCAAACCTGGCACCAATTCCAGCCATGGCGACAACACGTACACTGGCTACCAGCTGCCCCAGGTACTAAACAACTTAAGGAAAGAGCTACTAGTGTTGTGATTACTGTCATTGAGGGAGAAGCTAGTGTTAAGGAGTTAGAAGAAGCGTTCTCTGATTACATTGGGACTAAATGGCACTGTACTGCCCATACTATTGGTCCTAATACTTATGTGATGAGATTTCCCAATCAAAGAGATGTGAAAAAAGCATGTTACAATGACAGGATGATCCTCAAATCTTGTGGTGCAGTTGTTAGAATTGTTCCTTGGTCGGCCAACATTGGGGCTAAAGGAGTCATGGAGATGGCCTAGGTTAAAGTAGCTAACATTCCTCTGGAAAGAAGAAATGAAAGGAATGTCGCCTATGTTTCTTCCCTGGTGGGTGTCCCGCTCGAGATCGACATGGCCACCCTGCACAAGCCTGAATTTGTCAGGGTCTGGCTGGGCTGTCGCAATGTGGACGAGCTCCCAGGGGTAGCTGAGGCAGTGCTGGGTACGCACTTCTTTGACTTTTTCTATGAAATTGAGAAAGTGCTGGTGCGTGACCCAGAGAGAGAAAAAAAGGCTGTGGAGGTGGAGGAGGATACCAAAAAATCCCCTTATACAAAAGCTGCTGCTTGGGGCAAGCATGACCCTAAATCTGGAAACAAAGAGAGAAATGAGGGGTGCAGCAAGTATGGTGATAGTGGGCACAATGGCCCTGCTGACGCAAAAGAGGAAGAAAGTATGGAGTCTGAAGAATCAGAAGATAATATGTTGCTGATTGAGACTATGGCCGTGGAGGCGTACAGTAAAGAAAAAGCTCAAGGTTCTCAAGCAATGCTGGGTATTGATGATGCCAAGCATAATGCTGATGAGATTCAGGTAGAAAAAGATGATAGTGCATGTTCTTTCGTTGCTGCTCTAACTCATATAAATATAGCTCAGTTAATTGTGGCTATGGAATGTGAGCAGGTGGTGGAATGTGAGGGGGAGGACCTCTCCAAGCTGGGAAAATCAGACTACCTGGTACAATACCCCACCTCTTCTTCTGAGGATGTGGGAGAGGTGATCCCTACACCTCCCCTTGTTTCTGAAGAAGTTAAGAGATTTAGCCTGAGGAACTTGTAGAATATGGAGGGAAGAATGCAAGAGAAGGCTGTGGCCATTTTCAAAAAGAGAAACCTGGAAGGTAACTTAGCAAATCATAACTCTTTTGATGCTTTATCTAACCCTGAGCTCATGATTCGTGCTGTTAAGATGGGGGTAATTTTTCCTGATAATAATTTCTCTAATGTGGATATCATTAGAGAACTTGAAAAAATAAGGGGGGGAAACTCTAAAAGAGAGGAAGAAATTAATAATATGAGAGATGAAGAAGAGGTGATGTATGTCACCAATGGAAAAGGGGAAACAACTCCTGTTAGTACTGAGTGGGGGGGGGGTGGAGAAGAGGACATGGAAGAACGATTTACCATGGTCCGGTCTAGGAAAAAGAAGAGTCCTAAAGTTCAAATAGCTGTTTTCAGACCCACTACGAGAAGTCAAAAGCACCTTGTTGAGAAAAAACAAGCTGGCAGCCCTGTTCATAATACCAGGGCCACCAGAGGGGGGGAGAAAGGGAAAAAGATATAAATGATAGGTCTATTTTGGAATTGCAGGGGGGCAGGGAAAAAAGGGATGAAAACCTACCTATCCCATATAATCAGAGACCATTCCCTTGATTTTATTTGTTTGCAAGAGACATTAAAAAAGAATTTCCTGGAGAGTTATTTCAGGAAACTTGATCCTTATAGTTTGTTTGAGTGGGATTGGATCCCATCAATTGGTAAGGCTGGGGGCATCCTGTGTGGTGTCAAAAAAGAAAATTTTTAAGTTGTTGCTTGGAGGAAAGGCAGATTTATTCTGCAGGTATCTCTTTATGATATTGTTATGAAGAAAATTTGGACACTGTGTACAGTGTATGGAGCGGCTCATGAGTGTGACAAGAGTGATTTCCTTGGTGAACTGGCAGATTTTTGCTGCCACATTCAAACCCCCTTGTTGATTGGAGGTGACTTCAATATTCTTAGGCACAATGGGGAGAAGAATAAAAGATGGCACCGCTCGGTGCATTCTGATCTGTTTAACTCAATCATCAACACTATGTGTTTGAATGAGATTCATATGAGTGGAGGAACCTACACTTGGTCTAATAATCAAGCACACCCCACTTTAGAGAAACTGGATCGTGTGCTTATGAGCAACGATTGGGAAGGCATGTTTCCTTTTGTTAACATGAAGAAACTCGTTAGGGAGGTCTCTGACCACAATGCTCTCCTTTTGTACTCTGATAATCATGTTATTAGAGCTCCACAAAAGAGAGAGTTTAGATTCAAACTGAGTTGGTTAAAATCTGAGGAGTTTGTGCCTCTAGTTAACAGGATTTGGAACCAAAAAGTGAATGCTACCGATCCTATTGATATTTTGAATATCAAATTGAAAAGATTTAAGAAATTCTTCAAAGGTTGGGGATCAAACAAATTTGGTCATGAGAAGAAAAGGAAACAGGAGATTAGAGATGAGCTTGCGGTTATTGAAAAATTAGAAGAGGATGGTAATATTGACCATGAAATGTTTGGTAGAAAGACGGACCTCCTAGTGGAGTTGAATGAAATACTTATTAATGAGGAGCTGTTTTTGTTGCAACAGTTTAAAGAGAGATGGTTGCTTGGGGGGGACCAAAACACGGCTTACTATCAAAAAATAGCCAACGGAAATAAACGTAAAAACACTATTCACTCTCTTAATGTTGGGGATACGGTGATCGAAGGAACTGAGAAGCTCCTGGAACATGCTACTGACTTTTATAAAAGTCTTTTTGGGCCGGCTTAGGGGAATATGTTTCATCTTAACCCTGATAGCTGGGGAGCGGAGGAGAAGCTGAATGAGCTAGATAATGAGAATCTTAACAGGCCTTTCACGGAAGAGGAAGTGAGAGAGGCCTTATTTTCCATGAAAAGCAACAGGGCTCCGGGCCCGGATAATATACCTGCTGAATTCTACCAGCATTGTTGGGATATAGTTAAAGAGGACATAATGAAGCTGTTCACTGCCTTCCATGCAGGAGAACTCGATGTTAGTAGACTGAACTATGGCATCATAACTTTGTTGCCAAAAGTCAATGGGGCCAACAAAATCCAGCAGTTTAGACCCATCTGTTTATTGAGATGTCCTTACAAATTGATTACTAAGGTGCTCGATAACAGAGTAGTACCTTTTGCTGACAAGTAATTCAGCAGACACCAGAATGCATTTATTAAACATAGAAATATCATGGATGGGGTGTTGTCTTTGCATGAGATTTTACATCACACTTCCATTAAAAAAAGAGTAGGCATTGTCCTTAAGCTCGATTTCGAGAAAGCATATGACAAAGTGAATTGGGATTTTCTGTTGGAATGTCTTGAGATGAGAGGGTTCGGTACCACTTGGTGTAAGTGGATCAAAAGTGTCCTGACTGGTGGCACTGTCAGTGTTAAGTTGAATAATGTCATGGGATCTTATTTCAAAAGCTTTAAGGGGGTCAGACAAGGAGATCCTGTGTCGCCATTCCTTTTCAACATAGAAGTTGAGTGCCTATCTAAGATGGTGTTATTAGCGCAAAAAAACAATCTAATTACTGGGCTGGCGCTAGATCTTATTGAAAACGGTGTGGCCATTCTGCAATATGCAGATGATACGGTCTTGTGTATTGATCATGACCTAGATAAGGCAGTAAATATGAAATTGCTGCTGTACATCTTTGAGCTCATGTCTGGGATCAAGATCAATTTCCAGAAAAGTGAAATTCTATGTGTGGGGGGAGATGATGATATTCTTAAAACTTATGCTGAAATGTTCGATTGCCAAATAGGGCACTTTCCCATGAAATATCTGGGAGTGCCAGTGACCTTTTCATCCTTGCGAGTTGCTGACTGGGATTTTCTAGAATCCAGATACATTCAAAAGTGCGATTCTGGATTGGGGGGGAATGCCTCATCCGGAGGACGCCTGACGCTGCTAAATGCTAACATTTCTAGCATTGCGTTTTATTATATGGCCATGTTTCTTCTCTCCAAAACTATACTTGCTAGGATTGACAGGTGTAGAAGGAGATTTTTCTGGCACGTGACCCAGAATAAAAAGCGATATTATCTTGTCAAATGGACTAGAATATGCATATCTAAGAATAAAGGAGGGCTGGGTGTAAAAGATTTACACAAACAGAACCTCAGTTTACTTACTAAATGGTGGTGGAAACTAGAAACTAAATCTGGCCTTTGGCAAGATATTGTGAAAGCTAAGTATTTTAAGAGGGCCACAGTGGCTAGTATTAAAATGAAAAGCAATGATTCTCCATGCTGGAAGGCCATTATGAAGGTGAAATATGTTTATATGGCCGGGAGAAGAGTGATTATACAATCTGGAGATGTTGCTAGGTTGTGGATTGACCCCATTGGGAACAACACACCTCTGGCGGAACAATTTCCTCGCTTATTCTCCATCTGTAATTTCCCTGAATGCACAGTGGCTCAGTGCTTAAATGTTGATCCCTCCTCTTTCTTTAGAAGGAGATTGAGTAATGAACTCAGTGATCAATGGATGAGTGTGCGCGAAATGGCCAGAGAAGCCTGTGTTTCAAAGGCATCCGATGTGATTAGATGGGGCCTGGGAGGGAAATCCACCTTTACTACTAAATCAGTTTACTCTTTCTTGGAGAAGAACATTGCTGGGTGTGATTTTAGATGGATCTGGAATGCCAGAATACCTTTGAAGATACAAATATTCTTGTGGCAGCTGTTTCAGGATGCTGTCCTAACGAGAGAAGTGATGAAACATCGAGGGTGGAAAGGAAATCCTAAGTGTTCCTTTTGTGTTGGGCGAGAAACTGCTCAACACTTGTTCTTTACATGTACTGTTGCCAGGGTGACCTGGAGGACGGTGGCATGCATGTTTGGCACTTCCTTGTGCCCCGACAACATTTGGCAAGCTTATGCATGGTGCTATGTGATGAAGCTATGTACCTAGGGTAGGGGCATGGACCTGTTCTAAGTGCCCTACCCAAGGACATCCCTAGAAGAAGTCACCTTTCAATCGACTTGAAGGTATCCCACTCGACGGATTCAAGACACTCGACCATGACGCTATCACTCGACCACGAAGCCAGTCACTCGACTGCAAGGAGTTCTACAGTCACTCCGCACACAAACGGTCGGTCATTAGATAGCTCTTATGGTCATTATAGCACTTTATTAGGGGCGTTACCAGTAACACCCAGCCTTAATGTACTTTAAACCCTGCTTTACTGAGGGCGGGAGGGTCCTGGCGCACTCTATATAAGCCACCCCCCTCCTCAGTATCAAGGGTTCGCACCCCTGTCACTTATACACACATAATTCAATCGACCGCCTCCGGGCACCGAGACGTAGGGCTGTTACTTCCTCCGAAAAGGGCCTGAACTCGTAATCCTCGTGTGTTTATAGCTTCTCCATAGCTAAGATCTAGCCTGTCCGTACATACCCCCTACATTACTGTCAGAGTTAGAACCACGACAGTTGGCGCCCACCGTGGGGCAGGAGTCTTAGCGCCTAGTTGGAGAAGTTGCGATTTTTCTGATCTCCTTGATCATGGTTTCAGGCAAAGTTTTGGTGGAGGGCCGCAAGATCCGTCTCGGCGCGCTCACGTTCGTCGCCGACGACTCCGCTTGGCTTCAGGAGGCTCCACTTGACATCGACGCGCTCCCCGTCCGCGGGGCGACGCACTTTCGCGCGTGTGTTCGTGGCGTCCTCCTGCGGCAGCCGTCGACCCAGTATCAGTCGGCTCCCACGTCATCTCCCCACCTTGTCTCTCGCCGGCACAAGCGCTCCGGTCGATCGAGACTTCAGAGGTGGGTGAGGCATGCAGTTGCTCGCCAGTCAGCCACCCCACAAGTCACGGCAATCGAGCCCGACGAATCTCTCTACGGCCCGTTCGACCTGTCGACTGGCTCCGCAGAGACCGCATCCGAATGCGACAGCAGTGACCCCGCGGCGGAGGTTCTGGCGATTGATGGGACACGCAGCCCTCCCGGGTTTCCCCGTACCGACGGAGGTGCGGGCGGAGGTGACGAAGGCGCAGGCGGGGGCGACCCGTCACGTCTCCACGAAGAGTATCACCCCACGCCCCTCACGTTGTTGCAGCGAGAGGAGCTTCGCCGCCGGAACATGGATGCACTCCACACTCCTATCATTGGAGAAACCCCCGAGGCCCGGGCCTTGGAGGACGCGCGCTTGGCTAACTTGGCCGAGCGCACTCGACTGGAGAATCTCCAGCGAGCACTCGACGAGCGAGCACGTCAACGGGTTCCAGAATCCAGTCGACGTTAGCTCTTCCCGCCCCCCAGGTATATCGAACTCCGATTCGGAATTTGGCAGCTGCAGCCCGAATAGCCGAGTCAATTCAGCCTTCTCAGTCAGAGGCTGGAAGAGGCTTGTTGCAAATCAGAGCGTTACTCCGGGCAGCAGGAGACCAGAATTTCGCTGTTTCTCAGTCGCGGAATAGGATTCACAGTCGATCCATTGCAGCGGATACAGTGCAGTCGGCTCACAGCCCGAGATCGCCCCCGAGGCGCGAGGGACGTGGAGACCGGCACAATCAGTACAGAAGAAATGAGCAGTATGATCACCGGTTCGATCGTGAGGATCGACGTCGAGTGCCAACCCCTCCCCCGAGGAGTGGTTCATATGTGCCTCGACAGCAGGATGACAGACGCCCTCACAGTGTTGGGCGAAGGATTCCAGTCAACCCCAGGGAACCAGGATTTGATGCGAGGTCCATCCTTGTTCAGGGTTTGGTCGACAGGAACAGAGCTCACCGAGAAGGCCATGACAGAGATGCCCTTGTCAACAGCAGAGTACATGTTTCGGGGCCAGAGTGTTTCGGTCGAGCCATCAGAGCCACAGTGATTCCTCCCAACTTCAGGTTGGCGACTGGAGTCAGCAAGTTTACCGGTGAGTCTAAGCCTGACACTTGGCTCGAAGATTACCGAGTGGCTGTCCAGATTGGCGGTGGCAATGATGAGGTGGCTATGAAGAATTTGCCTCTCATGTTAGAGGGCTCAGTCAGAGCATGGCTGAATCAGTTGGCACCCAGCAGCATTTACACTTGGGAGGACCTCTCCCAAGTGTTTGTCACGACCTTTGAAGGAACATGCAAGCGACCTGCAGGCCTTACAGAATTGCGGTCCTACGTGCAAAAACCGAATGAAACTTTGAGGGATTACATCTAGAGGTGGATCACGTTGCATCATACAGTTGAGAACGTGCCAGATCATCAAGCAGTTTGTGCCTTTAAAGAAGGCGTTAAGTACAGAGAGTTGAATCTGAAGTTCGGTCGAACCGGAGAGATGTCACTCAATCGGATGATGGAGATCGCCACCAAGTACGCTAATGGTGAAGATGAGGATCGACTCCGGAGCGGCAAGCACAAAGCAGTCGCCCAGGAGACCGGAGGAAATTCCAGTCGGAAACAGAAGCGGAAGGCTGAGCCAGTCGCTCCTAGGGAGGCCCTGGCCGTAACCCAGGGGAAGTTTAAGGGAAAACCCAAGGGGCCTTGGAACCCCAAGAAAGTTAAAGATCAAGATGGAAATGATGTTTTGGACCTACCATGCCACATTCACATCAAGAAAGATGAAGAGGGTAAACTCATTTACCCGAAACATACCACTCGACAGTGTCGGGTCTTGATCCAGCAGTTTCAGGGCAAGCAGCCCAAAGATAAGGAAAAAGAGTCAGATAAGGTAGAGGACAAGGAGGATAGTGACGATGGATACCCCCAGGTCAATTCCACCTTGATGATTTTTGCTGATGTTGAAAGCAAAAGTCGACTGAAAGTTATCAACCGGGAAGTGAATATGGTTGCTCCGGCAACGCCCAGTTATCTGAAGTGGTCCTCGACTGCCATCACATTCGACCAGTCTGATCACCCTGCGCATATTGCCACCCCTGGGAGGCAAGCTTTTGTGGTCGACCCAGTTGTCGAAGGTACTCGACTGACCAAAGTCCTGATGGATGGTGGCAGCGGCCTGAACATACTGTATGCAGAAACGTTGAAAGGGATGGGCATTCCGATGTCCAGGCTCAGTACCAGTAACATGAGTTTCCATGGAGTCATTCCTGAAAAGAAAGCCGAGTCACTCGGTCAGATTGCTCTTGATGTGGTTTTCGGTGATTCCAAGAATTACCGTAAGGAAAAGTTAACATTTGAAGTGGTGGATTTCCAGAGTGCTTATCACGCTATTTTGGGCAGACCAGCTTATGCACGCTTCATGGCTCGACCGTACTACGTGTACCTCAAATTGAAGATGCCTGGTCCCAAAGGTGTGATCACTGTCACGGGCAATCGGAAGAAAGCAGAGGAGTGTTTCCAGAAAGGCTCAAAAATTGCCGATGCCCAGATGTCAGTGGTCGAGCTACAAGAGTACCAGAAGACTGCCGATCCGAGTGAGTTGCTACGAGCAAAGAAGCCAGCTTCAGAATCAGCTTTTCAGTCGTCCGGTGAAACGAAACCAGTTCACATTCACCCGACCGACCCCAATGCTGCTCCGACTCACATTTCAACAACACTCGACTCCAAATAGGAAGAAGCGCTCATCCAGTTCCTCCGTGAGAACTGGGACATCTTCGCATGGAAGCCTTCGGACATGCCTGGAGTTCCCAGGGGGCTGGCTGAGCACCGTCTACGAGTCGACCCAAAGTTTAAACCTATGAAAGAACATCTTCGACGGTCCGCCATCCAGAAGAGAAAGGCCATTGGCGAGGAGGTAGCTCGGCTCTTAGCAGCAGAGTTCATCCGAGAGATTTACCACTCCGAGTGGCTCGCCAATGTTTTCATGGTCCCCAAGAAGGACAATTCACTTCGCATGTGCATTGATTTCAAACATATCAATCGGGCCTGCCCGAAAGATCATTTTCCTCTCCATCGCATCAACCAAATAGTCGACTCGACCGCGGGGTGTGAGCGATTGTCTTTTCTAGACGCCTATTCCGGGTACCATCAGATCCGTCTGTATGGGCCTGATGAGATCAAAACAGCTTTCATCACTCCATTCGGGTGCTTCTGCTATGTCACCATGCCATTCGGCCTCAAGAATGCCGGAGCCACGTTCATGAGGATGATTCAGAAGTGCCTGCTCACTCAAATCAGTCGGAACGTGGAAGCATACATGGATGATATAGTGGTCAAGTCACGAAAGGGTTCCGACCTGCTGACTGACCTTGCTGAAACCTTTGCCAACCTCAGGAGGTATGATATCAAGCTCAATCCATCAAAGTGCACATTCGGAGTTCCAGGAGGAAAGTTACTCGGTTTTCTCATTTCCGAACGAGGAATCGACGCCAATCCTGAAAAAATTGGTACTATACTCCGGATGAAGCGTCCTGTGTGCGTGCATGATGTCCAGAAGCTTACAGGTTGCTTGGCCGTTTTAAGTCGATTCATCTCTCGCCTCGGTGAGAAGGCATTGCCTCTTTACCGACTGATGAAGAAGTCTGACAAGTTCGAGTGGACTCCAGAAGCAGATGCAACATTTGCAGAGCTCAAAGCTCTGCTCTCCACCCAGCCGGTGCTTGCTGCCCCAATCAGCAAGGAGTCTTTGCTGCTTTACATTGCAGCCACAGGACAAGTCGTCAGTACTGTGCTTACGGTCGAGCGGGAAGAAGAAGGAAAGGCCTTCAAAGTTCAGCATCCAGTATATTATGTTTCTGAAGTTTTGACTCCCTCCAAGAAAAGATATCCTCATTACCAGAAGCTTGTATATGGGATTTATATGACCTCGAAGAAGGTTGCACATTACTTCTCTGATCATTCCATCACAGTCGTCAGCGACGCTCCACTGTCAGAGATTTTACACAACAGAGATGCAACTGGTCGAGTGGCTAAATGGGCGATTGAACTCCTTCCCCTAGATATCAAGTTTGAGGCAAAGAAAGCTATCAAGTCCCAAGCAATTGCAGATTTCGTCACCGAGTGGATTGAGCAGCAACTGCCGACTCAAGTTCACTCGGAGCACTGGACCATGTTCTTCGATGGATCTAAAATGCTGAATGGTTCCGGTGCTGGGGTAGTCTTGGTTTCCCCCCGAGGAGATAAGCTCAGATATGTTCTCCAGATTCACTTTGATTCCTCCAATAACGAAGCAGAATACGAAGCACTTTTGTATGGGTTGCGTATGGCCATTTCACTCGGCGTCTGTCGCCTCATGGTCTATGGCGACTCAGATTTGGTGGTTAATCAGGTGATGAAGGAGTGGGACGTTAGAAGCCCAGCTATGACTGGTTACTGCAATGCAGTGAGAAAGTTAGAAAAGAAATTCGAGGGGTTAGAGCTTCATCACATCCCCCGACTAAAAAATCAAGCAGCTGATGATTTGGCAAAGATAGGCTCCAAGAGAGAATCCATTCCCAGCAATGTGTTTTTGGAACACATCCACTCGCCCTCAGTCCAGGAAGATCCTTTCACAGAAGAAGCCCCGCAGCCGAAAAGTGCCACAGATCCGACTGAAGTCGAAGTTCCTGCTGTGGTCGACCTAATCATGGAAGTCTTGGTAATCACTCCCGACTGGACGATACCGTACATCGCGTATATCTTGAGGAAAGAACTCCCGGAGGATGAGGAAGAGGCTCGACAGATCGTCCGCTGATCCAAAGCCTTCACAGTCATAAAGGGACAGTTGTATAGAGAAAGCGCGACTGGAATCAGTCAGAAATGTATAACACCAGAAGAAGGTCGGATAATCCTTGATGATATCCACTCGGGGACCTGTGGTCACCATGCGTCCTCTCGGACCATTGTGGCTAAAGCATACCGAGCGGGATTTTATTGGCCAAGAGCAAATGAAATGGCAAAGGAGATAATCGACAAGTGTGAGGGGTGTCAGTTCTACTCCAACATGTCGCATAAGCCTGCATCAGCCCTGAAGACCATCCCACTCGTCTGGCCCTTCGCTGTATGGGGCCTGGATATGGTTGGTCCACTGAGAACAGGCAGGAGCGGTTTCACACATGTGCTGGTAGCAGTCGACAAGTTTACCAAATGGATTGAAGCTAAGCCTATCAAGAATCTTGATGCTTGCACTGCTATCAGTTTCATCAGAGAGCTGATATTCAGATATGGAGTCCCGCATAGCATCATCGCTGACAACGGGTCAAACTTTGATTCGGACAAATTCAGAGCTTTTTGTGCATCTCAAGGCACACGAGTCGACTATGCATCGGTCGTTCACCCCTAGTCGAATGGACAAGCAGAAAGGGCAAATGGTCTCATTCTCAAAGGACTAAAACCTCGGCTGATGCGTGATCTCAAGCATGCAGCAGGCGCGTGGGTCTATGAGCTTCCGTCAGTTCTATGGGGATTGAGGACCACCCCGAATCGGTCGACTGGAAGAACCCCGTTCTTTCTGGTTTACGGAGCAGAGGCAGTCTTGCTGAGTGATCTCCTTCACAATGCAACCCGAGTCAAGCTCTACACAGAAGATGAAGCAGAACAAGCCCGGCAAGACGCAGTCGACCTCCTGGAAGAAGAAAGAGAAATGGCTCTGATCCGATCAACCATTTATCAGCAAGACTTACGTCGATTCCATGCCAGAAATGTGAAGAGTCGAGCCTTCCAAGAAGGAGATTTGATCCTCCGAGTGGATCAACAGAAACCACACAAGATCGCTCCTACTTGGGAAGGTCCCTTCATCGTCACCAGAGTCCTCCACAACGGAGCGTATCACCTTTACAACGTCGATCGTCAGATCGATGAGCCACGAGCTTGGAATGCGGAGCTACTCCGCCCCTTTTATACTTGAATTCTCACTCGGATGAGGTGTAATAAGAAAAACTTCTGTAGTTCATATATCAAAGACAAGAGTGTTACAATTGTTCCTATAGTTGTTGTCGCTTTTGTTTGCGTGTGAAAACCCCCAGTGGGTGGCTTAGCTGCGAATCCGTTTCGCCTAAGTTTGTAAAAATCCTGCCGAGTGGTGAGCCAGCCTTCCACTCAGGGGCTTAGCTGCGGCCCAGTGCTCGCCTAAGTGTTTGAAATCCTACCGAGTGGTGAGCCAGCCTTCCACTCGGGGGCTTAGCTGCAGCCCAGTGCTCGCCCAAGTGTTTGAAATCCTACCGAGTGTTGAGCCAGCCTTCCACTCGGAGGCTTAGCTGCAGTCCAAGTACTCGCCTAAGTATTTAAAAAAAATCCTACCGAGTGGAGAGCAAACCTCCCACTCGGAGGCTTAGCTGCAGCCCAGTGCTCGCCTAAGTGTTTGAAATCCTACCGAGTGGTGAGCAAACCTCCCACTCGGGGGCTTAGCTGCAGCCCAGTGCTCGCCTAAGTGTTTGAAATCCTACCGAGTGGTGAGCCAGCCTTCCACTCGGAGGCTTAGCTGCAGTCCAAGTACTTGCCTAAGTATTTTTTAAAAAATACTACCGAGTGGAGAGCAAACCTTCCACTCGGGGGCTTAGCTGCAGCCCAGTGCTCGCCTAAGTGTTTGAAATCCTACCGAGTGGTGAGCAAACCTCCCACTCGGGGGCTTAGCTGCAGCCCAGTGCTCGCCTAAGTGTTTGAAATCCTACCGAGTGGTGAGCCAGCCTTCCACTCGGAGGCTTAGCTGCAGTCCAAGTACTCGCCTAAGTATTTTAAAAAAAATACTACCGAGTGGAGAGCAAACCTTCCACTCGGGGGCTTAGCTGCAGCCCAGTGCTCGCCTAAGTGTTTGAAATCCTGCCGAGTGGTGAGCAAACCTCCCACTCGGGGGCTTAGCTGCAGCCCAGTACTCGCCTAAGTGTTTAAAAATCCTACCGAGTGGTGAGCAAACCTCCCACTCGGGGGCTTAGCTGCAGTCCAGTACTCGCCTAAGTTTGAAAAAATCCTACCGAGTGGAGAGCAAACCTCCCACTCGGGGGCTTAGCCGCAGCCCAGCGCTCGCCTAAGTGTTTAAAATCCCACCGAGTGGAGAGCAAACCTCTCACTCGGAGGCTTAGCTGCAGCCCAGTGCTCGCCTAAGTATGGAACATATCCCAACCCGCAAGGACGACGAGGTGCAGATCGTATGTTACCTTCTCCTTCGGTGCTGCACCACAAATACGAGGTTATTTCTTGTGAAGATCAAGTTCCACTCGACGGATCATCCATAAAGATATTCAATGATAAACCAAATTCAGATAGGGCCTAAACGTCCCAGGCCTCAGATCAAAGTACTCGAGCCCTCAGCTCGACAGAGTTTAACGGTTACAAAATCCACTCGGCATTCCGAGGCAAATTTAAAGTGAAGCATTAAAGTTTTTCATTCCTCAGGCGGAGGACTGGAAGGGGTGACGAACTCGTCCAAGTCGATCCCGTCCGCAATACGGGTGGCAGCAGCAATGAAAGTCTCCATGAAGTCTTGAAAGCTGAGCTTCCTGGTGTTGGCAACTTGTATGGCAGCCAGCTTCTCCTCTCGCACCTCTTTGCAGTGGACGCGAACCAGAGACAGAGCAACATCAGCGCCACACCTTGCGGAGGATTTCTTCCATTCCGTCACTCGACCAAGAACGTCATTCAGCCGAGTCGTCAGAGACTCGAGGTCATTCAGAAGTGTCGTCCTGGGCCAGAGCGACGTGTCGATCCGCGACACCGCAACCTTCAGTCTAGCCAGATAGTCAACTACGCTGGCAATACGAGACTCCAGTCGGAGCACGTTCATAGCAGCCTCATCCTTCACGAGAGAATTGGCGGGGTCCAAACCTGGCTCCACTCGACTGGTCTCCTCTTCAAAGTTCTGGCAGAATTCTGTAAAATCGATTCAAGAATAAGACAATGGCTCTACACGAGTTTGACAACTGCAGAACAGTCGGGTTGGAGTAATTATCCTCGAGCATGACGAACAACTTCTTGGCGAGTCCACCAAGATAAGCCTCCAGATCGTTCTTCTTCCCCACCAGTTCGCTTGCCTTGTCATTCAGAGCAATCTTGTCGTTCTTCAGACGGCTGACCTCCTGATTGGCTGCGTCGAGAGCAGTTTTCAGTTTGGAATTCTCCTGTTCAAGAGTACCGATTGAAGCCAGCTTCTCTTCAGCAAGTTTCGTTTTGTTCAAGGCCTCCTTCTGCGCTTCGGCAAGGTCTTGATCCTTCTTCTTCAGAACTTCTTCCAGTTTATCTGCGGCACGTCGAGTGAGACCAACATCAAGAATAGACAAGAAAGAAAAGTCACTTGTTAAGAATGAAGAATCTCACCAGCCGTACCTTTTGCTTCTTCCCGCGCCTTCCGCAAGTTCTCTTGAGCAAGTTTCAAGTCAAGGTTGAGTTGGATCTGCTTATTCTCCAACTCAGTGTAGCGAGCTATAAGTTCGCAGGATTTCTGCAAAACATCAATCGACAGACAGTCAAGATAAGTTGCTTCCGAGTAACTAAGAGACAATGATGGCGTTTCTAAGACTACAGCCGAATCAAAAACATTCAACAGTAGTCTTGGGGACTACACCCAGTGGGCGCACTCAGCGTGCCCCCACTGTTTAAAAAAAAGTCGACTGCCCGCAGTCGACCGGATACAGTTCCATTCGACATGACCTGACCAGGCCGAGTGAAGAAGTACAACTACAGCTACACAATATAAAGACTACAGTCGACTGCCAGCAATCCACCGTAGTCTCGGGGACTACACCCAGTGGGTGCACTTAGCGTGCCCCCACTCGTCCAAGAATTGAAAGACATACCCAGTGGGTGTATAGATATAAAGATCTTCGGAAAAGAGATTCTTCAAACAACATGTCTTAACAGAATAAGTGTTGAGTCGACTGACCTGGACGTTGCTCTGAAGAGCTGAACTCGCGTCGTAAGCTGCTTGGCTGGCTTCCCGAACCACTTTCACTTGCTCCATCATGATTCCCGTCTGGCGTATAGCCTCCTTTGCGGCGCCCACTTGGTCCTCAGGGACAGAGTATGTGTCAAAAAGCGAAGGAGGATTTGCAGTCGACGTCGAAGGTTGTACGCTCGTCAGAGGATCAGCGAAAGTCACGGAAGCCCGAGTGGGATCACCACCATCCCGAACTACGGCCTCAGGCGCCAGGGTAGATCGGGGAGTCTTGCCAGCCGACGCCTTCCTGGTCCTTCTCACTCTCGGCAGCACTTCGTCATCGTCGTCATCAGGGAGGCTAATAACATGAGGAGGAGCTACAAGAAAAATTCAATCAACCAGAGTTATAAGAAATATTCAGTCGACTCAAAAGCAGAACATCAGTAATCATACCAGGGTTGGAAGTGACAGCATCTTCCATCTCTTGATCATCGTCCTTGGCGGAGATCTCAGAAGTAGCAGCACTGCAAATTTCAAAAGTCAGTCAGTTGGCTCAATGAGTCGACCAAGGATCTGTCCACAGTCGACAAAGGAAAACAAGTTCTATTATTACCCAGAAATGGTGGGGACAGTCATCTTCATCTTGGGTAGAGCCTTGGGCGGCTTGGATGGCGCCGTGCGTGGGTGCTTGGGAGCTTTTTTCAGGTGGCGCAGGAGAAGAGGTCCGAGGGCGTTTCGACGACTGCCCAACAGGAGCAGTCGCCTTACCACGTTCCCGCGAAGGATCGTGTTTGAGCTTGGACTGCCCTTCTGTGTGGGGAGGTTCGACTTCTTCCTCCTCTTCTTCACTGGAGTAGACATCGTCGTCCCCCTCCCCTTCACCGTCAGATTCCCACTTGCCTTGCTCGTCTCCACTTTCGCCTCCGCTCGCCTCCCCTTCCTCGGCCTGCTCCTGTGCTCTGTTGGGTGTCGAGTACATCTCGGTAGTTGCCTGGAAAACAACAGATAAGGCAAAAGTCAGTTGACCGATTCAAAAAGGACAAATGAAGAAAGCAAGATCTCGGTCGGGAACCTAAGGTCAGACCTGGTCCGCTTCGTATGTGTTGTCAAGTGGAGGAACCCTCCTGGCCCCTCGGGGGTTGTCTTTGTTCCCAGTAATGCTCCACAGCCACCCTTCCAGCATCTCGTCAGTGACCTCCTCTGGGTGAACCCGAGTGGTGTCGTCGAGACCCGAGTACAACCACATCGGGTGGTCACGGGCCTGAAGCGGTTGGATGCGCTGCCGAAGGAAGACCTCCAGCAAGTCCATGCCGGTCACGCCCTCTCGGACAAGCAGAACCACTCGATCAACTAGCACCTTGACTTGCGCCCTTTCCTCCGGCGTCACTTTCAGAGAGGCAGGTTTCTGAGCTGGGTCCAGAGAGAAAGGGGGAATCCCAGTCGACTGTCCTGGGGTCGCCTTGTCTTTACAGTAAAACCAGGTCGACTGCCAACCACGGACTGACTCGGGGAAAGTGATAGACGGAAAGGAGCTTTTTCCCCTCATCTGGATCACCAGGCCCCCACACAGTTGGATCACTTGCGTCCGTTCGTAACTCGACTTGGCCTTCTTTACCGATTGGGAGCGACAAGTGAAGATATGCTTAAAGAGTCCCCAATGAGGGCGGCAACCCAAGAATCCCTCACACAAGGAAACGAAAGCAGCAAGATACACGATGGAGTTGGGAGTGAAGTGATGGAGCTGCGCTCCGAAGAAGTTCAAAAAGCTCCGGAAAAAAGGATGAGGAGGTAGAGAAAATCCGCGATCAATGTGAGTGGCGAGGAGGACGCACTCACCGTCAAGACGCTAGGGTTCGATTTCTTTCCCCGGAAGACGCGCAGCTTCATGGGGAATGACCCCCCCCTCGACCATATCATCAAGATCCTCCTGCCGAATCACGGACGGCATCCAGTCGCCCTGGATCCAATCCTTGGGCAGAGCAGTCCTCGAGGAAGATCCGCCCCGAGCGGACTTCTTCCCCTTCCCCTGCACCGCCGCCTTCTTCGCGCGCTCCAGAGCGGACGTCTTGTCCTTCACCATCGTCGCCGGCGAAGCTCGAATAAGCCTACAGCGCTAGGGTGAAAGCGGAGGTGGCGGAGGATCTTGTGGAGGGAGAAGGAAAAGAGAGAGCGCACTATTGGGGAGCGCCGAGCCGGCGGTTTATAAGAGGCCGCTTCCGAGTGGCTGACTGGTAGGCCCAGGCAATCCCGTCAAATCCCGCAGCAGACGCGCGCGCAGTACATGGCGAAAAAGGTGGCGCGGAAATCGAGGAGCTTCCGTCTTATCACGTCCGATTACTGCGGCCACCCCCGTCCCGCGCGCTTCCCAAAGTTCAAATCCCGTAAATTCCGCGGGTTGCAGAACAATTCATCAGACAGAAGATCCCTTTTGCACCATCACTCGGAACTTCGCAAGTAAAGAAATTCACTCGACAAAAGGCCTAGAATGGATCAAGGCGACCGAAAAGAGTTGAGGACGTCATCCGTGACAATTGATCCAAACAAGGCGCTCATGTAGCACAGAGAACCAGCCGGGAGAGCCCACAACTCCTTCCCACTCAAACCTCGATCCATTCGGGGGCTAATGATGAAGCTATGTACCTAGGGTAGGGGCATGGACCTGTTCTAAGTGCCCTACCCAAGGACATCCCTAGAAAAAGTCACCTTTCAATCGACTTGAAGGTATCCCACTCGACGGATTCAAGACACTCGACCATGACGCTATCACTCGACCACGAAGCCAGTCACTCGACTGCAAGGAGTTCTACAGTCACTCCGCACACAAACGATCGGTCATTAGATAGCTCTTATGGTCATTATAGCACTTTATTAGGGGCGTTACCAGTAACGCCCAGCCTTAATGTACTTTAAACCCTGCTTTACTGAGGGCGGGAGGGTCCTGGCGCACTCTATATAAGCCACCCCCCTCCTCAGTATCAAGGGTTCGCACCCCTGTCACTTATACACACATAATTCAATCGACCGCCTCCGGGCACCGAGACGTAAGGCTGTTACTTCCTCCGAGAAGGGCCTGAACTCGTAATCCTCGTGTGTTTACAGCTTCTCCATAGCTAAGATCTAGCCTGTCCGTACATACCCCCTACATTACTGTCAGAGTTAGAACCACGACACTATGCGTTCTTCCCTGGTGGGGAAAAATTTTATACAGCAGGGATTGCTGCTGTTTGCTGGGCGATTTGGTCCTGTCGTAATAGAGCTACCTTTGAATTTAAACCGCTTACAAACCCGTTTGAATGTATTTTTTCTGCTTGTGCCTTAATGTGCTACTGGGCAGGACTGATGAAGCAAGATGAAACGGTTACCATGAGGGGCGGAGCAGAGATGCTGAAAGAAAACGCGTCGATGATGATGAGAATCTGCGGGGCGAACCAAGATGAGGCGGCGTGTTGATCTGCTGGAGATGCTGCTCCATGGCTCAAAAAGTTGTGCCGTGTTACTTCCCACTTTACGTGGTTTTGAACTTTGTTGCTCTGCTGAGTGCGAGCTTTATGTCTTGTGTTCTTTTGGGGCTTTAGGCCTTGGATGCTAGCTACTGTGTTTAGGTGTCGTCGGGTTTTCGCCCCGCGGTGAGTAATCTCGATGGCGAGTGCTCACAGTGGGTTTCCCGGCGATGCGTTGGACTCGCTTCCCCTTTTCTCCTTTTCTTTGGACTGCTGTATTTCCGTTATGTTGCAGTAATGGAAAGGAGTAATGCCCGGTTCAAAAAAAAAAGCTGCCCCAGGTAGGAAAACGCCTCGCCGGCCCGAGCAGGAATATTCCTGGGCATGATCCGAACGCTCTGAAGGTGAAGCCACCGCTGCTGTTTGAGGAGTCCCTCTGTGCTCGTCGGGGTTTATCACGCACTTCAGTTTCGTCAGTGTAAGAAGGAGCAATAGGAGAGAAACTGGTCATGTGTTTATGTATCTGTCGAGTGTTACAAATGTACAGAGAAGAGGAGGATGCACGTGCGGCCACTACGCTAACAACCTCCGTAACAAACTCATCTAGGTAAGCTCGTGCGATCATGCACTAGAGACTAGGACTGTTAGTTACTGAGAAGTTTCAGCTCATGCGATCAACAGGTTTAGAAAATTCAGTTTGTTGGTTTCGCCGAAGTTTCAGTTGTTAGCTAATTTCTCGCGCACGTAGGCGCTCGCGCATGTCGTCCAGTTCGTCACATCAGTCATGCACGTAGCCCACCTCGCCGCTGCACTTGCACGCGTCGACGCCGGTGGTTGTTGATCCGTCCAATCGGTCTGGTCTGGCTCGGGCTTCGTCAGCGCCAGTCCGGTCCCCCTAAACAGGACCGCTCGCCTGCTCGGTCCGGTCCAGCCCGCCGGCGGCCGGTCCAAACGACGGCTCGGACTGGGACCGGATTGGTCCGGACCGTGTCCATCCTGAAAGACAGCAGTCAAGCGGAAACAGTGAGCTGACACACCTGCGTAGAAGTTGCAAACAGCGGTGTGGTTGCAGCTCTGCTCTGGCTTCATTTCGAATCCATTGCACCCCATGCTGATGGGCGTTTCTTCAAATGTCATACATAACCGTCAGTCAACTTGATAGATCATGCATTGTTGCTGGAGGACTGCTGCTGTAACACTGGTTTGGACATGTAAAATTTGTCCTGCTTAGTAATTTTTGTGAGTTTATTAAAAGCTTTAACCTTGTATTTTGAAGAAACCAACGATCCGAGATTGGTTTCAACTTCCAGTCTTTTCCTTGCGTCATAGGTGGCATGACAAATTTTATAAGTCATCATGTACAGGTGCCCTGAGCTGGCATGACCACAATTTCAAGGGTTTGCAAACAGTTCAGAAAAAATGTATACTCAAAATACTGTTGAAAGATCATTTCTTAACAGAAAATAATACAACTCCTTCAATTTACCTTAGACTAGTCGGAAATATCATCCGGACAAGTCAAAATGCAGTTGCAGGCAAATACATTAATCATTGTTTACACTGGTACAAGCACATTAACTGTTGAAAGAAGAAATGTCTAATTCTCCAACTGGTGATGTGAGAACAGCCACTGTTACAAGAGGTAGTATCATATATGTAATAAATGCGCATTTGGCCCTCTTTTAAGCAAATGGTATCGGTGGTTGTGCCGGTGGTTCCACTTTGCCACCAGTATGATACCTCCGGTGATGGAAAACGACCACAAGTAGACCCATGGTAGGGGGCAATAATATTGCAACTGCAAATGGGGATGCCGAGACTATCCCGTACCATATCCCCTTTCTCTTATAGAGTGCCGCCAGCACAAAAAAATACTTGACTGCTTCTTGCCACATGTTATACGCCGTTACGAGAAGAATGCTGAGGCCTACTGCAATTGCAGACATACGAGCAACTGGATCTAACATCATAATTGCAGCAACTGCAAAGGAAAACATCATGCAAAACACTGAAATCAATATCATGCGGATGGACCTTTGAAATAGCACTTTCCGGATCCCAAGGGGTATTGTGGGGTCTCCAGAAAACATGAGAAAAATTGTAGCTGTTATTGAGAAAGCAAAGGCAAGTGTGTTGGTCATGAAGAATGTGTCAAAAGCATGCGTTCCAGCAAGAATTGGTGACCCTGCATGAGTATGATCCTCAGTTCTATAACCTCCAGGCATGGTGAACATTGCACCAAACGTCACGGTTGCAATTAGGACGGAGCAAATGCATCGACTTTGTGTCCCCTCTTTCATTTGATTCAAGAAATGTATTTCATCCTGTCTTGCTTGGTCAGTATCATATTCATTCAAGAAACCCTGGTGAGAAATACCCCTTTTAGCATCAATTTGGTTGAGTACACTGAGTATGTGTGGTTCATTTTCCTACAAAATTAGAATAAACAAATATTAAACCATGCAAATCTCAATTACTCTTGTTCTCCTCCAACGCCGTGTTTTAAAATTGGAATGTTCATATATATTACCGTGTGGATATATAGCATTCCTTTATGAAGATTTGGACATGCTATATCTGATGGAGTTTCCCCTTTCTCATTCATCAAATTCAAGTGTACTTGTCTATTCCCTATCAGAGAACAAGACATTCTCACACTTCTTTTTCTTACAGCTATGTGCAGTGCAGTATTCCCATCTTTGTCTTGTATATTCAAAATCCATGACAGCGATATGTTTCGGCAAGCATAGTCGACAATCCCTGTTTTCTTTCTGTCAACAGCAACGTGAAGAAATGTCCTTCCCCTAGCATCAAGCAAGCCAGCACAATTGTGTGACTTCATGAGAAAATCAGTGATGATCGATGTTGCACCAACAGATGCAGCCACATGTATCGGAAATGATCCATTGCGGTCTGGTTGATACAGTGCATCTGGATTGACTTTCAATAATTCTAAACATATGGGTTGGCTGTATCTTTTCCTTGGACACAGAATAGTTATAACAGCAAATTGGAGAGGTATACTTCCGTTTGCATCCCCTTGTAGTGTAAGGTCATTGTTCCATTCTAACAACATCTTCGTGAGATCTGTGAGTGGTGTCTCTCCGTTAAACCAATCTATATTAGAGAGCAAAAAAAAAACACTATGAAAGGATGCTAAAGGAAATGTGTACATGCATCAGTATAAGAAGTCAAGGTGATGTGCACTAGATTTTTACACACGGTGGGTAGTCAAGTGTTATGGTTCACGATGTTGACTTGTTTGGTCTACTAACTTTATTTATTATTGATCAAAGAGTTGCAAACTGGATGAAATGAAACAGAGTCTCTTCATACACCTCTTCTCCAAGTTTTTGTATGGTATGTATAAGAACCAATGTTTTAAATAGCGGACTATGGCAAATAGCAGCGGACCTCAAAATAAGCTATAGCGGGCTATAGCAGGCTATAGCGGGATGTTTGTACATGAAACCATTTAGCGTCACCCTGCTGAAAAGGCTATAGCAAGGCTATAGCTATAGCCGGCTATTTAAAACTATGATAAGAACCGATTCAGTATGGGTGAATTAAAGTAGTTTCTCTGTTGCATACAACATATCTTCTGGGTCGAATAATATTATAGAATATCTAAACTTTACATCTTCAACCTCGTTTGGATATTTTTTCCTTTTTATTGCCATAGGAGTTCACCTCAATTTCATTAATGAAATCATATTATAAGGGTTACGTCCCCAAAAAAGATGACCTGTCTTCAGGACTAACTAAATATCTTTCTTTGATGCCCAAGAAAAAGCTAAATATCTTTCTTAGATGTCTCATTAATGTAAATTTTGAGTCTAACTAACAACACACTAACAGCCTGGATGCAAATGGTAAAATAGTAATGAGGCAAATGTATGCTAGTATCCCTTTGTATCAAAATAAGACTTTTTTTTTTACACTATCATAGTCTTAAAAAACGTCTTCTATTTTGATACAGAGGGAGTACTACATATGTCTTCAGGTTAAAATCGGTACCTTGGCTCCGTTGAACAGCAGCATGCAATGCATTTCGTCCATTTGGTCCAGAGTATGAAGGAACCCCACGGCTCAAGTCATGTAGTGTTTTTGCAATGATTTCATTTTCTAGTAAGATGGCAAGATACAATGGCGATGTACCTTCTGCAGGAATGGTGGCCAACTCTGGATCATGGACCATGAGCAGCTTGACCATATCATTGCTCCCAAAGCGGACAGCCTCATGCAAGGCTGTCTCTTTGAGCTTGTTTTGTGTCTCCAGCAGCCCTTTACCATTGTTAATGCCCTGACCATTGGCAAGATAAATGAAACGAGTCATCATTGGGATGTTCCCCGCCCGTGCAGCAAAGTGCAGGGGTGTGTCTCCCCCGTTGTTTTGCACGAAGAGGAGGCTGGGTGCCTTGCCGTAGACGAGGTTGGCTTTGTTCAGCAAGTCCTCAGACTCGCCATGGCTAGCGGTGACCACATGGAGAAGAGTGTCACCTCCAAAGGTAACCGCGTAAAGAGCAGGTGGCTGTGCCGCCGAGCTTCCGGGGGTGTAGGCGGCTGGCGTCCCGTTGAGGAGTGATTCCAGATCATGGAAAGAGCCAGAGCAAGCCGCTGCTAGCAGCCGGGCATCCATCCTACCCTCCATGGTGGCTGCCGGTGGAGGAGCAGCATTTGCCACGACGGGTGAGCTCGGAGCTGCCAGCAGGGTGCTGGACGCCATTGATCACCAAGACGAACGAGGTGGAAGTGGGAATGAGAGAGGATCAACTGGGGCTGGTCTGGACTACAATGTACGCATGTAGTGGAGAAGAGGAGTGTGCGTCCGAGCTGTGCCTGGCGATGTCTATATGTAAACAAGAAATGCGTGTAGAGGAGGAAGCAAGGAATGCAGAGGGGTGGGTGGGTGGGGTGAGCAGGAGACGACCGCGGCGACTTGGGGTCAAGGCCGTGTCATCACCAATAAAATAGCCCTTCTCCCTCCTACTTTACATAAACCTTTCATAGCACCGTCGCATACTTTAGACATACAGATAACCGGCTGTCTCTAATAAGATAATCCTTCTCTCCTCCTTTAAAAACAGTTCACATAACCTTAGCACCATCCCATGCTTTCAGTAACAGATTTATATCTACATCTGACGAGGTCCTTGTTAAAGGAAATAAACTGACAAAGGAATCTCAGGAGTTCAAACACCTTGCATTACTAGGACTTGAGCTTGGTATATACCGCTGCCAACTTTCATTCTAGATATACGCCATGCATATTTTCCAAATATGTTAACTTTTACTATATCTGATATCTACGACATCAAATTATACTTTACAATATATCTAATGATATTTATTCTGTGTTGTACATATTGATATTGTTTATAGGCTTTTAAATTTTTTACCAATTTTAACCAGGGACAAACTAATATGCCCTTTTTTGACGGAAAACAGCTAGGCCATTCCAAATATGCCCCATTTTATCGACGTGGATTGCAGCCTCTTATTTCCTCCCATAACCCTAGGGGGTGAGGACAAACTCTCTCCTCTAGGATTGACCAACGAGCCCATGGATTCGCTCTGCTCTGGCAGACATTGGCGGGGAGGGAATCCCAATGCGTACGTTCCGGTTAGTAGTTTAGGTTAGGATTTTTAGTCCTTCCAGGTGCGGCGCTCGGGCGAATGGCAGTGCTTCTTCTTCGATTTTTTCTTTCGGGTTCGGATCCTATTTGAGTTCGTCCATCTGGACGTAATCCATGGAGCTCCAATGTAGGTTGCTGCCATCTCCTAGCGTAAGTGAGTTTATGGTTTCTCGTCATGTGGCGAGATTTGATATTAGGTGTTTCAGATCTACGCAAGGGTTCGACGACGACAACTGCGGCTCCAAAACGTTGGTCCTTAGAGGCTTGTGCACGAAGACTTCTCGACTGTCACCGACAAGGTCAAGCTGACTTTGGTAGGGGAGTGGCGACAGTGGTGCATCCATGACTCGTTCTGGCGGCACTAGTGATCGTTCGATGGTCTTGGAATCTCAATATAATTTTTATTTTATTTAAGAGCTTGTGCTTCTGATGAACTTGTATAATAGCTCTAATTATTTCCACACAAAAATAATGTGCCACTTTTTCATATTTACAATGTTTTATAATTTATGATAAGCCTAATGATACCGATTTCATTTCATTGAGAGAAAAGCGAGGCACCAGACTTACTGTGAAGGTTAGTGATATTTACATGTGTAGTTGGTTACCCTCCTATTAAGGGGACTAGCCGTTACGCCTCGAATGCCAACTAGACCAGCTATATTCCAGGTGTGCAATTCCACTGATATTACCTAGGACCGCCAGAGGCAGGGTTGCATCGGTTGTGGAAAATTCTAGCATTCTTTTCTTTCCACATACTAATGCTCCATATTTTGAAACTCAGGGGAGTAGCTTATGGGTGATATTCGAGGCAAGTTTATTTTTTAACAATTGTCATTTTTCAATGCATGTCCAGTACTATAGCTCCTTGGGTGGTATTCGACACGCATTCCTACTTTAAGATACCTCTCTTTAGTTTTTCTTTGGATGACATCCCTAGCAATTTCCTAATTTAACATCTTTATTGTAATCTTTGGGCATGTCCAGTACTATACTCCCTTGAGTGACATTCGATGCAAGTTCGTACTTACACTGTTTTTTTTTTTGACCTGTCAAGTAGCTCCTTGGATGACATTCGATGCAAGTTCCTAATTTAACATTTCTATTATTTTTCAGGGCCTTTCTAGTACTATAGCTCCTTGGATGACATTCGATGCAAGTTCCCAGTTTAACATATTTATTATGCTTTTGGGCCTTTCCAGTACTAAAGCTCCTTGAGTGACATTCCATGCAAGTTCCTGCTTTAACATTTCTTATTTTATTTTGGCCTGTTCAGTATTGTAGCTACTTGGGTAACAGCTAGTTCATGCAGATTCAAAAGGAGATTCCTAAGCGGGAAAAGGCATCTGTAATCACGTGAATCTCAACAGGGTCCATGTGCATCTCAACAGGGTCCATGTTCAGTATGACACTTGCTCTCGATAAATCTGCACATTCCGAAAGAAAAGATTCCAACCAACCATATTTTACCTTCTTAACAACACATCTTAAGACTGTATATACGTAGAGTACGTCCACTGGGTAAGTCACTATCTACGTGTATCACTTGCAAATGCGGCACTTGTAGCAAATCTGAAATTTCAGACCTGAACCGTCAGATTACGTTCAAACAGCCGATGTCCCGGGCTCTTCATCCAGTCCTGTTTTTCTGTAAAAGGGACGCTGTCTCATCCAACTCCGTATTCCTTAAGTCCGGCCACTCGACAGCTTGGCAACGAATATGGAAATTATGAAAACGAACATGGAAGCACATGCCTTCGAAAATGAATACATAGCGAAAGCGATGCGGACACATATATATATGGAGCGAAAATTCGTTGTAACTCGAAATTATAAACGAGATTAGCACTAATTTTTTCTGAGGCAAACACATGCTTTATTAAACTTCAAGCTGAATGTTTATAGGTACTGTGACTGGATTATATGGAGTTCCAAGCCAAACATACCAACCAATACCTAAAGAACAGGCGTGCTTTGCAAGGCGATGTGCCTCGAAATTAGGGATGTAAGTAACAAATAAATGGCATCCGCAAGTCCCATCTAGTTATTTTTTGCTAGCTCGCTAGTTCATTTTCCTTAAAAAACAAAAACTCTTTTGAACTATCAATACCATGAGTGGACTTCAAACGGAATTAAACGGGACCCAGTTTACATCCCTACTCAAAATTAAAATTCCGCGGCCACCGCCTGCCCGCAGCCCGCGATGAGGAGGGTGAAGAGGCGGTCGAGGCACCGCAAGGTGGTCAAGTTCTACTCCACCTGCTTCGGCTTCCATGAGCTCTACAAGGTGCTCATCGACAGCACCTTCATCCACCACCTCCTCGTCCACGGCCTGCTCCCCGCTGATGACGCCCTCCGCAAGCTCCTCTCCGCCTCCCGCTTTGTATATAAAGCACCGATGAACAAGCATTCAGTACAAACGCACACCACCGCAACACACGCACACACTCAGGGCAGGATACATAGGCGCTGAGCGCAGCCACATCACCCCTAGCACTACCACCACGAAGAGATGAAACTACATATGACGAACCATGAGCTCCAAGGCGGCGCCTTCAGGAAGGGTACGACACCGGAGCGCCGCCACCGCCCGATCCAAGGATCAGAGTTTCCCCTGGAGCCGCATGACAGGCAATGAGAGCCACGGCGACGCCTTCAAGAAGGGAACAATCTTCGCCGCCGCCGGGCCGCCCGAAGATAGAACAGGTTTTCACCTCGGCCAACACTCACCGCCACCGAACGCCACACCCCGGCAACCACGCCGCCCCCACGGCCATGGTGACCAGGCAGCACCAAGGCACGGGCTCTGCAAACAGCATGTCTTAACAGAATAAGTGTTGAGTCGACTGACCTGGACGTTGCTCTGAAGAGCTGAACTCGCGTCGTAAGCTGCTTGGCTGGCTTCCCGAACCACTTTCACTTGCTCCATCATGATTCCCGTCTGGCGTATAGCCTCCTTTGCGGCGCCCACTTGGTCCTCAGGGACAGAGTATGTGTCAAAAAGCGAAGGAGGATTTGCAGTCGACGTCGAAGGTTGTACGCTCGTCAGAGGATCAGCGAAAGTCACGGAAGCCCGAGTGGGATCACCACCATCCCGAACTACGGCCTCAGGCGCCAGGGTAGATCGGGGAGTCTTGCCAGCCGACGCCTTCCTGGTCCTTCTCACTCTCGGCAGCACTTCGTCATCGTCGTCATCAGGGAGGCTAATAACATGAGGAGGAGCTACAAGAAAAATTCAATCAACCAGAGTTATAAGAAATATTCAGTCGACTCAAAAGCAGAACATCAGTAATCATACCAGGGTTGGAAGTGACAGCATCTTCCATCTCTTGATCATCGTCCTTGGCGGAGATCTCAGAAGTAGCAGCACTGCAAATTTCAAAAGTCAGTCAGTTGGCTCAATGAGTCGACCAAGGATCTGTCCACAGTCGACAAAGGAAAACAAGTTCTATTATTACCCAGAAATGGTGGGGACAGTCATCTTCATCTTGGGTAGAGCCTTGGGCGGCTTGGATGGCGCCGCGCGTGGGTGCTTGGGAGCTTTTTTCAGGTGGCGCAGGAGAAGAGGTCCGAGGGCGTTTCGACGACTGCCCAACAGGAGCAGTCGCCTTACCACGTTCCCGCGAAGGATCGTGTTTGAGCTTGGACTGCCCTTCTGTGCGGGGAGGTTCGACTTCTTCCTCCTCTTCTTCACTGGAGTAGACATCGTCGTCCCCCTCCCCTTCACCGTCAGATTCCCACTTGCCTTGCTCGTCTCCACTTTCGCCTCCGCTCGCCTCCCCTTCCTCGGCCTGCTCCTGTGCTCTGTTGGGTGTCGAGTACATCTCGGTAGTTGCCTGGAAAACAACAGATAAGGCAAAAGTCAGTTGACCGATTCAAAAAGGACAAATGAAGAAAGCAAGATCTCGGTCGGGAACCTAAGGTCAGACCTGGTCCGCTTCGTATGTGTTGTCAAGTGGAGGAACCCTCCTGGCCCCTCGGGGGTTGTCTTTGTTCCCAGTAATGCTCCACAGCCACCCTTCCAGCATCTCGTCAGTGACCTCCTCTGGGTGAACCCGAGTGGTGTCGTCGAGACCCGAGTACAGCCACATCGGGTGGTCACGGGCCTGAAGCGGTTGGATGCGCTGCCGAAGGAAGACCTCCAGCAAGTCCATGCCGGTCACGCCCTCTCGGACAAGCAGAACCACTCGATCAACTAGCACCTTGACTTGCGCCCTTTCCTCCGGCGTCACTTTCAGAGAGGCAGGTTTCTGAGCTGGGTCCAGAGAGAAAGGGGGAATCCCAGTCGACTGTCCTGGGGTCGCCTTGTCTTTAGAGTAAAACCAGGTCGACTGCCAACCACGGACTGACTCGGGGAAAGTGATAGACGGAAAGGAGCTTTTTCCCCTCATCTGGATCACCAGGCCCCCACACAGTTGGATCACTTGCGTCCGTTCGTAACTCGACTTGGCCTTCTTTACCGATTGGGAGCGACAAGTGAAGATATGCTTAAAGAGTCCCCAATGAGGGCGGCAACCCAAGAATCCCTCACACAAGGAAACGAAAGCAGCAAGATACACGATGGAGTTGGGAGTGAAGTGATGGAGCTGCGCTCCGAAGAAGTTCAAAAAGCTCCGGAAAAAAGGATGAGGAGGTAGAGAAAATCCGCGATCAATGTGAGTGGCGAGGAGGACGCACTCACCGTCAAGACGCTAGGGTTCGATTTCTTTCCCCGGAAGACGCGCAGCTTCATGGGGAATGACCCCCCCCCTCGACCATATCATCAAGATCCTCCTGCCGAATCACGGACGGCATCCAGTCGCCCTGGATCCAATCCTTGGGCAGAGCAGTCCTCGAGGAAGATCCGCCCCGAGCGGACTTCTTCCCCTTCCCCTGCACCGCCGCCTTCTTCGCGCGCTCCAGAGCGGACGTCTTGTCCTTCACCATCGTCGCCGGCGAAGCTCGAATAAGCCTACAGCGCTAGGGTGAAAGCGGAGGTGGCGGAGGATCTTGTGGAGGGAGAAGGAAAAGAGAGAGCGCACTATTGGGGAGCGCCGAGCCGGCGGTTTATAAGAGGCCGCTTCCGAGTGGCTGACTGGTAGGCCCAGGCAATCCCGTCAAATCCCGCAGCAGACGCGCGCGCAGTACATGGCGAAAAAGGTGGCGCGGAAATCGAGGAGCTTCCGTCTTATCACGTCCGATTACTGCGGCCACCCCCGTCCCGCGCGCTTCCCAAAGTTCAAATCCCGTAAATTCCGCGGGTTGCAGAACAATTCATCAGACAGAAGATCCCTTTTGCACCATCACTCGGAACTTCGCAAGTAAAGAAATTCACTCGACAAAAGGCCTAGAATGGATCAAGGCGACCGAAAAGAGTTGAGGACGTCATCCGTGACAATTGATCCAAACAAGGCGCTCATGTAGCACAGAGAACCAGCCGGGAGAGCCCACAACTCCTTCCCACTCAAACCTCGATCCATTCGGGGGCTAATGATGAAGCTATGTACCTAGGGTAGGGGCATGGACCTGTTCTAAGTGCCCTACCCAAGGACATCCCTAGAAAAAGTCACCTTTCAATCGACTTGAAGGTATCCCACTCGACGGATTCAAGACACTCGACCATGACGCTATCACTCGACCACGAAGCCAGTCACTCGACTGCAAGGAGTTCTACAGTCACTCCGCACACAAACGATCGGTCATTAGATAGCTCTTATGGTCATTATAGCACTTTATTAGGGGCGTTACCAGTAACGCCCAGCCTTAATGTACTTTAAACCCTGCTTTACTGAGGGCGGGAGGGTCCTGGCGCACTCTATATAAGCCACCCCCCTCCTCAGTATCAAGGGTTCGCACCCCTGTCACTTATACACACATAATTCAATCGACCGCCTCCGGGCACCGAGACGTAGGGCTGTTACTTCCTCCGAGAAGGGCCTGAACTCGTAATCCTCGTGTGTTTACAGCTTCTCCATAGCTAAGATCTAGCCTGTCCGTACATACCCCCTACATTACTGTCAGAGTTAGAACCACGACACTATGCGTTCTTCCCTGGTGGGGAAAAATTTTATACAGCAGGGATTGCTGCTGTTTGCTGGGCGATTTGGTCCTGTCGTAATAGAGCTACCTTTGAATTTAAACCGCTTACAAACCCGTTTGAATGTATTTTTTCTGCTTGTGCCTTAATGTGCTACTGGGCAGGACTGATGAAGCAAGATGAAACGGTTACCATGAGGGGCGGAGCAGAGATGCTGAAAGAAAACGCGTCGATGATGATGAGAATCTGCGGGGCGAACCAAGATGAGGCGGCGTGTTGATCTGCTGGAGATGCTGCTCCATGGCTCAAAAAGTTGTGCCGTGTTACTTCCCACTTTACGTGGTTTTGAACTTTGTTGCTCTGCTGAGTGCGAGCTTTATGTCTTGTGTTCTTTTGGGGCTTTAGGCCTTGGATGCTAGCTACTGTGTTTAGGTGTCGTCGGGTTTTCGCCCCGCGGTGAGTAATCTCGATGGCGAGTGCTCACAGTGGGTTTCCCGGCGATGCGTTGGACTCGCTTCCCCTTTTCTCCTTTTCTTTGGACTGCTGTATTTCCGTTATGTTGCAGTAATGGAAAGGAGTAATGCCCGGTTCAAAAAAAAAGCTGCCCCAGGTAGGAAAACGCCTCGCCGGCCCGAGCAGGAATATTCCTGGGCATGATCCGAACGCTCTGAAGGTGAAGCCACCGCTGCTGTTTGAGGAGTCCCTCTGTGCTCGTCGGGGTTTATCACGCACTTCAGTTTCGTCAGTGTAAGAAGGAGCAATAGGAGAGAAACTGGTCATGTGTTTATGTATCTGTCGAGTGTTACAAATGTACAGAGAAGAGGAGGATGCACGTGCGGCCACTACGCTAACAACCTCCGTAACAAACTCATCTAGGTAAGCTCGTGCGATCATGCACTAGAGACTAGGACTGTTAGTTACTGAGAAGTTTCAGCTCATGCGATCAACAGGTTTAGAAAATTCAGTTTGTTGGTTTCGCCGAAGTTTCAGTTGTTAGCTAATTTCTCGCGCACGTAGGCGCTCGCGCATGTCGTCCAGTTCGTCACATCAGTCATGCACGTAGCCCACCTCGCCGCTGCACTTGCACGCATCGACGCCGGTGGTTGTTGATCCGTCCAATCGGTCTGGTCTGGCTCGGGCTTCGTCAGCGCCAGTCCGGTCCCCCTAAACAGGACCGCTCGCCTGCTCGGTCCGGTCCAGCCCGCCGGCGGCCGGTCCAAACGACGGCTCGGACTGGGACCGGATTGGTCCGGACCGTGTCCATCCTGAAAGACAGCAGTCAAGCGGAAACAGTGAGCTGACACACCTGCGTAGAAGTTGCAAACAGCGGTGTGGTTGCAGCTCTGCTCTGGCTTCATTTCGAATCCATTGCACCCCATGCTGATGGGCGTTTCTTCAAATGTCATACATAACCGTCAGTCAACTTGATAGATCATGCATTGTTGCTGGAGGACTGCTGCTGTAACACTGGTTTGGACATGTAAAATTTGTCCTGCTTAGTAATTTTTGTGAGTTTATTAAAAGCTTTAACCTTGTATTTTGAAGAAACCAACGATCCGAGATTGGTTTCAACTTCCAGTCTTTTCCTTGCGTCATAGGTGGCATGACAAATTTTATAAGTCATCATGTACAGGTGCCCTGAGCTGGCATGACCACAATTTCAAGGGTTTGCAAACAGTTCAGAAAAATAGCCCTTCAAGCTGACAGGGCCGCCGCTCCAGCATCCGCGCAACCACCACCAGGGCCGCCGCTCCAGCATCCAAGACCTTGACACCACCTCACCCGAAACCCGCCACAACCCCAACGAAAGAGATGAGCGGAAAGGTCCCACCTTTCGCACCCATGGGCGGCCCCGAGCGCCGAGACCCAATAGGCCGGCCAGAACTGGCATCCACCAACCCGTCCTGCTGCCCCGAGCGCGAGACGAGCTCAGTCCTGCAGCACTGAGAGGGGGACGAGGTCAGTCCTGCTGCACCGTGCGCGAGACGAGCTCGGTCCTGCTGCACAGTGCGCGAGACGAGCTCGGTCCTGCTGCACAGTGCGCGAGACGAGCTCGATCCTGCAGCACCGGGCGCGAGACGAGTGGTGGACCGTAGCTGGGAGAGGACCAGCCCTTTGATGGGAGTAGCGCCCGAGCGACGAGGAGATGGGGCGAAGGTCGAGACTGTCCGAACGCAGACGAGCCGACGCCGGAGAAGCCGGCCGCTGCCGCGGACAGATCCGTCGTCCAAGGCGTTCGACGCCTTCCAGCTCCTTGCCACATCCAGGTCCCCTTCTATCCCCCTTTTTTTACAGTCTTAAAATTCTTCTGAAATTGCATTGGTCGTTGATGCGATTTGGAATTTGAATCACTTTGTTCAGTCATATTAGTTATTACCTGATAGAATTAGAGCCAGTTTGGGTTTGGGCTGTCTGAAAACCTGGATGCAATTTGAACTGTTGGTTAACGTTAATCGGAACCTCACAGTTTGCGGTTATCCTGTAAATTGGCAATTTTTTGTTTGCTTCCTATAATCCCAACTGCAAATAATGTATTGGAATCAGATTACATTGGTTCGCTTAGTTCCATTTTCCAACTACTCCTTCCGTTCCTAAATATTTGTCTTTCTAGAGATTTCAACAAGTGACTACATACGGAGCAAAATGAGTGAATCTACACTCTAAAATATGTCTATATACATCCGTATGTGGTAGTCCATTTGAAATCTTTAAAAAGACAAAATTTAGGAACGGAGGGAGTATGAAACTTCATGGCCGAACTGAAAAACGTGTACCAGAATTGTGCACATTGGTTTTGTTCTTTCAGTTTGTATGAAGTAGTACTACTACTACGTTTAGTCATTCAGGAAGGATAGATTTACAGGAGTTTGAAACACGGATTGTTCAATGGACTTCTGTTGATTGTGTTTTTCCTTTTTGAGAGAGACTTCTGTTGATGAGTGTATTCATAGTACTACATTCAGTGAGGATAGTTTTGCAGTATCGTGACTTGCGGAGGCGCTGATTGTTTGTCCTCTGGAATTTTATCTGTGTCTTCAGCTGCGAGCATGACAAAGTGGTCAGTGCAGTGGACTGTATCTTGTCCCTGGTCGGTGATAAGAATCCAGAGCACTACTTTGTTGCCACCCAGGATTCTGGTCTCCGGGCAAAGCTATGAGAGGTATGAAGATTTACTATGCTTTTGTAGCATTCTACTTTTACCATGTATCCACCTGAATTCTATATTTGAAAGAATTTGCTCAGGGACATTAATACAACCAACAAGTATCATATCATCTATCTAACGGAAACAACATAAACAAATCTATTTTTCCATTTTATCTTATCAACTTTTCGTGCAGCAATGTGTTCATGCATGTTTTACTTTGCTTGTTCCTGTGGTATACGGTCTAAAGAACTCCCTGTTTATTGAGCAACCATCCATGCAGCAACGTAAGTTTGCTCAGTTGGATGAGGAGAAGCGTATTCATATGGAAAAAACAGAATTTGAGAAGCTACTGAAAGGGTCATCGGAAGGAAAGACCTCAGCAGATGGAAACACACCCGGAGTAGTTGCAGAGAAAAGCAAGTTTAGAAGGAACAGAGTGAAGGTTATATTTTCGTTTATTGTTTTCCAGGATATTTCATTGTTAGGATCTAGTGCGTGTAATTAACATTATGAGATCATAACTGCATCTCTGTCTTCTTTTACGAAATGTTAATGTGTGTCCTTCTGCAGGGTCCAAACCCACTCTCCTGCAAGAAAAAGAAACCAAAGCCCACATAAGTATAGGTTACAATTAATGCTGCAAAAGCAAGCCTGGAGTTGCCTGATATACTAACTAAGAGTAAGACGGATGGGAAATAATGTGAAAATTAAATCTTTGATAGCCTCTATAGACAGTTAAGCCCATAGCAGACTCCTCATTGATGTAGCTCCTCTTTTGATTTGTAATTGGGGTGTGGATGGCTCGTACATGATGAGGCCCATTGCACTCTTTTGATTTGTAATTGGGGTGTGGATGGCTTGTACATGATGAGGCCCATTGCATACGTATATATTTGCCTCTGCTGTAGCACCTGATTTCAGTTCTATTGGGATGTGGATGATACACACCTATCTGGTCACAACAGGCACTGATGAGAACATGTTTACTTCAGGGCCCGAAGCCTGATGGCGAGGCGAAGCCAAAGAGGGTTAGAAATCGGAAGAGAAGTGTCAAAGACAGCAATCAAGCAGAGACAGTGAGCTGATGGACCACCTACGAAGAGGTTGCAAAACAACGTTGCCATTTTGCTGCTCTGGCCCCAATCAGCTGTACAACATGCTGAGACCATATGCCGATGGTGTTTCTTCCAATGTAATGCATGATCTTCAGTCAACTTGATAGATCAATTTTTTGACAGTGTTACACTAATAGTTTGTTTGAGACGGGTTGGACTTGTAAAATTTGTCCTCGCTAGTAATCTATATGAATTTATCCAAAGCTTTTGCCTTGTATTATGAAGAAATCAATCGCCCGGTTCCTGTCAACTTCAGGTCTCTCCCTTGCCTTACAGGTGGCTTGGTACAGAGCTCAACGTCATTGTACAGAGCCGGCATGATCAAAGTATGTCATTTCTTTGCAAAAAGTACAGAGGAATGTATTTTTCGAAATATTTTATGTTGTTAAATGAAATCATTCATAACAGAAAATAGCATGAATTGGCTTAGACGAGCCATATAGGTCTAAGCACTGTTACAAGAATTGTTTACACTGGTACAAGCACATTGTAACTCTTTAACAAATAAAGGTCTAATCACATCAGCACACACACACAAGATCCATTATTTTGTTAAAGTTCCTCAACAAACACACTTCTGATGGTAGCAGATCCAAATTCTCCAACTGGTAGTGTGAGAACCGCATCACCTACAAACGATGGTAATGATCCATGTATGTAACATACGCCTATTTGGCCCTCTTCAAGCAAATGGTGTCGGTGGTTGTGCTTTGCCGCCGGTGTGAGTCCTCCTGGCAAACAGAAGGGCCAAAAGCAGAGATAGAACAAGAAAGTACACAACCATTGCTGTGGACGGGCATGCCACTATCCCATAGCATATCCCTTTTCTCTTACAGAGTGCTACTAACACAGCATGTTCCTGAATGGTTATTTCCCAAAAGTGATATACGAGTACGAGAAAAAGGATGGCAAATACTGCTTTTCCATACACAGGAGCAGTTGAAGCTAACACCGTATAGGTACCAAATGCAAGGGCTAAGAACATGCTTGTCACTGAGAAAACTATGAAAGAGAAGGACCTTCCAAATAGCATCTTTTTTCTCTGATGGTTTACCGTGGGATCTCCAGAAAACATGAGAGAAATTACAGCTGTGGCTGAGAGAGCGAAGGCAACTGCGTTGGCCAAGATGAATGCATCAAAAGTAAACGTTCCAGCAAGAGTTGGTGAGCCTGCATTAGGGTGATCATCAGCTCTATAACCTCCAGGCATTGCAAACATTGCACCAAACGTCACGGTTGCAATTAGGACAGAGACAATACATCGACTTTGCGTCCCCTCTTTCACTTGATTATATGTATGCATTTTATCCTGTCTTGCACGGTCAATGTCATATTCATTCAAGAAACCCTGGTGAAAAACACCACTTTCAGCGCCAAGACATTTGAGTACCTTGAGTATTTGTACATCATTTTCCTGCAAAATAAGAATACATAAAATTAGACCATGCACATCTCAGTTGCTCTTGTGTACCTCAAAGGCCATGATTTAAAATGAAAATGATCATATATATTACCCTGTCCTTATATATTCCTTCTGGAAGACTGTAATCCACTATATCTCGCGGAGTCTTCCCTTCCTCATTAATTAAATTCAATTGTACTTGTCTATTCCGGATCAGAAAACAAAACATCCTCAGACTTCCTTTTCTTACAGCAAGGTGCAGTGCAGTGTTTCCATCTTTGTCTTGCATATTCAAAATCCATGATAGCGCTATGTTTCGACAAACATAATTGACAGTCCCTATTTTCATTCTGTCAACTGCAACATGAAGAAATGTCCTTCCCCTAGCATCAAGCAAACCAGCACAATTGGGTGACTTCATAAGAAAATCATCGATGACCCATGTTGCACCGGTTGATGCAGCCACGTGTGTGGGAAATGATCCACTGTGGTCCGGCTGATACAATGCATCTGGATTGGCTTTCAATAATTGTGAACATATGGCTTGGCTGTCTCTTTTCATTTGACATAGAATAGCTAGAACGGCAAAATGAAGAGGTGTGCTTCCGTTTGCATTCCCTTGTAGCGTAAGGTCATTGTTCCATTGTAACAACATCTTCGTAAGATCTGCGAGTTGCTATTTTCCGTTAAACCAATCAATATGAGAGATAAAAAAGCAACAACTACGATAATAATGCTAAACCAAATGTCTACATGCATCAGTATAGGAAGTTATGGTGACGTGTGCTCTAGATGCTTGTGCGCCAGTAGTTACTGGAGTGTTAAGGTTCGTGTGAAGTTGACATGCTTGGCCTAATAACCATGCTTATAGTTAATCGAAGAATTGAAACAAGGATGAAATGAAACAGAGTCGCCTCATACACCTTCTCCAAGTTTTCTTGTGGTACTAGAACTAATTCAGTATGGATGAAATTAAGAAAATAGTTTCTCTGTTGCCTACAATAAAGCTTCTGGGTTAATTAGATGGCTTTCTTATTGACTTTTATGAGCATTTTTAGTGTGGGTTAGCATTCCATTAAAATGTATTTTTTCTGTTCCGCACCAGCTTAGTAGACATTGGGAGATGAAATTGTGGTGCAATTGCACTTGTCCTAAAATGTGTGGAGTCAGTTAGGATTCAAATATCTAAACCATTTTTTCCCCAATGCAAGCGTCACATGGTGGTGCATATAATAAGCTCATTGACACCAGTATCATTTCTAGAATAACAACTACTCCCTCTGTAAACTAATATAAGAGCATTTAGATCACAACTTTAGTATTCTAAACGCTCTTATATTAGTTTACGGAGTTTTTTTGGCAGATGGGATTTCACCCCAAATTCATTAATAAAATCAAACAAGATGGCCCCAAAGGAAAGAAGATGACCAATCTTCGAGACTAAGTAAATATCCTTGATTCGCCAAGAAATACTAAATATCCTTAAAGTAAACAGAAAGAATGATAGTATAAAAGTTTGAACCTAACAACACACTAACTGCAGTACTGGATACAAATGGTAAAATAGTATAGTGAGGCAAATGTATGCCAAGTAACATGCAATGGAGGTGAAATTGAGATTTAAACATCGATACCTTGGCTCCGCTGAACAGCAACATGCAACGCATTTTGTCCATTTGGTCCCGAATATGAAAGAACCCCGCCGCTCATCTCATAGAGTGTTTTTGCGATGATCTTATTCTTCAGTAAGATGGCCAAGTACAACGGCGAAGTACCTTGTTCAGGAAAACGGGCCAGTTGTGGGTTCTCCTCCATGAACAACTTGACCATATCATTGTTCCTAGAGCGGACGGCCTGGTGCAAGGCTGTCTCATGGATCTTGTTTTGTGTTTCCAGCAGACCCTTAGCATTGTTAACACCCTGACCATTGGCGAGATCAACGAGACGAGACACCATTCCGAAGTTGCCCGCCCGTGCAGCACAGTGCAGGGGCGTATCTCCATCGTTGTTTTGCACGAAGAGGAGGCTTGGTGCCTTGTCGTAGACGAGCCTGGCCTTCTTGGTGGAGTCCTCAGAATCGCCGTAGACGGCGGCGACCACGTGGAGAAGGGTGGCGCCTCCAACGGTGAGCGCGTAGAGAGGAGGTGGCTGCCTGGCCGAGCTTCCGAGGGTGTACGCGGCTGGCTTCCCGTTGAGGAGTGATTCCAGATCTTCGTAAGAGCCAGAGCGGGCCAGTGCTAGCAGCCCGGCGTCCATCTTGGGCTCCATGGTGGCTGCCGGCGGAGGAGCAGCTGTTGCGACAACGGGTGGGGCGGGAATAGGAGCTGCTTGCCCGGTGCTCGACGCCATCGACCACCACCACGAACGGGGCGGGGGTGTAGATCTGGTGACGGCCGGAGACGGGATGGGGGACTTGGTTGGAGCACAAGAACCTGCAAGACGAAGGAGGTGATCTGGTGAGGGGAGTCAGAGTGGCTAAAACATGGCGCGGTGTCGATGCAGGTGGAGGAGCTACCTCTGCTGTCGTCATAGCACTAGTAGAAAAAGGGTCAAACGTGAAGCACATTAGTGACGGTTTGAATTAGAGCCGGCATTAATGTGTACATTAGTGCCGGTGCGTGGCGGCGATCAATAGTACCGGTTCGTGGCGAACCTTTAATACCGGTTCATGCCATGAACCGGTACTAAAGAGGCTGTGTCAGCCTGCGGTCAGGCTATGGCCCCACCATCACCATTTAGTGCCGGTTCTTACCACGAACCGGTACTAATGAGGTTATGGCAAACTGTTTTTAGTCCCACCTCGCCAAGAGAGAGGCAGTATGAGCGGTTTATAAGCCGCGAGTGCACAGACAATGACGAAGAGTTGCAATGCTCATCTACATGTTGATTAGCTTCAAGCCTTGCGGAATAGCATAGATTGCACTAAGCTATGTGCAGTGCAGTCTACACTATTCTGAAAGGCTTGAAGCAAATTAACCAGCATTGCACCTCTTTTTTATTTTTAATAACTTATTTAAACTCCGGACTTCTTTTGTGTTCAGTATGCAGCATTTAAAGCGACGTCATCAATTTCCAACATGTTCTGACATCATTTGTTGTTTTTCGGTCATTTACCTAATTGTTTAGAGAGCTAAATGACCGTGAAATTGAAAATCACTACAAAATGAATCCTGAAAATGTTGAAACTTGGCATGGTATCATCATATCACCCGCATAGCATGCGCGAAAGAGTAGAGAGGGTCACGGCAAAAACTGGACGCACTTCGTGTACAAACTGAACATACTCTTTCCGAGTATCGGGGTTTCGGACGAGAACTCATCTGTTACATGGCCACTTCAATGTTTTTTAAACTTATTTGAACTCGGGACTTCTTTTGTGTTTAGTATGCAGCATTTAAAGCGACGTCATCAATTTCCAACATGTTCTGACATCATTTGTTGTTTTTCGGTCATTTACCTAATTGTTTAGAGAGCTAAATGACCGTGAAATTGAAAATCACTACAAAATGAATTCTGAAAATGTTGAAACTTGGCATGGTATCATCATATCACCCGCATAGCATGCGCGAAAGAGTAGAGAGGGTCACGGCAAAAACTGGACGCACTTCGTGTACAAACTGGACAAACTCTTTCCGAGTATCAGGGTTTCGGAGTACGGAGTGGGTACTAATGTGCATCCCACCAATCAGGAAGAATCACACGGATCGTGTGTTTCTTTCTATCTCTTGCGAGTCGTTGGATCAAGGGTGTGTTTCTTCCTAGCTCATGTGAGTCGTTGGATCGAAACTACCACAATCACTTTGTGAGCCAGACGACCCTATATATAGCCCACCTCTCGCCTTCCCTGCATAAGTCTTTCAGTTCATCGACTACATACATCTACCAGTTCATCGACTGCATACATCTACCAGTTCATCGGCTGAATACAAATCATTCGGATTCGCCATCATACGTCCAACCGTGCATTTGATATGCATATATATGCATCACGAGCAACGGTTGGGCTGTATGATGGCGATACCGATTGGTTTGTTCTAGATCCGACATAAAAGGTTTGATACAACTTCTTTTTTGTGACATAAGAGCTATCGATCTCTCCTCCTACCTATTTTAGTTACACAACTACCTATTTGTGCCAAATTTTCACTTTTGCTATTGCTCTTGCATCATAAGTTGTCTCGAATGTCTAATGTTGTTCTGCCAGCGCTCTATGCTGGATCTGCCAGCGACAGGCTTAGCCCATTCTCTTGCGACAGTCTTTAAAAAAATTCGTTTTCGAACCAACTTAGTTTGAAAGAGAAAATATTTTTATTACCTATATATGTTGCTTCACCCGATTCCACTAACAAGGGTGTATGGTCTGAGATTGCCCTCTGCATCGCGTGCACCGATACCAGTGGGTATTTCTGTTCTCATTCCATGCACTCTGTCTAGATTCTCATAAGTAGGAGTGGGTAATGAATTTTCCCAAGTGAACTTCCTACCCGTCAGTTCAATCTCTCTGAGATTAAGACTTTCAATGATTATATTGAACATAAAGGACCACCGCCCATCAAAATGATCGTTATTCTTCTCTTCTTTCCTCCTAATGATGTTAAAATTCCCTCCCACTAGGATCGGTAGCCTCTCATCCCCACAGATCCTAACAAGATCAACCAAGAAATTAGGCTTAAATTCGGGTAGGGCTGCGCTATACATCGCCACAAGAGCCCATCGGAATCCATCCAATTTGGACCTTATCTGGAACTTAACTGCACAATCCTCTCGCAGTACATTTAACACTTCTAGTGTTTCGCACTTTACCCCCAAAAGAATCCCACCGGATCTTCCTCTAGGGGGCAAACAATGCCAGTCAATATCAATTCCTCCAGTCAAAGTTCCGAGGAATTGTGTGGTAAAGTTATTGTCAACCTGTTTCAAGAAGTGCAATGAAATCAAGTTTATCCTCAATGGATGCTTCAGCGAGGAACCTTTTCTTAGCCAAGTCTGCTAGACCTCTGCTATTCCAAAAAAGCCCTTTCATTAGTCATCATGGATTTTTTTCTTGAGCTTGACTCTCGCATTGGTGCGAATAGCCGATGTTGGATATATCTTGCTCTTCGAGAAACGTTTGGGTTTATTCACTACCAACCCCTCATCCACATGACTAGTTGCCGCATGTGCATCTGACACTAAATTAGGTAGATCAACACGTTCCTCGGACTCCATCCCCCCTGCCTCATCTTCGGCATCCGAAGTAGGCATTAGTCCGCCACAAAAACTCTCTAGTGCAGAAATGCCCTACTTGTTAATATCAGCGTCCATCATGGGTTTAACAGCCGCTAAATTCCGGATCAAATCAAATGCTCTCTCAGCCTGTAAGTCTAGTAGATCATTTATCGATTTAGCAATCTCTTGCCCGTTAGACCCAAGTGACACTCCTAAATCTTTTGCCTTACTAATAATCTCATGCTCAGAAAAATGCATAATAGAACACTGCTTATTGACATACATACATGTATTAGGCTCAACGTCCCAAAGCTTGGCGGTCCTCAGCATGCCCTAGCTAGAAGTCGTCAGCGTCTGGTTGGTCCTGGATACTGACACGCCTGCTAGCCGACACCGGGTCCTGGTGCCCACCAAAATTGATCACCCTCCTCAGTAGTCCACATCCGCGGGGACTGGACCGTCGCCACGTGCCCGTCCATCCTGACGAGTCCTGGTGTAGGAGATGAGGCCAACAGGATGCCGCCCGCGCCTCCTCCTAACGCCCCCTCCTCCGGTGCAACCACTCGAGTAATCTCTGGTGTCGGTGAAGATAGCGCTGGCCGAGGCACTGGGCTACGCACGGGTGAATCAGGAGCCTCCTGCCCGCAACTCACCCTCTACGGGCCTGCAGCCGGACGCCAGGAAGAACCTTCCGGTCGCCGTGCAGTAAACTCTGCCGTGGGATCCGGCGGTGGAGATGAACGACCCTGGGCCTCCTGCCTAGCGTCTCCTTCCCCCACCCCGTCCCCCAACAGCGGCCGCAAGCTGTCACAGTGCGCCAATGTCCAGAAACCTCATCCAACCCCGCCGTCGGGCGGACAGCTCCAGAAGAAAGCGTCATAATAAGAGGCGGCAACATGCTCTCTGAAAAATCATCTCTCTCAACGCGATCACTCCAGAGGCGAGGAGGCGCGGAAGAAGACTCGAACATCCCTCGCTCGTAGCTATCTCGTTCTCCTCTCTCATGTACGCTGTATCCTAGCGATCAGCCTGAACTTGTACGCCACTACAGGGGTTCATCCTACCGCATATTAATACAGGTCACGCGGCTCCCATCATGGAGTAGGAACGCTTTCCAATCTAATAAGGGGAACGGATCGAAGCGGACGAGCTCAAACGGATGGATTTGCTTGCGGCCAGCAGCTATATGGGGAAAAAGGAGGAGAGCAGGACGTTGAGGCAGAGGGAGGCGAGAGTGTGAGTGGGTACTCGGGAGGAGGTGACCAGCACCGGCCAGCCCCCCTCTCATTTACCTCGGCCAACGCTGCTCCACCACGTTTGAATTGAATGGAAGTTGTGCATGCAGGCAGACCGATTTATTACTGCCTTTTACGCCCCACCATCGCTCGCTTGGACAGAACCAACTGCACGCATCATCAATGAACTACTGAAGCGCCGTGCGGGCTGCAGGCGTAGCTGGGTTGCCGTTGGTTGCATGCATCATGAATGCTTGGCTGAAGTACTCCTCCAGTGTGCATGCGGCACGCCGGCCACCACATTACACGTTCGTCACTCCACGCGGTAGAAAACGACGACGACGACTTACTGTTGTGATCAGAGCTAGCTGGTCACGTGTGCACACGTCAAATCAGCATTGAATCACGCCGGACGGAGCGACCGCACTCGGTGCAAGCTACTCCGTTCATGTTCATGTTCACTGGTGGCTGGGGCGCCACTTGGTGTCGCCTCTTGAGGCGGGATTTGGTTGGGCCAAGAACACAGGGGAACGTAGCAATGGGGAAGGGAAGGAAGCAAGAGAGGCAGTCGCTCGCACAGAGCAGAGGAGTGGGTCTGAGTGAATGAGGAGTGAGGAGAGGAGGAGGCGACACGGCTTACTGCTGCCTCCTCGTGCTCCGGCACCTTTGCATTGAATTGAAGGCCGGAGCGGTTCATGGCAGGCGAGGGAGGAGGCGACTTGACTTGACCTGGCCCTGCACCACCACCACCACCCTAGCTAGCTAGTACTCCACTCGCTTGGGCAGTAGCTGCATGCACCATCAATGGTAATGCACGGCCGATCGAACCGGGCCGTTGCATCATGAATGCTGTCTGAACCCAGCCGTACGTGCAGACTATGGACGTAGACGACGCGTTGCATGGTGCTGTGCATGCGGCCACATGCGGTGCACTGCATCGACCGCGCCACACCGTCCCTCCGTCCGTGCAAGTGCCAGCCCCGTTGGTAGACGAGACGACGACGGTGACGACCACTTACTACTTACTCGTAGTTACTGTTGCCACGGTGCGCAGCGCTCGCGAGCACTTGCTCTCTTGTCGAATCAGCATTCGATCACGCCGGCCGGACGACAGCTACACCGGGAGAGAACACATTTTTTTTCCGATAAAGAAAGGCCAAAACACAAGAACCCGTAATTGGTTGCATATAAAAAAACACAGGAATTTACTACTCAAATAAGTCTATGCTGTCAGAAACTCGAATAATATTAGCCCAGAATTTGGAAATCGTATGGAATTTCAGAAAAGCAACCCATTAAAGATTTTTTTATGGTGCATCATACTACCTATGGAACCGAGTAGTATTGAATCATCTCAGCCGTTAATTAGCGGGGTAGTTTTATCTTTTTATTTTCTTAATTAGTAAAATCCCACGCGTTGTCGGTGACCATCCTCCTGAGGCCTAGTCATTGCCATCGCCAGTCATGAACGCGCATGTCCAACAATTGATCAGAGGAGCCAGCCTCCATGCCATTAAGTGGGACATCCAAGTCGCCGGTAGGGCATCGAATCAACCAGGCCACGGAGTCACAGCTGCAGCGTCCTGATCAGTGGCGCCGTCGTCGCTGCAGCTCTCTACGAGGTGCCTCCGCTGCTTGTGCCTGCTTCGCTTGCGTGCAGCGGCCACAGCCACCCGTTGATCGCCGGAAAAACAATCAACTAATCATATACGTACTAGTGCCTGCTTTGCTTGCGTGCAGCGGCTCTTGATCGCCCGAAAAACAATCAGCTAATCATCCACGTACTAGTGCCTGCTTCACTTTGCGGCCGCAGCCGCTGCTTGATCGCTAGAAAACAATCAGCTAATCATCAACGTACTAGTGTCTCATGACACTGCTCAGTCACCTTTGGTGCATGGCGATTTCCTTGGCAAAAATACGGTCCGGTAAGGATCCACCGGGAAGTATTGGCATGGACTAGTCTCTGCAGTAGTGGGAGCAGGATAACCCGAGAAGAAACTCACGGATTTCTCAATGCGTGTAGAGCTTTGGTATTTACTCCCTCTGTTTCAAATTACTTGTCGCAAAAATGGATATATTTAGAACTAAAATACATTTAGATACATCCATTTCTACGACGAGTAATTCGGAACGAAGGGAGTACTTTGTAAGTCTTCCAATTTTACCTCTTAAACAAAATATACTACTGATTTTTCCTAGTAGTATTAGTGGATCTACTCCATTGAATGACTTGTAATGGACGGCTCATATTATTTTGATGTACCGTAAAAGGTCTCCAAATTTTTGAAAGTATTATATTACTTCCTTTGAATCAAATGGCACTAGAGGAAAAATTCTATGGATTGGAATCCTTCAACAATTTCTTTGAAAGTCGTTTGAGCCAAGACGCCGCCTATCTTAGAGCATCTACAACAGGAAAAAATTCCTATACGACCTGGTCGTATGCAGCTGAACCGAAGACCCTCTTCCGCGTGTGACAGCTGTCAATACGAAACTCAAAGCAGCGGCCATCTCCTTCCCCACTTCGTCTTCTCCAAATTGTGATTCCTGTAACCAGTTCGATCTATCCAAAGCCTCCAAAGTCCAGCCGCCGGTGTGCTCCTCGACGCCAGGCAAGCAGGCACACCACTCCAGCTTGGCGCGTTCAATCTCCAACGGCAGCGGCCATGTTCGTCAGCGCCCCAAGCTACTTGTCCCCGTCGGCGGTGTGCTACTCGCTGTTTCTCAGCACCGGGATTCGCTGCACAACTCAACCAGCAGGTCTCCTGTAAATTGATGGTGTGTGTTGCAAAAAACTGAACAAAGGCACCTCTAATTTATTTTTCTCGCATGGAGTTCGTTGCCATGGCCGACTACACACAACTCGGCCACGGTCGACAAGACGTTGTGCTGTTCTTCGCCATGGCTTACTTCGCTCCTGTCAGAGCAGATGGCCGGGTAGCCCGCGCTGGTACATCAAGGACGACTGCCGTCGTGCCGCTCGGCCGGCGGCGGCGAGGCGTCGTGAAGATTATTGATCCCTTCAAGGAAAGAATGGAATCGGGAAGACCAGAGGATAACAGAGGCACTAGTGCTTTGAGATTAGAATATACACGTGTCACGTATCGGAGTGGGTCTCACCTGGGGGAGCATACGACCTAGGTCGTATAAGATTTTTTTTCCTCTACAACAAGACGACCCACATCTGCTCCAAACGCTCGGTTGCTAGTCGCTGTCCGGATGAAAAAATATCACCCAATCGGACGCCCTCGATCCGGCCCAAACGTCCGGACTGAGCGGCACTCCTCATACATGACCAATATCTGGGGTGGATATGGCGATGCCCGGACCTGTCCCTATGAATCAAACTGTTCATGCATGGATATTTGCAGATATGGCAGACATTACGCCACATGATCCCTATGAATCATTATGAAGCACTTATCAATTTTAAATATTTGACATCAGTGCTAAATTATGGAAGTAATATCGAGAAGAGGCAGCGGCTAAAATGGGTCAAAAATCAACTGATAAAAATCGGCATAACCTTTGTTAAAAAATTGAACATATTGAGTTTTAGAAATTTGGCAAAACGGAAAGTAATCAACGTTTTGCCAAAATGTTGGAACTCATGTTTCAATCCCTGCAAATATAACATATAACTTGCACTTGTCATATGTAAGAAGATTCAACTCAACTTGACATTTTTTTATAATACATTATCACAAAAAATATTTAAATGCAACTTGTTTCTCTTAGCAAAATCTACGGAAAAAATCGGCCTAACCTTTGCTAAAAAAAAGTGAACTTATTGAGTTTCAGAAATTTTGTGAAACGGAAATTAATCAACGTTTAGCCGAAATGTTGGAACTCATGTTTTTATCCCTGCAAATATAACATATAATTGCCACTTATCATATGCTAGCGAATGGACCCATAAGTCGTCCACACTTTTCCTTTCTTTCTCTCATTACGCCCATGGCCGGAGCTCACCCTGCCAAGCATCCAGACCAGCTCCCTGGCCGTCACCCCTGTCATCGAGATCAAGCGCCCGCGGTCCGAACTCGCACCCACGGCCGCTCCCCGGCTGGACCTAGCGTGCCGCTTGCATGAGTTGGCCGAGGCTGCTCTCGCCTGTGTTATCCGTGCGTGCATCCACACGCCAGCATGCCCGAACGCGCGCCTAGATCGAAGCTCGCGCGCCGGTGATGCCTCCTGCACGAGCACCATGAGCTAGTCGTGGCCGCTCGCGCCCGTGGCATCCCCATGGCCGCTCCTAGCCACAGCTGGCACGCCCGCGGCACCGCCTGCATGGGCTGACCACGAGCTGGCCGAGGATGCTCGGTGACCACGCATCCAACGTGTTTGATAAAATGTCTACAAATATGAGAGGTTGAAAGTAGGGGTCATGATTATTTTGCAGCAAAAATTAGGAGGATTGTCGGAGGCGCCTGGACGCTGACTGGGCGCGGGCGTTTGTGACTCCAAATTAGATGATGCTTGTTGTAGATGCTCTAACAAACGACCCAGTCAGCGGGCATTTGTGACTCCAAATTAGATGATCCTTGTTGTAGATGCTCTAACAAACGGGATGTCGTGCCATCGCCGACAAAACTGTACCAAAACAAGTCACAACATTCTAAAAAAAAATCTCATGACCAACGTTCTGTGAAGCCTCGGCATCAGTCAGACACTCTCGTCGTGGACACCAACCAGTTGATCCCAAATGAGCTGGCAGTAATTAAACCTTTTTGTTTCGATGAGTAATAAAATCTTTTGACGTCGTTGCTATAAGTTCACCCTAGAAGTGTACCAGGAAGCTAAAACATTGGCAACATTCAGTCTCGAGACCATTTATACCAGGACGTTAGGATGCAGTCGATGTACGCGGTGCAGTCAGTCGCTCATTTTGATGCATGCATACGTATTAACACGTTACGACTCGTCAACAATGTCAAATAAAATAATTTACAACTTTTGACCAGCCATAGTGTAGATGCATGCCCTATACACTAAACAATGATCATTATTTATGAATAAACTGAACCTAGTACCAGTGACATTTGATTTGATGAACTAACACATACATTTGGCAGTAAACACACTCAATGAGTTACACTACATATTTTCTTGGGACAAAGGGCGACTCCCCTCCTTCTACTTGAAGTATTTTATCCACAACAGCAATACAAATATACGCATTGTCCCATCCGTAGTTTCCTATCTCGACAAATATAGACAACCTGACTATAGTTCACAAACAAGTTGTGACTTATGGGATTGATTCAATATGAAAAGGCGATTGAATACGTCTGTCATCGATGGTCTTTGATCGACATCAAGGCTAAGACATTCCACGGCGATCCCTGTCAAACTATCCAGAATCTCCAAATCTTCAGTTACAATAATTTCCTTGTCAAACAAGTGAGTCGCTTTCCTCTCTTTTTTGTAAGCTTCAAGGAAATTGATCACTAAGCTACTACCCTCGGAATGTGTGGCTTTCTTCCTACTAATAAGCTCCAAGATGACAACTCCAAAACTGTATACATCACTTTTTTCTGTTAGTCGGCCTGTCTGCAGATATACTGGATCCATATAACTCATGTCACCAATAATAGATCCCGTGTGCTGTTTGTCTCTCGCAATCAACCTTGATATACCAAAGTCTGAAATCTTTGGCACAAACTTTTCATCCAAAAGTATATTTGCTGGTTTAACGTCACCATGTAGGATCTTGATATTGGTTTTTGAGTGCATATAAACCAGACCATCTGCTGATTCTGCAGCAATACTTAAACGCACACCCAAGTTGAGGGGCACCTTGTTTTTGCCGTGAAGAATGTCATCGAGGCTACCACTGCAGAGAAACTCATAGACTAGAATCGGGGCTTCGACTTCTAGGCAACAACCTATGAGCCTAACGATGTTCTTGTGGATGACTTGAGATTGAATGATGACTTCATTTGCAAACTGTTCATTCTCTAGCACACTACCACTAATCGGCTTCTTCACCGCGACTGGTTCATTATCAAGAATTCCCTTGTAAACTTCACCAAAGCCACCTTTCCCAATAAAATTGCTACTCTTAAAAATTGGCTTGAGCCTCTCCTTTTCAAACAGTTTTATGAATTTTGCCTTCTCTAATGTATGCCCACCGTTCTTCTCATAAAATTGTCTAGTTTTCTTTTTCTCTTTGCGAAGAAGAATAAGGAATGATATGGCTGCTATGATAAAAACACCACCTATTCCACCTGGATGGACACATAAATAAAAAGATTTCATATAACTGAATTCTAAGAACTATTCTGTGTGCAGAAGAAAATATAAAAAGGGAGCAACACTTCTGATAACTTGCTTTGTTTTGTTTCACAATAGCATTGATTTCCTACCTCGGGGTCACTACAGGGGTGTTTGGTTACAGGGACGAGACTGAAAAAAGTCTCTATAAGTCCCTATGTAACCAAACAGGAGGGACTTATTCTATAGGGACTAGAAAAAGACTCTACTGAAGGGTCTTTTTTCTTTAGTCACTGGGACTAAAAAAAGTCTAGTCCCTTGCAACCAAACACCCCCTACGTGGCTACATGATAAGACCCACTATCCAATGGTACAAAGGGGTTTGTGCCAAGTTCCGATGTGGGCATTTGCCCACACGCTAGTTAATTCATAGATTTGTCATTAGTGTCACATATGAACATGCGTTTTTTTTCAAAGACATCCACGTGAGAAAAATATATATTATCACAAACGATTTTGTGAACCGTCTGACTTTATTGGTCACTAATAATACAAGCCTATCACATATGACTTTGGGTGAGGAACCGTTTGTGATATGACCCAAAGCTGAGAACATCCGAGGGTTACATCTAGGAGTTTGTGTGAGGAACCCTGGCTACAATAAACACTCATCCCTACTCCTTCTGCCTCATAAATAAAAAACCATTGCCACGCTTGTATAGCTCACAAGTACTTAAATTGTATGTACCCATGTGCAGATCTAGAAAACACCCATGAGTTTAGTTCCGGGTATACCGAGACTTTCAAATTTGGACTCTAAGACCGGGAGTTCTGGGCCTCCAAACATTTCGGCACCTTTTTTTTTGCCGAAACATTTGGGCACCAGTTAACCATCTGTTTAGTTTCAGCACTGTTCCAGATTATCAAATCTTAGTAGGTCAGGTTTAGTAGGGAGTAACAGGTATAAGAAGAAAATATCAAGTGAAAATAAACATTATGTTGCATTCCTTTTTTGGACCTTTTTCGGACGCACTAGTAGAAAGCCCCATTACCACCACCAGATAGACCGGTACCTACCATGTTCTGCTAGTTATACTCGGGAATGTGTCTTGAGGGGACGCATGCTGATTAAGCAGCATTAAGTAGATGTAACAACAAAATTATGCACGACTACAAACAGAGAAGAAAGGGTAGATTCAGATCCTGTACTATTAGCTAGATAGGAGTATATAAAACAACAAGAACAGTCATAGCCTAAATTTGTGCTTACCCAAAATCACCCGTGCTGTTGCGGGGAATTTATCTGTGCAGGTTCCTTTTATGCCGTCGCCTTTCATTCCTGGTTTACATGGACAGTCATAGCCTCCTAACTTATTTTTGCATACCCCGTCAGCGGAGCAAGGATACAAATCGCGGAGCTCGCACTCATTGATGTCTGAAAAGGGGAAATACAAAGGCACGGATAAAAGTAAGATGGAGTTCCTATATGAGCAGTGTGGAATAAAATTAAAAGAGAGAGTCTGGATGTGGAAACTGAAAAAAATAATTCCACCTTGGCATCCATTGACGATGTAAGGGTTGCCTTCGTAGTGGTCCCAGCACTTGCAAACATACCCCTGGCCAGTAGTCGTGTTGGCACAGGAGCTGTTGCCGCTGACGCAGGCGTAGTCTGAAGGTGGCGGCTGGCCTTTCGCCGGACATGAACCGTTTGGGATGGAGAAATCGACAACGAAAGGGACGCCCCTCGGGTATCTCTTGGGTAGCACCTCGTAGCCGTACATGTCTGGCGTGGAGAAGTTGTACCATGAGCTCTCCACCACCATGGCATAGGAGCACGGGTTGGTCTTAAACAAGGTGTTATTGTTGTTCATAGTGAACGCCAGACCAAGCACGGTGATGGGAAGTGCTTCCGGCAAGGCAGCTTCACAGCAGCCCCGCCCCTTGCATGACCCGTTTGTCGCGAACGCGAGGAGCTGCGGGTCCGCAAGGTCTGAAAGGCAGGAGAGAATTAATTCCTTCTGTGAGTTGCCATGTACTGACGGCGACCACAGGTGGCTATAGACCCTAGTCTGGACTCTCCAGCCGACGCCGATGAGAACATTGCGCTCTGTCGACAGGAAGAACGGACTCATCTTGTCACCCAACTTCATATGTTGATTCTTGGATATGTAGTCGGTTTCATTTTGGCTGCAGACAGATGAGACCGCGCCATAGGCTCGCGCCTCACCATTTGCAATGGATATATCGATGAGCTCAAACGCCGTGGTATCCAGCGTTCTACTCCAAAGTTCACTGAACTCTGGCTGCATTAATTTATGGTCGAAGACAAATGCAACATTAATTAGTTAATTACAGCACCGTGTAAAAATCATTAATAGATTACCACACAGTAAACCATACGTACTACTATGCTACTAGTACTCCAATGATAGTCTTATATAGCAGCAAGCTCCATCGATCCTACCTCAGTTTTAGCTAGTATTAAAACGGCCTACCTTCACCCTGTCGTACTCCTCGAATGTAGACTGGTATACTCTGCTGTCAGCAACGTAGGCACGATGAGGATTGAAGGAGTCGTTGCAGGTGACCTGGAAGCCCTCTCGGAAGCACCCAGGCTTCATGCCGAATGGGTAGGGAATGCTTATGTTGCCGCACTTGTCGGGGCAACCCGCAAGTGTGATCGGCTGCTGCTCATCTTGCTCAGCAGCAGCAGCCTCCGGGATCAAGTGAGGAATCGTCGCTGAAAGTAGGACAAGGAGTAGGATTTTTGGCAGCGGCTGGGAATGGGGTCGCGAAGGCGTGGTCATGCTGGTGTATGTTTTGCGTTCTCTTGCAAGCTAACTTGGTCTATGATATGGGTGCAAAGCTAATTAAGCTCCGTTCGGGCTTACTGAGTCATTTAAACATATATATTGGTAACGTCGACGGTTCTACTATAACCCCATCGTCATTCTTTGCTAGTACTAGTACTAATCTTCATCTTCTCTATCTCTTCACTATAAGACGCTCGTTTATTTGAAGTGGCGGTTCCACAGGCTACAAAAGAATGCACTTAATTAGTCAAGAAGGAAAGTTGACACCTTTACTAAAAGAAAAGCTGGAACACATACCATTGCAAGGAAACTGCCGCCTTCTCTTTCTAAAAGGGCTCCGAATCTCTGCTTTAGAAATGCATCTTCTTATGATTTGATTCTGTCCGCCACCATCTGATCGAGGAACACATGTGATCGATTGAGGAGAATTGTTTTTTATCTGCTAGCTTGCTTCACACATTTCTACTAAGTGCTAACTAGTCAAGCAGCAATGATTGGACCGTGACTTGCTCCAATAAGATAAGAAAGGTTGCACGACCTTCTTTCTGTTTTCTAAGAGACGGGCCATGATCATAATAGAGGCCTCTTCGCCCTTTTGGATTTTGATATTAAGCTACCATGTGGTGATGATGGTAGCATATAGGTTATGGAGGAGGTGAGCGTGATAGCATTTGCTCCGTGGCCCCAAAGACTGAATGTGGAAAAAAAAAACTTGGGTCTGTCCTCCGTGATATGGTGTTCATACAACGTGGGGTTTGTCCCCCATGATTTGGTGTTCATACAATGGAGTTAACATAAGTTGCTGATGTTTAGTTTCAATTATACATATATGTACTGGAAGCCTTTACTACCCACAGTCTCTGCATCATACGATGCATCGAAACTAACTTATTTTTACATCATTTAATACATAGTTCCCAACCAAAGGTGTTGCCGAAAAGAAAGAACGAGAAAAACACATGAAAGTACTAGGACAAGCATGCCAACCAAGATGTCCATAAAAAATAGAGAGGATTGAGCTCTTGGGGTGATAACACACAAAAAACGTGCTGACAAGGAATGAATACAAGGCAACGCCCCTGACTGCCTAGAATGATATGTTAGTTCGAGTGGCCCATTTCTCTGTATTCTACTTTGCTACGCTTTGACATTTTTCAGTCAGGGTAATGCCACATTAATATCACAATTTCAGCGCATTTTGTTCGTGTGTCCCCCCCCCCCCCCCCCCCCTAAGGCGAGACATTGTTGAGGAAACCGCTAACTGGTAGCTGCTAGGTTGAGTGGCGAGTATGAGATTAATAGGCTAATCGACAAGTTAATAAGCCATTTAATCAATTAATTGGCTGATTTATCAATCTATTGGCTATTCGCTGATCCTACGAGTAGTGATCAATTGGCAAGTTAACTGGTTAATCGGATGAATTCTTAAACATGGGCGATATATATAACAAGTTGAAGTTAAACCTCAACAAAACTTCTAAACTGCTGGAACTAGTAAACACTTAACTGAACATATCTACACCCTGCTTCACTCTCATCAATGAATTTAGTAGGGCGCACGAAAAGTCACTTTGTCCTTGTAGAAATCACAACCACAGCGCTAGTTAACTGACACAACAAAAATCGACACCACCACCATGCTGTCGTACGAAGCAACAGAAAGCATTTTGAAAAATGATAAATGGAGCTTCTGAGTAAACTACAACCCAGCTATCCTGCACTGATATCCTCAGAAAAGAAATAAAAAATGTGCATGGATCCTACATTGAATGTGCGAGCAACCATATGATGAGACTTGGGTGAGCAATCTTCTGTCAAATGACAGGCCTGATGTCCCTGTACTTCTTAAGCGATGAGAGCTAGTGAGCTACCATGAATATCCTGTCATTTTTAGTTTGTCCAGCTAGCTGTCTGTTCTCAGTTGCATTTCAGCTCAGTTTCATTTTTTCTTTCAATTACTTGTTTTAGAGAGTTTTCAATGCAAGTTTCGTTTTGTAAGCACATATGTCAACGATGCACAGTTGGACCTCTGCTTCGCTCATACTGCTAGTGTTCTCGTGATCTTCAGTCATAGTTCTTCCCTATTTCTTTCCATCAGGCAATTTTCCGTTAGTTTGCACCTTTATAGCTTGTAACATTTGTTGCTGTAGTTTATTTTGATTTGAAATCAAAGTCCACTTGTGGTCCCTCAGTTCTTTGGTTTGCTCATTTTTGGTCCCTCAACTCTAAAATCGAACAGATTGCATCACAAACTCTCGAAACCAGCCATTTTTCATCCCTGCGGGGTTTTGCCGCCGAGTAAACCCGGTTTTGACCATCATGGAAATTTCCGTCATGTTTGGACGATCGAGAAGCATGCGGCAAAAAAAGGTAAATCTACTCTATGACGAACAGTATATACAAAAAAATAGCAAAAAAATAAAAAAAAATCTACATTTTTTTGTCATCGAAGATGCTCAGGTGCGCAAGGCGCACGCAAAATTTCCAGCTAAAATGACATCCGAGGAGCTCGTGGAAAAAAATAAAATAGCTTGCGTGTGCATGCCGCTTCGGGTGGTTTCCAAACCCTCGGATGTCATTTTAGCACGACAATTTGCATGCACCTTGCCCACCTGAGCATCTTTGATGCCAAAAAAATTCAAAAAAAATCAGATTTTTTTTGCTTTTTTTTTAATTTACTGTTCATCATAGAGTAGATTTTCTTTTTTTTTTTGCCGCGAGCTTCTCGAACATCCAAACATGACAAAAATTGCATGCACCTTGCGCATCTGAGTTATCTTCAATGTCATAAAATTTCAGATTTTTTTACTTTATTTTTGCTATTTTTTGAATTTACTGTTCATTGGAGCACTATTCACGTTGTGGTCAAAACCGGGTTGACTCGGTAGCGAACCGCGCAGGGACGAAAAATGGTTGGTTTCAAGAGTTTGTGGTGCAATCTGTCCGGTTTTAGAGTTGAGGGACCAAAACAGAGCAGACCGAAGAATCGAGGGACGAAAAGTGGACTTTTCTCCTTTAGGTTTGAGACATAAGTTGATATTCATATATGTAGTCTTTATTTGTTCACTAGTCATTATTTTTTCGTTCATTCTATTCTTATTTTTTTCAGTTAGCTCATCCCAAATTTAGTTCAGTTTGTGAATCTCGGCATTCACTTACCAGCTGTTCAAATGTTTCTTTCGTCAATCCTTATTTTTTGTATCATCAATGTCCTTTTCTTCAAGCATTTGTCTCCTTCTTCGATCTTTGCTCTTGCTTTCTTCATTTTTTCCCTATTTCCCTCTTTCTTCAGTCTCTCTTTGTTCAGTTTCTTCCTTCATTTCTTGCTCTGTTTCTTCAGTCTCTTTGTCTTGCCATTCTCAGTTTGTATCTCAACCTTGTCATTCTCAGTTGTTCCTTTCATTCTCCATTTTCTACGTTAGACAATCCGATAATACGCGTAAAATAGATAAAATCCAGTATCTAAATAGCCTATCCAATAAGCACCCTCTTAAGAGGTTTATTTTTTTAGGGTGCTTACGAGGTTTTTGGAACAAGGAGGGGTGCTATACTGTTTGCTACTTATGAGGACGTGCGTGTGTTGCGGTTCGGTTTGGTTTGATTTTTCGGTTCGGTTTGAGGACGTGCGTTTCTTTCGGTTCGATCGCGGCGAGAGGTTGGCGTCCATATGCATGACGCCAGCCAGCAGATGTTGGCGCAACTCATGAGGATTCCACGCCCGCACGCCTAGCTAGGTACTCCTAGGTACGTACGACCAGAACGATGACACCTCGACGGCGCAACTATATATACGTACGTACAGAAAATCAGTTTCGTGTGTCCGACTCCACCGATGCAACGGAAGCCTATATATATTGCAGTACGCCCGTGTATGTTACGTAGCCCTAGTACGTACGTACGGCTGTAGTTGATGATAGTCAATCAAACCTAGCGAAGCCTACGTGGATGACGACGCCGGTGCACTGGGCAGATCTCCCTGACGATCTACTCCACGTGCTCTTTGTTAAGGTCGGAGGCTTGCTCCACCGCGTCCGCTTCCGCGGTATGCAGGTCATGGCGAGCCGCCGCGATCACGGCCAGGCACGCCGCGCTGCCCACCCTGCCATGGCTCATCTTCAACAACGGCCGGGACGACAAGTGCAACATGAGGAGGGTATACTGCTCCGAGGACGACGGATTCCTACAATTCCCGCTGCCCAAACAGCTCCGAGGACAAGAGCTTTGCGGGAGCGCATGACGACGGCTGGGTCGCTGCGCTTGGCGATGACAAACAGCTTGCGATCGTGAACCTCTTCTCCGGCGCCGAGGTGCCTCTCCACGCAAAGGACATGACGTCATTCTACGCGTACGAGAAGGTTATATTCTCAGAGTCCCCCACCTCAAGTGGCTGCATCCTCGCCACCATCACCACCCGAGCTAGTGTGGCCATCTGCAGGATTGGTTGTCCGGCCAAAAGATGGACGGCAAAAATATTTAATGGGCCGAGGCTTGTCGACATTGTATTCTACAATGAAAAACTCTATGCCCTCACCGACTTGGAGGACCTGGTCAAATTCAAAATAGGTGTAAACAAAGATGGTCGGCCGGTGGTAACTGTCGAGCTGCATATGCAAATTGGTAGCCGACCTTTCAGGTCACCAACTAACATTGTTGAGCTGCATGGCAAGCTGGCTATGGTGGTGAAACATTGTTTTTATGACAACACCTACCGCAAGCGCTTCTTCTTTCATATTTTTGTGCTTGTTGACGAATCGACGAAAGAGAACACTCCCAAGTGGGAGGAGGTAACAACCTTGGGCGATTGCGCCTTGTTTTTTGGGAGAATGTGGAGCAAGGCGTTGTGTGTGCCGGCGGCTGGGTGCGGTGGGGTGCAAAGAAGTGCCATCTACGCCGACGATGTGACGTACTTGACGAGTTTCGACGGCCATGGTGATTGTGTATTTCCTATGGGAAACGAAACCAGTGAGCACGCCATCAAATTTGTAGGACCTTATTCATGTTGTCACGTTCCATGTGGCATGTGGGTTCTCCCTCCTGATTTCTAGCTGACCAAGAGTGGTCTAGAGTATCATTCTTTTTAATTTATTCCTTATTCACAAGGTATTGATAAAGGTCAATTTATACGATAAATTGGACCATAAAAAGTGTGCCATTAGATACAATATACATTGTCACATTTTATCTGGTGGTATATATGCCATACTCGCTATTAGTTTGCAGGATATTGTGTTCGTGATATATTAAAAATATTGAATTATCCATTCCGGGCTTACTCCTGCTGCTTAATTTATGTCTCTAGCATGTGCTTTCACAATGTGTTCGACTTGTCCATCCAGATTATTTCTTGTCGACCACCAGTCGTCCGGTGTAAATATTTTAGTTTTATGTGTTGGAGTTGTGTCGAATATAGTGTACAAGATAGGTTACAGTTGGACTTGTAATTGTATTGTGTTTAGATATGATATTGAGTCGTGTCCTAATAGGACACTTGTATCCTAGGTCTCTCATATATAGTGGGGGTAGACACACGATGTAACATATGCCAACATCAGGGCCGTCTCCAGAAATTTGGGGGCCCGGGACGAAATACAAAATAGGGTCCTAAAATTTTGAAATTCGTATAACTAAAAAAGTATCCAAGGAATATCTCATATTGCACTGGCCAAATAATACCTCCTAGCTATCCAAGGAACACCTCATGCCACAGTATATATGTAAATTTGCTCGACTGCACAATATATGTAGAACTGGAACTCGATGGTTAACAATCGAACCAAATAGATTAAACATGACAAAAAGATACAAATAATAATAGGGGGTACAAAAGAATACCAAATCAATAGTTTGCTTCATCCATTCCCCCCATATGTGTAGAAACTCCATACATGCAGGTCACGAATGAAAATATGTCTTCATCTTATTTTTGCTGTAGCATGAAATAAAATTGATATAAAAATGCATCAATTCGGGTTTCATCCATACATGCACACATTTTTTAGTTCTAAATTACTCTGTAGTTAATTGTTCAAAGACATCAGTTTATAAATCAACACATACAACATGTCAGTTCAAACTTCCAATTGTTCTCTGCCTCTCTCGGTCCAAAAAATCACTAAATTACTCATTGATTAGTTGCCGAGGCGACGAGCAGCACCTGTGTTTCTCGTCTTTGGAGGGGCAGCAAGTCTTCGGAGTAGAGGAGACAAGGCCAGCGCCCGGCGACCAGGTGGAGGACACGGGAATCACTACCGCTAGTGCAAGCACGGATTAGCTAGTAGGCGGAGGTAGACTGGGGGAGAGCGGCCGGCGGCGGCGATCTGCAGAAGACCAACGCTGGTTTATTCATTGCACGGTGGCATGGGAGATCGCGAGAGAGGCGGCGCGCGTAGGGGAGCGGGGAGCTGGGAAGGGTCACGGGCTCACGGCCCTAGGGCTCAAGCTGGAGCGGGCGCGGCACATGCAGTTTAGTACTTCGCATTTTTCTTCAATCAGGGGCCCCACAATTTTGGGGGCCCTGTGCGGTCGGCCACTTTGGCCCCCCTCATCGACGGGCCTGGCCAACATAATAGCACAGGAGCCGGCGGCGTGTGCAGGCGCCCGGATGGCCGGTGTGAGGTATTGTGACGGTGTCACGGGGAGGAGTGCCCGTAGTCAGGCTCCGGGGATGTAGCCATATCGGTGAACCTCGTTAACAAATCTCGGTGTCATGCTCGTGTGATTGCTTGGTCCTCGGATGATCGACGGTATGCCTCGGATTTATTCTAACAAGTGGTATCATGAGCTAGGTTGTTCGGAGATCGCGGATTTTTGATTTAGAGGAAGGATCGAAACTGAGATGCAGCCGGCCATCGGTGTGGTTCTCAGCGTGATCGGAAAAAAGCAATCAGAAGAGTTACGCTGAATGATCTCGGCGAGTTGCGGCGATCAACAACAGGCGAGTATACGCGTGGCCGTGGCTGCGGGGCGCGGCAGCGGAACGCGTGCGCACGCGGGATGTGCGGCAATCGATCAGATGTATCGCGGTGGATCGGGCGAGCATCAGGGAGCGCAAGTACGTGCTCGTGGGATCGTCTGGCAAGCTGGGAGGCTGGCCTTGTGCAGGCCAAGGCCCACGTGTGGGCACTATGAAGCAGATGGGCCAGCTGGATGCGTGCAGTCGAACTGAGATTTGTTTTGGACAAAAAGAGGACCGAGTCCTCATGTACGTCACGGCAACAGGTTGATTTGACCGGAAGGAAAATCCATCAGGCTGCTGCCAATGTGACTTCCAGGAAACAGCGCCATCACCAAGTGTAAAAACATAAGTCTTGCAAGCAGACCATCTTAACGAGGTCAACTATGGAAGCAGAACTCACAGCATTAGACACTGCCACTGTTGAAGCAGAGTGGCTTCGTGAACTCTTGATGGACTTACCTATAGTTGAAAAACCAATACCCCCTATCCTGATGAACTGTGATAATCAAACTGTGATCGTCAAGATAAAAAGTTCTAAGGACAATATGAAGTCCTCAAGGCATGTGAAGAGGAGACTAAAATCTGTCAGAAAATTGAGGAACTCCGGAGTTATTACGTTGGATTATATCCAAACATCGAAAAACTTGGCAGATCCCTTCACAAAGGGTCTATCACGTAATGTGATAGATAATGCATCGATGGAGATGGGTTTGAGACCCACCGCATGAGTTGTCCATAGTGGTAACCCACTCTATGTGATCGGAGATCCCGTGAAGTAGAAGTGGGAGACAAACTGTTGGTCGGCTGGGAGGAGAGTATCCCTATATTAATTATCCCACTCCGTGAAGATGCAATACTCTCCTGATCTGCATGGCAGGTTGATACTTATCTTAATATGTACAAGTGGCTTATTCGAGTAAGCATAGATGTTGTCCTGCAGAACATCTTCTGAGGAACACACCTATATGAATTTGACTGTTAACGTCGCAGTCTGTGAGAATTGAGTGTTCTCTAATAAATTCATGAAAGGCCCTAGAGTATGACGTATACGCTCCACCCGCGGGGAAGCCTTGCGGCAGCCCAGTATCGGTCAAGAATTTGTGTGAAACTAGTTTCACAGAAAACTTGTAGTTCAAGGCATAGTCCACTATTCAAGTTGTGATCTAGTGTAGCATAAATTTCTAAGTGGAAGTTCATCTTCACAGTCTCCACTAAGCACCGATATATAAAACAATGTTTTGGAACTAAATGATGAGATGTACCAATGAGACTTTGTGGGGGATTGTTGGAATTTTGTTAGTAGGCCTTTGGCCCAAAGCCCAACTAAAATTCTGAAATTCTCTTGGCCCATTCATGCACACATGTGAGTGGAGTGAGTGAGGCTAAAGTTTAGTCCCACCCCGGAAGTTGAGAGAGAGTGGCACCTCTTTATAAGGTGAGCTCTTCTACCACTTGTATGAGCATGAGAAGAGGAGACCTACACGCGCGCTCCTCCTCCTCGCTCGCCTCGCCAGGCCACGCCTCGCCTCGTCACGACGCGCCGCGGGTTGCGGGATTGAGCCGAGCCGAGGACAGAGCTATGCACGTTGTCTATATTTTTGCTGCATGGGAAAATTAATGAGTCATTAATTAATAATTAATGGATGCGTTAATTACTGAACCGTTCTCGATTCTTTTGGATCGTGACGACTCGAACGTGGGGTTTACTCCCACAACCTACCCGGCCCGCACTATATTGTCAGGCAGATGTCTACCCTAGCCGCCGCCGCTTCGTATGGTTTCCCACCACCGTTCCAGATCATTGCGCTGCCAAGCAAGTCTTCTCCATCCCTCCTTCCGGCGTGCACTGCGAGAAGGGACAGCAGGCCTCCGGAACCCCGCCTCTCGTGATCCTGTACGGGAGAGGGGCGATCACGTTTTTGGGGAGCGCACTCGCGCGACTGCTGGCAGTGACGACTTCGCGAACGACGACTAATTCCCCGACCTTAGCAACCTCGTCCTCGACGACATGGGCGACAACGTCAACGCCGGCGGTGCTGCACCCGCTGCACCGTATGTGATTCTATCCTTCCTGTTCGAGATCGTGGTAGAATTCATGCTTCTAGTATGTGCCCTAGATGTGATATGTTCATCTGCTATGCTAGTTCGCATGATTAGTTTAATCTCTGCTGCTGTGGTCATGATTTATCTTCTTTTTATTCAGATTAAATCTCGTAGTAATTTGCTCATATTTCCAACAATCCAAAAACCTGATTATAGGCAATTTACTCCGAGTGGTTTTGCTGCGCATCTGAAGCCGCCTGCCTTTAAGGGGGCGCAATATAAGAGGTGGCGCACGAGAGAAGTCTACTGGTTTTAGACCATGGGCTGCTATGATGGCACCAAGGGCAAGCCTGAGGGCGATCTTAATCCAGCACAGCTGGAAGCTTTTGAGAATATCGATACCCTCTTTAAAGGCGCTCTTCTGAGTGTTCTTGATGACTCCATTGTGGATTCGTATATGTCGTTTGACAACGGCTAGGACATGTGGACTGCGTTCGAGGCCAAGTTTGGTGCCTCGGACGCCGGCAACGAGTTGTACGTCATGGAGCAATTCTATGACTACAAGATGACTGATGAGCGCCCTGTTGTACAGCAGGCTCATGAGATACAGTCGATCGCAAAAGAACTTGAGTACTTCAAGTGTGTGTTGCCGGACAAATTTGTTGCCGGAGGCATCATTGCCAAGCTTCCACCTTCGTGGAACAATTTTGCTACTTCCCTGAAACACAAGAGACAGGAGTTTTCCGTTGCGGATCTCATTGGTACTCTTGATGTTGAAGAGAAGGCGAGAGCAAAGGACACACATGCTCGAGTTGCTGAGGGAGGTTCTAGTGCCCACATGGTACAGAAGAAGAACTCCCAGCCCAACAAGTTCAAAAACAATAAGAACAAAACTCAGGGCAAAGGCAAGTTTGATACAAAGAACAAGCCATCACATTCTACCAACTTCAAGAAGAATTCTCATAAGAAGGGGAAGGGACTTTGCCATGTCTGCGGTGATCCTAATCACTGGACTCCGAAGTGTCCTAACCGCTTTGAGGAGCGCGAACATGAGAAGAGCGGCAAGTCCGCTAATGTTGTCATCGGTGATACTGATATGAAGGAATCAGGGTACGGTATTTTTCCTACCATCCTTTTAGTATTTCAATCCCCTGATTGGTTAATTAACACCGGTGCCAATGTACATGTTTGTGCTAACGCCTCCATGTTTTCTTCTTACCAGGCAACAGGGACTTCACCCGTGCTGATGGGGAACGGGTCACATGCCATCATTCGAGGTGTTGGTACGGTCGATCTGAAGTTTACTTCGGGAAAGACTGTGCGTCTGAAGGATGTTCATCATGTGCCGTCCATCAATAAAAATCTTGTTAGCGGTTCCCGTTTATGTCGAGATGGTTTTAAGTTGGTTTTCGAATCCAATAAAATTGTAATTTCTAAGTGTGGACAATTTGTTGGAAAAGGCTATGAGTGCGGAGGCTTGTTCCGCCTATCTTTGTCAGATATTTGCACTAAAGTTATTAATAATGTTTGCCACAATAATGAGTCTGATATTTGGCATTCATGACTCTATCATATTAACTTTGGTTGCATGACGCGGTTAGCCAATATGAATTTAATTCCAAAAATCTCTACTGTCAAAGGCTCCAAGTGCCAAGTATGTGTGCAAGCTAAGCAACCTCGCAAGTCCCATAAGACTGCAGAGGCAAGAGACTTGGCGCCACTAGAGCTTATACATTCTGATCTTTGTGAGATGAATGGCGTGTTGACAAAAGGTGGAAAGAGATACTTCATGACGTTGATTGATGACTCCACTAGATATTGTTATGTGTATCTTCTGAAATCAAAAGATGAGGCTTTGACTTTGTTTAAAAACTATAAAGCTGAGGCAGAGAACCAACTTGATCGAAAAATTAAACGGCTTAGGTCCGATCATGGTGGAGAGTATTTTTCCAATGAATTTGATCTGCTTTGTGCGGAACATGGTATAATCCATGAGAGGACGCTTCCTTACTCACCCCAGTCAAATGGGGTAGCCGAAAGAAAGAACCGAACTCTAACTGATATGGTTAACACCATGTTAGACACTTCGGGTCTATCCAAGGAATGGTGGGGGGAGGCACTAATGACTGCGTGTCATGTCCTAAACCGAGTTTCCACAAAGCATAAGACCATGACTCCATTTGAGGAATGGGAAAGGAAAAGGTTGAAACTCTCTTACCTATGTACTTGGGGTTGTTTGGCGAAAGTCAATATACCAATTCCCAAGAAGCGCAAGCTTGGACCAAAAACCGTGGATTGTGTTCTTCTGGGCTATGCTTTTCATAGCATCGGCTATAGATTTTTGATAATAAAATCTGAGGTATCCGACATGCATGTTGGTACAATTATGGAATCAAATGATGCAACTTTCTTTGAGGACATATTTCCTATGAAGGATATGTCGAGTTCATCAAATCAGGAGATACCTACTCCATCTAGTGAGGAATTCACTGTAATTCCTGAACCCACCATTGCGACGGAACACGTTGAGAATCCTGTTGAGGGTAACAATGGAACTCCTGTGAGGAGTAAGAGACAGAGGACTGCAAAGTCTTTTGGTGATGATTTCATTGTGTACCTCATGGATGACACACCCAGGACTATTTCAGAAGCCTATGCATCTCCTGATGCTGACTACTGGAAGGAAGCTGTACGTAGCGAGATGGATTCCATCTTAGCTAACGGTACCTGGGAGATCACTGACCGTCCTTATGGGTGCAAACCTGTAGGATGTAAGTAGGTGTTCAAGAAGAAGCTTAGACCTGATGGTACGATTGAAAAGTACAAAGCACGGCTTGTGGCCAAGGGTTATACCCAGAAAGAAGGTGAAGACTTCTTTGATACTTACTCACCCGTGGCTAGACTGGCCACAATTCGGGTGCTACTATCACTGGCTGCCTCACATGTGTGCATGAATGGGCTAAGAGAATTTCAGAATTTTAGTTGGGCTTTGGGCCAAAGGCCTACTAGCAAAATTCCAACATGGGTTATGGCAGATACGGTTGAAAGATTGTGGGCACAACGGAGATGCTTGAAGGTGTTGCGGGAAATCATGTGAGCTAAGATGGAATTATCATGAGATGGATGGAAATTCACGGAAGATGATTTGGGAGCCTCGAAGCGTGTCGTTGCAGTCCAACAAGTTCCACTAGGTCAGGCTGGACAGTTTGATGGATCGACGCAAATCGGTTGGTACAGAAGACGGTGGTGAGATTAGCGGCGACGCCATAGGAGCGTGATGCTGATGGTGACCGACTTCTGGGCATGGACACATGTGGCGCAGGCCCCGATGGTTTGTGTGGCTTCGTCAAGACTATGGCGCGGGGTTGATTCAAGACGGTGCACATGAGAGCTTGGAGTCGACGGGGCGCGGGGTGACACGTACAACCACCATGGAGTCATGTTGAAGGTGGAGCTGGATTGAGGGGCTACGGCGTAAGTGCACAGAGAGTCGAAGCCTATTCAGCAAGAAAAAAAAAGCGAGTGACATGCAGTTCGGACTGGAGCCCAGTGGTCTGATGGAAGCGTGAAACTCGTCATCGGTCGGTGATAATCGGTGATACTCTGCAGTGGGGGTTGAGTGGTGTGGGTTTGCGACCCTTGAGACTCGACCGGGACAGCGGAGGCTCAACGCGGTAATAGCGGCGAGGTGTGCGGTTAGCACGGGGGTGCATGGAGACGGACCAGGGCTCTGGTGGTCATACATGTGATGAGACAACTGTGAATTTGACTCGGGATGACTACAAGCGACGGTGAAATTCCTTCAAGTTTCAGACAGGCGGTCAAGAAAGGAGCGGTGATGTTGAGTTCAGGTAACTCTTATGTGTGACACCCAATATGTGAGTTGTTCACTTTCACGCAGGTCAGTGATTTGTGTGTGATGGTGTTGGACTGATACTCTGGAAGTTGGGAGCGCAAACTAGAGTAATGTGGAACTTAATTTCACTCGAGTGTTGACTGTGGTCAAGAAAAGAAGGAACTACAAGTTGCAGGTGGAGTCATATGGAGTCTTTGGAGTACCAGCGATACTCATGGGATAAGCTCAAGTCCAATGTACATGGAAGTTTGACGCATGGACAAATCCAGGGTCATGGAGTATATTCGCCAAGATGGAGTTTGTTGGAGTTGTCTCGAATATAGTGTAGAAGATAGGTTACAGTTGGACTTGTAGTTGTATTGTGTTTAGATAGGATATGAAGTCGTGTCCTAATAGGACACATGTAGGGGTAGACACACGATGTAACCTATGCCAACATAATAGCACAGGCGCACAAGGGGGAGCCGGCGGTGCGTGCCGGCGCCCGGGTGGCCGGTGTGCGGTATTGTGACGGTGTCACGTGGAGGAGCGCCCGTATTAGGCCCCGGGGATGTAGCCATATCGGTAAACCTCGTTAACAAGTCTCGATATCGTGCTTGTGTGATTGCTTGGTCCTCAGATAATCGATCATATGCCTCGGATTTATTCTAACATTACGGTAAACTGACATCCACACCAATGATTCTAGAATAGTTGTGAAGTGCATACTTATTCATTACTATATGACATCAGGCATTATTAATTTGACTTGTTCACAAATTAACCACCCAGCAGTAGATGGGAAATTACGTATGTTGACATGTGATTAATTAGTTCCACTGTCGAGTAAATCATCAGGGACATGCAGGCAAGCTCTGTCGAATCGAAACACAACAGGGCCGTTGTTGGAGGGGGCTTCGAACCTGAGCACAACAAAAGTCTTGTTGCAAAGGGATGAGATCGGATGACTGTTATGCTCTCGATCCAATGGTTGCTGAGCCGGTCCTCACCGATCCAACGCATAGCGTCCGTAAAAAAAAAGAGCACCGAAAAGGGCACGCACAGACTAGACTACGCCATGCAATGCAGTGCAAACCCGGCTCGCACACAAGCAATGCAACTACACCAGTTGTACGTAGAGAAATAAACTTAGCTGGATTATGGAAACAAAATAACCTGACCATAAAAGCAACCGACCATATCATCTAAGGCAAGATAGTTTTTCTTTTCGGGAAAACTTTCGATCTACTCCCTCCGGCCCATAATATAACAATGTTTTTTACACTATAGTGTTAAAAACGTTGTTATATTATGTGCCGGAGGGAGTATTTATCATCTGTCAAGGTAGTGTAAAAAACATTAAAGTAAAAATTACATCGAGATTAAGCTGTAGTTGGAAGTCATGGACACCCCACGACGGGCTTGTGCGGCTTCCGTCGTGCCCTACGATCCACTGGTGTCACCGTGTGCATGCAACCAATTTTGCCATGTCCGCCCTGTGAACTCCGTCGCTCGTCCAGACATCAGCTTAATTCCTACCCCGTCCTGTTGAATGACACAATGAACAAGAATAAATGGTGTGGCAAGGGGCACCTTTGCATGTTGAGGACGCACACCTAACCGCCGCCTCCAAAAACCCTAGCTTTCTGCCTCCCACCGGCGCTGGCGCCAGTCCATCCCGTCTCCGGTGGCCCTATGACCATGGAGGCGGAGTGGATCTCGGCCCTTGCCGGTGGGAGGGCTTCATTTTTAAATCTTTTTTCAAGCTTTGTTAGGGTTTGTGTCCTTCTCAGAAAGGCGAGACGGTGGCGGCTCCCTGAAGATGGAATAAAAGTCTCCCTGCCTAGCCTCCGATGATGCGTCTTGCATCGTTGGTGGATGTGTGGAGTTGTGTCTCCGGCGGATCTGCCTTTGGTGGATTTGCTCGGATCTGTTCGTCGTTCGTCTTCGTTCATGTGTTTTCAGGTTGGATCTTTTTGATCTACACTCTTCATCCGCGGCGGTTGCTGTTCTGGTGCATTGGTTCTACGGGGCCTTAGCATGACGACTTCCCGACTGTCTACTACAATAAGGTTTGTCCGGCTCCGGTGAAGGAGGGGCGATGACAGCGGCGCGCCTTCGGCTCGCTTCAGTGCTTATAGTCGTCGCTAGGTGGTCTATGGATCTGAATGTAATTTTTATTATTTCTAGTGTTCGTTGTACTACCATGATTTAAGATGAATAGATTGAAAGTTTTTCCCGAAAAAAAAGAATGACACAATGAACAAGCCTGTTAATTGTTAGACGACCATGTACCATCAACGACAAATAATAACAAAAAAAAAAATAAGTGTAATTCAACGAGTTTTACCTTTCTTTGGAAACATCCAACAAGCTCAAAGGTCGTCGCAAGTTTGAGGTCAAGGATGGAAGCGGCTCGTTAACTTAGATCTACATATATTAGCCATTCAAGAGATGGAGAGAACAAAAAGGCGCGAGAGAGAGAGAGAGAGAGTGCACATACTACCTAACGATCGAGCAACTCGCCTATGAAATTTAAACCCAAATTGACATGCATCCGTACAACAAACCCGAAAATTTAGTGCAAATGGGCGACATATGCGAAGCCCGTGTAAATTCACGACTAGACTTGTGACCAGGACGAGCCGTCATTAGCAAATATTACAAGTCTAAGGTTTATCTTTGTGGTTTTGGTAGCTTGGCTGGAATGAATCCTACTCATACGACTTGTACTTTTGACGGAACCTCTATACGTGCTTTGTGACGTTATGTTTTTGTTTCTATTTCTTTTTTTTTGAAGTTCAACACGTCCTCTATTTATTCATGGTAGGCAGGGATCTCTGCCGATATAATCTCCAGGATACAATCAGGTGGCTCATGTAGCCAAACCTGACACAAATCATTCATCATACCTACCTTAGCTAAGCTATGAGCTGCACCATTTGCAGTCCTTCTAACCCAGCTCACCTTCCATCGTTGGCGAGACTCCAGCAGCAGTTTAACTTCCTCAATCAGCGGCCCCAGTGTGGACAAGTCTCTTTCTTTACTCTGAAGCTTCGACACAATTTCTTTACAGTCTGTCTCAATGTGCAGATCGGTGGCATTCACTTCATCTGCCAGCAGTACAGCACGCCGGCAAGCCTGAAGCTCCATCTTTGCCGGGTCTACGGACTGATGGAAAGAGTGGCAGGCTCCCCCTAGATAAGCCCCTGCGTCGTTTCTGAAGACCACTCCCACGCCTCCTTTGTCTCCATTTTTCGATGCGGCTCCATCAATATTCGCTTTTATCCATCCCAGATCCGGCGGCTCCCACTTCTGTATTAGGTTCAGCTTTGCACTTTTACTCTTGCGGCCATGGATGTTCTGCCATTCTTCCATAACCTTTACCACTGACCGCGCTATATCAGCCGGTTCTTCTATCCTTTTGCCATCCCGCGCATTATTCCTCGCCAGCCATAGCCCGTATACACCTTGAACCATAACTGCTTTCTCATCATCAGATGCTTCGGCAAACCAAGTCAGCAGCCATCTTGCCAGAGCACTCTGGGAGCTAGCGGACACCGGTGGGATCGCCACCGGAACTCCCAATTCCGAGTGCATGACATTCCAGAACTTTGCTGAGTGATGACAACCCCAAAACCTGTGGTAGTTTGTTTCCTCACGACCACAGGCGACGCAAAATACCCCAGCTTTAATTCTCCTCCTATGAAGCTCCGAGCCTACTGCCAGACCATTCCGAATCAAACGCCATGTGTGTGTTTTAACCTTGCCAGGAGCTACTGTATCCCACAAACTTAACCAGGATTTGTGATCTGCCACCGACGACGATGATTCCGGCCGTCCGGACTTGAGTCGTTTTTGTGTCATACGTAGGTGGTAAGCGGACCGGACGGTGAACGTACCATTTTTTGTGTAATTCCATGCCAAGTAGTCCTCCATGCCTGCAGGCCCTCCTACTGTGATCTGCAATATTTCATTTGCTTCATCCGAAGGGAACATCCGTTGAACTTTGCTTACATCCCATGAACGGCCCAGGTGATCCAGCAGATCACTAACACGGTTAATCCCATGTACGTAGTCCTGGCCCAGTGGCTTCAGGCTACCTTTCCTTGGGATCCAATTGTCATGATGTATCCTAATTCTTGACCCATCACCGATCCTCCAGATTAGTCCTTCTAGCACAAGATTTCGGCCATGCAGAATACTTTTGAAAGTGAAAGATCCTCCTCCTGGACATGTAGCGTTTAGAATTGATCCATCACTGAAATATTTAGCTTTTAGTACCCTCGCACAGAGCGACGATGGAACCTGCAAAATACGCCAAGCCTGCTTCGCTAGCAGGGCTTGGTTGAATGCTTCCGGATCACGAAACCCAAGGCCTCCTTCATGCTTCCTAGTGCACATCTTGTCCCATGCAATCCAGTGCACCTTCCTTTCACCATTCACTGCACCCCACCAGAAGTTCGAAGAGATCGATGACAGGTTCCCGCACATTTTCTTCGTGAGTTGAAAACAGCTCATGGTGAATGTTGGTGTGGATTGGAGACCAGATTTAATTAGTACCTCCCTCGCTGTGTTGGAGAGGCCTTGTCCCTTCTGTTGGGGAACGTAGCAACGAGAGGGGAGAGTATGATCTACGTACCCTTGTAGATCTCAACGGAAGCGTTGACACAACGTGGAGGAAGTAGTTGTACGTCTTCCCGATCCGACCGATCCAAGCACCGTTACTCCGGCACCTCCGAGTTCTTTAGCACACGTACAGCTCGATGACGCTCCCCGGGCTCCGATCCAGCAAAGCTTCGGGGATGAGTTCCGTCAGCACGACGGCGTGGTGACGATGATGATGTTCTACCGACGCAGGGCTTCGCCTAAGCACTACAATGATATGACCGAGGTGGAATATGGTGGAGGGGGCACCGCACACGGCTAAGGAACGATCACGAAGATCAACTTGTGTGTTCCAGGGTGCCCCCTGCCTCCGTATATAAAGGATCCAAGGGGGGGTGCGGCCGGCCCTAGAGGAGGCGCGCAGGAGGAGTCCTACTCCCACCGGGAGTAGGACTCCCCTCCCTTTCCTTGTCCAAGTAGGAGAGAGGGAAGGAGAGAAGGAAAAGGGGGGGCGCCGCCCCTGCCTCCTTGTCCAATTCGGACTAGGGGGAGAGGGGGCGCGCGGCCTGCCTTGGCAGCCCCTTCCTCTTCTCCACTTTAGGCCCATGAGGCCCATTAACCCCCCGGGGGTTCCGGTAACCCCCCGGTGCTCCGGTTTTATCCGAAACTCCTCCGGAACACTTCCGGTGTCCGAATATAGTCGTCCAATATATCAATCTTTATGTCTCGACCATTTCAAGACTCCTCGTCATGTCCGTGATCATATCCGGGACTCCGAACTAACTTCGGTACATCAAAAATGCATAAACTCATAATAACTGTCATCGTAACTTTAAGCGTGCGGACCCTACGGTTCGAGAACAATGTAGACATGACCGAGACACGTCTCCGGTCAATAACCAATAGCGGGACCTGGATGCCCATATTGGCTCCTACATATTCTACGAAGATCTTTATCGGTCAGACCGCATAACAACATACATTGTTCCTTTTGTCATCGGTATGTTACTTGCCCGAGATTCGATCGTCGGTATCCAATACCTAGTTCAATCTCGTTACCGGCAAGTCTCTTTACTCGTTCCGTAATACATCATCTCACAACTAACACATTAGTTGTAATGCTTGCAAGGCTTATGTGATGTGCATTACAGAGAGGGCCCAGAGATACCTCTCCGACAATCGGAGTGACAAATCCTAATCTCAAAATACGCCAACCCAACATGTACCTTTGGAGACACCTGTAGAGCTCCTTTATAATCACCCAGTTACGTTGTGACGTTTGGTAGCACACAAAGTGTTCCTCCGGCAAACGGGAGTTGCATAATCTCATAGTCATAGAAACATGTATAAGTCATGAAGAAAGCAATAGCAACATACTAAACGATCGGGTGCTAAGCTAATGGAATGGGTCATGTCAATCACATCATTCAACTAATGATGTGATCCCATTAATCAAATAACAACTTCTTTGTCTATGGTTAGGAAACATAACCATCTTTGATTAACGAGCTAGTCAAGTAGAGGCATACTAGTGACACTCTGTTTGTCTATGTATTCACACATGTATTATGTTTCCGGTTAATACAATTCTAGCATGAATAATAAACATTTATCATGATATAAGGAAAAAAATAATAACTTTATTATTGCCTCTAGGGCATATTTCCTTCAGTCTCCCACTTGCACTAGAGTCAATAATCTAGATTACACAGTAATGATTCTAACACCCATGGAGTCTTGGTGCTGATCATGTTTTGCTCGTGGAAGAGGCTTAGTCAATGGTTCTGCTACATTCAGATCCGTATGTATCTTGCAAATCTCTATGTCTCCCACCTGGACTAGATCCCGGATGGAATTGAAGCGTCTCTTGATGTGTTTGGTTCTCTTGTGAAATCTGGATTCCTTTGCCAAGGCAATTGCACCAGTATTGTCACAAAAGATTTTCATTGGACCCGATGCACTAGGTATGACACCTAGATCGGATATGAACTCCTTCATCCAGACTCCTTCATTTGCTGCTTCTGAAGCAGCTATGTACTCCGCTTCACATGTAGATCCCGCTACGACGCTTTGTTTAGAACTGCACCAACTGACAGCTCCACCGTTTAATGTAAACACGTATCCGGTTTGCGATTTAGAATCGTCCGGATCAGTGTCAAAGCTTGCATCAACGTAACCTTTTACGATGAGCTCTTTGTCACCTCCATATATGAGAAACATATCCTTAGTCCTTTTCAGGTATTTCAGGATGTTCTTGACCGCTGTCCAGTGATCCACTCCTGGATTACTTTGGTACCTCCCTGCTAGACTTATAGCAAGGCACACATCAGGTCTGGTACACAGCATTGCATACATGATAGAGTCTATGGCTGAAGCATAGGGAACATCTTTCATTTTCTCTCTATCTTCTGCAGTGGTCGGGCTTTGAGTCTTACTCAATTTCACACCTTGTAACACAGGCAAGAACCCTTTCTTTGCTTGATCCATTTTGAATTTTTTTCAAAACTTTGTCAAGGTATGTGCTTTGTGAAAGTCCAATTAAGCGTCTTGATCTATCTATATAGATCTTAATGCCTAATATGTAAGCAGCTTCACCGAGGTCTTTCATTGAAAAACTCTTATTCAAGTATCCCTTTATGCTATCCAGAAATTCTGTATCATTTCCAATCAGTAATATGTCATCCACATATAATATCGGAAATGCTACAGAGCTCCCACTCATTTTCTTGTAAATACAGGCTTCTCCAAAAGTCTGTATAAAACCAAATGCTTTGATCACACTATCAAAGCGTTTATTCCAACTCCGAGAGGCTTGCACCAGTCCATAAATGGATCGCTGGAGCTTGCACACTTTGTTAGCTCCCTTTGGATCGACAAAACCTTCTGGTTGCATCAGATACAACTCTTCTTCCAGAAATCCATTCAGGAATGCAGTTTTGACATCCATCTGCCAAATTTCAAAATCATAAAATGCGGAAATTGCTAACATGATTCGGACAGACTTAAGCATCGCTACGGGTGAGAAGGTCTCATCGTAGTCAATCCCTTGAACTTGCCAAAAACCTTTTGCGACAAGTCAAGCTTTGTAGATAGTAATATTACCGTCAGCGTCAATCTTCTTCTTGAAGATCCATTTATTCTCAATTGCTTGCCGATCATCGGGCAAGTCAACCAAAGTCCATACTTTGTTCTCATACATGGATTCCATCTCAGATTTCATGGCTTCAAGCCATTTTGCGGAATCTGGGCTCACCATCGCTTCTTCATAGTTCGTAGGTTCATCATGATCTGGTAGCATGACTTCCAGAACAGGATTACCGTACCACTCTGGCGCGGATCTCTCTCTGGTTGATCTACGAGGTTCAGTAGTATCTTGTTCTGAAGTTTCATGATCATCATCATTAGCTTCCTCACTAACTGGTGTAGGTGTCACTGAAACAGTTTTCTGCGATGTACTACTTTCCAGTAAGGGAGCAGGTACAGTTACCTCGTCAAGTTCTACTTTCCTCCCACTCACTTCTTTCGAGAGAAACTCCTTCTCCAGAAAGTTTCCGAATTTAGCAACAAAAGTCTTGCCTTCGGATCTGTGATAGAAGGTGTATCCAATAGTTTCCTTTGGATATCCTATGAAGACACATTTCTCTGATTTGGGTTCGAGCTTATCAGGTTGAAGTTTTTTCACATAAGCATCGCAGCCCCAAACTTTCAGAAACGACAACTTTGGTTTCTTGCCAAACCATAGTTCATAAGGCGTCGTCTCAACGGATTTTGATGGTGCCCTATTTAACGTGAATGCGGCCGTCTCTAGAGCGTATCCCCAAAACGATGGCGGTAAATCAGTAAGAGACATCATAGATCGCACCATATCCAGTAAAATACGATTACAACGTTCGGACACACCATTACGCTGTGGTGTTCCGGGTGGCGTGAGTTGCGAAACTATTCCGCATTGCTTCAAATGTACACCAAACTCGTAACTCAAATATTCTCCTCCACGATCAGATCGTAGAAACTTTATTTTCTTGTTACGATGATTTTCAACTTCACTCTGAAATTCTTTGAACTTTTCAAATGTTTCAGACTTATGTTTCATTAAGTAAATATACCCATATCTGCTTAAGTCATCTGTGAAGGTGAGAAAATAACGATATCCGCCACGAGCCTCAATATTCATCGGACCACATACATCTGCATGTATGATTTCCAATAAATCTGTTGCTCTCTCCGTAGTACCGGAGAACGGTGTTTTAGTCATCTTGCCCATGAGGCACGGTTCGCAAGTACCAAGTGATTCATAATCAAGTGGTTCCAAAAGTCCATCAGTATGGAGTTTCTTCATGCGCTTTACACCGATATGACCTAAACGGTAGTGCCACAAATAAGTTACACCATCATTATTAACTCTGTATCTTTTGGCTTCAACTTTATGAATATGTGTATCACTACTATCGAGATTCAATAAGAATAGATCAGTCTTCAAGGGTGCATGACCATAAAAGATATTACTCATATAAATAGAACAACCATTATTCTCTGATTTAAATGAATAACCATCTCGCATTAAACAAGATCCAGATATAATGTTCATGCTCAACGCTGGCACCAAATAACAATTATTTAGGTCTAATACTAATCCCGAAGGTAGATGTAGAGGTAGCGTGCCGACCGCGATCACATTGACTTTGGAACCGTTTCCCACGCGCATCGTCACCTCGTCCTTAGCCAATCTTCGCTTAATCCGTAGTGCCTGTTTCGAGTTGCAAATATTAGCAACAGAACCAGTATCAAATACCCAGGTGCTACTGCGAGCATTAGTAAGGTACACATCAATAACATGTATATCGCATATACCTTTGTTCACCTTCCCATCCTTCTTATCCGCCAAATACTTGGGGCAGTTCCGCTTCCAGTGACCAGTCTTCTTGTAGTAGAAGCACTCAGTTTCAGGCTTAGGTCTAGACTTGGGTTTCTTCTCTTAAGCAGCAACTTGCCTGCCGTTCTTCTTGAAGTTCCCCTTCTTCTTCCCTTTGCCCTTTTTTTTGAAACTAGTGGTCTTGTTGACCATCAACACTTGATGCTCCTTTTTGATTTCTACCTCCGCAGCTTTCAGCATTGCGAAGAGCTCGGGAATAGTCTTATTCATCCCTTACATATTATAGTTCATCACGAAGCTCTTGTAGCTTGGTGGCAGTGATTGGAGAATTCTGTCAATGACGCAGTCATCTGGAAGATTAACTCCCAATTGAATCAAGTGATTATTATACCCAGACATTTTGAGTATATGCTCACTGACAGAACTGTTCTCCTCCATCTTGCAGCTATAGAACTTATTGGAGACTTCATATCTCTCAATCCGGGCATTTGCTTGAAATATTAACTTCAACTCCTGGAACATCTCATATGCTCCATGACGTTCAAAACGTCGTTGAAGTCCTGATTCTAAGCCGTAAAGCATGGCACACTGAACTATCGAGTAGTCATCAGCTTTGCTCTGCCAGATGTTCATAACATCTTGTGTTGCTCCAGCAGCAGGCCTGGCACCCAGCGGTGCTTCCAGGACGTAATTCTTCTGTGCAGCAATGAGGATAATCCTCAAGTTACGGACCCAGTCCGTGTAATTGCTACCATCATCTTTCAACTTTGCTTTCTCAAGGAACGCATTAAAATTCAACGGAACAACCGCACGAGCCATCTATCTACAATCAAACATAAACAAGCAAGATACTATCAGGTACTAAGTTTCATGATAAATTTAGGTTCAATTAATTCACTTAAAAAACTCCCACTTAGATAGACATCCCTCTAATCCTCTAAGTGATTATGTGATCCAAATCAACTAAACCATGTCCGATCATCACGTGAGATGGAGTAGTTTCATCGGTGAACATCACTATGTTGATCATATCTACTATATGATTCATGCTCGACCTTTCGGTCTCCGTGTTCCGAGGCCATATCTGTATATGCTTGGCTCGTCAAGTATAACCTGAGTATTCCGCGTGTGCAACTGTTTTGCACCCGCTGTATTTGAATATAGAGCCTATCACACCCGATCATCACATGGTGTCTCAGCACGAAGAACTTTCGCAACGGTGCATACTCAGGGAGAACACTTCTTGATAATTAGTGAGAGATCATCTTATAATGCCACCGTCAAACAAAGCAAGATAAGATGCATAAAGGATAAACATCACATGCAATCAATATAAGTGATATGATATGGCCATCATCATCTTGTGCTTATGATCTCCATCTTGGAAGCACCGTCGTGATCACCATCGTCACCGGCGCGACACCTTGATCTCCATCGTAGCATCGTTGTCGTCTCGCCAATCTTATGCTTCCACGACTATCGCTACCGCTTAGTGATAAAGTAAAGCATTACATCGCGATTGCATTGCATACAATAAAGCGACAACCATATGCCTCCTGCCAGTTGCCGATAACTCGGTTACAAAACATGAGCATCTCATACAGTAAAATTTAGCATCATGTCTTGGACCATATCACATCACAACATGCCCTACAAAAACAAGTTAGACGTCCTCTTCTTTGTTGTTGCAAGTTTTACGTGGCTGCTACGGGCTTAAGCAAGAACTAATCTTACCTACTCATCAAAACCACAACGATAGTTTGTCAAGTTGGTGTTGTTTTAACCTTCGCAAGGACCGGGCGTAGCCACACTCGGTTCAACTAAAGTTGGAGAAACTGTCACCCGCAAGCCACCTCTGTGCAAAGCACGTCGGGAGAACCGGTCTCGCGTAAGCGTACGCGTAATGTTGGTCCGGGCCGCTTCGTCCAACAATACGGCCGAACTAAAGTATGACATGCTGGTAAGCAGTATGACTTATATCTCCCACAACTCACTTGTGTTCTACTCGTGCAAATAACATCAAACCATAAAACCTAGGCTCTGATACCACTGTTGGGGAATGTAGTAATTTCAAAAAAAATTCTACGCACACACAAGATCATGGTGATGCATAGCAACGAGAGGGGAGAGTATGATCTACGTACCCTTGTAGATCGCAACGGAAGCGTTGACACAACGTAGATGAAGTAGTTGTACGTCTTCCCGATCCGACCGATCGAAGCACCGTTACTCCGGCACCTCCGAGTTCTTTAGCACACGTACAGCTCGATGACGCTCCCCGGGCTCCGATCCAGCAAAGCTTCGGGGATGAGTTCCGTCAGCACGACGGCGTGGTGACGATGATAATGTTCTACCGACGCAGGGCTTCGCCTAAGCACTACAACGATATGACCGAGGTGAAATATGGTGGACGGGGCACCGCACACGGCTAAGGAACGATCACGAAGATCAACTTGTGTGTTCTAGGGTGCCCCCCTGCCTCCGTATATAAAGGATCCAAGGAGGGGTGCAGCTGGCCCTAGAGGAGGCGCGCAGGAGGAGTCCTACTCCCACTGGGAGTAGGACTCCCCTCCCTTTCCTTGTCCAAGTAGGAGAGAGGGAAGGAGAGAAGGAAAAGGGGGGGGGGGGCGCTGCCCCTCCCTCCTTGTCCAATTCGGACTAGGGGGAGAGGGGGCGCGCGGCCTGCCTTGGCAGCCCCTTCCTCTTCTCCACTTTAGGCCCATGAGGCCCATTAACCCCCCGGGGGGTTCCGGTAACCCCCCGGTGCTCTGGGTTTATCCGAAACTCCTCCGGAACACTTCCGGTGTCCGGATATAGTCGTCCAATATATCAATCTTTATGTCTCGACCATTTCGAGACTCCTCGTCATGTCCGTGATCACATCTGGGACTCCGAACTAACTTCGGTACATCAAAAATGCATAAACTCATAATAACTGTCATCGTAACTTTAAGCGTGCGGACCCTATGGTTCGAGAACAATGTAGACATGACCGAGACACGTCTCCGGCCAATAACCAATGGCGAGACTAGGATGCCCATATTGGCTCCTACATATTCTACGAAGATCTTTATCGATCAGACCGCATAACAACATACGTTGTTCCTTTTGTCATCGGTATGTTACTTGCCCGAGATTCGATCGTCGGTATCCAATACCTAGTTCAATCTCGTTACCGAAAAGTCTCTTTACTCGTTCCGTAATACATCATCTCACAACTAACACATTAGTACCTTTGGAGACAATCGGAGTGACAAATCCTAATCTCGAAATACGCCAACCCAACATGTACCTTTGGAGACACCTATAGAGATCCTTTATAATCACCCAGTTACGTTGTGACGTTTGGTAGCACACAAAGTGTTCCTCCGGCTAACGGGAGTTGCATAATCTCATAGTCATAGGAACATGTATAAGTTATGAAGAAAGCAATAGCAACATAATAAACGATCGGGTGCTAAGCTAATGGAATGGGTCATGTCAATCAGATCATTCAACTAATGATGTGATCCCGTTAATCAAATAACAACTTCTTTGTCTATGGTTAGGAAACATAACCATCTTTGATTAACGAGCTAGTCAAGTAGAGGCATACTAGTGACACTCTGTTTGTCTATGTATTTGAAAGCACAAGTGCTCCCTAGGTGGTTTTGATAATTGATGACAACATATCTCTTGTTGGACTAACACTTCTATCTAGCATGTTTCAGATAAGTTCAACAATGGAGTGGCATGGACTAAAGGTTGTGGGAACTCCTTCAAGATGCTAAGGACAAGAGATTGGCTAAAGCTTCAAGCTCAAGACCCTTCACTTTTACATTTTAGTGATCCAAGATCACATTAACTCCATAGGAAAAGCCAATACTATCAAGGAGGGATGAGGTGTTGCTTAATGAGCCTCTTGCTTCATGTGCTTAATGATATGCTCCAAAATCCTCAACTACTTTCCCATATCCACATATGACCTAAACCCTAAGCCAAACTCCGTCCTACCGATTCTTCCTATCCGGCGCCACCGAGTTTCACTTGTCATTAGCCACTGCCAAACCCTAGCAATTCGGTTCTACCGATAAGGATCTCGGTCCCACCGAGATGGGATTGCAAACTCTCTGTTACCTATTGCAATATTCTCGGTCCCACCGAGGTATGCAATCGGTCCCACCGAGATTGCAATGTAAACTCAGTGTTTCCCCTTTGTAACTTTTCGGTCTCACCGAGTTCCACTCGGTCTCACCGAAAGAGCAAATCGGTCCCACCGAGTTTGCCTGACCAACTCTCTGGTTAGCTAATTACCAAATTCGGTCTCACCGAGTTTGTGTAATCAGTCTCACCGAGATTACGTTATGCCCAAACCCTAACCATATCGGTCCTACCGAGTTGCATGTCAGTCCCACCGAAATTCCTAACGGTCACTAGGTTTACTACTTCGGTCAGACCGAGTTTATTTATTCGGTCCCACCGAGATTGGAAAACTGTGTAACTGTTGGATTTTGTGTGGAGGCTATATATACCCCTCCACCTCTTTCTCATTCAGTGAGAGAGCCATCAGAACACACACATCATTCCAACTCATATGTTCTGAGAGAGAACCACCTACTCATGTGTTGAGACCAAGACATTCCATTCCTACCATATGAATCTTGATCTCTAGCCTTCCCAAGTTGCTTTCCACTCAAATCTTCTTTCCACCAAATCCAAATCCTATGAGAGAGAGTTGAGTGTTGGGGAGACTATCATTTGAAGCACAAGAGCAAGGAGTTCATTACCTACACACCATTTGTTACTTCTTGGAGAGTGGTGTCTCCTAGATTGGCTAGGTGTCACTTGGGAGCCTCCGACAAGATTGTGGAGTTGAACCAAGGAGTTTGTAAGGGCAAGGAGATCGCCTACTTCGTGAAGATCTACCGCTAGTGAGGCAAGTCCTTCGTGGGCGATGGCCATGGTGGGATAGACAAGGTTGCTTCTTCGTGGACCCTTTGTGGGTGGTTGCTTCTCCGTGGACCCTTCATGGGTGGAGCCCTTCGTGGACTCGCGCAACCGTTGCCCTTGGGTGGAGCCCTGTGTGGGCTCGCGTAACCGTTACCCTTCGTGGGTTGAAGTCTCCATCAACGTGGATGTAGGATAGCACCACATATCCGAACTACGGGAAAAACATCTGTGTCTCCAATTGCGTTTGATCTCTCCAAATCCTTCCCTTTACATTCTTGCAAGTTGCATGCTTTACATTCCGCTGCTCATATACTCTTTGCATGCTTGCTTGATATGTATTGTGTGTGTTGTAATTGTGCCTAAACTCCACTTAAACCGAAAAAGATTAAAAATTGCAACTTTAGCACCTAGTGTCTAATCACCCCCCCTTTAGACACATCTACTTCTAGATCCTACAAGTGGTATCAGAGCTTTGGTCTCCATTGCCTTGGTTTAATCACCATTGGAGGAAGATGGATGTGTCTACTATAGGGAGTCTTAGACATAGAGTGCCTATTCTTGATGGGAAGTATTTTCATGAGTGGAAAAATGAGATGCTTGTAATCTTCAATCAATATCATTTGAACAAGTATGTTGCTAGCCCTTGTGCACCCCATATTGATCCCTTGCATCCTACCCTAGATGAAGATATTGACATGATTCGCAATCTTAGAACTATTGAGCTCATCATTAGAGGATTGCCCAAAGATTTGATTGCTAGTTTGCCTACTCAAGATTGTGCCTATACTATATGGAAATTTCTTGAGGAACGGTTTCCCAATCACTCCTTGAAAACTTTGGATGAAATTCTCCATAAATCTATTGCCTTGAGTAAGATGAACTCTAGTGATCCTAGTTTCGGTAAATGTCTTCTTGAACTTGCCAATCTTAAGCATGCTAAAGGAGATGTTGGAATCATTAATGATATCATACTCAAAGCTATAAGAATTCATAAAAGTAACCACTTTGATCATTTATCTAATGAATTACCCTCTCTAGGAAATGATGAGTCACAAGATCATGATGAACATGAATATTATGATGATGATGATGGTGATTCCGATCTTGATAATGCAATGAGACATTTTGGTCTTATGGCAAATCTTCGGGGATATGAATCAGGAGGAAAGGAATGGGTTCTTGATAGTGGATGCACTGATCATATGACCGGAGATGAAGAGATGTTCCGTGAGCTTGCTGAAAACAACGACCCTCGAAAATATGTCACCTTTGGTGATAATTCGAAGGATAAAGTGGTTGGCCTTGGTAAGGTGGCCATCTCACATGATAGTTCCATTCAAAATGTCATGCTCGTTGAATCTCTTGGCTATAACTTACTTTCAGTATCTAGACTTGCTGATTTCAGTTTGAACGTCCTATTTACTGAGGTAGATTGCCAAGTATTTCGTCGAGACAATCATAAAATGGTCTTTACGGGTATGCGTAGGGGTGATCTTTACATTGTCGATTTCTCTAAAAAGGCACAACCTAAAACTTGCTTTGTTGCTAAATCCTCAAAAGGTTGGTTGTGGCATAGACGACTAGGTCACGTCGGCATGAGAAACCTTGACAAGCTTATTAAAGGAAATCATATCCTTGGAGTTAACGATGTCATATTTGATAAGGATAGACTTTGCAGTGCTTGTCAAGCAGGTAAACAGGTTGGAGGAAGACATCCCGTGAAGAACATCATGACCACAAGGAGGCCACTCGAGCTGCTTCACATGGATCTTTTTGGTCCCAATGCCTACAAGAGTCTGGGTGGAAATTCTTTTGGTCTAGTTATAGTTGATGATTTTTCAAGATTTACGTGGGTGTTCTTTCTTAATGACAAGTCGCAGGTCCAGAAGATCTTCAGAAACTTCGCTAGGAAAGCCCAAAATCAGTTTGATGTGAAGATCAAGAAGGTTCGGAGTGACAATGGAACGGAGTTCAAGAACGCAAATGTGGACACCTTTCTTGACGAAGAAGGGATTTCACACGAGTTCTTGGCTACATACACACCTCAACAAAATGGAGTTGTTGAGAGGAAGAAACGGACGCTCATCGAAATGGCAAGAACAATGCTTGATGAATACAAGACGCCAAAGCACTTTTGGGCAGAAGCGGTTGAGACAGCTTGTCACGCAACAAATCGCTTATATCTTCACAAGCTACTCGGCAAGACGGCATACGAGCTCCTCACTGGTAACAAGCCTCAAGTTGGATACTTTCGAGTATTCGGCTCAAAGTGTTACATTCTTGATAAGCATCGTCGTTCAAAGTTTGCTCCTAAATCTCATGAAGGTTTTCTACTTGGTTATGGCTCAAACTCTCACACTTACCGTGTCTACAACAATTTCACCCGAAAGGTTGAAGAGACGGTAGATGTGAAGTTTGATGAATCTAATGGCTCGCAAGTAGAGCAATTGCCAATTGATGTAGGAGACAAAGACCCTTCAGAAGCAATTCAAGATTTGTCCATTGGCAAAATTCGTCCAACGGAGGTGAAGGAGAGTACTTCATCCTTCCAAGTGGAAGCTTCTACCTCACGACAAGGTGAACCAAGAATCGACACGGAAGCATCCACAAGTGGGCCACACCAAGATGAAGAAAACGAGGAAGTACGTCAAGATGAACATCAACAACCTCCTTCTCCACCACGACAAGAAAACGATGACGTCAACAATGAAGAAGGCCAAGAAGAAGAACAGGATGAAGAAGATGCTCAACAAAGACCCAAGCAAAAGCTCTCACGAGTTCGAGCAAGAATTGCCAAAGATCATCCCGTCGAGCAAATCCTCAATGATATACAAACCGGGAGAATCACTCGCTCAAAAACTCGTTTAGCTAACTTTTGTGAAAACTATTCATTCATCTCTAGCATTGAACCAATGAAGGTTGAAGAAGCATTGGAAGATCCGGATTGGATAAACGCTATGCATGAAGAGCTACATAACTTTGAGAGAAACCAAGTTTGGACATTGGTTGAGAAGCCCGACAACAACCACAACATCATTGGTACCAAATGGGTGTTTCGCAACAAGCAAGATGAAGATGGACAAGTGGTCCGCAACAAAGCACGTCTCGTCGCCCAAGGATACACACAAGTCGAAGGTATGGACTATGGTGAGACGTATGCTCCCGTTGCTAGAATTGAGTCCATTCGCATCCTACTTGGCTATGCTAATCACCATAATATCACCTTGTACCAAATGGACATTAAAAGTGCTTTTCTAAATGGAGAAATAGAGGAGGAAGTTTATGTCAAACAACCTCCCGGCTTTGTCAATCCAAAGAAACCAAATCATGTTTACAAACTTCACAAAGCTCTTTATGGTCTTAAACAAGCTCCTAGAGCATGGTATAAATGCTTGACCAAGTTCCTTACTACAAGTGGTTTTGAAATTGGTAAAATTGATTCTACTCTTTTTACTAAAAGGGTTAATGGAGAACTATTTGTATGCCAAATTTATGTTGATGACATCATATTTGGTTCAACTAACCCTCTCTTTAGTGAAAAGTTTGGAAAGCTAATGTCAAAGAAGTTTGAGATGTCTATGATGAGTGAACTCAAATTCTTTCTCGGGTTGCAAATCAAGCAAACTAAGGAAGGTACATTTGTCTCTCAAACAAAGTACACCAAGGACTTATTCAAGAAGTTCAATATGCAAGAATGCAAAGGTATGTCTACACCCATGCCTACTAGTGGACATAATGATTTGACCAAAGATGGTGAACCTGTTGATCAAAAGGTTTATCGCTCTATGATTGGTTCATTGTTATACCTATGTGCTTCACGTCCCGATATTATGCTAAGTGTGTGCATGTGTGCACGATATCAAGCTGCTCCTAAAGATTGTCATCTTAAGGCTGTGAAAAGGATAGTGAGATATTTAATCCATACACCAAATTTTGGCATTTGGTATCCTAAGAGGTCTTCTTTTGATCTTGTTGGCTATTCCGACTCAGATTATGCCGGAGACAAGGTTGATAGAAAGTCCACTTCGGGTACTTGTCAATTTCTTGGTAGATCTCTTGTGTCTTGGTCTTCCAAGAAACAAAACTCGGTATCCTTATCCACCGCCGAAGCGGAATACATTGCCGCTGGTTCATGTTGCGCTCAATTACTTTGGATGACCCAAACTCTTAAAGATTATGGGATTTATGTGAGACATGTTCCACTGCTTTGTGACAATGAAAGTGCTATCAAAATTGGTCATAATCCTGTACAACATTCTTGAACTAAGCATATTGAAGTTCGTCATCATTTCATTCGAGATCATGTTGCTAAGGGTGACATCAATCTTAAGCATGTTCGCACCGATAAGCAATTAGCGGATATATTCACTAAACCGCTTGATGAGAAAGTGTTTTGCAGATTGAGAGGAGAATTGAACATCATTGACGCCTCGAACTTGGAGTAGAAACTCCATTGGATACATGCAAGACAAGAGCTTATGACTAATCCATGATATATCTCTTATGATAACTATCTTATGTCTTGGATATATTTGCACCTTGCATGTTGTCTAACCCATGTAGGTGCTTGGTTGAATCTAATTCCATGAGATTGCGACTCACTCATATCTTGAGCAATCTCTACATCACCAAGACTCTACACAATAGTGGTTGAAGACAAGGAAGCACAAAACCATTCAAACATATCCTTTGACAAATTCTATGTTAAGCTTCATGATTGTCATTTTTGGATACACAAGTGCTCTTCCTTGCAAGAACTAACCCATGTAGGTAGATGAACTCAAACTCCAAGTGGTGCTCCCAACTCTTGATGAACTACATCAACCCTGAGCACCCACACAAGTTCAACTACATGAGCAAGAACCACATCACCACCCAAGGTATGTCATTCCATCTTAGAGAAGCTTTACTTCAAGACATGAGTCAAAGCAACTCAACAAGATGTGAATACATCAAGATGCTTAAACGAAAAATGGTAACCCCATTTTGAGCTTAAACGATGAGTATGACCTATGATCAAGTGTCCTCACTTGACTCCTAAGTCAATATACTCTAACATAGGTGACTATGTCACCGCCCAATTCTAGATGAAGTTCTCTTGTGTCCTTTTCTGAGTAATTGCATTTGTTCCTTGCATATTTGTTTCCTTCTCTCTCAAACAAAACAAAAACAAAAAAAACTTCATCTAGAAACTTTCACTTTTTCCTGTTTGTTTTGTTCTGCATATTTCTGCATCAAATTTCTTGCAAATCCATCAGCTAATTCATTGCAAATCTTTGTGAGATCTTACTTGACTAGTGAGCTGAGGTGACAAGTGTTTTTCTCTGTGTAAACTCGGTTTCACCGACTTGCAAATTTCGGTCCAACCGAATCTTTTCGGTACCACCGAAATGTGCCACTCGGTGCCACCGACTTTGCAATCAGAAAAACAGTTTGCCACTTGTTCTACATTTCTTATGATCCAGCTCCACTCAATGAATCTTGTCCTCCACAAGCATCACAATTTTATCCTCTGCTTTGTGCTGAATCTCAAGGACCAAACCCATTCGACGGATTCCAGGAAAAACCTTCTTGGAAATTGATGTCAAAGGGGGAGAGAGAGATCACATCAAAGCTTGTAGGAAAGAGAGAGAGAGAGAGAGAGAGAGAGAGAGAGAGAAAGTATTAAGGGGGAGAGAAAGTCTCAACGATCCCAGATGTTGTTAAGGGGGAGAGAGAGATCTCCAGGGAGAGAAAAATACTCAAGGATCCCAGATGCTTGATGTTCAAGAGGAGAGATGCCACATGTCTTCTTGGGGAAAAGACATGTTCATATGAACTCATTTGAATTAAGTTCTATTCAGCTCTGATTTTCTGTTTCCTATCTTCTCCCAATATCCCATGTAAGATTCAGGGGGAGCAAGACACCTAAGGGACATGTTGAATTCAGCCCAAAATTCATTGCATATCTTTATTCTTGGGGACATGTTGAATCCAATGTTATCACTCTCTACATGTCATCCTAGTCTTGGCATTCTTGTGGTTTCTTTTGTTTGCTCTGGCTAGTGGACGTACCTGTGTTATCTAACCTTGTTTGCATGTTCATTCCATCCTAAGCCAACTCGAGACCACAAGGTAAGTATATGCATCAAAATCATGAGTATGAGGAGTTCTTGCTTATGTACATACTGTTTGTAAGAAGGACTCATGAGCATGAAGGTATTTTCCTTAATAATCTTTTGCTCTGATGCATATGGCCAAGATACATGTAACACATTGCCTACTCTGTCATGATTATGCTCTCACATGCCTCTATATTTCATATCTACATGAGTGCATACATGTAGGGGGAGCCTATGCTTGCTACATGTTCTTCCAAAGCCTTACTTGCTGTTCTATATATCTTTATCTAAAGCTTTGATGTATGTTGCCATCAATTACCAAAAAGGGGGAGATTTAAAGCACAAGTGCTCCCTAGGTGGTTTTGATAATTGATGACAACATATCTCTTGTTGGACTAACACTTCTATCTAGCATGTTTCAGATAAGTTCAACAATGGAGTGGCATGGACTAAAGGTTGTGGGAAATCCTTCAAGATGCTAAGGACAAGAGATTGGCTAAAGCTTCAAGCTCAAGACCCTTCACTTTTACATTTTAGTGATCCAAGATCACATTGAGTCCATAGGAAAAGCCAGTACTATCAAGGAGGGATGAGGTGTTGCTTAATGAGCCTCTTGCTTCATGTGCTTAATGATATGCTCCAAAATCCTCAACTACTTTCCCATATCCACATATGACCTAAACCCTAAGCCAAACTCGGTCCTACTGATTCTTCCTATCCGGCGCCACCGAGTTTCACTTGTCATTAGCCACTGCCAAACCCAAGCAATTCGGTTCTACCGATAAGGATCTCGGTCCCACCGAGATGGGATTGCAAACTCTCTGTTACCTATTGCAATATTCTCGGTCCCACCGAGGTATGCAATCGGTCCCACCGAGATTGCAATGTGAACTCAGTGTTTCCCCTTTGTAACTTTTCGGTCTCACCGAGTTCCACTCGGTCTCACCGAAAGAGCAAATCGGTCCCACTGAGTTTGCCTGACCAACTCTCTGGTTAGCTAATTACCAAATTCGGTCTCACCGAGTTTGTGTAATCAGTCTCACCGAGATTACGTTATGCCCAAACCCTAACCATATCGGTCCTACCGAGTTGCATGTCAGTCCCACCGAAATTCCTAACGGCCACTAGGTTTACTACTTCGGTCAGACCGAGTTTATTTATTCGGTCCCACCGAGATTGGAAAACTGTGTAACTGTTGGATTTTGTGTGGAGGCTATATATACCCCTCCACCTCTTTCTCATTCAGTGAGAGAGCCATCAGAACACACACATCATTCCAACTCATATGTTCTGAGAGAGAACCACCTACTCATGTGTTGAGACCAAGACATTCCATTCCTACCATATGAATCTTGATCTCTAGCCTTCCCAAGTTGCTTTCCACTCAAATCTTCTTTCACCAAATCCAAATCCTATGAGAGAGAGTTGAGTGTTGGGGAGACTATCATTTGAAGCACAAGAGCAAGGAGTTCATTACCTACACACCATTTGTTACTTCTTGGAGAGTGGTGTCTCCTAGATTGGCTAGGTGTCAGTTGGGAGCCTCCGACAAGATTGTGGAGTTGAACCAAGGAGTTTGTAAGGGCAAGGAGATCGCCTACTTCGTGAAGATCTACCGCTAGTGAGGCAAGTCCTTCGTGGGCGATGGCCATGGTGGTTAGACAAGGTTGCTTCTTCATGGACCCTTTGTGGGTGGTTGCTTCTCCGTGGACCCTTCATGGGTGGAGCCCTTCGTGGACTCGCGCAAGCGTTGCCCTTGGGTGGAGCCCTGTGTGGACTCGCGCAACCGTTACCCTTCATGGGTTGAAGTCTCCATCAACGTGGATGTAGGATAGCACCACCTATCCGAACCACGGGAAAACATCCGTGTCTCCAATTGCGTTTGATCTCTCCAAATCCTTCCCTTTACATTCTTGCAAGTTTCATGCTTTACATTCCGCTGCTCATATACTCTTTGCATGCTTACTTGATATGTATTGTGTGTGTGTTGTAATTGTGCCTAAACTCCACTTAAACTGAAAAAGATTAAAAATTGCAACTTTAGCACCTAGTGTCTAATCACCCCCCTTTAGACACATCTACTTCTAGATCCTACAGTATTGACACATGTATTATGTGTCCGGTTAATACAATTCTAGCATGAATAATAAACATTTATCATGATATAAGGAAATAAATAATAACTTTATTATTGCCTCTAGGGCATATTTCCTTCACCTTCGATCCTGAAACTTTTCCTCTAGAACTCTCTTCGACATATTTGAAAGTTCCGTCTTTGGATCTTCCCACCACCGTGGGGAGTCCCAAGTACCTCTCACTCAGGGCCTCTGTCTCTATGCCCACTGCTTGCTTGAGAATTGCTTTGTCCTCCTCCTTACAACCCTTACCAAAAAAGATGGAGGACTTTTGCAAATTAACCTTTTGTCCGGATGCCACCTCATAGTCCTGTAGTATCGTACGGAGTGCTTCAAAGTTTGATTGGGACCCCTCTAGAAACACCACACTGTCATCCGCAAACAGAAGGTGAGTGACCGTGGGGCTGGTGCTCCCAAAGGAAACTCCTTTAATCTCCTTTGTCTCCTGAGCGCTTCTCAAGAGAGCCGAAAAACCTTCCACACAGAAAATAAAAAGGTATGGTGACAAAGGATCCCCCTGTCGTAGCCCTCTGGTTGGTACAAAACTTTGAGAGAGGCCACCATTCATCTTAACTGAAAACCTTGCTGACTTGACGCACCTCATCACCATCTCTGTCCAGTGACTAGAGAAGCCAAACCTCGTCATCATTTGCTCCAGAAAAACCCATTCAACTCTATCGTATGCCTTCATCATGTCAAGCTTTATTGCACATAACAGTTTTTTCTCCTCCTTGTTCTAATGGCGTGTACGCACTCATAGGCCACCAATACATTATCTGTGATCAACCGGCCAGGGACAAAGGCACTTTGCTCCTCTGAAATCATAAGCGGCAGCACCACTTTCAACCTATTAGCCAAAGTTTTTGCAGCAATTTTGTACAAGACATTACAAAGACTAATGGGTCGAAACTGTGAGAGTAACTCCGGTGAGTTAACTTTCGGAATCATAACAATGATAGTGTCATTAAAGCCGTTCGGCGCTGCCTTTCCTGCCAGAAAATCCCGAACAGCCAAGCAAACATCATCCTTTACCAAGGACCAGTGTCGTTGATAAAACATCGCCGGGAACCCATCCGGACCTGGTGATTTGGTTGGTCCCATCTGAAATAATGCCGTCTCGATTTCTTCATCAGTGAATACAGCCGTGAGCCTAGTATTCATCTCCTCCTCACCACTGGGCCATATGTTGTAATAATCTCCCGTCTTCATTAGATCGTTCTGATGTGAATAAATTAGCATAAAAGCTTGCTGCCATTGCACGCATACCTTCATCATTAGTGCACTTCACTCCATCCTCCTGTAGCAACGCCTTGACAGTATTCTTACGCTTCCTGTGTGACGCTCTATTTTGAAAGTATTGGGTATTCTAGTCACCCTCTAGTAGCCAGTCCACACGGGATCTCTGCCTGTAGAATATTTCCTCTCTTTCATATACCTCATGGAGCTGGTCCTCAGTGTCCTTGATCTCTTGTCTGTACCCAGTGTGTACACCTCTCTCTTTAGCCTCCCGGAGTTGTCCCTTCAAATGAGCAATCTGGCGTTTAATAGATCCAAAAACTCTCCGGCTCCAATCATGCATTGACTTAGACAGCAACCCCAGCTTGTTGCATGCTGCATCCAGTCCCGCCTCATCCTGGTTGGCTGCATGTGCATCCCGCCAAGCATCCATCACCATTTCCTCATATCCAGAATGTCTTGTCCATGCAGCCTCGTACATAAAGGCTCTTTGTGCTCTATTATTGCTTGCAGCTAGTGCCACCAATACTCTAATCACTAGCGCCTGGTGGTCAGATTCTTCTGTTAAAATATGTTGCACCTCCGTCTCAGGGTACATCTGCATGAAATCACCATTGCAAGTAGCTCTATCTAATCTCACTTGGATGTTCTCGTCTGCTTCGCGCTTGTTGTCCCAGGTATACATATAACCTGAGTACCCAAGGTCAGCCAAACCGCAGTCGGTTAGACATTCTCTGAAATCCTCCATTTGCCTCAAGCTCCGAGGATTTCCGCCAAGTTGTTCATTTTGAATTAACGCTTCATTGTAATCACCTGCACATATCCAAGGTAAATTATCTTGGCCTCGAAGATAGCGCAGAACATCCCAAGTTTTTTTCCGCATGTCAACTCGAGGCTCCCCATAGATTCCAGTGAACCTATAGGTATTCCCGTCAGCTTTGACCACTGCATCAATATAGTACTGGCACCATGGTCTCTTCGTAACATCCACATAGTCTCTCCACCACAAAGCCAGGCCCCCCACTCTTCCCCGCGCAGTCCACCGCAACACCTTGCCTAAACCCCAGGCTCCACTTCAACCTCTCCATTGCTCCCGCCTTCTTTTTTGTTTCTGATAAGAACACCACCGCTGGGTTGTAAGACCGTATCAGGTCACGAAGTTCGCCCACCGTCGAGTCCAACCCCAATCCTCGACAGTTCCAGGCCAGAATATTCATTGCTCCCGGCGGCCCTGCTCCCTCGCAGGGTCCGCCGATCTATCATCTACCTCCGAGATACGATCAAACACCGTAGACGTCTTCAGTCTAGTGTCGCGAATGAACGCATCGTGAACTATCCTCCTGTCGTTATCATCCTTCGCCACCCACATCTGTCTTGGCCCCCTCTTCCTAGTGGTGAAGGACGCATGAGAACTTTCCCCCCTCATCCTGTTAACTTCATGATCTGGACAGAGCTTCCTGACATAAGTGCCTTTCTTCCTCTCCGTGGACCTGTACCATCCCGATTCAGCATGACCTTCTCGGCCCCTAGACACCTGTTCATGCTCTCTTCTACTTCTTTCCTCATATCTCTGCTGAGCATATTCCTTCTGCCTCTGTTGCTCCTTCAGCTTGTTTCGGAGGTCCCATTCCTTTTTTCGTTCTAGCTCATGCCGCAGGTCTCGCTCGGTTGTCCATTCTCCTCTATAGCGGTCCTTGATGGGGCTATTAACCTCTCCTCTCTCCGGTCTAATCTCCACGCCAGTGCGGGAGTTTGCCGGGTGACTGAACTCTGCATTCAGATTACGCTTTGTTGGGAGGTCTCTAACCCTTGCTTGGCTGCGCTGACCTCTATCACTTTCTGTTGATTGCGAACTTGCAAAACCATGGTTGCTGGTTGCCTTTCCATCATATGATCCTTCTTTTGGTCCAGAGCTGCGCCCCGGTGAGGCTCTCAGCCAACCTCCCCATTGTGAAGATGCATCAGCAGGGGGATCACACCTCCCCCCAACGTGTACAAGTCTGCCACATTCAAAACAAAAATGAGGTATTTTCTCGTAATAAAAGTCAAACCAGGTGCCAACCTTATCTTCCTGTGAAGATTTAAGGTGGAATCCTCGGGCTCATAAACTGAAATTTTTGCCCTCACTCTCAGCTGGTTGCCTCTTGCCACGCCATCCTTGTCAACATCCACCTTGACTACCTCCCCTAGCCAGTTCCCAAGGGCTTTCCCAAACGTTTCCGTTCTTTTACCTAGTGGTAAATCCGTCACACGAACCCAGACTTCAACCTTATCAAATATCATCTCTGACGGTCTGGTGTTGATCTCATATTCCTTAAGGATAAGTACGTTGAAGTCATACTGCCATGGACCATTGTTCATCGCGTGCTTCCAATCCCCTTCACTACCAAAATGGACTGCAAAAATATTCGAACCCATATCTATGAAATCTGCCTCGCGATGTAGCCCCCATGCCCTTTGCATCGTTCGCTCCAGAACACCTTTGTTGAGCGGCCTTGGTGAAAAAGACTTCCCCACCGCAGACCACTTTGACTTCTTGGACATGATCTGATCTGGTTCCTCATAGACAAACCCCTGCACTTCCTTATCTAGCAGCACCATCCCTCCCAGCCTTGCTGAGAGACTTGCAGTTGGATCCGGCGTCTTGCACTCGACCGGGGATCTGGAAGAACCCCGCTTCCCTGTTTTCCCGGCGTCCTTGCCGCCGCCGGGGTCGCCTCCTTCGCCGGAGTCACTGCTTGTTTTCCGTCCAGGGATGCGCCGTCGCCGCCCCAGTCACTATCGGAACCACAACACCCCCGTGCAAGAAACCCTAACCCTAGCGAGAGGAGTCAGTCGCCTCGCGATCGCCTCCAAATCGCCTTAGCGTTCCTACCCATGGTGGACCCCGTTTTTTTGTTTCTATTTCGTTTGGATGGAAACCTATATATAATAAATAAACTTATACATGTGGAAAAAAAACTTATACATGTGGAAAACGTGCTAGCTAGCGTTTCGTGCATTACATACACAAGACGACGGATTTCTTGGTTAGGCAGGCCAAAACCTCGAAGTAGTCCAAATTTGGATTGTATAGTTATATAATAAACGGACACGGAGTCATATACGGATTCAGATGGAATTCATCTGCAAACTACATCAATATCCCTTTGGACACGGAGCCCAAACCTATCTATCTAGTAGGCAACCAAAGGGGGACGAACGCGTTGTTCCTCCTCCTCCTGCTCCTCTTCGTAACCCTTTTTCCTCGGGCGGACATGGCTTATCCGTGCGAGCAAGCGGCCGTGATTCCAATGCCATGTGCAGGAGGTGCAGCAATCCCTGACGACATCCTGCTGGACATCTTCATGCGCTTGCCAGCGAGGACCATCGGCCGATGCCGCGGCCTCTCGCGCGCTTGGGCCGCCGCGCTCGCTCCCTCGGACGACCTCACCGACCGCCACTTCCGCACCGCCAACCACAGCCCCAGATTCTTCGTCCTCCCGGTCCCCTCCGTGGGCGTCACCGAAGTGCACGCCTGGTCGCCCGACCAGCCGCACGGCACAACGCTCGTGGCCTTCCCGCGCCGCCCCATGCGCAACGCCGGCACCCGTCCCTGCCGGGGCCTCGTGGTCATGGAGGAGGAGGATCCACCTGCCAGGGCTGGTGACGGAGCCGTCTACTACGTCTGCAACCTCTCCACCGGCCAGATGACGGTGCTCCCGGAGGGCCGGCCGTTGCCTCTGCAGCCCGGCGGGTATGCGGCCAGGGATCCCAAGTGCTACGACAACCTCGGGATTGGCTACGACGAGGTGAGCGGCAGGTTCAAGGTGGTTCGCGTCTGCCGCTACAACGAGCATCTCAATGCGGATTGCGACGTCTACGTGGTCGACGATGCATTCTGTTGGCGACCGGCGGCGGGCGATGCCGAGCTACCGGAGGAGGCTGGGTACATAAGTTCGTACGAGGCGATCGTGTCCGCTCAGGGTCACCTTTATTGGATGTCTGAGGCAGAGGGCATGTTCAAGGAGAAGCATGTCATCTCCTTCTCCCTCTCCGATGAGAAATTCGAGGTGATCTATGCGCCCCGCTACAGAGATTACAGCCTCACGGAGCTTGAGGGGCGTGCATGCCTCTTCTCCTCCATCTTCGACGTGGACCAGAAATGCTACGACATCTGGCTGCTACGCGACAACGAGGCGTGGGACCTGCGCTGCCGCATTGACCTGGCCACGGCGACGCCGGAGGTGAGGCGGTTCATGGCTTGCCGGGTCAGGCCGCTCACATTCATCGACGGTGGCCGCCGCATCATGTTCAGGCCGGGGGTCCAATCCACGAAGGACTCCAAGCCCGTCCACCAGCTCTGCACTTACACCCCTGCCACCGGCGCCATAGAGGAGCTCCTCGCCGACGGATGCCTGGTCGCCCGGCCCAGCGAGAACGGCCGTGCAACAACAAGGGCACTGCTGTACGAGGAGAGTCTGATCTCCACGGGGCGGCCACACGAGGACATCCTCTTCTCGTCGGCATCAACACGTGCCCTGTGCGTAGCCCTGCAACGTCTGCCAGCAGCCATCCTCGGGCAGCTCAAGCTAGTCTGCCGGACATGGTGCGCCATGATCGAGTCTGACTGCTTTGTCAAGCTGCACAACCACTACACCAGGACGAGAAGGAGCTCTCCCCTACGCGTCTTCTTCCCAGACGCTAACACAGAGGGTAGGAGGACGGAGTCTTTGTTCCACGCGTCGCCGAAGCTGCTAGACCACAGGGTAGTGAGCTGCAAGCCTTGTCATGGCCTACTCCTCGTCACATCATCCAAAAACGCAAAACATGTTCGCGTGCTTAACCCAGTGATTGACGAAGAGATAATCTTGGACTTTCCTTCCGGCAATGCGACTGGCATGGGGTATGACGAGGTGACGGAGGAGCATGTCCTGGTCACTATCGTCAATGCTAGCCACGGATCCAACGCGGCAATGGAATGCCACCTGTGGCGGCTCAAGGAAGACGTGGGCAGAATAGTGCCATCACCACTGTCGATCCGTGTGCGGCCTGGCTTGCCACCGATGGACAAGATGTACTGGATGGGTGAGCCATCGGGTCAAGACAGCCAGAGCACCGACAATTGGCACGGGATGATCATGGCTTTCGACATCCACACTGAGTCTTTCGAGATGTTGTCCGTGCTACACGCCAACGACGGCTGCAGGATGCTTGTGGTGGAGCTTGCCGGGAGGCTCTGCGTGGCACACCCATGTGCCCACACAGAGAACAACAAGCCGGAGCTGGTCGACAACAAATGCAGTGACGAGGGATGGGAGGAAGGATGGACAAGGGAGCATGTGATAGAGCTCTGGCGTTGGCCGGAGTTTTCCCCGAAGACAGCGGCAGGGCTGATTGTTCCGGTAGAGATCGATGCCGTGGGGGATGGGCAGATCTTGCTGGACACGGGGAGGGAGGTGGGGCTGTATGATTCGAGGGAGCAAACGATGCACACGGTGTACTCACTCAAGTGGCGGCACGGTGAGCGCGCCGACAAGTTCATTGCGGTGGCGCTGTGGGAGGACAGTATGGTGCCTCCTCCACCCATGCGATGCGAACCTGAGCGGTGGTACAGAGACGTATAGAATATAGGAAAGCTAGCAAAGGGCCTTGGTTATTTGTCTCATGTTGGATTTCTCCATTCATGACAAGAAACTGATAACCTAAAGCCTGAAACTTCAAGCACCAGTTCCGTGACAAACCTTCTCGGCTGCTTAATTGGGAGCATTTAGTTTTTTTTTGTTTGCACCTTGTAGCTTCTTGACCCTTTGCATTCAGAGCTTTTTCTCTACATACACAGTTTGTTCAACCCAAAAGAAAATGGGAAATGATATTTTTATTTTGGCACACCCGTGAGGTTGTCTGTCGTTTGTGTTGATATATAGCCGAGCCATGACTGTAGGGACCTTTTAAATTGATCGTACAATTAGTCTTGATATGTATGGAAGAGAGCTACGCCTATATTAAATAAGTTGGTTTCAGACTAGTCACAATGGAGAGTAACATATACTAGTAACATACACATATCCCTACACTATCTTACTACCTTCATAATAGGTAGTAACATAAGTATGGTAACATGCAAAGCCTTATTTATTAGGTTATAGACTCATATTGCATTGGGACATGTGATGTTACAGTAACTAGCTAAGTTACTCAAAATACCTCTCTTCTCATTAACTCATTGCCACATGAGCAAATTTGCTGAGTTGGACTCGATGTTACTGTTGAAGTTACTTCCACTGTGGCTAGTCTCAGACTTTCAGTAGGTATACGAGTACGACTCCGTAGGAAAAGAAAAAAACACCAGCCGGGAAACTAAAGCATATACGTGTTGCGTACGTTAGGGCGAACTTAAATAACTAGCCCACAATGATTTGGTGGGTCGATGACCAGCGGCGGCGGTGCAGTACCGCATCACACGGAGCATGCCGTCGATGGCGACATTGGTGGAGTGGACCGATCTTCCTGACGATCTCCTCCACGTCGTCTACCTCAAGGTCGGCGGCTTGCTCCACCGCTTACGCTTCGCTGTGGTATCTAGGTCATGGCGAGCCGCTGCGATTGCATCGAAGCACGCCGTACCGCCCACCTTGTCATGGCTGCTCTTCTCCTCCTTACACGGTGACGATGGCAAGACAATGCGCGTATACTGCCCCTACGATGGCGGGGTCCTGCACATCCGGCCCAAAAACGAGGCTCTCATCGGCAAGCGGCTAGTCGGAGCACACGAAGGTGGCTGGGTCGCCGTGCTTGGGGATGACATGCAACTTGTGGTTGTGAACCACTTCTCCGGTGTTGAGGTGCCGCTTCACACAAAAAACATGAGGAAGTTCTACACAGACGCGAAGATTGTCTTCTCGGAATCACCCATGTCAAGTGAGTGCATCCTCGCCACCATCACCCCCTGAAGAAGTGTCGCCGTATGCAAGATTGGTTGTCTAGCCGACAGATGGACTGCAAAAATATTTAGCGGGCCGATGCTTGCGGACATTATATTCTACAATGGAAATTTCTATGGCCTCACCCGCTCCTACAACCTGATCAAATTCAACATAGGCTTGAACAAACACGGCAGACCGGTGGCCACCATTGACGCTGAGCTACATATCCGGATTGGTTCTCAACCTTCTTTCGTATGCCCAACTAACATTGTTGAGCTGCATGGTAAGCTGGCGTTGGTGTTGAGGATAAATCCATCGTATGGCACCAAGTGTGAGCCTTTCTTCAAGGTTTTCGTGCTTGCTGACGAATCAATGACAAAGTACACTCATAAGTGGGAGGAGGTAATGAGCTTGGATGATTGCGCCTTGTTTTGGGGGGGAATGTCCAAGGCAGTTAACGTGCCAGCGGTTGGACGCGGCGGGGTGGAGAGAGGCCACATTTACGCAGATGATATGACGTACTTGACGAGTTTGGATGGCCATGGTAGCTGTGTATACCCTATGCAAGATGAAATTATTTACAACGTCCTACGGAGGATCAAATCAGCAGGATCTTATGTAGCTTCCGGTGCTCCAACTGGCATGTGGGTACTCCCTCCTGATATCTAGCCAACCAAGAGTAGTCTACACTAGTAGAAAAAGGGTCAAATGTGAAGCATATTAGTGCCGGTTTGAATTTGAGCCGGCATTCATGTGTCCATTAGTGCCGGTTCCAACGGCTAGGCGGGCGGACATCATTAGTACCGGTTCGTGGTGAACCTTTAGCACCAGTTTGTGTCACGGACCGGTACTAAAGTGAGTGGTGGCAGGATGTTGTCAGTCCGGGGCCCCTCCAGCACTTTTAGTACCGGGTCGTATCACGAACCAGTACTAAAGGTCATCCTACATAGACCCTTCGTCCACCCGAGCTTGCTCTGTTCTTCCCCTTTCCCCTCTCCTCTCTGTTCTTTTCCCTCTTCCTCTCAAGCACATCACATATTTTGCCCAAAATTTGTCAAGATTTGAAGGCCCCCATCCATTCAAATGATCACAAAGGTTAGCAACTTTGTCCTTTCATCTCTCATTGCTAGATTAGCTCATGCAATGCTTTATATAGTGATTGATTTTTGAGTTTAGTAATTTGGGAGGAATTATATATATGTGCTAGTATTTGATTTATATGCAATTTGAGGTCAAAAATAACACTTAGTTTGCATATGTAGGTGTGGTTTACTTAGTGCCTTCTAAATATCCGTCGTAACCACCGTCGATCGCCCGCAACGTCCCATCGCCGGCACCACCTTGTGGTGAGCCTCTTGTTCATGAAGTTTTATATAAAAAATTGATGTTTGTGTTGGATATATAGTTACTCGTATAATTATCTTACCCATACGTTGTTTGTTATACATAGTGCCATGGTTTTGATATCCGTCCCCGTCGGCCCTCGTCCGGGTTATGATTCGGATGTGGTATATTCTCTTTTAAAACTATTCATTGCATTTCGTGTTTATGACAAATTATGCCCATCAAGTTGACATAGATATTTGTATGTAGGAGGTAGTTGAACCGGAAATTCCAACCGACCCTATTGTCGAGAGGTTAAATTTAGTTGAAAGAGAAAACGAGGATTTGAAGGAAAAATTGAAAAGAATTGAGGGGGAGAAGATGGAATTGGAGTTGCATGTTGCCGATGTCGTCGATGATCACAAGATTAAGATGGAGAAAATGCGCTTGAAGATTAGAAAGATTAGAAAATATGCCATTCATAGTGAGGCTTGGTATCATTATGCTGTTGGATCAATTGTTACCTTAGTTGCGATCTTGATCGCATTTGTTGTTGCATTTAAATTCTTTAGCTAGAGAGTTATTTGTTTGTTGCATTTAAGTGTTGTATGATCTTTATGTATTGTATTAATTTGGTGTTTTCGGTGCTGTGTATTGAAGATGATCCGACAATGGATGTACGATGACCGATGCTCTCCCAAGTTCATTAATGGCGTGCGTACTTTTCTGCTTGCGGCTGAGGCAAACAAGCGGGAGGATGGTTTTATGCCTTATCCATGTGCTGGCTGTAAGAATGGTCACAATTACTCTACGTCAAGAATCATTCACGTCCACCTGTTTGAGTCCGGTTTCATGCTCCACTATAATGTTTGGACCAAGCATAGAGAAAGAGGGGTTATGATGGAAGACAATGATGAAGAAGAGGACGACGACAGCTATCCTAGCCATGGGTTCCCTGAATACGATGATACAACAATGAGGGAAGAAGCTGATCCAGTAATGCGGGAAGAAGCTGAGCCGGCAATGCGGGAAGAAGCTGAAGAAGAGGCATCGGATGAGTCCGTTGATGATCTAGGTCGGGCCATTGCCGATGCAAAGAGAAACTGCGCAAGTGATTTGGAGAAGAAAAAGTTGCAGCGCATGTTAGAGGATCATAAAAAATTGTTGTACCCGAATTGCGTAGGTGACAAGAAAAAGCTGGGCACCACACTGGAATTGTTACAATGGAAGGCAGAGAATGGTGTATCTGATAAGAGATTTGGAAAGTTGCTGGTAATGATAAAGAATATGCTTCCAAAGGACAATGAATTGCCCGAGAGTACGTACGAAGCAAAGAAGGATGTCTGCCCTCTAGGGTTAGAGGTGTACAAGATACATGCATGCCCTAATGATTGCATCCTCTACCGCGGTGAGTACGAGGATTTGAACGCTAGCCCGGTATGCGGTGCATTGCGCTATAAGATCAACCGCGATGACCCTGGTGATGTCGAGGGCTAGCGCCCCAGGAAGAAGATTCCTGCCAAGGTGATGTGGTATGCTCCTATAATACCACGGTTGAAATGTTTGTTCCAAAACAAAGAGCATGCCAAGGCGATGCGATGGCACAGAGAAGACCGTAAGAAAGACAGAAAGTTGAGAGTACCCGCTGATGGGTCACACTGGAGAAAAATCGAAAGAAAGTACGGGAAGGAGTTTGCAGATGACGCAAGGAACATATGGTTTGGTCTAAGCGCAGATGGCATTAATTCTTTTGGGGAGCAGAGCAGCAACCATAGCACCTGGCCTGTGACTCTATATTTGTATAACCTTCCTCCTTGGTTGTGCATGAAGCGGAAGTTCATTATGATGCCAGTGCTCATCCAAGGACCTAAGCAACCCGGCAACGACATTGATGTGTACCTAAGGTCATTAGTTGAAGAACTCTTACAGCTGTGGAATGGAACAGGTGTACGTGCGTGGGATGAGCACATGGGGGAAGAATTTGACCTAAAGGCGTTGCTGTTCGTGACCATCAATGATTGGCCTGCTCTCAGTAACCTTTCAGGACAAACAAACAAGGGATACCGCGCATGCACGCACTGTTTGGACGATACCGACAGTATATATTTGGCTAATTGTAAAAAGAATGTGTACCTAGGACATCGTCGATTTCTTCCGAGCAGGCATCCCGTAAGAAAGAAAGGCAAGCATTTCAAAGGTGAGGCGGATCACCAGACAAAGCCTTGCCACCGTACTGGTGCTGATGTACATGATATGGTCAAGGATTTGAAGGTGGTCTTTGGAAAGGGTCCTGGTGGACAACCTATTCCGAATGACGCTGACGGACACGCACCCATGTGGAAGAAGAAATCTATATTTTGGGACCTGCCCTATTGAAAAGACCTAGAGGTCCGCTCCGCAATCGACGTGATGCACGTGACGAAGAATCTTCGTGTGACCCTGCTTGGCTTCTTGGGCGTGTATGAGAAGACAAAAGATACACCTGAGGCACGAGAGGACCAGCAACGTATGCACGGAAAAGACGGCATACATCAGGGTCATGCAAGCTATGCTCTTACCAAAGAAGAGAAGGAAATCTTCTTTGAATGCCTGCTCAGTATTAAGGTATGGCTTCTCGTTGAATATAAAGGGAATAATAAACATGGCAGAGAAAAAGTTTCAGAACCTAAAGTCTCATGACTTTCCACGTGATTATGACGCAACTGCTTTCAGTTGCATTGAGGGGGCTTCTACCGAAAAACATTCGATTAGCCATTGTGAAGCTATGTGCATTCCTCAATACAATCTCTCAGAAGGTAATCGATCCAGAAATCATACCAAGGTTAGAGAATGATTTGGTGCAATGTCTTGTCAGTTTCGAGTTGGTGTTCCCACCATCCTTCTTCAACATCATGACGCACATCCTAGTTCACCTATGCGAAGATATTAACGTTTTGGGTTCTGTATTTCTACACAATATGTTTCCCTTTGAGAGGTTCATGGGATTCTTAAAGAAATATGTTCATAACCGTGCTAGGCCAGAAGGAAGCATCTCCAAAGGCCATGAAAATGAGGAGGTCATTGAGTTTTGTATTGACTTTATTCCTGACCTTAAACCGATTGGTGTTCCTGAATCGCGGCATAAGGGCAGACTGGATGGAAAAGGCACGCTAGGAGGGGAACAAATAATATGTATGGATGGACATTCTCTTACTGAAGAACACTACACAGTTCTACAGAATTCCGCCTTGGTGGCTCCATATATGGATGAACACAAGAATTTGCTACGCTCCAAACACCCGGAGCAGTCTGATGACTGGATTACACATGAACAAACCAGGAGTTTCGCCAGCTGGTTGTAGACACGTACCATGCATGACGCCTCTATTGAAGATGACCTGTACTTACTGTCCCAGTTACCATCTTCGAATATAATGACTTTCAAAGGGTACGAGATAAATGGTAATATATTTTACACGATCGCCCAAGATAAGAAGAGCACCAAGCAAAACAGTGGTGTCCGCTTTGATGCAGAAACCAAGACACGAAAGGAAACATATTATGGTTATATACAGAACATATGGGAACTAGACTATCGACGTGGTTTGAAGGTCCCTTTGTTTCGGTGCAAATAGGTCAATATGACACGAGGCGAGGTAACGGAAGACCCGCAGTACAGAATGACAACAGTGGATCTCAACAATAATGCGTATGCAGACGAACCATTCGTCCTAGCCAATGATGTGGCACGGGTTTTCTATGTGAAGGGCATGTCTATCAAGCCGAGAAAAAGAAAAGATAAGGAAGCGAATGCATCGTACGATGAGCCAAAGCGGCACATAGTTCTTTCTGGGAAGAGAAACATCGTGGGAGTGGATGACAAGACAGACATGTCAGGATATTATGAAAAGTTTGATGAAATTGCTCCATTCAGAGTGAATATTGACCCGAGCATTCAGTTAAATGATGAAGATTTTCCATGGCTACGGCGCAAAGGGACACACGCGAAGAAAAAATTTCACACCCAAAGATCTGGGATGTGATCGGCTTCACTATCATCACTTTCTTCTGTGTTTCACACCCAGGAGGGAATCTCTGTAATAGTTAGGGTAGCTAGTTATGTGTTTTGGCATTTGAAACGCGAAGAAATTTTATGTGCAAGCAAATTCTTTCATGCATTTACTGATTTTTTCAGCTAAATGACCATGAAATTGAAAAGCATTTCAAATGAACTCAGAAAAGGTTGGAAGTTGGCATGGTATCATAATTTCACCCACATAGCATGTGCAAAAAAGTAGAGAGGATTACCGCAAAAACTGGATGCACTTCGTGTATAAAATGGACAATCTCTTTCGAAGTATCAGGGTTTCTGACAAAAACTCATCCGTTACAAAGGCATTTCATTTTTTAAATAACCTAAGCATTACCAAATTGAATATAATGATAAAACACACTAATAGTAAACCTAAGAAAAAAGAATCACTGAAAAATCTATTTTCAAAGTTAAGTTATTCACAAACTAGTGATTCACACAAATTTCAAATAATTCAAAATTTAAACTATTTAAATTTGTAAACTATCGGTACTAACAGAAAGTTTGTAATTTTTTGTATCTAAAGCAAAAATATTCACAAAGAAACTCAAAACACAGCAAAAAACAACTCAAAAATAAATAAAACAAAAATAAATAAAGCAAAAAAAAAGAAAAAAAGCCCACCTACGGCGCCACAGTGGCCTGCATACGACTAGAAACCCAACCTGTTGTTGGGCCAGGATGCAGGCCCGCAAAGGCCCAGTAGGCCCACAGGGCAGCACAGAACATTTAGGCCCAGTAGGCCTGCTTTGGAAAGGAGCTTGAGGGAGCTACCGCACTGGGGCTTATAAACCAGTGCGGACGCCCCTCGGCTAGCGAGGTGGGACTAAACATGACGCACCGCACCCGCGCAAGTGCACCCCCTTTAGTACCGGGTGGTGGCTCCAACCGGTACTAAAGGGGGGTCTTTAGTACCGGTTGGAGCCACCACCCGGTACTAAAGGGGTGCGGTTCCCGCTGGTTGGCCTGGCCAAAACAGACCTTTAGTACCTGTTGGTGGCTCCAACCGGTACTAAAGGTTGTTCTATATAAAAAATTTGTCAGTTTCTCATCTCTCCCTCTGCTTCTTTCTCCTCTGCCCCGTCGCCGCCACCCCTCGTCGCCGCCCCCGTCCCCGTCCCCATCGTCCCCGTCGCCGCGCCGCGCCCCGCCCCGTCCTCCTGTCGTCCTCGCCCGGCCCGTCCCCGTCCCCGTCGTCGCCGCCCCATCCCCGTCGTCGCCGCCCCGTCCCCATCGCCGTCTCCGTCCCCGTCCCCATCGCCGCCCCCCTGTCGTCGCGCCTCGCCGGTGAGCTCCTGCCCCGGCCGCCATGTACCACACACACACACACACACACACACACAAACACACACACATTGTTATAGAAATGTTACCAATCTTTCTGTTTTTTAGTTATAGAATTATTAGAAATGTTAGTTATATAGAAATGTTTTTTAGTTATAGAAATATTAGAAATGTTAGTTATATAGAAATGTTAGTTACATTAGAAATGTTAGTTATATAGAAATGTTTTTTAGTTATAGAAATATTAGAAATGTTAGTTTTAGTTATAGAAATATTAGAAATGTTAGTTTTAGTTATAAAATTTAGAATTTGCGTATATGAAATCACAATCCATCATTTAAAAAATGTTACTTTACTTTTGCGGCATATAGTATTTGTTGTCGACGCTGCCCGGCCCGCATCCTCGCCGTCGACCCGTTCGCGACGACGTCCTGCTTCAGAGGACCCATGTCCGGGACTGGGCTCCGCCGGGCTGGCACTGGGAGGTGCTACCTTCAGGGGCGCGACACTTGGTGAGGAACCCGGCCCCGGGTCCCGTCGTCGACCCTCATCTCCTTTGGTAGCGTTCGCGTGGGCCACTTTCGGTGAGGGAGCCGGCCCCGCCGGAGGTGGTACGTCGGCGTGTCAGGGAGGAGGACGAGCACGTCCATCGCTACATGGCTGCTATGGACGTCAGGTTCTCCAATACCTGGCAGGTTCTTTGGGGAGATCACCCGAGCTATGATCCAGTGATGGTTCCTTCACTTTGGTTGTCCACCGCCTAGATTACTCTCTAGTATTCGATCTTTATTAGCTAGCTAGCTAGTGATGTATTCGATATATAATATTCGAGATGATTTATTTGAGATTATATATATATTATTCGAGACGATGTATTCGAGGTTATATCTATTATTCGAGACGACGTATTCGAGATTATATTCGATGATGCTTATTATGTACTATGATTGATTCAGTTTTTCCTTACTAATTGATTGCATCCATGCATTGTAATTTGAATATATTTCTTTTGGATTAGTTAAATAAAACCTATGGCGGACAATACCGGCAGAGAGGGAGAAGAGGCCCTGTTAAATATCATACGCAATCTTCGCGGGCCAGATGATGATCAGAATGAAGAAGATTATGACGGCTCCGAATATCTAAACAACACCGGGGAGGGTGATATGATATTCGATTGCGACGACCGAATTGATGAAGTCATGAACTATGAACATGACGAAGAAAATGTTGATCTTGAAACAACAAAGACCGGCGAGGTATATATATTTATATAAGCAGGCATCTGGTGATCATCACATGTTTTAAATGACTTGAAGATATATTAACGAATCGATCTTTCTTCTTTCAGCCATCCAGATCGAGCAAATCTTCAAGCAACAGGAAACGAGGCCCGAAAAAAAAGTTGAAGGAGGGCGTAAGGTACAATCTCGAGGCCATCAAACCTAATGGCGAACCATTAGCGCCTAAGAAGATTGCGCACAAGTTCATTCGTCAGTGCGGAGTTCTTGTGAAGGACCAACTCCCGATCTCCCTTCAAGAATGGAGAGAGCCAGCAAAGCCACGTCCAAGAGTTACTTTTGTCGACGACAGACAAAAACTTCTGCTTTGGGAAACGCTCATGGAATATTTCACCCTACCAGATCATTTCACAGATGCAGATGTGGAGAAAGTCAAGGACGCTGCTCTTAGGAAGATGGCGGTTGCATTCAACAACCACAAAAATCGTGAATGGGACAAGTACGTCAAGGGAGGAAGGAAGACTCCAGTATTCGAGGGAACACTAGAGAAGCAAAGTGCTCATTGGAACGATTTCGTGAAATTCAACGATTCGGAATTATCTAAGGAACGGTAGAGAATAAACAAGGCCAATGCCGCAAAAAAGGATAAGTTCCATAAGCTGGGGCCAGGTGGCTATGCGGTGGGAATGCCTAAGTGGGATAAGTCTGAGAAAGAGATGGAGGATGCAGGTGTCACTCCAGAAACATTGAGCTGGCCCCCCAGGTACATGACTTGGTTCTATGCGCATGGGGGGAGTTGGACACGAAGACAGGCAAAGTTCCATTGCAACCCGATTCCAGCGGGCTATGCTCGTGTCTTGTTTGATGAGGTGGTGGACCAATATTCGGGGCTAGAGCTTGACATTCCTGGAGGTGACGAGGAGCACACACTGGGAGAGGCCAACCATCGTATCATCCTATGGAGAAAGGATTGCATCATCTTTCGAAGGTCACAGACACCGCGTCATCCGACTCCTCGTCGAAGTCCGCCACCGAGTCAACAGACTCCCGCTCCTCCAAGTCCACCAACGCGTCAGGCCACTCCTCCTCCAAGTCCGGCACAGCTTCAGGCCACTCCTCCTCCTCCAAGTCTGGCAAAGCATTAGGCCACTCCTCCTCCAACTCAGCCACGTCAGCCGTCTTCGCAGCCTCAGCAATCACGGAAGAGAGCCGCCTCAGTTATGGTGCGTAGCGGAACAAGTCGAGGTAGTACTGCAGGTACAGGCGGAGGCAAGCGATTTCAATATGGTCCAAGCAGCCTCACGCCTCTTCCGCAGAGGCCTTACGACAAGTCCGAGGAGGAAAACGCAGCCATATCGAAGGCCGAGGTGGAAGCCCATTTTGCATCGAAACCGCCACCATCGCCAAGGGAGAAAGTGCCTGAGGAAAAGATTGGCCACTTCGTTCGTATGGCTAGAGCACCAGCTCCCAAGTGTGTTGACACAGACTATGAGCGCCACCTCAGGAAGTTAAATCGAGCACGTCTACAGAAAGAGGCGAGCTCGAGCTCGAGCAAATTAGCTGGCAAAACATGCGGTAAAACCGTCCCCAGCTGGGAGAACATGCGGTGCAATCACTCCCCCCGCTTGTTGTGCCAACAACACATGAGAGTAGGCGCGCCCAATATTATTGTGGGCAAACCGTTAACGTTCCCGGGCTAGGCGATTTGGTAATAACCGAGGAGCATATTGAGCAGGCTAAAAGCCTCATGATCACTGTTGGATAACTCCTCGATATCGAGCCCATGTCTCCGACTAGAGAGGAGGAAATAAAACGGAAATATGTCCGGGGCCAACCTTTGGTCGAGTCAGACGAGGTCAAGAAGCTCCCAACGAGAATGTATGAATTTCATCAATGGTACATGGATATTACCAAGATTTCCAATCGAGAGTCCCTCATGGTGAATGTCAAGAAGGATCATTACTACCATGAGAAAGCTGTGTCCGTTGAGTATTCGGAACTATTTCAGTTATACAATCAAGACGCACTCGACAAATCTATCGTCAGTTGCTATTGTCTGTAAGTGATTTTTTCTGTAATTTAAGTCTCAAGCTAGTTGTAGTGATCATTTTGATCAATCATTACCTGTAATTATCCTCACTATATTCTTTTCTGTGGTATTATGCTGAAGATTTATGAAATGAAAAAAGGTGGACGCTATGGCATTGGGTTCGTTGATCCAAATACCATTAATGAATACACATGGAAATTAGATCCATATTACAAAAAAAGTGTAGAGGAAAGCATGCTAGAGTTCTTCAAGCACCTCAAATACAATGAAGATATACTACTTCCTTACAACTTCGAGTGAGTCACACTGTCTTGTACTACAAATTCTGTTTTTGCCTACTAGCTAGCCACATATTTTTTGCTTACATATGCCCGCTTAATTAAGACATGCAAACGTGTGTGCATGCAGATTTCACTGGATCTTGTTAATCATTAAAGTTGATGAAGGAACAGTTCAAGTACTAGACTCACTATTTAAGAAACCAACTGACTACACCATCGTGAAGGGGATAGTCAACAGGTAATTTCAATCATTATTAACTATATCTCGGCCTATTTAATTAGTTCATCATTTTCTGATAACAACTATTTATTAACCCATTTATTCATTTTCTTTGTCGGCGGGCAGGGCTTGGGCAAAGTTCATCAGCGTCACTCCAGGCGAATGGAAACAAAATCTGAAATGGTATCGACCCATGGTAAGTAATTAAGTAATACTAGCTAGCTGCCATCTCTTTAATTATCATGCTTGATTAATTATTATCTGATCAAATTCCATTCTCGTAAAGGCCCTGAAGCAGGCGCCGGGAAATAATCTGTGTGCATACTACGTTTGCGAGAACATTCGCATGATGACGTCTGAAAGGAGCTGATCTTAAAGATAGGAGTTGGTACGTTTGTCAGAACACTATTCACAATTTTTACACCATTATCGATATCTAGTCACACAACTAATACACATGCATGTTGATCTCCTTTTTAACAGTTCAAAGAGGTGCGGGAAAAGTTCCTACTATAGGACGGCATAGAAGCAATTCAAGAGGAAATAGAGGGATTTTTGCTCGACTAGGTCATAGATCCCAAAGGAGAATACTTTTACCCGCTACCGCCCCCATGAACCACTTCCAATTGTTATCGTGCTCCGAAGGCACCAATTAGGTTAATGCCATTGGCTCCGAAGGCACCAATTAGGAGAAATTGTATATAGATAGCTAATTATATATATATATGTGTGAATTAATTAATGATGATTGTGAGACATTTGACGATATATATATATATATATATATATATATATATATATATATATATATGATCGGTTCTACTAGAAATTCTATTTATATATATGCATAACGTGTACAATATGTAGTATCATAAAATACCAGCAAACGAAAAAGAATTAAATGGAAAACACAAAATTAAATAAAGAAGAAATCATAAACCCCAAACTCCCCAACCTTTTAATATCGATTGGTGTCACCAACCGGTACTAAAGAGCTCCTTGCCCCCGGAGCTGGCTCGTGCCACGTGGTTGCCCTTTAGCACCGGTTCGTGTTGAACGAGTACTAAAGGGGGGGGATCTTTAGTGCCCACACTTTAGTGTCGGTTACCGAACCAGCACTAAAGGACCTTACGAACCGGTGCTATTGCCCGGTTCTGCACTAGTGCTTGCTGACGAATCAATGACAAAGTACACTCATAAGTGGGAGGAGGTAATGAGCTTGGATGACTGCGCCTTGTTTTGGCGGAAAATGTCCAAGGCAGTTGATGTGCCAGCGGTTCGACGCGACGGGGTGGAGAGAGGCCATATTTACGCAGATGATATGACGTACTTGACGAGTTTGGATGGCCATGGTAGCTGTGTATACCCTATGCAAGATGAAATTATTTACAACGCCCTACGGAGGATCAAATCAGCAGGATGTTATGTAGCTTCCGGTGCTCCAACTGGCATGTAGGTACTCCCTCCTGATATCTAGCCAACCAAGAGTAGTCTAGCATGGGAGTTTAACTCTATGTCTAGTGTACTGGTATTAAGGTCACCGTTACAGTTAAATTTTACCTCATACTAGATTGTAGAAGTTGCCAAGGATACAACGTTGCATTTATCTATGAGATGCTGATGCCTTGTTAAAATAGTCGCTGCAAAACTGTACTGGTTGGTTTTGGGATATGTGTGGTAACATACTAGAATTACTACTTACTCATTCCTGATTACTTGATTCTGTGTTTATAGCTATGTGTTTCAACATTATGTTTTCCTTCTTGTGGTAGTCTGTTTGGGCATTCATTGTATATTCAGACTGACAAATATTGTATTCACAAGGTCAGTTAGTATCAAAATTAACATAATCACTATAGTAGTATATAACTGTTCATCATATGAATGGATGAAGCATCTCAAGTGTACTTGCTAGTGTAACCTCGGCGTTCCATTCGAGTGGTCAGCCAAAAAAATGCTTGATAATTGACAGGCAAGTGGCGAAGTCAGGTGAGCTGGTGGCATGGGTTCAGTATATCACATTACACAGATTTATATAATCGGGAAGCAACTAATTCATGAATAGGCCAGCACTTTGACGACGTCCATGTCACGGTGAGCCGACTGAACATCTTCACCAACATCAACACTACAAGCAAGCTCATCCCCATCTGTTGTGATCAGATCGATCTTACATCCGTCTTACTGCTCCTGCTTGTCCTGTCAGAAACTTTACCTGCACCTACCTTGCGGGGGACTAGAATAAGATCGCCTGCCCTTTCGGTGATAGTGAACAATCCAGTGGGGCGCCAGATGGTTACTGAGAAACCTGCAGTTTAATTTGGCAATCTAAGGTTTCTTAGAAAGTTATTTTTTGCTTGGAAGGCGGCCACAAATAGCCTTGGCATTCGGTTCATAATAGTCCGGCGACGCATTGATGTGATACCCAGTTGCAGCGTTTGTAGTTGCTTCGTAACATGGAAGGTTTTCTTCACACAATCCCCCACCTCAAGCGGTTGCATCCTTGCCTCCATGATCGATCTACACGGCATTCACTTTGTGGGATTGGCTGCACGGACAACAGGTGTATGGTAAAACTTTTTAATGAACCGATGCTCAGGACACTGTATTCTTTTTCGACACAAACCTTGTGAAAGGGTAGAGTATTAATGCACACTCATATAGATGGAAAGAAAGTAAAATAAAAATAAAAATGGCAAGGTTTATAAGGGAAACTTGGCCGAAAACCTTGGGTAACTCAACATAGACACTGAACCAAACAGCCAACCACAACCTAACTCAAACACTATCGAGATAAATTGAGGGGAGGTTTTTGAAAATGCCTTGAATAAGGGAGACGATCTCGTGTGCGCCGGTCGTCCTAACATAGACCCTCGATGACCACAAAGCTTTCGTCAAGAGCGGTCATACCGAACCTTGGGTAATGGTCAGGCCAAGCCAACAACAACCACCACCGCTCGCCCTTCAAGCAAACTCAACCCGGCGTTAAGGAAATACTATTCCATAATTCCTCTTAGACATTATATTCTACAATGGACAACTCTATGACATTACCATCTTGGATCACTTGGTCAAGTTCGAACTATTCGTGAACAAAGACGGCAAGCATGTGCTCACCGTTGCACCCTGCCAGTTGCAGATCTGAACTCAACGCAATCAACACGTGTACCTGCCCTACATCGTGGAGCTGCACAGGAAGTTGGTGATGGACTGATGGTGGAAGTAACTGGCACGACATCGGCTGCGAGCCTTCATCCAGGATGTCTTTGAGCCTCCCGTTGTAAAAGAGACAGAGTACGCTCACAAGTGGAATGAGGTATGCAAGTGAACTTGCCCTGTTTTATGAAAAGGTGGTCCAAGGCAGTGTACATGCGGACGTATGGGCATGGCGGGGTGCAAAAATGCTACATCTATGCCGACAATGCGACTTACTTGATGAGTTTGGACAACCATGGTGACCGTATCTATCCTACGCAATAGGAAAGCCATGGCCAGACATTTTGATGATCAAATCAGCAAGAAGTTATATGGCAACTTATGCTCCAAGTGGCACGTGCGTGTTCTCCCTCCGGATTTCTAGCCAATCAAGAATACTCTAACATGCCACCTTAATTCTTTTGTCTATTATTGTAAATACTAAGGTCAATCTTTACCATAAGTGGGACCACATAAATTGTAGAAATATCTACTGTAAAGTATATATGCCTTGTAAAAAAAAGTCACTGCCATTATGTAGAATGGTTGGAATATTTTGTCATAAAGTAAAATTGATAAATCATTCATTCTTATCTTGGATTCGTGGCTTAATGCTTCTACCTATGTCGTTAGAAAGTGTGGGCGATGGAACCAAATTTGGCAGTTCTCTGCATAGCATATTGTCCTCGATGTAGCAGGTGGATACTCCCCTCCATATTTCTAGCTAAGCAAGAGCAGTTTAGGCACTATCTTACCTGGACACGGGGAAAAATATTTGACAAGTGAAAGCCGGATATTGCATCTAGATGTATGGACAAATGAGTAGGCGGGGAATAGGGGAGCATCGCACGGCGGGGGTTATAACTCGCCCACCGAAGACAATGCTCCGTGTCACCTCTGGCACGAGGCAACTAGGCCGGCCCATACCATAGCAACTTAGAGCTGTTTTCGGAAGCTTCCGTGGATCAGTTCGGACTGTTTTTAGAAGCTTTCATGCATGTTTTCTTCTTCTTTGTTTGTACGTATTTTTTATCAGTTTCCTTTTCCTTCAATTTTTTGCATTTTTAGTTTTTAGTTTTAAAATTTAAATTTTACTTCTATTTTATTTTTTCCAAATACATGTCAACCTTTTATAATACACTTTGTAAATTTGTCGTATACACGTGGAACATTTCGTCGAAACATGTTCAACATTTATCGACCAGGTGATGAAAACATTTTCAAGTACATGTCTCAAAATTGAATGGACGTTACAGATTTTTCAAATACGTGTTTCAATATTTTAGTGGTATGATTTCAAAAAAAATTGTGCACATCTTTTTGAAATATGTGAACGTTTTTATAAATATCAAGAAAATTATTTCTAAATGGTATGAAACAAAATTGTAATTACGTGACCATTTTTTACATATTTTGAAATGTCATGAACATATTTTTTAAATACATAAACATTTCCTTACATACAACAATTATTTTCAATGCCTCGAATTTTTTCACAAATGACGAAAACATCTCTTTTACATTGTATATACAGTTTTTAAGAATATCATGAATATTTTTTAAACATGTGAATTTTTTTTAAATGCCACAAACATTTTTTAAATGATACGAACATCTCTAGAAAAGTAGCACAAAAACAATGTTAAATTGCATTAACACTTCTGAAATGCACAGTGCACATTTTTTAAAGGAAAACGCTATCCTTCAGCCGGCTGATGCACGCGCAGTGTCTGCCGTCTGTGTAGCCGTCAAATGGATTTTGATCGAGCGGTCACGCTGGCCACCAGCCCCGTGCAAACATTTTTTTCTACCACAAGCCTATTATTTCAGAAAAAAAACTGGTTCGATGATGAAGTTTCTTTTAGCAACAGGTTGTAGTTTGAGAAAGCTTTTGTTGTAGAGGCTTTGTTTTAGAAAGAAAAAAATGGTTCGACGATGAAGATTTTTTCTTCTGCAACAGGGCTCTTGTTTCAGAAGCATATACCGGGTTGTAGAAAGCGTTGTAGGTCCGCCCGGTGTTAGAGAGTATATGAGGCCAAGCATTGCAACACAACACATGTTTCATAAACATGGCTCCAGTTGCATAAAATCGCCAGGAAGTGCATGCCCGGTCTGAGAGCTCGTCGTCGTGCTGGAGTAGACACAGCTGCTCAGCATGCTGGGTTGGAGGAGGCGCGGCAACTCCGGCAGGCAGCAACACTCCATGGCCTCGCTCACGCCATGGCGGGGCAGCGGTGCTGTCTCGGTGGACCTTTCCAACAAGGTCCTTGTTGCAAAGCCCCGGATCACAACAAACTAGCTGTTGCAAAGGTCCTCAGTTAGCTGGGACGGTAGATCAGACGACTGTTTCGGGTGGCATCTGACGGTTGTCCAGGCGGATGATCTAATCGTTTTATCACCCGACAGACGCGTAGCACTGCATTTTTTGAAATATTAATATATTAAATTTCAAAGTATATGTATTAGAATATTTCGAAATATAAATGGAAAAATAGAAAAAAAACACAAGGCTCATAAAAAAGGGACATAACACAAAATATCCCTACTGGGACGGCAAGTTGAAGGCCGCCCTGGGGTGGGCACGCCGGACCAGCCTCACATACTCATATGGGTTACCCCTAAAGAAAAGCATAGTCACATTAGTTGGGCCAAATGTAACGCAGTTATTTTTTACTTATGAATCGTCAATAACCTGCTATAAATAACATATAACTAAATTTAGCTATGATATAAGCCCTAATTTAGTATAAACCAATTACTTCCAATATACCGTCGCCTCAAAAAAAACTTCCAACATACCAAATAATAAGAACCAATTATTAGAAAGATATCCAAATGATATACTTTTGTATGCATTAACAACTATCCTTTTAATTTGTTACAGACTCATCTCACTATATAAACACTAGCAAAAAGGACGAAGCAGCAAGAAAGCAGGAGCAGAACAATAGCCTGCTACAAATGATGGGGCTTATGAATGACACCAGGGTGCTGTGTTGGATAGCTATTATTCTCATGTCCATCACTTCCTTGAACTGCCATGCTGCTGCCATGAGCACACGTAAACATTTTCCCCTCTTTATTCATTAATATTTTTATATTGATATGTATCTCTTTTATTTCATTTAGTCTTACAATGCATGATTTGTTCTTCTAGGCCGACCAAGCAATTTAACATGTACCATATGCTGATTGCTTGTGGATGTTGTGACTGATCTTGCAGATACAATGGACTTTGGACCTATTCTCGCGTGTGTAAAGACGGAAACAAAATGTTCGGTTGTTGGGTGCACGAAGATATGTTCCGACCTTGGCTGGATACCCACAGATGCTATTGTGCCGATGCTGGCAGTTGCTGCCACTATGCGGATGGAAGGCCATTAAATTGATAGTATAATGTATTGTCATGAGCTCTTCTTTTACAAGGGTGAATGTCAATCATCTATGCCACTACCGATCATAGATTTAATAAACTTCTAAAGTATGCAGTATGATTATATTTATGAAGTGACTATTTGAGTGATATGTTGTTTGTGCAGAAGTATCATTATTGGTATCCCCTGTGACATGTGAGCCATCATTCCATATAAAAAACCATATACTCATTTCGGTATAAAGATATCCCATGCATATTATCAGGCAATCCGTTAAAAATCATAAATCGCAGAAATTTTTGGAAACCATATACTCAAGGTTGCTGGCTTGCTCCACCGCGTCCGCCTCGCCGCAGCATGGAATTGGTGGCAAGCCACGACAATCGCGGCACCACCCGCTCTACCATAGATCGCCTTCCACCCATTACGCACGGCATCAACAATGATGACAAGAAAAAGATCCTGTAGTCTCCTAACGCTTGCTAGTTCTTGTTTTTTTCAAAAAGGGGAAATACCTCGGGCTCTGCATCATCATGATGCACACAATCATTTTTATTAAAACGAAATAAATAGGTCTGAAACGTACATAGTATCAACTAAAACGGCAAAAAGAAAAGAAAACACCACAAATAGTGGGTACAAACGAAAGATTACACGACTTAACCACATAATCTATTAGTGACATGTCAACCAAACCGGTTGAATAACGCCTGTGAAACCATCTTCAGACGGTTGCACCCAAAGGCCATGAGGCCCCAGCGTCCCCACGCTGAAGTGATGACCACATACGGATCGATGCAGTGGCTCTGAAGATAACCTGCAAAAAGTTAATAGAGTGAGACCTGTTAAAAACACAGTCATTCCCGCAATTCCAAATTGCCCAAAGTAAGGCACAAACCCCTACACGGATATGACCCTTAAGTATTTTGTTGATACCAACCAACCAGTTTCTAAACAAATTTGGGATACTTCTTGGTGGTGGCAAATTATATGCAACATGAACCGTGCGCCAAATCAAAGTCGCGAACGGGCAGGAAATAAAAAGATGTTGAATGGATGTAAGAAGTGTTGTTTTTGTGATAAGCTTGCTAGTTCTTGTGCCTCCAGCTGCGGAGTGAGGCTGCCATCAGCAAGCAGTTCGTGGGAGCACACGACAGCGGCCGTGTCATCACACCTGAGAATAACTTTCAGCTTGCGATGGTGAACCTCTTCTTCAGTGTTGAGGTGCCGCTCATTGCAAATGAACACGAGGACTCTCTGCTTAGGCAGCTGGCACTACATAATTCTGAAGGTTGTCCTCCCAACTCAAGTGGCCGCATCTTTGCCGCTGTCATTCCCAAATATGGAGCCGCCCTTTGCAAGATTGGTTGGTCAGACAATGGATGGATGGTAACACAAGTTGATGGAGTGACCCGGCCTTGTTGACTTTGTATTCTGCAATGGACAGTTGTATGGCATCACCCTCTTTGAGGACATGATCTAATTGGAGATAGGTATGAACAATGGCAAACCGCACCGTCTGTTGATACGAATGTGTATCCACTATACCATATACCAGAACAATATCATTGAGCTTCCTGGCGAACTGATGGTAGAGTACGCTCATAATTGGAAGGAGGTACTCCCTCCTTCCATCTATATAGGGCCTAATGCATTTTTTGAGGTTAATTTTGACCAAATTTTAGAGCAATAATATATGGCATGCAACTTACACAAAACATGCCATCAAATTAGTATGTGAAAGGAGATTTCAATGATATAATTTTCACATTATGCATGTCATGTACTATTAATCTTGTCAATAGTCAAAGGTGGCCTTGAAAAAAGCATTAGACCCTATATATATAGATGGAAGGAGGGAGTAACAAACTTGGGTGACTATGCCTTGTTATTAGGGAAAACATGGGCCAAGATGTTGTATGTGCCGATAGCTAGGCGTGGCACGATGCACAGAAGCTATATCTACACCGATGATCCGGTCTACTTAACAAGTTTGAGTGACCATGGTGACCACGTCTATCATGTGCAAAACGAAAGCAATTGTGATTTTATGTGGTTAATCGAATCAACATGATCTTATATAGTCGCTCCAGGTGGCATATGGGTTCTTCCTCCAGATTTCTAGTCTATCAAGAGTAGAGCATAGCATCTTTATTTTTCTGTTTTTTAGTTGAGCATATTTTATTTTATTCATAGTGTATAAGGCATTAAGGTCATCTTTTACTATAAATGGAAAAAGGTTTATAAACAAGTGGATGATCCCATGCAATTGTAAGCCCCGTCGAGCCAGCGACACACGTCCCCTACGAGCTCAACCACCGCTTTCTTCACCTAGCGTTATCTTCATGCGAAGGCTCTCATCCACATGTTTTCTCCTCAAAGCCTTCCTCTTCCTCGGCTACTGCTACCTCTTCTGACCACCGTTACGTTACACAGTTGACAACTGCTACTAGACTACTACCTCTCCCAACAATGGCACTGCAAGCTCCCTGTAGCTGACCACCACCGCCCGTTGCCACACAGCCCACCCCAAAATTAACCATGCTGCTCTTGCGGGGATGGCGACATTTTTCCGTGAAAGCAACATCCGTGGAGATCAGACAGCTAGGCAAGCGCTGTGTGCTGCAGTGGGGCATCCGAGCATGGCCGCCGGCGCTGCAATAGAGCATCACATGCGCCGCCGGTGCTGTGTTGCAACATTGCTAGCACTGCGGCGATGACCGTGACGGCTATGGCGTTTGTAACTCTGGCACTGCAATGGAGCTTCGCCGGTGCTGCGACAACGACCGCGACAGGTCGGCCATGGCGTTTCAACTCTAGCGCTGCAATGGAGCTTCGCCAGGCTGCCTCGAAGCTATTACCGCACCGCCGTCACTGCTATGGAGCTTCATCGATGCTACAACAACGACCGCAACGGGACATCCATGGCGCTGCAACTCCGGAGTTACAATGGAGCTTCGTCGGCGCTGCAATGGAGCTCCGTCGGGCTGCCTTGGAGCTTTTGCCGCACCGCTGACAATTCAATGGAGCTTCGCTGGTGCTGCAAATGAGCACAATTGGGATCGTGGAAGGTGTGATGGTGACAGGGCCGGCCCTGGGGTATGACCGATGGGGCGACGGCCCAGGGCCCAGGCGGAGGGGGGCCCATGATGTAGTATGTATTTATACTATAGGCTCTATAGCCCAGCAAAAAATATGTAATTGTTTTTACAAAAGAAACCAAACGAGATGGCCAGATGGGCTTGCCCCATGACTCCATGAGATAACTAGAGATCGTCGATTAGCAAAGCGTCACGCTCGCCATCAGTGCACGGCTGCCTTCTCGTTTTCCTTCGTCAGTTCTTCTCGTCGGTTCATCTGTCTAATCGTCTTCCCCCTCTCGTCTGCCGCCGCTGGCTATCGTCGCTGCGCGCGCCGCAGCCGCACGGCAGTCCGGCAGCCTGGCCATCCGGCATCCGGGAAGGCCGCAAGTACGCTACTTGGCCGACTGCAAGTCTGCAACGCCATGAGCACACCACAGAATCAGTATGTATCCATGATCCATCCATGTTCCTGATGACCTGATCCATGCTCCCAACCCCAATTTAACAATTTCATTTGTATATTCGAGTATTATTCAACTACTCATCCATGTACGTCTAGGATTCCAATCGTCTGATATTTTAATTGAGAAGGGACCTATTAGACTACCAGATCTGGAGTTCAAGAAGGACGCCATTGGTAGACACTTTTCATATGTTTTTTACTGCAGAAAGTATGGTGTGTTTGTTGACAGAAAGTGGTTATGTACTGCATTGAGAAGGATATCTTGTGCAATGTTGATCTTAATTGTGCCATTAATGACTTTGCATCAAGAAACGCCTGAAGAAACGTTTTCTGAAACACTGAAGTATTATTGTTGTCGATGAAGTCAGTCGAAAATTTTGGTTCTTACTTAAGGTAATCATGTCATGTTAGTTTCATTTTGCTATCTATTTAGTATTATTGTTTTCGATGGAGTTAGTTCGAATTTGGTTATTATTATTGTAGATGGAGTCAGTCGAATTATTATAATCAAATTTTAAACTAAAGGTGTGTGGTTGAAAGTTACTCTTAACACACACATGCATATATATATATTTCCTCAAGACATAGGGGCCCATGTCACTGAGTTCGCCTATGGCCTCCCGAAACACATGGCCGGCCCTGGATGGTGATGCAATGGCGATCCACAGGGCTGCAAATGGAGCTTCACCAAATGCCAACTGTGCTATGTTCAATCGTGTGGCGTTGCTGAGATCGAACGGCCACTAGTGTTCACCAATTATTGATGTACTTCTATTGTTTCATGAACCTAGCTAGTAGTTTGGACATCGCGTTTTTCCATTTAAGCTAGCTATTTTTGTAAAAAGAAAGGAGTTATTTAGGTTTGGGATTCCATTTAAACATATATCGCGCACTAACACATATACCTATAAGATTCACATTGCATCGGTGTGTAATTCAAACATGCATGCATATAAGTGGAATCTGTGTAGTAACACTGGCCGTGATTGGAACACAAACATGTCGTCATCGTCTAATTCGATTGTGTAATAACCACAATGCCTATACCCGAAAATTAGCATTGAGCTAAATGCCAAGTTGGCAGAGGTTAATATTTCCCCATATTGGGTATTGCATATCTTATACATTTTTTTTCGATCATCATGCTATCAAGTTTGGCTCTTTTAGTTCGACATAAACAGCTTTGTTGCGTGTCACAGTAAAAACAAATCAGGTAATATATACGTTATATATATTTTGGAGGCTACGTGTAATCAGTCATAGTAGAAAAAAAGTGGGCGTCAATTTAGGAAAAAAGATGGATGGCAGTTTACGAAACATGAAACATGTAGCTTGATTTAGCTCTGGTATGTGTCTTACTTTGGCAAACTCGTTACTTCTGATATATCAAACATTAATAACCAATTAATAACAAGTTATCCAAAAGATATACTTTTGTATGTACTTATCAGTTCCCAATTAATCATGCACCCAATTAATTTCTCGTGTCTATAAACATTAGCAACCGGGACATAGCTGCAGAAATAGCCGGAGCAAAATAATAGCCAACTACTAGTGATTGGTCTTATGAAGAACACAAGGGCATTGTGCTTGCTTGCTCTTATTGTCATTTCCACCACTTTCTTGTCTTGCCATGCAGAAGGTATGTAGGAGCATACATAAATATTTTCTCCTACGTATTCATTAGTTTATTTTGTTGGTCCGTCTCTTCTATTTTGTTTAAATCAAACAGTACATCAGTTCTAACTGCGTCCTGATGTTGTGTCTGATTTGCAGGTACAATGGACCTTGGACCTATTCTTGGGTGTGTAAAGATGAAAAAAGCTTGCTCAGTTAATGGGTGCTTGTGGCAATGTGCCTCTCATGGTTGGAATCCCCAGAGATGCATTTGTACCGATGTTGGCCATTGTTGTCACTACGCGGAGGCAATGACACCAAATTGATAGTAGTAGTATGATATATTGTTGTTAGCCATGTCCTCTTGCTTTGCAAGGGTGAATATTAATCATCTATGTCACTGCTGATATAATAGATGAGGAAGATTTAATAAATTCAAAGCTATATAGTTGAATTATACTATTTATGAAGGGACTATTCGGGCTATGAGTTCTTTGCTTTTAACATTCTTCTGTTAACTTAGATTTTATTTTGTTTCAGTCGATTTTTGATATGGCTTGCAACAACCCACATACAAAGTAGCTAACGTGGAACTATGGGGAACGAAGCATGAAAATCAAAAAAATCCTGTGAAACACCCAAGATCCAATCTAGGAGATGCAAAGCAACAAGAGGGGAGTGTCTACATACCCTTGTAGACCGAAAGCGAAACATATATAACGCAGATGATGTTGTCGCACTCCTCGCGATCCAATCACGATCCAAACCGCCGAGTTTAGCACATGTGCGGCTCGGTGACGTCTCCTCCTCCTTGATCCAGCAAGAGAAGGAGGAAAAGTAGATGTGATCTCAACTAGCACAACGGCATGGTGGAGATGGTGGTTGTGGTGCTCCGGCAAGGCTTCGTCGAGCCGTACCGGGAGGAGATATGGTTGTAGGAAGGTGGAGGGGCTGCACCAGGGTTTAGGGTGCGGCTCCCCTCCTCTCCCTCCACTATATGGAAGGGTAAGGGCAGGGAGGGCTGCAGCCCTAGCCCCTCCTCCAAGGAGGGGTGCGGCCAGGGAGGGAGGGAGTCCCTCTCCCGTGCGATAGATGAGATTCCTGGCCTGGTGCACCTTGGCCATATAGGCCAGGGCGGCCTCCCTCAGACCATGGTGGCCTCGAGGGGTGGTGGGATCCACTGGTGGTCCCGCGGAACCCTTCGGTAGCCCCCGGTATGATATCGGTATTCCCTCAAACTTTTTCGGTGCCTTGAAAATGACTTCCTATATATCAATCTTTAACTCCGAACCATTTCAGAACTCCTCTACGTCTGGGATCTCATCTGGGACTCCGAACAACCTTCAGTCACCATTGTACATATCCCAATACTATCTTGCTTCAACAAACGTTAAGCATGCAACCCTACGGGTTCGAGAATCATGCAGACTGACTGAGACTCCTCTCTGGTCAATAACCAATAGCGGGACATGTATGTCCATATTGGCTCCCACATATTCAACGAAGATCTTTCTTGGCCGAACCACGATGTCGAGGATTCGGGTAACTCTGTATGCAATTCCCTTTGTCCGGTGATATGTTACTTGCCCGAGATTCAATTATCGATATCTCCATACCTAATTTCATCTCATCACTTGCAAGTCTCTTTAATCATTCCCGTAATACAAGATGTGACTAAACTCATTAGTCACCTGAAACTTCTTGTGATGTTGTATTACCGAGTGGGCCAAAAGATATCTCTCCGTCATACGGAGTGACAAATCCTAGTCTTGATCCATGCAACCCAACAGAGACCATCGGAGATACCTGTAGAGCACCTTTATGATCACCCATTTACGAAGTAACATTTGATAGCACACAAGCCATTCCTCCGGTATCCGGGAGTAGCATGATCTCATGGTCTAAGAAACAGATACTTGACATGAAGAAAGCTATAGCAAATATATTAAGTGTACGATCTTATGCTAAGCTTACGGTTGGGTCTTGTCCATCACCTCATTCTCCTAATTATCAAATGACCACTCATGTCTATGGTTATGAAACCATAACCATCTTTGATCAACGGGCTAGTCTAGTAGAGGCTTACTAAGGACACGGTATAATTTATGTATTCACACATGTATTTAAGTTTCCGGTCAATACAATTCCAGCATGAATAATAAACATTTATCATGAATGTGAAATATGATTGTAACCAATTTATTATTACCTTTAGGGCATATTTACAAGAGAAACACACGAGCATCTAAACTTCTGCTAATCAAAATTTTGATTTTGTTCCTACTGTATAAGGTATGAAGGTCAACCTTTACAACTATAAAAAAAGTCAAACATTCTAATATGATCTTCCCTACATCGCGGATGGGATATAGAGCGAAGAACGCAACGCTGTTCACCCCATACACATGGCAGCAGCGCATGCAAGGATTACTAATATGTGGTGGGCTGATTGTGAGAGTGGAGCACTTCCCTCCGTAATGGGCAACGAAAGTTCGCTCGCTAGATTTCTCATTGAATATATTTTTTCCCGGTAGATCACCAGTGCTGGAAAAAACATGCAAAACATAAAGTGCATGAATGGACCACGTGTTTGCAAATACTCCCTCCGTTCCTTTATATAAGGTGTATTTATGTTTTGATAAAATTTCACAATGTAAGGTGCATACTTGTAATTCCTTATAATTTCCTTGCTAGCCCTCCAGAAAAAGGGAAAGTATCTATTTCCTGATTGTCTATATCTCTCTACCGATTGCATGTATCTCTTACTTTCCTATACTAAATAATTTACTTGCCACTAACCAACAAATTTGCCAAGGGTAATTTGGTCTTAACATGTCTATAATTTTACGCCTTGGTCACCCTGCCGAAAATAATACACCTTATATAAAGAAACGGAGGAAGTACTTGTTTTATTTTTCAGTATGGCCCGAGCAGAGATTCCACCTTCCCAGCCCTGCAGAGTTAGCATTGTGAATTACCGTGACCTTTCTGATCATTTTTTGCACCATAAAAAAACAATGCATATAATGATGAAAAAGAACAATATTGAACTGGAGATGGGAGGTATCCTCTACCATTTGAGCTACATCCCCATTTATATGCTGATATACCGAAAGTTAATTAGTATAAATTATATTAATTATTTGTGATTAAGAATTATTAATCAAACATGAGCGGCTGAGAGCCGTGCTGCCAGTACTTCGTTATCCTACAACTCTTAATTAATTAACTTGGAATTGGCATAGTACTTAATATGCACCGATTAAGGTAGTTGAATTTGCATAGTCAACCGCTAATCGATTGCAATTTCAACCTGATTGTTTTTCAAAAAAGAAATCATCAGTTGTTCCGCCACATACAACATATTGTTTTGCTATTCTGACCAACCATATTTCAAGGATTGTGTATTGTGGTGTTTCAAGTATTCAGAGAGGAACTGAGCTCTTTCACGACCAAGCTCAGCTCACGTGAAAGAGGGCTCACTCGTGTCGCTCCAGGGGGCGGCTCGGGTCATCCAGATCTCAGCCGCCGCCGCCCCCACCCCCTCCACCTCCATACCCCGCCACCACCGGAGGAAGTCACCTGGGTAAGCCTGCGCGGCTGACGGCGACGGCGGGCCTTCATCTCATCGCACGGCTGGTAGCCACGTAGGCCTTTCAAATCCACGCGGCGGGATCTTCGGCTGCTGCAGATCGGCGGCCCTAGGCGTTGAGGTGCACGCGACGGAGATGGACGCCTGGGTGGGGGCACCGGTCTTCTTCAGTGACCTTGGCGACCGTTGTGGCCGCAAGGGCTGCATGGGTGCCTGGTTCAGGGGACTTGGTGCGGCTAAGCCCCTCATCTCTATGTGGTATGGTGGTGAAAGCGGTGTCCACTCAGATCTCTAGCCTGCTATTGGGAGCTGGCGGGTGACAGCATGGGGCCGTTGTTCTGCCTAATAAAGGCGGCGGTCCTAAGGTTTCTCTCGCACCAAGACGAAGATCTGCTTGATACATGTCCTCCTTGATCTGTCCGGAGTGTCAAGTTCCGGGAGGCTCCGACGTCGAACTCCCTTGGACGCCTCATGCCTGGAGAAAGCTGGATCTGATGGGATTCGGTCGTGCGCACCCATGTTTTTTTCGTTTATGGAGGGAGCAGCGCGGAGCTCTGCTATTTGTTGCCGTCATGGGACATGTCTTTTTCGTTCCATTGTGAAGTCAGAGGCAGAGAATGGCATGGAAGTTGTGATCTGATGACTAGTAATGGTGGTTCGGGTCTTTGCGGTGATGAGGAATTTGCTTGGTGTTTCGGGACTCATAGCAGAGGCATGCAAGTGGGGGCGACGGCACTGGAGAAGTTCAAGGTCTTACCTTTCAAGGTGAAAATCCAAGGTCTGGCCTTAGTTGCTTGTGCCTCGCAATGGCCTTTTCGAAGGCATTGTATTGAGCGTGTGGACTTTCTTCAGGGTGAAAACCTATGATCTATGATCGGTCGACGAAGCGCTTATGCACTGGTTCCTTCTTGGAGGCGTCGCTTTTGGAGAATTTGGACTTCAAGTTTTGTCTCGGTGGTGTTTGTACTGCTGCTTCATGGACTAGATCACTGTAGCAAAACTTTTCTTTTTTAGCTTCTTTTTCTTTTGGCTATGTGCATCTGCACTGCCATTAGGGTATTGTGTTGTTGTAGAGACTGGGTGTAATTGGTATCTTCAGAATATTATTATATTCCCTTTGTCAAAAAAGAGAGGAACTATGGTGATCTAAAGAATATTTAGTTAATTTAGTGCATGCTACGAGAACTGTCCGAGCTCCTATTTGGCATCGATGACGTATAAATGGTATTCATTAATCGGATGCATCTGAATCAATATGCACAACAAGACCATACTACTTGGTGTCTTCTGTTTTTTTTTGCGAATTCAAAACTTGTATTACTCATTCAAAGTCTCATTACATTCTTCCTGAACTAACTCCAGCACCTCAGGCGGACCTGACCCTAGCCAGGTCATAGTCCTTCTGTTTATACGTCCATAGGAAGCTAAGTTGTCGCTTGCTTTATTCTGTGATCAAACGACACGAGTAATACAAGATTGATGAGAGGAAAGTAAACTTCTAATTTTATTAACTAGCGATGCATATATCGACCGATCAAAGTCCCCACATGTGATCATGGAAACTGCCACCGAAGAATCCATCTCCACTTCGATCGGCATATCTGTACGTTGAACTGATGAAGACAGACCCTCCAAGCAGGCGGACAGCTCCGCCTCAAGCGCATCACTGCATGAGTACAGGGCCCTACAAGCTGCAAAAATAATCCTCCCTTCCTCATCACGCAAGATCATGCCCGCCCCCGCATCATTACTTGACACGAATGAGCCATCAGTATTAAGTTTGGTCCAGCCGTTCCTGGGCCTAGTCCAAGGCATTTTGGTTATACAAGCAACTGGCTGCCTCATAGACTCCATGGAGACGCTTGTCTTGCCTTTCACTGGATCCACACTAATGTCATGTTTGATTGCCAAGAGTGAATCCAAGAAGCTACGAAGATATCTCACAGACACTTCCAATGGCGGAGCTGGTTTGTGATGTAGGACCTCATTGCGAACAAACCAAACTCTCCAGAAAACGAGCAGTAGCATGCATCTCTCCATATCACTTTGTGTTGCAAGAATCTGTAACAGCCATTCCTTCCCGCAGTTCTCCATCGATTGAAACTTGGTGTTTTCTGTTGTATACATCAATACCAATGTTTTAAATAGCGGACTATGGCATTTAACGGCAACCCTTAAAAACAGTTATAGTTGGGTTATAGCTGGCTATAGCGAGGCTATAACGGCAAATTGTACATGAAATTATTTAGCGGCAACATCCTCAAACAGCTAAAGCAGAGCTATAGCGGGGTTATAGCCAGCTTTTTAAAACTATATTCATGTCTGTCTAATAGATGTTTATTCATGTCAGTCGCAAAAAAAAAACAGCTGCAGGCTGATGGTGATGAGCTGCTCCCTGCTGGTGGACAAGCGGGGCGTTGTTGGCCAGACCCAAATTACACCGGCGACGAGGGCCCAACAGGCTTTCACGGAGTCGAAGATAGCAAGGTCAAAGTAGGAGCTCTAGGGAGCCGGCAGACACTACATCACGACACCACAATAGCGATATGCATCTGTTGGTAAAAGTGTACAACGCCGACACTCTTTTTATTCCAAATTATACCAAATTATCAGTGTTATACATCCTTTTGACACATTATCCGTCGGTAATACCTCAACAGACACCGATGTAATTTCTGTCGGTAGATACCACCTTCAGTGGTAGAATATGTGTCGGCGGTTCATCTCGATAGAAAAAGTGTCGGTGTTTCCTAGAGTAGCAGAGGCAGGCAGCTAGCATGTGGGTGCATCAAGAGAAGATGATGTGGTTGGCATCGATGGAGTAAGTGCCATTGTACGCCAGCCCAGTGGAGTGTAGAAGGCGATCGAGAAACGGGAGGGTGGCCTCGTTCTTTGTGCATGAAGAGCCGGGCCGTGGCGAGTGCCTCGTCGAGGGAGCGTGTGCATCACCGGCGTCGAGCAGTTGCATGGCCTATATTTTTTCCTTTTTTCCCAGGCCGCATGTTCTCCCTTCATTAGTAGGGAATAGGTTAGTAGCTACAGATTTATATTGATATACGTACTTCCTCGGCTCCAAATTACTCGTCATAAAAATGGATATATCTAGAACTAAAATACATTTAGATACATCCATATCTGCGACAAGTAATTCGGAACGGAAGGAGTAGATGCCATTATGTACCACGACATGGATTAGTTTGATACACGCATGCTCTTTGCCTGGTGCTTGTATGAAGTGGAGAGCTCCTTCGTTTTTAATTCGTTTCCCTCCGTGTATATATATATATATATATATATCTCTTTTTTTGCATCGAATTGAAAGAAAAACAAGGAGCTTTCGATCAACATGCTAGTATCTATTGCATGAACGTGGTTATCTATGCTCAACCAGCCTTTTCTTTTTCCAACCCCACAAATAATATAATCTTGCAGTCAAGACCCGGACATTTTGCAACCCACACCCGAAAGCTTTTGTTTTCTTAGAAACACTAGTAGAAAACATGGCTTTGGTCACAGCGCAATATACACATTAGTCCCGGTTGCATTACGAACCGGGACTAATGTGAGCATTAGTCCCGGTTCGAGCGGCTAAAGACATTAATCCTGGTTTAAATTGGCCCTTTAGTCCCAGATTGAGACACGAACCGGGACAAAAGGGCATCGCACCCATCTTCAGTCCCTGTTTGAGACACGAACCGGGACTAAAGGTGAAACTCCAGACAGTAGCCACGTGGAGGGCCTTTAGTACCGACCCTTTAGTCCCGGTTCCAGAACTGGGACCAATGGCCCTCTAGAACCGGGACAAAGGCCCTTTTTCTACTAGTGAAACAAGGACAAAATTCAAAATTCCAACAAATCGTACGAAATTTCACAAGAAATTTTGGAAGCATAGCGCGTCTATTTCGTAGTGCCTGGCGACATGACGACAACAGGAGATCAGATCATCACGCCTAATCCACATGCAGCTCTAGGATTTTATTTTTCTGGATCCTATGTGCAACATGGACCTATCGGAAGGCGGAGTTACTCTTGCCAGCGCGCAGCCATGAGAACCGCGTCTGCTGCCGAATGAGAAAGCACTCGAGGGAGGCTAGCCCCAGGTAGGCGCACTTAAGTTTGTGCCACAACCAAGCCTGATCGTTGGACAGCAACCTGAAATCCTGCGCCTCATCCAGGCGGGCATTGATCTCGCAAGCAAGCAGAAGCTCGAGAGAGATGTCACCCCAGCGGCGAAGCTTGTGGTGGCCTTGAAACATTCATAGATCCTACGGAAGGGGTTGGGTCTGGGACAACGGAATGCCAAGCCAGGCAAATCACATCGAGGTAGCCTTCCATCATTGCCCGAAACCGCTCGAAGTGGAAGCGTTTCCTCTCCGATCTTGGAGCACAATCAATGAGCAGCGGGCAATGGTCGTACGTTGCCGAGGCGAGGCAGCAAAGCATGTAGGACTGCTGGGACGTTTCCAGGAAGGGGTACAAAGCACATGGTTGTTCCCCGCGAGGTAGATGTCGTGGAGCTCCATGTCTGCAATAAAACGGCAAAAACAGCTCATGACCCGGTGGTTCGGTCTATTATTGTTCTTGTCAGCAGCTGAGGTGATCATGCTGAAGTCACCGCCCACCATCCATGGACCTGCCGTGGAGTTTTACCTTTCAAAAACTAGAAGAACCAGTAAGTAACCATTTATCCACCTACTAGCTGAAAAATCATGTGGGAATCGAGCCCTTTTGAATTTCTTTACCATTTGTTTTTTGAGAATCATGAATTTGTGAATTCTATATCATAAGAAATAATAACTGGAATGCACATATCACATGAGGGTGGGAAAACTTGGCTAGATTGTGAGCTTTAAAGTTAGAAGCAGGTCGTGGTGCCACTCCCCTCAACGAATTCAATGTTCTAGGACATGACGGCAGTCCACTATGACTGGATAGACATAATCCGCAAGGTTGTCTTATCAGAATCCCCCACGACAAGTAGTTGCATCCTCGCTGCCATCACCATGCAGTATGGTCTCGCCCTTTGTAGGATTGTTTGTCCAAATGGTGGGTGGACCTTGAAACAATAGGATGGGATGAGGCTTTCAGACATTTTATTCCACCATGGACATCTCTATGGCATCACCCAACTGGGTGACCTTGTCAAGTTTGAAATAGGGGTGAGCAAAGATGGCAGGCCAATGGTCATCGGCAAGCCCGATGAGCTGCTGATCCGGATGCCTAGAGGCTCTGTCGCATTCCCGGACTGCATTGTTGAGCTACATGACAAGCTGGTGGCGGTGATGAGGACCTTTCCATCGCACAACTGTGAGCCTTTCTTCAAGGTGTTTGAGCTTGCTGAAGAATCAAACACATACTATAATCACAAGTGGGAGGAGGCAATGAGTTTGGGTGATTGCGCCTTGGTTTTTGGGAAAATGTGGTCCAAGGAGGTGTATCTACGTGCCCGCGTTTGGTTGTGGTGGGGTGCAGAGAAATTTCATCTACGTAGATGATGTGATGTACTTGATGAGCTTAGACGGCCATGGCAACCGTGTATGTTCTATAGAAGAAATGATTTGGCTTTTAACAGAACAACAACTATTCATTTTTTGCAGGTTTTATTCCGGGCTACTGCACTGATCCGTATGTGGTCCTTACTCACTCTGACGGAGGCCAGGGAGCGCTTGGTTACTGGATCTGTCCGGTGGGAGATGGTAGCGCGGGATATCTTCAACCGGTTTGGATGGCGGTCATGTAATAGGATAGGCGATTAGTTTACCTATCTGTTAATTTGCCAGCCGGTTGTGGCTTGTTAGGCTTTATGTTTTGGCATGGAGGCTCTGTGTGAGCTAGCCGCTCCTTTTATCTGCAGACTTTAAGACTTTGTTACACCTTATTTACTATTTTTAATAAATGTGGCCGTATGCATCGTTCTGATGCAGAGGCCGGGGAATCCCTTTTTTGAAAAAAGAAGACGAAAACGGTGGCAATGTAGCGCAGAAGATCAAATCAGCGGGGTCTTATGTAGTTGGTTACCCACCATGTGGCATGTGGGTTCCCCCTCCTGATTTCTAGACTACTAAGAATAATCTACCGTGGCACTTCTGAGTTTACTTCGAGTGTATAAGGTATGAATGTAAACCTTTATCATATATTGGACCATGCAGATTCCAAAAACTGATATGTACTACTGGAATTTGAGATTTCGCCCAGTTCCAAATGTTTGCCGAGATCTTTTTATTGGGGACCTGGGTAAACATCACCTTTGCCAACAAATTTACACTGGGTAAAGAAATATTTGTCGAGCTATTTTTTGCAATGAGTAAAGAAATCTATGTGACGATCTTGGTCCTTCCTTGGGATAGAGGTACGACGTCCTTCCCTTCCATGAAGATGTCTAAAGACAATGTAGTCGGCGGGATACTAATGACCTGCTCCTTCCCGAGGCCACCCGGCCAGTTGGATCCCCCACAAACTGGGGCCGTTATGGGGATGGCCGCATCCGGCACGCCCAATTCGTCGGATGCCGCCACCGCAAGGAGGACTAGGAGCAGAGGAACATCATGATGGAGCGGCTCTGAACGCCAGCGTGGTAGCGCAGTGCGGCCGATACCTCCGTCGTGAGGACTCGAAGCGGAGGAACTGCAGGAGGGAGCGGCTCTGAACACTTGCGTGGGGAGGCTGGCGGAGGGAGGAGGACCCAGAGCAGGTGGAAAAGATTGGGATGACCGTGTGTTAAATAGGATGGCCTAAAACAATTAAAACGATGTGTGTAGAAGATGAAGAAGGAAGAGTAACAGATGCTCTCCGCACGTTGTTGCGGGAATGTTTGCAATACATTCAGTAAGAATTGGTTGTATGAAACATGAATTTTAGGGTTATAATATGAGAACTAAGGCCTCCTTTGGTTTGGAGGAATTTTGTAGCATTTTCATAGGATAGGATTTCTAGAGAAAAAATTCCTTCAGAGCTCTTTGGTTTGTAGGAATGAAATCCTATTCCTATGGAGGAATTCTTCCTATCCTCCACATTTCATAGGAAAATAAACATTAGCCTAGACTCAATGGAAAAAAATCCTATGATATGAATCAAAGGGCATCTCCTTTTCTATTCCTATGCATAGGATTTGAGATGCATGTCATCTCATTTCCTATGACTTTCCTATTCCTATAATTTTCCAATCATATGAACCAAAGGAGGCCTAAAGCTAAAAATAAGTATGATTTGTGGTGTTTGATTATTGTATAATGTAAATATCCTAATAGAATGTAAATTCTCATGCATGTTTGCATGTCAAAGTGCCTTTTTATTATGCATGATTGCATTTTATGGTGGACCTTTCTTTTTGCATGTTGAATGATGAGGTGTCATACTTACATGTTGAGAGAAATAGGCTAATGGGGGCTAGCTATTTAGATATAGAAGATTATTGTTAGGATTTAATTAATCCTATTAATCCCTGCTTTTCCTAACCGAGGCGGTTGCCTCACATCCGTTCGGTCGCATCCCTTCAGGGGCTATATATATGTGTAAATGCCATCATCAATGAAAAGAACCATTCACTTTTACATCTGTGCAAGGCTCTCTCGATTGTCTCTCGTTTCCCTTTCTAACACGTTATCAGCATGCTCTCGGCAGAGCGACTACCGGCCTTACGGGGCGACACGGAACGGGGAAGACCGAGGCCAGCGACGTCTCGAAGAGCAGCAGCAACGCTCCCCAGCAGACGACACGGCCCTTGTCTTGCATCTAGCGCAGATCGGCATGCCTCAGCCAGTCCTTGGTCCCGTGATCTCGTCGCTACCCCCGGCGAGGCCCTTCCCACGCGCGGGGCCCGCCTTACTCAGCGGCGGCCACTGCCATGACCAATCCCGGTACGGCGCACAGCCCCGCATCGACGGCAGTGCCTACGACCGGCCCTCCACCCCGACTCCATGCCACGACGCCCCCTAGCAACTCCAGCGATTTTCAACTCGAACGAACTCCAAGACAGGAAAATCCAGAGGGGAAGAAGAACTGAATCGGAGTCAAGCACCACGCAAACATCAGCGTCTTCGTCTAATAACAAGGTGCTACTTTACTAATTTCGTTCCTGGCTACAAAATAATTGCTTTCCCATGAACTGGGAAGCCATGAAGCAAGTCTTACCCCGGCGAGGCCCCATGCCTGGTGCTCGAGTCCACTGCCAACGGCAGCGGTCGGTGTCGCCTTGGCGCACGATATCGGAGGCGGCTCCCTGCGGGGCAGCGGCCTCCGGCGCGCGGCACCCAGCCCGGTGATGCTTCTCGTCCCTCCAATGCTAGGCACGGCGACGCTCCCATCGGCGCGACTCCAATCGACGGAACCTGCGCATGGCGGTGCCCGCGACCACGGCTTATGGCACACGTTGCTGCACCCTCGATCTGTAGAGAGGCGCGGAGCAGTGGACCATGGCGCGGCTGTAGGGCTTCAACTCCCCGACGAGCGGCGCCCTCGGTGTGGCTGCTCGGGGCCACGGCCCCTCCCGTGAAGGAGATGGGACGGCCAGACAGCGATGCCCTCAGGCGCGCGCGGCGTGGCCTGGCCCTCCAGCGCGGTACCCTCTGCGGCATCGACAGAGTGGTTCCGTATATACTGGCGATGCGGCGCTGCTAGCGCATGGCACGGCGGTGCACAGTGCGACCGTCTCCCGGCGCCGGCGGTGGCAGTTATCAGGGACTGCACGAGAAAAAAAGAGAGAACCTTATCTCTTCGGCAGTTTTCACTTCAGACCTTGTGGTTTCCTATAATCACAAATGACTGCCTAAATTCTCACGCATGATAGCCTATTTTTCTGTTGAGTTTTAACATTCCAGAAAATATATGGTTATTGTATGTGGCATGTTCAATGTGTTTGCTTTTTAGCAATTCCTATAACATGTTCCATTAGTACAATGACATTGTTTTGCGATTGAGATTAAGTTTTCTCGCACAACATTTGCGATTGAGAAATTTTCTTTTTCTCGCAAAACAATTTCATTGCGGTTGAGATTAATTTTCTCTCGCAAAATATTAATTCACCTTGCTGAATTATCTTGCAACTTGATACAAGATCATCTCAGTTTAATTTGAGGTCTATACAATTCAAGTTTTTCACTTGAACATCAAGTTTGCAATATCATTACTATTCATTACAATAGTAGTGTGTATATGTTGAGTACCGAGATGTATTCCAGATCTTAAGTTGGTGTAATATATTTCCACGTTTACCACGTGTTGAGATTAATTACGTTCATTTGCAATTGAGATTTCTCATCTCTTGCAAAGATAAATTCAGTACCTCTGCAGTACTGTTTCTCCGTTGAGTACGTTGTATTCCGGAATATTTCTATGATGTATCTATTTTCATGTTAAACACATGTCGAGATTTATAGTTCTATTTGCAATTGAGATTTTCAATTCCTTGCAAATACAGATGCAAAATTCAAAGTGATTTCGTCAAATTGATGCTTGGGATCACAAGGTAGTCATATGGATCTACTGCCTACGCATATTATCGATGACTACTGATAAAGCCTGTATTTTGTCATATTTGACATTATGACTGCACAACATTGTGCACTCCCATGCATTTTACTAAGTCATGACACAAGGCATTAGAAGTGAGTATCTACTGATTTTACCAGATTATACTCCCTAGTGCTGCGAGATCTATTTCATTTTGGAGATTATCTTCAAGGTGTCATGCTTAGCAATTTGAGATTCACATTAATGGTTTCAAGATAACTTCTTGAAATATCCATTAATTTGCAACATTACCATGATGGTCTTTAATTTACTGGTTGTGAATTAATTATATCTGGTTTACCCATAGAGGTAACATATGGCAATAGAGTTTGAGGCATTCACCCTCAATGGCCACCACTGCCCTATCTGGGCCATGGACATCACGATCGCTCTTGTGTCTTGTGGGATAATGTGTGCAATTCTGGACGCACCTCTGGTCAGGATAACACCTCTAACAGAAAATGGTGTCTTATAAATCATAAGGCATTAGATTCAGATCTCAGCATCTGGTTATTCTGTATCAGCATTTCCTGGGATACAATATATTGTATCAGCACTTCGGTACAAATACATTTATATGTCTATATATCTGACAGTGATTTTCATATTGAGAATCTTCATGTCTATATATAAATTTCTATAGGAGTCAATCCGATGAAAAATGATATGTGATTTGTGGACATATGCACCACAAACTCTATACTCAGGGAAGTCTAATGTTTCAACTCTCATTGAGAGAAAGGAGATACTTTAAAATCGCTAGATGCGATGAGGTATTTGTTGGCTCAACTCGAGTCATATTTACTATCCCTGTGGATACTCGAGTAACGTCGGGATGCTTTATTGCTTCTCGGGTTTAACTCATACCCTACTAAACTATGAAGGTATCCGTCAAAATAGTTTCCATAGCGGAACTTATGATGACAACAAAGAGAAATAACTTCTTTTTACCATATGAAACGGATATGGCAAGCACATTCTCTGTGTATCATCTGGATTGTACTACACATACGACACAACCCGTAGCCCATGTTGTATCATCTGGTTAATACAATTCTAGCATGAATAATAAACATTTATCATGATATAAGGAAAAAAATAATAACTTTATTATTGCCTCTAGGGCATATTTCCTTCAGTCTCCCACTTGCACTAGAGTCAATAATCTAGATTACACAGTAATGATTCTAACACCCATGGAGTCTTGGTGCTGATCATGTTTTGCTCGTGGAAGAGGCTTAGTCAATGGTTCTGCTACATTCAGATCCGTATGTATCTTGCAAATCTCTATGTCTCCCACCTGGACTAGATCCCGGATGGAATTGAAGCGTCTCTTGATGTGTTTGGTTCTCTTGTGAAATCTGGATTCCTTTGCCAAGGCAATTGCACCAGTATTGTCACAAAAGATTTTCATTGGACCCGATGCACTAGGTATGACACCTAGATCGGATATGAACTCCTTCATCCAGACTCCTTCATTTGCTGCTTCTGAAGCAGCTATGTACTCCGCTTCACATGTAGATCCCGCTACGACGCTTTGTTTAGAACTGCACCAACTGACAGCTCCACCGTTTAATGTAAACACGTATCCGGTTTGCGATTTAGAATCGTCCGGATCAGTGTCAAAGCTTGCATCAACGTAACCTTTTACGATGAGCTCTTTGTCACCTCCATATATGAGAAACATATCCTTAGTCCTTTTCAGGTATTTCAGGATGTTCTTGACCGCTGTCCAGTGATCCACTCCTGGATTACTTTGGTACCTCCCTGCTAGACTTATAGCAAGGCACACATCAGGTCTGGTACACAGCATTGCATACATGATAGAGTCTATGGCTGAAGCATAGGGAACATCTTTCATTTTCTCTCTATCTTCTGCAGTGGTCGGGCTTTGAGTCTTACTCAATTTCACACCTTGTAACACAGGCAAGAACCCTTTCTTTGCTTGATCCATTTTGAATTTTTTTCAAAACTTTGTCAAGGTATGTGCTTTGTGAAAGTCCAATTAAGCGTCTTGATCTATCTATATAGATCTTAATGCCTAATATGTAAGCAGCTTCACCGAGGTCTTTCATTGAAAAACTCTTATTCAAGTATCCCTTTATGCTATCCAGAAATTCTGTATCATTTCCAATCAGTAATATGTCATCCACATATAATATCGGAAATGCTACAGAGCTCCCACTCATTTTCTTGTAAATACAGGCTTCTCCAAAAGTCTGTATAAAACCAAATGCTTTGATCACACTATCAAAGCGTTTATTCCAACTCCGAGAGGCTTGCACCAGTCCATAAATGGATCGCTGGAGCTTGCACACTTTGTTAGCTCCCTTTGGATCGACAAAACCTTCTGGTTGCATCAGATACAACTCTTCTTCCAGAAATCCATTCAGGAATGCAGTTTTGACATCCATCTGCCAAATTTCAAAATCATAAAATGCGGAAATTGCTAACATGATTCGGACAGACTTAAGCATCGCTACGGGTGAGAAGGTCTCATCGTAGTCAATCCCTTGAACTTGCCAAAAACCTTTTGCGACAAGTCAAGCTTTGTAGATAGTAATATTACCGTCAGCGTCAATCTTCTTCTTGAAGATCCATTTATTCTCAATTGCTTGCCGATCATCGGGCAAGTCAACCAAAGTCCATACTTTGTTCTCATACATGGATTCCATCTCAGATTTCATGGCTTCAAGCCATTTTGCGGAATCTGGGCTCACCATCGCTTCTTCATAGTTCGTAGGTTCATCATGATCTGGTAGCATGACTTCCAGAACAGGATTACCGTACCACTCTGGCGCGGATCTCTCTCTGGTTGATCTACGAGGTTCAGTAGTATCTTGTTCTGAAGTTTCATGATCATCATCATTAGCTTCCTCACTAACTGGTGTAGGTGTCACTGAAACAGTTTTCTGCGATGTACTACTTTCCAGTAAGGGAGCAGGTACAGTTACCTCGTCAAGTTCTACTTTCCTCCCACTCACTTCTTTCGAGAGAAACTCCTTCTCCAGAAAGTTTCCGAATTTAGCAACAAAAGTCTTGCCTTCGGATCTGTGATAGAAGGTGTATCCAATAGTTTCCTTTGGATATCCTATGAAGACACATTTCTCTGATTTGGGTTCGAGCTTATCAGGTTGAAGTTTTTTCACATAAGCATCGCAGCCCCAAACTTTCAGAAACGACAACTTTGGTTTCTTGCCAAACCATAGTTCATAAGGCGTCGTCTCAACGGATTTTGATGGTGCCCTATTTAACGTGAATGCGGCCGTCTCTAGAGCGTATCCCCAAAACGATGGCGGTAAATCAGTAAGAGACATCATAGATCGCACCATATCCAGTAAAATACGATTACAACGTTCGGACACACCATTACGCTGTGGTGTTCCGGGTGGCGTGAGTTGCGAAACTATTCCGCATTGCTTCAAATGTACACCAAACTCGTAACTCAAATATTCTCCTCCACGATCAGATCGTAGAAACTTTATTTTCTTGTTACGATGATTTTCAACTTCACTCTGAAATTCTTTGAACTTTTCAAATGTTTCAGACTTATGTTTCATTAAGTAAATATACCCATATCTGCTTAAGTCATCTGTGAAGGTGAGAAAATAACGATATCCGCCACGAGCCTCAATATTCATCGGACCACATACATCTGCATGTATGATTTCCAATAAATCTGTTGCTCTCTCCGTAGTACCGGAGAACGGTGTTTTAGTCATCTTGCCCATGAGGCACGGTTCGCAAGTACCAAGTGATTCATAATCAAGTGGTTCCAAAAGTCCATCAGTATGGAGTTTCTTCATGCGCTTTACACCGATATGACCTAAACGGTAGTGCCACAAATAAGTTACACCATCATTATTAACTCTGTATCTTTTGGCTTCAACTTTATGAATATGTGTATCACTACTATCGAGATTCAATAAGAATAGATCAGTCTTCAAGGGTGCATGACCATAAAAGATATTACTCATATAAATAGAACAACCATTATTCTCTGATTTAAATGAATAACCATCTCGCATTAAACAAGATCCAGATATAATGTTCATGCTCAACGCTGGCACCAAATAACAATTATTTAGGTCTAATACTAATCCCGAAGGTAGATGTAGAGGTAGCGTGCCGACCGCGATCACATTGACTTTGGAACCGTTTCCCACGCGCATCGTCACCTCGTCCTTAGCCAATCTTCGCTTAATCCGTAGTGCCTGTTTCGAGTTGCAAATATTAGCAACAGAACCAGTATCAAATACCCAGGTGCTACTGCGAGCATTAGTAAGGTACACATCAATAACATGTATATCGCATATACCTTTGTTCACCTTCCCATCCTTCTTATCCGCCAAATACTTGGGGCAGTTCCGCTTCCAGTGACCAGTCTTCTTGTAGTAGAAGCACTCAGTTTCAGGCTTAGGTCTAGACTTGGGTTTCTTCTCTTAAGCAGCAACTTGCCTGCCGTTCTTCTTGAAGTTCCCCTTCTTCTTCCCTTTGCCCTTTTTTTTGAAACTAGTGGTCTTGTTGACCATCAACACTTGATGCTCCTTTTTGATTTCTACCTCCGCAGCTTTCAGCATTGCGAAGAGCTCGGGAATAGTCTTATTCATCCCTTACATATTATAGTTCATCACGAAGCTCTTGTAGCTTGGTGGCAGTGATTGGAGAATTCTGTCAATGACGCAGTCATCTGGAAGATTAACTCCCAATTGAATCAAGTGATTATTATACCCAGACATTTTGAGTATATGCTCACTGACAGAACTGTTCTCCTCCATCTTGCAGCTATAGAACTTATTGGAGACTTCATATCTCTCAATCCGGGCATTTGCTTGAAATATTAACTTCAACTCCTGGAACATCTCATATGCTCCATGACGTTCAAAACGTCGTTGAAGTCCTGATTCTAAGCCGTAAAGCATGGCACACTGAACTATCGAGTAGTCATCAGCTTTGCTCTGCCAGATGTTCATAACATCTTGTGTTGCTCCAGCAGCAGGCCTGGCACCCAGCGGTGCTTCCAGGACGTAATTCTTCTGTGCAGCAATGAGGATAATCCTCAAGTTACGGACCCAGTCCGTGTAATTGCTACCATCATCTTTCAACTTTGCTTTCTCAAGGAACGCATTAAAATTCAACGGAACAACCGCACGAGCCATCTATCTACAATCAAACATAAACAAGCAAGATACTATCAGGTACTAAGTTTCATGATAAATTTAGGTTCAATTAATTCACTTAAAAAACTCCCACTTAGATAGACATCCCTCTAATCCTCTAAGTGATTATGTGATCCAAATCAACTAAACCATGTCTGATCATCACGTGAGATGGAGTAGTTTCATCGGTGAACATCACTATGTTGATCATATCTACTATATGATTCATGCTCGACCTTTCGGTCTCCGTGTTCCGAGGCCATATCTGTATATGCTTGGCTCGTCAAGTATAACCTGAGTATTCCGCGTGTGCAACTGTTTTGCACCCGCTGTATTTGAATATAGAGCCTATCACACCCGATCATCACATGGTGTCTCAGCACGAAGAACTTTCGCAACGGTGCATACTCAGGGAGAACACTTCTTGATAATTAGTGAGAGATCATCTTATAATGCCACCGTCAAACAAAGCAAGATAAGATGCATAAAGGATAAACATCACATGCAATCAATATAAGTGATATGATATGGCCATCATCATCTTGTGCTTATGATCTCCATCTTGGAAGCACCGTCGTGATCACCATCGTCACCGGCGCGACACCTTGATCTCCATCGTAGCATCGTTGTCGTCTCGCCAATCTTATGCTTCCACGACTATCGCTACCGCTTAGTGATAAAGTAAAGCATTACATCGCGATTGCATTGCATACAATAAAGCGACAACCATATGCCTCCTGCCAGTTGCCGATAACTCGGTTACAAAACATGAGCATCTCATACAGTAAAATTTAGCATCATGTCTTGGACCATATCACATCACAACATGCCCTACAAAAACAAGTTAGACGTCCTCTTCTTTGTTGTTGCAAGTTTTACGTGGCTGCTACGGGCTTAAGCAAGAACTAATCTTACCTACTCATCAAAACCACAACGATAGTTTGTCAAGTTGGTGTTGTTTTAACCTTCGCAAGGACCGGGCGTAGCCACACTCGGTTCAACTAAAGTTGGAGAAACTGTCACCCGCAAGCCACCTCTGTGCAAAGCACGTCGGGAGAACCGGTCTCGCGTAAGCGTACGCGTAATGTTGGTCCGGGCCGCTTCGTCCAACAATACGGCCGAACTAAAGTATGACATGCTGGTAAGCAGTATGACTTATATCTCCCACAACTCACTTGTGTTCTACTCGTGCAAATAACATCAAACCATAAAACCTAGGCTCTGATACCACTGTTGGGGAATGTAGTAATTTCAAAAAAAATTCTACGCACACACAAGATCATGGTGATGCATAGCAACGAGAGGGGAGAGTATGATCTACGTACCCTTGTAGATCGCAACGGAAGCGTTGACACAACGTAGATGAAGTAGTTGTACGTCTTCCCGATCCGACCGATCGAAGCACCGTTACTCCGGCACCTCCGAGTTCTTTAGCACACGTACAGCTCGATGACGCTCCCCGGGCTCCGATCCAGCAAAGCTTCGGGGATGAGTTCCGTCAGCACGACGGCGTGGTGACGATGATAATGTTCTACCGACGCAGGGCTTCGCCTAAGCACTACAACGATATGACCGAGGTGAAATATGGTGGACGGGGCACCGCACACGGCTAAGGAACGATCACGAAGATCAACTTGTGTGTTCTAGGGTGCCCCCCTGCCTCCGTATATAAAGGATCCAAGGAGGGGTGCAGCTGGCCCTAGAGGAGGCGCGCAGGAGGAGTCCTACTCCCACTGGGAGTAGGACTCCCCTCCCTTTCCTTGTCCAAGTAGGAGAGAGGGAAGGAGAGAAGGAAAAGGGGGGGGGGCGCTGCCCCTCCCTCCTTGTCCAATTCGGACTAGGGGGAGAGGGGGCGCGCGGCCTGCCTTGGCAGCCCCTTCCTCTTCTCCACTTTAGGCCCATGAGGCCCATTAACCCCCCGGGGGGTTCCGGTAACCCCCCGGTGCTCTGGGTTTATCCGAAACTCCTCCGGAACACTTCCGGTGTCCGGATATAGTCGTCCAATATATCAATCTTTATGTCTCGACCATTTCGAGACTCCTCGTCATGTCCGTGATCACATCTGGGACTCCGAACTAACTTCGGTACATCAAAAATGCATAAACTCATAATAACTGTCATCGTAACTTTAAGCGTGCGGACCCTATGGTTCGAGAACAATGTAGACATGACCGAGACACGTCTCCGGCCAATAACCAATGGCGAGACTAGGATGCCCATATTGGCTCCTACATATTCTACGAAGATCTTTATCGATCAGACCGCATAACAACATACGTTGTTCCTTTTGTCATCGGTATGTTACTTGCCCGAGATTCGATCGTCGGTATCCAATACCTAGTTCAATCTCGTTACCGAAAAGTCTCTTTACTCGTTCCGTAATACATCATCTCACAACTAACACATTAGTACCTTTGGAGACAATCGGAGTGACAAATCCTAATCTCGAAATACGCCAACCCAACATGTACCTTTGGAGACACCTATAGAGATCCTTTATAATCACCCAGTTACGTTGTGACGTTTGGTAGCACACAAAGTGTTCCTCCGGCTAACGGGAGTTGCATAATCTCATAGTCATAGGAACATGTATAAGTTATGAAGAAAGCAATAGCAACATAATAAACGATCGGGTGCTAAGCTAATGGAATGGGTCATGTCAATCAGATCATTCAACTAATGATGTGATCCCGTTAATCAAATAACAACTTCTTTGTCTATGGTTAGGAAACATAACCATCTTTGATTAACGAGCTAGTCAAGTAGAGGCATACTAGTGACACTCTGTTTGTCTATGTATTTGAAAGCACAAGTGCTCCCTAGGTGGTTTTGATAATTGATGACAACATATCTCTTGTTGGACTAACACTTCTATCTAGCATGTTTCAGATAAGTTCAACAATGGAGTGGCATGGACTAAAGGTTGTGGGAACTCCTTCAAGATGCTAAGGACAAGAGATTGGCTAAAGCTTCAAGCTCAAGACCCTTCACTTTTACATTTTAGTGATCCAAGATCACATTAACTCCATAGGAAAAGCCAATACTATCAAGGAGGGATGAGGTGTTGCTTAATGAGCCTCTTGCTTCATGTGCTTAATGATATGCTCCAAAATCCTCAACTACTTTCCCATATCCACATATGACCTAAACCCTAAGCCAAACTCCGTCCTACCGATTCTTCCTATCCGGCGCCACCGAGTTTCACTTGTCATTAGCCACTGCCAAACCCTAGCAATTCGGTTCTACCGATAAGGATCTCGGTCCCACCGAGATGGGATTGCAAACTCTCTGTTACCTATTGCAATATTCTCGGTCCCACCGAGGTATGCAATCGGTCCCACCGAGATTGCAATGTAAACTCAGTGTTTCCCCTTTGTAACTTTTCGGTCTCACCGAGTTCCACTCGGTCTCACCGAAAGAGCAAATCGGTCCCACCGAGTTTGCCTGACCAACTCTCTGGTTAGCTAATTACCAAATTCGGTCTCACCGAGTTTGTGTAATCAGTCTCACCGAGATTACGTTATGCCCAAACCCTAACCATATCGGTCCTACCGAGTTGCATGTCAGTCCCACCGAAATTCCTAACGGTCACTAGGTTTACTACTTCGGTCAGACCGAGTTTATTTATTCGGTCCCACCGAGATTGGAAAACTGTGTAACTGTTGGATTTTGTGTGGAGGCTATATATACCCCTCCACCTCTTTCTCATTCAGTGAGAGAGCCATCAGAACACACACATCATTCCAACTCATATGTTCTGAGAGAGAACCACCTACTCATGTGTTGAGACCAAGACATTCCATTCCTACCATATGAATCTTGATCTCTAGCCTTCCCAAGTTGCTTTCCACTCAAATCTTCTTTCCACCAAATCCAAATCCTATGAGAGAGAGTTGAGTGTTGGGGAGACTATCATTTGAAGCACAAGAGCAAGGAGTTCATTACCTACACACCATTTGTTACTTCTTGGAGAGTGGTGTCTCCTAGATTGGCTAGGTGTCACTTGGGAGCCTCCGACAAGATTGTGGAGTTGAACCAAGGAGTTTGTAAGGGCAAGGAGATCGCCTACTTCGTGAAGATCTACCGCTAGTGAGGCAAGTCCTTCGTGGGCGATGGCCATGGTGGGATAGACAAGGTTGCTTCTTCGTGGACCCTTTGTGGGTGGTTGCTTCTCCGTGGACCCTTCATGGGTGGAGCCCTTCGTGGACTCGCGCAACCGTTGCCCTTGGGTGGAGCCCTGTGTGGGCTCGCGTAACCGTTACCCTTCGTGGGTTGAAGTCTCCATCAACGTGGATGTAGGATAGCACCACATATCCGAACTACGGGAAAAACATCTGTGTCTCCAATTGCGTTTGATCTCTCCAAATCCTTCCCTTTACATTCTTGCAAGTTGCATGCTTTACATTCCGCTGCTCATATACTCTTTGCATGCTTGCTTGATATGTATTGTGTGTGTTGTAATTGTGCCTAAACTCCACTTAAACCGAAAAAGATTAAAAATTGCAACTTTAGCACCTAGTGTCTAATCACCCCCCCTTTAGACACATCTACTTCTAGATCCTACAAGTGGTATCAGAGCTTTGGTCTCCATTGCCTTGGTTTAATCACCATTGGAGGAAGATGGATGTGTCTACTATAGGGAGTCTTAGACATAGAGTGCCTATTCTTGATGGGAAGTATTTTCATGAGTGGAAAAATGAGATGCTTGTAATCTTCAATCAATATCATTTGAACAAGTATGTTGCTAGCCCTTGTGCACCCCATATTGATCCCTTGCATCCTACCCTAGATGAAGATATTGACATGATTCGCAATCTTAGAACTATTGAGCTCATCATTAGAGGATTGCCCAAAGATTTGATTGCTAGTTTGCCTACTCAAGATTGTGCCTATACTATATGGAAATTTCTTGAGGAACGGTTTCCCAATCACTCCTTGAAAACTTTGGATGAAATTCTCCATAAATCTATTGCCTTGAGTAAGATGAACTCTAGTGATCCTAGTTTCGGTAAATGTCTTCTTGAACTTGCCAATCTTAAGCATGCTAAAGGAGATGTTGGAATCATTAATGATATCATACTCAAAGCTATAAGAATTCATAAAAGTAACCACTTTGATCATTTATCTAATGAATTACCCTCTCTAGGAAATGATGAGTCACAAGATCATGATGAACATGAATATTATGATGATGATGATGGTGATTCCGATCTTGATAATGCAATGAGACATTTTGGTCTTATGGCAAATCTTCGGGGATATGAATCAGGAGGAAAGGAATGGGTTCTTGATAGTGGATGCACTGATCATATGACCGGAGATGAAGAGATGTTCCGTGAGCTTGCTGAAAACAACGACCCTCGAAAATATGTCACCTTTGGTGATAATTCGAAGGATAAAGTGGTTGGCCTTGGTAAGGTGGCCATCTCACATGATAGTTCCATTCAAAATGTCATGCTCGTTGAATCTCTTGGCTATAACTTACTTTCAGTATCTAGACTTGCTGATTTCAGTTTGAACGTCCTATTTACTGAGGTAGATTGCCAAGTATTTCGTCGAGACAATCATAAAATGGTCTTTACGGGTATGCGTAGGGGTGATCTTTACATTGTCGATTTCTCTAAAAAGGCACAACCTAAAACTTGCTTTGTTGCTAAATCCTCAAAAGGTTGGTTGTGGCATAGACGACTAGGTCACGTCGGCATGAGAAACCTTGACAAGCTTATTAAAGGAAATCATATCCTTGGAGTTAACGATGTCATATTTGATAAGGATAGACTTTGCAGTGCTTGTCAAGCAGGTAAACAGGTTGGAGGAAGACATCCCGTGAAGAACATCATGACCACAAGGAGGCCACTCGAGCTGCTTCACATGGATCTTTTTGGTCCCAATGCCTACAAGAGTCTGGGTGGAAATTCTTTTGGTCTAGTTATAGTTGATGATTTTTCAAGATTTACGTGGGTGTTCTTTCTTAATGACAAGTCGCAGGTCCAGAAGATCTTCAGAAACTTCGCTAGGAAAGCCCAAAATCAGTTTGATGTGAAGATCAAGAAGGTTCGGAGTGACAATGGAACGGAGTTCAAGAACGCAAATGTGGACACCTTTCTTGACGAAGAAGGGATTTCACACGAGTTCTTGGCTACATACACACCTCAACAAAATGGAGTTGTTGAGAGGAAGAAACGGACGCTCATCGAAATGGCAAGAACAATGCTTGATGAATACAAGACGCCAAAGCACTTTTGGGCAGAAGCGGTTGAGACAGCTTGTCACGCAACAAATCGCTTATATCTTCACAAGCTACTCGGCAAGACGGCATACGAGCTCCTCACTGGTAACAAGCCTCAAGTTGGATACTTTCGAGTATTCGGCTCAAAGTGTTACATTCTTGATAAGCATCGTCGTTCAAAGTTTGCTCCTAAATCTCATGAAGGTTTTCTACTTGGTTATGGCTCAAACTCTCACACTTACCGTGTCTACAACAATTTCACCCGAAAGGTTGAAGAGACGGTAGATGTGAAGTTTGATGAATCTAATGGCTCGCAAGTAGAGCAATTGCCAATTGATGTAGGAGACAAAGACCCTTCAGAAGCAATTCAAGATTTGTCCATTGGCAAAATTCGTCCAACGGAGGTGAAGGAGAGTACTTCATCCTTCCAAGTGGAAGCTTCTACCTCACGACAAGGTGAACCAAGAATCGACACGGAAGCATCCACAAGTGGGCCACACCAAGATGAAGAAAACGAGGAAGTACGTCAAGATGAACATCAACAACCTCCTTCTCCACCACGACAAGAAAACGATGACGTCAACAATGAAGAAGGCCAAGAAGAAGAACAGGATGAAGAAGATGCTCAACAAAGACCCAAGCAAAAGCTCTCACGAGTTCGAGCAAGAATTGCCAAAGATCATCCCGTCGAGCAAATCCTCAATGATATACAAACCGGGAGAATCACTCGCTCAAAAACTCGTTTAGCTAACTTTTGTGAAAACTATTCATTCATCTCTAGCATTGAACCAATGAAGGTTGAAGAAGCATTGGAAGATCCGGATTGGATAAACGCTATGCATGAAGAGCTACATAACTTTGAGAGAAACCAAGTTTGGACATTGGTTGAGAAGCCCGACAACAACCACAACATCATTGGTACCAAATGGGTGTTTCGCAACAAGCAAGATGAAGATGGACAAGTGGTCCGCAACAAAGCACGTCTCGTCGCCCAAGGATACACACAAGTCGAAGGTATGGACTATGGTGAGACGTATGCTCCCGTTGCTAGAATTGAGTCCATTCGCATCCTACTTGGCTATGCTAATCACCATAATATCACCTTGTACCAAATGGACATTAAAAGTGCTTTTCTAAATGGAGAAATAGAGGAGGAAGTTTATGTCAAACAACCTCCCGGCTTTGTCAATCCAAAGAAACCAAATCATGTTTACAAACTTCACAAAGCTCTTTATGGTCTTAAACAAGCTCCTAGAGCATGGTATAAATGCTTGACCAAGTTCCTTACTACAAGTGGTTTTGAAATTGGTAAAATTGATTCTACTCTTTTTACTAAAAGGGTTAATGGAGAACTATTTGTATGCCAAATTTATGTTGATGACATCATATTTGGTTCAACTAACCCTCTCTTTAGTGAAAAGTTTGGAAAGCTAATGTCAAAGAAGTTTGAGATGTCTATGATGAGTGAACTCAAATTCTTTCTCGGGTTGCAAATCAAGCAAACTAAGGAAGGTACATTTGTCTCTCAAACAAAGTACACCAAGGACTTATTCAAGAAGTTCAATATGCAAGAATGCAAAGGTATGTCTACACCCATGCCTACTAGTGGACATAATGATTTGACCAAAGATGGTGAACCTGTTGATCAAAAGGTTTATCGCTCTATGATTGGTTCATTGTTATACCTATGTGCTTCACGTCCCGATATTATGCTAAGTGTGTGCATGTGTGCACGATATCAAGCTGCTCCTAAAGATTGTCATCTTAAGGCTGTGAAAAGGATAGTGAGATATTTAATCCATACACCAAATTTTGGCATTTGGTATCCTAAGAGGTCTTCTTTTGATCTTGTTGGCTATTCCGACTCAGATTATGCCGGAGACAAGGTTGATAGAAAGTCCACTTCGGGTACTTGTCAATTTCTTGGTAGATCTCTTGTGTCTTGGTCTTCCAAGAAACAAAACTCGGTATCCTTATCCACCGCCGAAGCGGAATACATTGCCGCTGGTTCATGTTGCGCTCAATTACTTTGGATGACCCAAACTCTTAAAGATTATGGGATTTATGTGAGACATGTTCCACTGCTTTGTGACAATGAAAGTGCTATCAAAATTGGTCATAATCCTGTACAACATTCTTGAACTAAGCATATTGAAGTTCGTCATCATTTCATTCGAGATCATGTTGCTAAGGGTGACATCAATCTTAAGCATGTTCGCACCGATAAGCAATTAGCGGATATATTCACTAAACCGCTTGATGAGAAAGTGTTTTGCAGATTGAGAGGAGAATTGAACATCATTGACGCCTCGAACTTGGAGTAGAAACTCCATTGGATACATGCAAGACAAGAGCTTATGACTAATCCATGATATATCTCTTATGATAACTATCTTATGTCTTGGATATATTTGCACCTTGCATGTTGTCTAACCCATGTAGGTGCTTGGTTGAATCTAATTCCATGAGATTGCGACTCACTCATATCTTGAGCAATCTCTACATCACCAAGACTCTACACAATAGTGGTTGAAGACAAGGAAGCACAAAACCATTCAAACATATCCTTTGACAAATTCTATGTTAAGCTTCATGATTGTCATTTTTGGATACACAAGTGCTCTTCCTTGCAAGAACTAACCCATGTAGGTAGATGAACTCAAACTCCAAGTGGTGCTCCCAACTCTTGATGAACTACATCAACCCTGAGCACCCACACAAGTTCAACTACATGAGCAAGAACCACATCACCACCCAAGGTATGTCATTCCATCTTAGAGAAGCTTTACTTCAAGACATGAGTCAAAGCAACTCAACAAGATGTGAATACATCAAGATGCTTAAACGAAAAATGGTAACCCCATTTTGAGCTTAAACGATGAGTATGACCTATGATCAAGTGTCCTCACTTGACTCCTAAGTCAATATACTCTAACATAGGTGACTATGTCACCGCCCAATTCTAGATGAAGTTCTCTTGTGTCCTTTTCTGAGTAATTGCATTTGTTCCTTGCATATTTGTTTCCTTCTCTCTCAAACAAAACAAAAACAAAAAAAACTTCATCTAGAAACTTTCACTTTTTCCTGTTTGTTTTGTTCTGCATATTTCTGCATCAAATTTCTTGCAAATCCATCAGCTAATTCATTGCAAATCTTTGTGAGATCTTACTTGACTAGTGAGCTGAGGTGACAAGTGTTTTTCTCTGTGTAAACTCGGTTTCACCGACTTGCAAATTTCGGTCCAACCGAATCTTTTCGGTACCACCGAAATGTGCCACTCGGTGCCACCGACTTTGCAATCAGAAAAACAGTTTGCCACTTGTTCTACATTTCTTATGATCCAGCTCCACTCAATGAATCTTGTCCTCCACAAGCATCACAATTTTATCCTCTGCTTTGTGCTGAATCTCAAGGACCAAACCCATTCGACGGATTCCAGGAAAAACCTTCTTGGAAATTGATGTCAAAGGGGGAGAGAGAGATCACATCAAAGCTTGTAGGAAAGAGAGAGAGAGAGAGAGAGAGAGAGAGAGAGAAAGTATTAAGGGGGAGAGAAAGTCTCAACGATCCCAGATGTTGTTAAGGGGGAGAGAGAGATCTCCAGGGAGAGAAAAATACTCAAGGATCCCAGATGCTTGATGTTCAAGAGGAGAGATGCCACATGTCTTTTTGGGGAAAAGACATGTTCATATGAACTCATTTGAATTAAGTTCTATTCAGCTCTGATTTTCTGTTTCCTATCTTCTCCCAATATCCCATGTAAGATTCAGGGGGAGCAAGACACCTAAGGGACATGTTGAATTCAGCCCAAAATTCATTGCATATCTTTATTCTTGGGGACATGTTGAATCCAATGTTATCACTCTCTACATGTCATCCTAGTCTTGGCATTCTTGTGGTTTCTTTTGTTTGCTCTGGCTAGTGGACGTACCTGTGTTATCTAACCTTGTTTGCATGTTCATTCCATCCTAAGCCAACTCGAGACCACAAGGTAAGTATATGCATCAAAATCATGAGTATGAGGAGTTCTTGCTTATGTACATACTGTTTGTAAGAAGGACTCATGAGCATGAAGGTATTTTCCTTAATAATCTTTTGCTCTGATGCATATGGCCAAGATACATGTAACACATTGCCTACTCTGTCATGATTATGCTCTCACATGCCTCTATATTTCATATCTACATGAGTGCATACATGTAGGGGGAGCCTATGCTTGCTACATGTTCTTCCAAAGCCTTACTTGCTGTTCTATATATCTTTATCTAAAGCTTTGATGTATGTTGCCATCAATTACCAAAAAGGGGGAGATTTAAAGCACAAGTGCTCCCTAGGTGGTTTTGATAATTGATGACAACATATCTCTTGTTGGACTAACACTTCTATCTAGCATGTTTCAGATAAGTTCAACAATGGAGTGGCATGGACTAAAGGTTGTGGGAACTCCTTCAAGATGCTAAGGACAAGAGATTGGCTAAAGCTTCAAGCTCAAGACCCTTCACTTTTACATTTTAGTGATCCAAGATCACATTGAGTCCATAGGAAAAGCCAGTACTATCAAGGAGGGATGAGGTGTTGCTTAATGAGCCTCTTGCTTCATGTGCTTAATGATATGCTCCAAAATCCTCAACTACTTTCCCATATCCACATATGACCTAAACCCTAAGCCAAACTCGGTCCTACTGATTCTTCCTATCCGGCGCCACCGAGTTTCACTTGTCATTAGCCACTGCCAAACCCAAGCAATTCGGTTCTACCGATAAGGATCTCGGTCCCACCGAGATGGGATTGCAAACTCTCTGTTACCTATTGCAATATTCTCGGTCCCACCGAGGTATGCAATCGGTCCCACCGAGATTGCAATGTGAACTCAGTGTTTCCCCTTTGTAACTTTTCGGTCTCACCGAGTTCCACTCGGTCTCACCGAAAGAGCAAATCGGTCCCACTGAGTTTGCCTGACCAACTCTCTGGTTAGCTAATTACCAAATTCGGTCTCACCGAGTTTGTGTAATCAGTCTCACCGAGATTACGTTATGCCCAAACCCTAACCATATCGGTCCTACCGAGTTGCATGTCAGTCCCACCGAAATTCCTAACGGTCACTAGGTTTACTACTTCGGTCAGACCGAGTTTATTTATTCGGTCCCACCGAGATTGGAAAACTGTGTAACTGTTGGATTTTGTGTGGAGGCTATATATACCCCTCCACCTCTTTCTCATTCAGTGAGAGAGCCATCAGAACACACACATCATTCCAACTCATATGTTCTGAGAGAGAACCACCTACTCATGTGTTGAGACCAAGACATTCCATTCCTACCATATGAATCTTGATCTCTAGCCTTCCCAAGTTGCTTTCCACTCAAATCTTCTTTCACCAAATCCAAATCCTATGAGAGAGAGTTGAGTGTTGGGGAGACTATCATTTGAAGCACAAGAGCAAGGAGTTCATTACCTACACACCATTTGTTACTTCTTGGAGAGTGGTGTCTCCTAGATTGGCTAGGTGTCAGTTGGGAGCCTCCGACAAGATTGTGGAGTTGAACCAAGGAGTTTGTAAGGGCAAGGAGATCGCCTACTTCGTGAAGATCTACCGCTAGTGAGGCAAGTCCTTCGTGGGCGATGGCCATGGTGGTTAGACAAGGTTGCTTCTTCATGGACCCTTTGTGGGTGGTTGCTTCTCCGTGGACCCTTCATGGGTGGAGCCCTTCGTGGACTCGCGCAAGCGTTGCCCTTGGGTGGAGCCCTGTGTGGACTCGCGCAACCGTTACCCTTCATGGGTTGAAGTCTCCATCAACGTGGATGTAGGATAGCACCACCTATCCGAACCACGGGAAAACATCCGTGTCTCCAATTGCGTTTGATCTCTCCAAATCCTTCCCTTTACATTCTTGCAAGTTTCATGCTTTACATTCCGCTGCTCATATACTCTTTGCATGCTTACTTGATATGTATTGTGTGTGTGTTGTAATTGTGCCTAAACTCCACTTAAACTGAAAAAGATTAAAAATTGCAACTTTAGCACCTAGTGTCTAATCACCCCCCTTTAGACACATCTACTTCTAGATCCTACAGTATTGACACATGTATTATGTGTCCGGTTAATACAATTCTAGCATGAATAATAAACATTTATCATGATATAAGGAAATAAATAATAACTTTATTATTGCCTCTAGGGCATATTTCCTTCACCTTCGATCCTGAAACTTTTCCTCTAGAACTCTCTTCGACATATTTGAAAGTTCCGTCTTTGGATCTTCCCACCACCGTGGGGAGTCCCAAGTACCTCTCACTCAGGGCCTCTGTCTCTATGCCCACTGCTTGCTTGAGAATTGCTTTGTCCTCCTCCTTACAACCCTTACCAAAAAAGATGGAGGACTTTTGCAAATTAACCTTTTGTCCGGATGCCACCTCATAGTCCTGTAGTATCGTACGGAGTGCTTCAAAGTTTGATTGGGACCCCTCTAGAAACACCACACTGTCATCCGCAAACAGAAGGTGAGTGACCGTGGGGCTGGTGCTCCCAAAGGAAACTCCTTTAATCTCCTTTGTCTCCTGAGCGCTTCTCAAGAGAGCCGAAAAACCTTCCACACAGAAAATAAAAAGGTATGGTGACAAAGGATCCCCCTGTCGTAGCCCTCTGGTTGGTACAAAACTTTGAGAGAGGCCACCATTCATCTTAACTGAAAACCTTGCTGACTTGACGCACCTCATCACCATCTCTGTCCAGTGACTAGAGAAGCCAAACCTCGTCATCATTTGCTCCAGAAAAACCCATTCAACTCTATCGTATGCCTTCATCATGTCAAGCTTTATTGCACATAACAGTTTTTTCTCCTCCTTGTTCTAATGGCGTGTACGCACTCATAGGCCACCAATACATTATCTGTGATCAACCGGCCAGGGACAAAGGCACTTTGCTCCTCTGAAATCATAAGCGGCAGCACCACTTTCAACCTATTAGCCAAAGTTTTTGCAGCAATTTTGTACAAGACATTACAAAGACTAATGGGTCGAAACTGTGAGAGTAACTCCGGTGAGTTAACTTTCGGAATCATAACAATGATAGTGTCATTAAAGCCGTTCGGCGCTGCCTTTCCTGCCAGAAAATCCCGAACAGCCAAGCAAACATCATCCTTTACCAAGGACCAGTGTCGTTGATAAAACATCGCCGGGAACCCATCCGGACCTGGTGATTTGGTTGGTCCCATCTGAAATAATGCCGTCTCGATTTCTTCATCAGTGAATACAGCCGTGAGCCTAGTATTCATCTCCTCCTCACCACTGGGCCATATGTTGTAATAATCTCCCGTCTTCATTAGATCGTTCTGATGTGAATAAATTAGCATAAAAGCTTGCTGCCATTGCACGCATACCTTCATCATTAGTGCACTTCACTCCATCCTCCTGTAGCAACGCCTTGACAGTATTCTTACGCTTCCTGTGTGACGCTCTATTTTGAAAGTATTGGGTATTCTAGTCACCCTCTAGTAGCCAGTCCACACGGGATCTCTGCCTGTAGAATATTTCCTCTCTTTCATATACCTCATGGAGCTGGTCCTCAGTGTCCTTGATCTCTTGTCTGTACCCAGTGTGTACACCTCTCTCTTTAGCCTCCCGGAGTTGTCCCTTCAAATGAGCAATCTGGCGTTTAATAGATCCAAAAACTCTCCGGCTCCAATCATGCATTGACTTAGACAGCAACCCCAGCTTGTTGCATGCTGCATCCAGTCCCGCCTCATCCTGGTTGGCTGCATGTGCATCCCGCCAAGCATCCATCACCATTTCCTCATATCCAGAATGTCTTGTCCATGCAGCCTCGTACATAAAGGCTCTTTGTGCTCTATTATTGCTTGCAGCTAGTGCCACCAATACTCTAATCACTAGCGCCTGGTGGTCAGATTCTTCTGTTAAAATATGTTGCACCTCCGTCTCAGGGTACATCTGCATGAAATCACCATTGCAAGTAGCTCTATCTAATCTCACTTGGATGTTCTCGTCTGCTTCGCGCTTGTTGTCCCAGGTATACATATAACCTGAGTACCCAAGGTCAGCCAAACCGCAGTCGGTTAGACATTCTCTGAAATCCTCCATTTGCCTCAAGCTCCGAGGATTTCCGCCAAGTTGTTCATTTTGAATTAACGCTTCATTGTAATCACCTGCACATATCCAAGGTAAATTATCTTGGCCTCGAAGATAGCGCAGAACATCCCAAGTTTTTTTCCGCATGTCAACTCGAGGCTCCCCATAGATTCCAGTGAACCTATAGGTATTCCCGTCAGCTTTGACCACTGCATCAATATAGTACTGGCACCATGGTCTCTTCGTAACATCCACATAGTCTCTCCACCACAAAGCCAGGCCCCCCACTCTTCCCCGCGCAGTCCACCGCAACACCTTGCCTAAACCCCAGGCTCCACTTCAACCTCTCCATTGCTCCCGCCTTCTTTTTTGTTTCTGATAAGAACACCACCGCTGGGTTGTAAGACCGTATCAGGTCACGAAGTTCGCCCACCGTCGAGTCCAACCCCAATCCTCGACAGTTCCAGGCCAGAATATTCATTGCTCCCGGCGGCCCTGCTCCCTCGCAGGGTCCGCCGATCTATCATCTACCTCCGAGATACGATCAAACACCGTAGACGTCTTCAGTCTAGTGTCGCGAATGAACGCATCGTGAACTATCCTCCTGTCGTTATCATCCTTCGCCACCCACATCTGTCTTGGCCCCCTCTTCCTAGTGGTGAAGGACGCATGAGAACTTTCCCCCCTCATCCTGTTAACTTCATGATCTGGACAGAGCTTCCTGACATAAGTGCCTTTCTTCCTCTCCGTGGACCTGTACCATCCCGATTCAGCATGACCTTCTCGGCCCCTAGACACCTGTTCATGCTCTCTTCTACTTCTTTCCTCATATCTCTGCTGAGCATATTCCTTCTGCCTCTGTTGCTCCTTCAGCTTGTTTCGGAGGTCCCATTCCTTTTTTCGTTCTAGCTCATGCCGCAGGTCTCGCTCGGTTGTCCATTCTCCTCTATAGCGGTCCTTGATGGGGCTATTAACCTCTCCTCTCTCCGGTCTAATCTCCACGCCAGTGCGGGAGTTTGCCGGGTGACTGAACTCTGCATTCAGATTACGCTTTGTTGGGAGGTCTCTAACCCTTGCTTGGCTGCGCTGACCTCTATCACTTTCTGTTGATTGCGAACTTGCAAAACCATGGTTGCTGGTTGCCTTTCCATCATATGATCCTTCTTTTGGTCCAGAGCTGCGCCCCGGTGAGGCTCTCAGCCAACCTCCCCATTGTGAAGATGCATCAGCAGGGGGATCACACCTCCCCCCAACGTGTACAAGTCTGCCACATTCAAAACAAAAATGAGGTATTTTCTCGTAATAAAAGTCAAACCAGGTGCCAACCTTATCTTCCTGTGAAGATTTAAGGTGGAATCCTCGGGCTCATAAACTGAAATTTTTGCCCTCACTCTCAGCTGGTTGCCTCTTGCCACGCCATCCTTGTCAACATCCACCTTGACTACCTCCCCTAGCCAGTTCCCAAGGGCTTTCCCAAACGTTTCCGTTCTTTTACCTAGTGGTAAATCCGTCACACGAACCCAGACTTCAACCTTATCAAATATCATCTCTGACGGTCTGGTGTTGATCTCATATTCCTTAAGGATAAGTACGTTGAAGTCATACTGCCATGGACCATTGTTCATCGCGTGCTTCCAATCCCCTTCACTACCAAAATGGACTGCAAAAATATTCGAACCCATATCTATGAAATCTGCCTCGCGATGTAGCCCCCATGCCCTTTGCATCGTTCGCTCCAGAACACCTTTGTTGAGCGGCCTTGGTGAAAAAGACTTCCCCACCGCAGACCACTTTGACTTCTTGGACATGATCTGATCTGGTTCCTCATAGACAAACCCCTGCACTTCCTTATCTAGCAGCACCATCCCTCCCAGCCTTGCTGAGAGACTTGCAGTTGGATCCGGCGTCTTGCACTCGACCGGGGATCTGGAAGAACCCCGCTTCCCTGTTTTCCCGGCGTCCTTGCCGCCGCCGGGGTCGCCTCCTTCGCCGGAGTCACTGCTTGTTTTCCGTCCAGGGATGCGCCGTCGCCGCCCCAGTCACTATCGGAACCACAACACCCCCGTGCAAGAAACCCTAACCCTAGCGAGAGGAGTCAGTCGCCTCGCGATCGCCTCCAAATCGCCTTAGCGTTCCTACCCATGGTGGACCCCGTTTTTTTGTTTCTATTTCGTTTGGATGGAAACCTATATATAATAAATAAACTTATACATGTGGAAAAAAAACTTATACATGTGGAAAACGTGCTAGCTAGCGTTTCGTGCATTACATACACAAGACGACGGATTTCTTGGTTAGGCAGGCCAAAACCTCGAAGTAGTCCAAATTTGGATTGTATAGTTATATAATAAACGGACACGGAGTCATATACGGATTCAGATGGAATTCATCTGCAAACTACATCAATATCCCTTTGGACACGGAGCCCAAACCTATCTATCTAGTAGGCAACCAAAGGGGGACGAACGCGTTGTTCCTCCTCCTCCTGCTCCTCTTCGTAACCCTTTTTCCTCGGGCGGACATGGCTTATCCGTGCGAGCAAGCGGCCGTGATTCCAATGCCATGTGCAGGAGGTGCAGCAATCCCTGACGACATCCTGCTGGACATCTTCATGCGCTTGCCAGCGAGGACCATCGGCCGATGCCGCGGCCTCTCGCGCGCTTGGGCCGCCGCGCTCGCTCCCTCGGACGACCTCACCGACCGCCACTTCCGCACCGCCAACCACAGCCCCAGATTCTTCGTCCTCCCGGTCCCCTCCGTGGGCGTCACCGAAGTGCACGCCTGGTCGCCCGACCAGCCGCACGGCACAACGCTCGTGGCCTTCCCGCGCCGCCCCATGCGCAACGCCGGCACCCGTCCCTGCCGGGGCCTCGTGGTCATGGAGGAGGAGGATCCACCTGCCAGGGCTGGTGACGGAGCCGTCTACTACGTCTGCAACCTCTCCACCGGCCAGATGACGGTGCTCCCGGAGGGCCGGCCGTTGCCTCTGCAGCCCGGCGGGTATGCGGCCAGGGATCCCAAGTGCTACGACAACCTCGGGATTGGCTACGACGAGGTGAGCGGCAGGTTCAAGGTGGTTCGCGTCTGCCGCTACAACGAGCATCTCAATGCGGATTGCGACGTCTACGTGGTCGACGATGCATTCTGTTGGCGACCGGCGGCGGGCGATGCCGAGCTACCGGAGGAGGCTGGGTACATAAGTTCGTACGAGGCGATCGTGTCCGCTCAGGGTCACCTTTATTGGATGTCTGAGGCAGAGGGCATGTTCAAGGAGAAGCATGTCATCTCCTTCTCCCTCTCCGATGAGAAATTCGAGGTGATCTATGCGCCCCGCTACAGAGATTACAGCCTCACGGAGCTTGAGGGGCGTGCATGCCTCTTCTCCTCCATCTTCGACGTGGACCAGAAATGCTACGACATCTGGCTGCTACGCGACAACGAGGCGTGGGACCTGCGCTGCCGCATTGACCTGGCCACGGCGACGCCGGAGGTGAGGCGGTTCATGGCTTGCCGGGTCAGGCCGCTCACATTCATCGACGGTGGCCGCCGCATCATGTTCAGGCCGGGGGTCCAATCCACGAAGGACTCCAAGCCCGTCCACCAGCTCTGCACTTACACCCCTGCCACCGGCGCCATAGAGGAGCTCCTCGCCGACGGATGCCTGGTCGCCCGGCCCAGCGAGAACGGCCGTGCAACAACAAGGGCACTGCTGTACGAGGAGAGTCTGATCTCCACGGGGCGGCCACACGAGGACATCCTCTTCTCGTCGGCATCAACACGTGCCCTGTGCGTAGCCCTGCAACGTCTGCCAGCAGCCATCCTCGGGCAGCTCAAGCTAGTCTGCCGGACATGGTGCGCCATGATCGAGTCTGACTGCTTTGTCAAGCTGCACAACCACTACACCAGGACGAGAAGGAGCTCTCCCCTACGCGTCTTCTTCCCAGACGCTAACACAGAGGGTAGGAGGACGGAGTCTTTGTTCCACGCGTCGCCGAAGCTGCTAGACCACAGGGTAGTGAGCTGCAAGCCTTGTCATGGCCTACTCCTCGTCACATCATCCAAAAACGCAAAACATGTTCGCGTGCTTAACCCAGTGATTGACGAAGAGATAATCTTGGACTTTCCTTCCGGCAATGCGACTGGCATGGGGTATGACGAGGTGACGGAGGAGCATGTCCTGGTCACTATCGTCAATGCTAGCCACGGATCCAACGCGGCAATGGAATGCCACCTGTGGCGGCTCAAGGAAGACGTGGGCAGAATAGTGCCATCACCACTGTCGATCCGTGTGCGGCCTGGCTTGCCACCGATGGACAAGATGTACTGGATGGGTGAGCCATCGGGTCAAGACAGCCAGAGCACCGACAATTGGCACGGGATGATCATGGCTTTCGACATCCACACTGAGTCTTTCGAGATGTTGTCCGTGCTACACGCCAACGACGGCTGCAGGATGCTTGTGGTGGAGCTTGCCGGGAGGCTCTGCGTGGCACACCCATGTGCCCACACAGAGAACAACAAGCCGGAGCTGGTCGACAACAAATGCAGTGACGAGGGATGGGAGGAAGGATGGACAAGGGAGCATGTGATAGAGCTCTGGCGTTGGCCGGAGTTTTCCCCGAAGACAGCGGCAGGGCTGATTGTTCCGGTAGAGATCGATGCCGTGGGGGATGGGCAGATCTTGCTGGACACGGGGAGGGAGGTGGGGCTGTATGATTCGAGGGAGCAAACGATGCACACGGTGTACTCACTCAAGTGGCGGCACGGTGAGCGCGCCGACAAGTTCATTGCGGTGGCGCTGTGGGAGGACAGTATGGTGCCTCCTCCACCCATGCGATGCGAACCTGAGCGGTGGTACAGAGACGTATAGAATATAGGAAAGCTAGCAAAGGGCCTTGGTTATTTGTCTCATGTTGGATTTCTCCATTCATGACAAGAAACTGATAACCTAAAGCCTGAAACTTCAAGCACCAGTTCCGTGACAAACCTTCTCGGCTGCTTAATTGGGAGCATTTAGTTTTTTTTTGTTTGCACCTTGTAGCTTCTTGACCCTTTGCATTCAGAGCTTTTTCTCTACATACACAGTTTGTTCAACCCAAAAGAAAATGGGAAATGATATTTTTATTTTGGCACACCCGTGAGGTTGTCTGTCGTTTGTGTTGATATATAGCCGAGCCATGACTGTAGGGACCTTTTAAATTGATCGTACAATTAGTCTTGATATGTATGGAAGAGAGCTACGCCTATATTAAATAAGTTGGTTTCAGACTAGTCACAATGGAGAGTAACATATACTAGTAACATACACATATCCCTACACTATCTTACTACCTTCATAATAGGTAGTAACATAAGTATGGTAACATGCAAAGCCTTATTTATTAGGTTATAGACTCATATTGCATTGGGACATGTGATGTTACAGTAACTAGCTAAGTTACTCAAAATACCTCTCTTCTCATTAACTCATTGCCACATGAGCAAATTTGCTGAGTTGGACTCGATGTTACTGTTGAAGTTACTTCCACTGTGGCTAGTCTCAGACTTTCAGTAGGTATACGAGTACGACTCCGTAGGAAAAGAAAAAAACACCAGCCGGGAAACTAAAGCATATACGTGTTGCGTACGTTAGGGCGAACTTAAATAACTAGCCCACAATGATTTGGTGGGTCGATGACCAGCGGCGGCGGTGCAGTACCGCATCACACGGAGCATGCCGTCGATGGCGACATTGGTGGAGTGGACCGATCTTCCTGACGATCTCCTCCACGTCGTCTACCTCAAGGTCGGCGGCTTGCTCCACCGCTTACGCTTCGCTGTGGTATCTAGGTCATGGCGAGCCGCTGCGATTGCATCGAAGCACGCCGTACCGCCCACCTTGTCATGGCTGCTCTTCTCCTCCTTACACGGTGACGATGGCAAGACAATGCGCGTATACTGCCCCTACGATGGCGGGGTCCTGCACATCCGGCCCAAAAACGAGGCTCTCATCGGCAAGCGGCTAGTCGGAGCACACGAAGGTGGCTGGGTCGCCGTGCTTGGGGATGACATGCAACTTGTGGTTGTGAACCACTTCTCCGGTGTTGAGGTGCCGCTTCACACAAAAAACATGAGGAAGTTCTACACAGACGCGAAGATTGTCTTCTCGGAATCACCCATGTCAAGTGAGTGCATCCTCGCCACCATCACCCCCTGAAGAAGTGTCGCCGTATGCAAGATTGGTTGTCTAGCCGACAGATGGACTGCAAAAATATTTAGCGGGCCGATGCTTGCGGACATTATATTCTACAATGGAAATTTCTATGGCCTCACCCGCTCCTACAACCTGATCAAATTCAACATAGGCTTGAACAAACACGGCAGACCGGTGGCCACCATTGACGCTGAGCTACATATCCGGATTGGTTCTCAACCTTCTTTCGTATGCCCAACTAACATTGTTGAGCTGCATGGTAAGCTGGCGTTGGTGTTGAGGATAAATCCATCGTATGGCACCAAGTGTGAGCCTTTCTTCAAGGTTTTCGTGCTTGCTGACGAATCAATGACAAAGTACACTCATAAGTGGGAGGAGGTAATGAGCTTGGATGATTGCGCCTTGTTTTGGGGGGGAATGTCCAAGGCAGTTAACGTGCCAGCGGTTGGACGCGGCGGGGTGGAGAGAGGCCACATTTACGCAGATGATATGACGTACTTGACGAGTTTGGATGGCCATGGTAGCTGTGTATACCCTATGCAAGATGAAATTATTTACAACGTCCTACGGAGGATCAAATCAGCAGGATCTTATGTAGCTTCCGGTGCTCCAACTGGCATGTGGGTACTCCCTCCTGATATCTAGCCAACCAAGAGTAGTCTACACTAGTAGAAAAAGGGTCAAATGTGAAGCATATTAGTGCCGGTTTGAATTTGAGCCGGCATTCATGTGTCCATTAGTGCCGGTTCCAACGGCTAGGCGGGCGGACATCATTAGTACCGGTTCGTGGTGAACCTTTAGCACCAGTTTGTGTCACGGACCGGTACTAAAGTGAGTGGTGGCAGGATGTTGTCAGTCCGGGGCCCCTCCAGCACTTTTAGTACCGGGTCGTATCACGAACCAGTACTAAAGGTCATCCTACATAGACCCTTCGTCCACCCGAGCTTGCTCTGTTCTTCCCCTTTCCCCTCTCCTCTCTGTTCTTTTCCCTCTTCCTCTCAAGCACATCACATATTTTGCCCAAAATTTGTCAAGATTTGAAGGCCCCCATCCATTCAAATGATCACAAAGGTTAGCAACTTTGTCCTTTCATCTCTCATTGCTAGATTAGCTCATGCAATGCTTTATATAGTGATTGATTTTTGAGTTTAGTAATTTGGGAGGAATTATATATATGTGCTAGTATTTGATTTATATGCAATTTGAGGTCAAAAATAACACTTAGTTTGCATATGTAGGTGTGGTTTACTTAGTGCCTTCTAAATATCCGTCGTAACCACCGTCGATCGCCCGCAACGTCCCATCGCCGGCACCACCTTGTGGTGAGCCTCTTGTTCATGAAGTTTTATATAAAAAATTGATGTTTGTGTTGGATATATAGTTACTCGTATAATTATCTTACCCATACGTTGTTTGTTATACATAGTGCCATGGTTTTGATATCCGTCCCCGTCGGCCCTCGTCCGGGTTATGATTCGGATGTGGTATATTCTCTTTTAAAACTATTCATTGCATTTCGTGTTTATGACAAATTATGCCCATCAAGTTGACATAGATATTTGTATGTAGGAGGTAGTTGAACCGGAAATTCCAACCGACCCTATTGTCGAGAGGTTAAATTTAGTTGAAAGAGAAAACGAGGATTTGAAGGAAAAATTGAAAAGAATTGAGGGGGAGAAGATGGAATTGGAGTTGCATGTTGCCGATGTCGTCGATGATCACAAGATTAAGATGGAGAAAATGCGCTTGAAGATTAGAAAGATTAGAAAATATGCCATTCATAGTGAGGCTTGGTATCATTATGCTGTTGGATCAATTGTTACCTTAGTTGCGATCTTGATCGCATTTGTTGTTGCATTTAAATTCTTTAGCTAGAGAGTTATTTGTTTGTTGCATTTAAGTGTTGTATGATCTTTATGTATTGTATTAATTTGGTGTTTTCGGTGCTGTGTATTGAAGATGATCCGACAATGGATGTACGATGACCGATGCTCTCCCAAGTTCATTAATGGCGTGCGTACTTTTCTGCTTGCGGCTGAGGCAAACAAGCGGGAGGATGGTTTTATGCCTTATCCATGTGCTGGCTGTAAGAATGGTCACAATTACTCTACGTCAAGAATCATTCACGTCCACCTGTTTGAGTCCGGTTTCATGCTCCACTATAATGTTTGGACCAAGCATAGAGAAAGAGGGGTTATGATGGAAGACAATGATGAAGAAGAGGACGACGACAGCTATCCTAGCCATGGGTTCCCTGAATACGATGATACAACAATGAGGGAAGAAGCTGATCCAGTAATGCGGGAAGAAGCTGAGCCGGCAATGCGGGAAGAAGCTGAAGAAGAGGCATCGGATGAGTCCGTTGATGATCTAGGTCGGGCCATTGCCGATGCAAAGAGAAACTGCGCAAGTGATTTGGAGAAGAAAAAGTTGCAGCGCATGTTAGAGGATCATAAAAAATTGTTGTACCCGAATTGCGTAGGTGACAAGAAAAAGCTGGGCACCACACTGGAATTGTTACAATGGAAGGCAGAGAATGGTGTATCTGATAAGAGATTTGGAAAGTTGCTGGTAATGATAAAGAATATGCTTCCAAAGGACAATGAATTGCCCGAGAGTACGTACGAAGCAAAGAAGGATGTCTGCCCTCTAGGGTTAGAGGTGTACAAGATACATGCATGCCCTAATGATTGCATCCTCTACCGCGGTGAGTACGAGGATTTGAACGCTAGCCCGGTATGCGGTGCATTGCGCTATAAGATCAACCGCGATGACCCTGGTGATGTCGAGGGCTAGCGCCCCAGGAAGAAGATTCCTGCCAAGGTGATGTGGTATGCTCCTATAATACCACGGTTGAAATGTTTGTTCCAAAACAAAGAGCATGCCAAGGCGATGCGATGGCACAGAGAAGACCGTAAGAAAGACAGAAAGTTGAGAGTACCCGCTGATGGGTCACACTGGAGAAAAATCGAAAGAAAGTACGGGAAGGAGTTTGCAGATGACGCAAGGAACATATGGTTTGGTCTAAGCGCAGATGGCATTAATTCTTTTGGGGAGCAGAGCAGCAACCATAGCACCTGGCCTGTGACTCTATATTTGTATAACCTTCCTCCTTGGTTGTGCATGAAGCGGAAGTTCATTATGATGCCAGTGCTCATCCAAGGACCTAAGCAACCCGGCAACGACATTGATGTGTACCTAAGGTCATTAGTTGAAGAACTCTTACAGCTGTGGAATGGAACAGGTGTACGTGCGTGGGATGAGCACATGGGGGAAGAATTTGACCTAAAGGCGTTGCTGTTCGTGACCATCAATGATTGGCCTGCTCTCAGTAACCTTTCAGGACAAACAAACAAGGGATACCGCGCATGCACGCACTGTTTGGACGATACCGACAGTATATATTTGGCTAATTGTAAAAAGAATGTGTACCTAGGACATCGTCGATTTCTTCCGAGCAGGCATCCCGTAAGAAAGAAAGGCAAGCATTTCAAAGGTGAGGCGGATCACCAGACAAAGCCTTGCCACCGTACTGGTGCTGATGTACATGATATGGTCAAGGATTTGAAGGTGGTCTTTGGAAAGGGTCCTGGTGGACAACCTATTCCGAATGACGCTGACGGACACGCACCCATGTGGAAGAAGAAATCTATATTTTGGGACCTGCCCTATTGAAAAGACCTAGAGGTCCGCTCCGCAATCGACGTGATGCACGTGACGAAGAATCTTCGTGTGACCCTGCTTGGCTTCTTGGGCGTGTATGAGAAGACAAAAGATACACCTGAGGCACGAGAGGACCAGCAACGTATGCACGGAAAAGACGGCATACATCAGGGTCATGCAAGCTATGCTCTTACCAAAGAAGAGAAGGAAATCTTCTTTGAATGCCTGCTCAGTATTAAGGTATGGCTTCTCGTTGAATATAAAGGGAATAATAAACATGGCAGAGAAAAAGTTTCAGAACCTAAAGTCTCATGACTTTCCACGTGATTATGACGCAACTGCTTTCAGTTGCATTGAGGGGGCTTCTACCGAAAAACATTCGATTAGCCATTGTGAAGCTATGTGCATTCCTCAATACAATCTCTCAGAAGGTAATCGATCCAGAAATCATACCAAGGTTAGAGAATGATTTGGTGCAATGTCTTGTCAGTTTCGAGTTGGTGTTCCCACCATCCTTCTTCAACATCATGACGCACATCCTAGTTCACCTATGCGAAGATATTAACGTTTTGGGTTCTGTATTTCTACACAATATGTTTCCCTTTGAGAGGTTCATGGGATTCTTAAAGAAATATGTTCATAACCGTGCTAGGCCAGAAGGAAGCATCTCCAAAGGCCATGAAAATGAGGAGGTCATTGAGTTTTGTATTGACTTTATTCCTGACCTTAAACCGATTGGTGTTCCTGAATCGCGGCATAAGGGCAGACTGGATGGAAAAGGCACGCTAGGAGGGGAACAAATAATATGTATGGATGGACATTCTCTTACTGAAGAACACTACACAGTTCTACAGAATTCCGCCTTGGTGGCTCCATATATGGATGAACACAAGAATTTGCTACGCTCCAAACACCCGGAGCAGTCTGATGACTGGATTACACATGAACAAACCAGGAGTTTCGCCAGCTGGTTGTAGACACGTACCATGCATGACGCCTCTATTGAAGATGACCTGTACTTACTGTCCCAGTTACCATCTTCGAATATAATGACTTTCAAAGGGTACGAGATAAATGGTAATATATTTTACACGATCGCCCAAGATAAGAAGAGCACCAAGCAAAACAGTGGTGTCCGCTTTGATGCAGAAACCAAGACACGAAAGGAAACATATTATGGTTATATACAGAACATATGGGAACTAGACTATCGACGTGGTTTGAAGGTCCCTTTGTTTCGGTGCAAATAGGTCAATATGACACGAGGCGAGGTAACGGAAGACCCGCAGTACAGAATGACAACAGTGGATCTCAACAATAATGCGTATGCAGACGAACCATTCGTCCTAGCCAATGATGTGGCACGGGTTTTCTATGTGAAGGGCATGTCTATCAAGCCGAGAAAAAGAAAAGATAAGGAAGCGAATGCATCGTACGATGAGCCAAAGCGGCACATAGTTCTTTCTGGGAAGAGAAACATCGTGGGAGTGGATGACAAGACAGACATGTCAGGATATTATGAAAAGTTTGATGAAATTGCTCCATTCAGAGTGAATATTGACCCGAGCATTCAGTTAAATGATGAAGATTTTCCATGGCTACGGCGCAAAGGGACACACGCGAAGAAAAAATTTCACACCCAAAGATCTGGGATGTGATCGGCTTCACTATCATCACTTTCTTCTGTGTTTCACACCCAGGAGGGAATCTCTGTAATAGTTAGGGTAGCTAGTTATGTGTTTTGGCATTTGAAACGCGAAGAAATTTTATGTGCAAGCAAATTCTTTCATGCATTTACTGATTTTTTCAGCTAAATGACCATGAAATTGAAAAGCATTTCAAATGAACTCAGAAAAGGTTGGAAGTTGGCATGGTATCATAATTTCACCCACATAGCATGTGCAAAAAAGTAGAGAGGATTACCGCAAAAACTGGATGCACTTCGTGTATAAAATGGACAATCTCTTTCGAAGTATCAGGGTTTCTGACAAAAACTCATCCGTTACAAAGGCATTTCATTTTTTAAATAACCTAAGCATTACCAAATTGAATATAATGATAAAACACACTAATAGTAAACCTAAGAAAAAAGAATCACTGAAAAATCTATTTTCAAAGTTAAGTTATTCACAAACTAGTGATTCACACAAATTTCAAATAATTCAAAATTTAAACTATTTAAATTTGTAAACTATCGGTACTAACAGAAAGTTTGTAATTTTTTGTATCTAAAGCAAAAATATTCACAAAGAAACTCAAAACACAGCAAAAAACAACTCAAAAATAAATAAAACAAAAATAAATAAAGCAAAAAAAAAGAAAAAAAGCCCACCTACGGCGCCACAGTGGCCTGCATACGACTAGAAACCCAACCTGTTGTTGGGCCAGGATGCAGGCCCGCAAAGGCCCAGTAGGCCCACAGGGCAGCACAGAACATTTAGGCCCAGTAGGCCTGCTTTGGAAAGGAGCTTGAGGGAGCTACCGCACTGGGGCTTATAAACCAGTGCGGACGCCCCTCGGCTAGCGAGGTGGGACTAAACATGACGCACCGCACCCGCGCAAGTGCACCCCCTTTAGTACCGGGTGGTGGCTCCAACCGGTACTAAAGGGGGGTCTTTAGTACCGGTTGGAGCCACCACCCGGTACTAAAGGGGTGCGGTTCCCGCTGGTTGGCCTGGCCAAAACAGACCTTTAGTACCTGTTGGTGGCTCCAACCGGTACTAAAGGTTGTTCTATATAAAAAATTTGTCAGTTTCTCATCTCTCCCTCTGCTTCTTTCTCCTCTGCCCCGTCGCCGCCACCCCTCGTCGCCGCCCCCGTCCCCGTCCCCATCGTCCCCGTCGCCGCGCCGCGCCCCGCCCCGTCCTCCTGTCGTCCTCGCCCGGCCCGTCCCCGTCCCCGTCGTCGCCGCCCCATCCCCGTCGTCGCCGCCCCGTCCCCATCGCCGTCTCCGTCCCCGTCCCCATCGCCGCCCCCCTGTCGTCGCGCCTCGCCGGTGAGCTCCTGCCCCGGCCGCCATGTACCACACACACACACACACACACACACACAAACACACACACATTGTTATAGAAATGTTACCAATCTTTCTGTTTTTTAGTTATAGAATTATTAGAAATGTTAGTTATATAGAAATGTTTTTTAGTTATAGAAATATTAGAAATGTTAGTTATATAGAAATGTTAGTTACATTAGAAATGTTAGTTATATAGAAATGTTTTTTAGTTATAGAAATATTAGAAATGTTAGTTTTAGTTATAGAAATATTAGAAATGTTAGTTTTAGTTATAAAATTTAGAATTTGCGTATATGAAATCACAATCCATCATTTAAAAAATGTTACTTTACTTTTGCGGCATATAGTATTTGTTGTCGACGCTGCCCGGCCCGCATCCTCGCCGTCGACCCGTTCGCGACGACGTCCTGCTTCAGAGGACCCATGTCCGGGACTGGGCTCCGCCGGGCTGGCACTGGGAGGTGCTACCTTCAGGGGCGCGACACTTGGTGAGGAACCCGGCCCCGGGTCCCGTCGTCGACCCTCATCTCCTTTGGTAGCGTTCGCGTGGGCCACTTTCGGTGAGGGAGCCGGCCCCGCCGGAGGTGGTACGTCGGCGTGTCAGGGAGGAGGACGAGCACGTCCATCGCTACATGGCTGCTATGGACGTCAGGTTCTCCAATACCTGGCAGGTTCTTTGGGGAGATCACCCGAGCTATGATCCAGTGATGGTTCCTTCACTTTGGTTGTCCACCGCCTAGATTACTCTCTAGTATTCGATCTTTATTAGCTAGCTAGCTAGTGATGTATTCGATATATAATATTCGAGATGATTTATTTGAGATTATATATATATTATTCGAGACGATGTATTCGAGGTTATATCTATTATTCGAGACGACGTATTCGAGATTATATTCGATGATGCTTATTATGTACTATGATTGATTCAGTTTTTCCTTACTAATTGATTGCATCCATGCATTGTAATTTGAATATATTTCTTTTGGATTAGTTAAATAAAACCTATGGCGGACAATACCGGCAGAGAGGGAGAAGAGGCCCTGTTAAATATCATACGCAATCTTCGCGGGCCAGATGATGATCAGAATGAAGAAGATTATGACGGCTCCGAATATCTAAACAACACCGGGGAGGGTGATATGATATTCGATTGCGACGACCGAATTGATGAAGTCATGAACTATGAACATGACGAAGAAAATGTTGATCTTGAAACAACAAAGACCGGCGAGGTATATATATTTATATAAGCAGGCATCTGGTGATCATCACATGTTTTAAATGACTTGAAGATATATTAACGAATCGATCTTTCTTCTTTCAGCCATCCAGATCGAGCAAATCTTCAAGCAACAGGAAACGAGGCCCGAAAAAAAAGTTGAAGGAGGGCGTAAGGTACAATCTCGAGGCCATCAAACCTAATGGCGAACCATTAGCGCCTAAGAAGATTGCGCACAAGTTCATTCGTCAGTGCGGAGTTCTTGTGAAGGACCAACTCCCGATCTCCCTTCAAGAATGGAGAGAGCCAGCAAAGCCACGTCCAAGAGTTACTTTTGTCGACGACAGACAAAAACTTCTGCTTTGGGAAACGCTCATGGAATATTTCACCCTACCAGATCATTTCACAGATGCAGATGTGGAGAAAGTCAAGGACGCTGCTCTTAGGAAGATGGCGGTTGCATTCAACAACCACAAAAATCGTGAATGGGACAAGTACGTCAAGGGAGGAAGGAAGACTCCAGTATTCGAGGGAACACTAGAGAAGCAAAGTGCTCATTGGAACGATTTCGTGAAATTCAACGATTCGGAATTATCTAAGGAACGGTAGAGAATAAACAAGGCCAATGCCGCAAAAAAGGATAAGTTCCATAAGCTGGGGCCAGGTGGCTATGCGGTGGGAATGCCTAAGTGGGATAAGTCTGAGAAAGAGATGGAGGATGCAGGTGTCACTCCAGAAACATTGAGCTGGCCCCCCAGGTACATGACTTGGTTCTATGCGCATGGGGGGAGTTGGACACGAAGACAGGCAAAGTTCCATTGCAACCCGATTCCAGCGGGCTATGCTCGTGTCTTGTTTGATGAGGTGGTGGACCAATATTCGGGGCTAGAGCTTGACATTCCTGGAGGTGACGAGGAGCACACACTGGGAGAGGCCAACCATCGTATCATCCTATGGAGAAAGGATTGCATCATCTTTCGAAGGTCACAGACACCGCGTCATCCGACTCCTCGTCGAAGTCCGCCACCGAGTCAACAGACTCCCGCTCCTCCAAGTCCACCAACGCGTCAGGCCACTCCTCCTCCAAGTCCGGCACAGCTTCAGGCCACTCCTCCTCCTCCAAGTCTGGCAAAGCATTAGGCCACTCCTCCTCCAACTCAGCCACGTCAGCCGTCTTCGCAGCCTCAGCAATCACGGAAGAGAGCCGCCTCAGTTATGGTGCGTAGCGGAACAAGTCGAGGTAGTACTGCAGGTACAGGCGGAGGCAAGCGATTTCAATATGGTCCAAGCAGCCTCACGCCTCTTCCGCAGAGGCCTTACGACAAGTCCGAGGAGGAAAACGCAGCCATATCGAAGGCCGAGGTGGAAGCCCATTTTGCATCGAAACCGCCACCATCGCCAAGGGAGAAAGTGCCTGAGGAAAAGATTGGCCACTTCGTTCGTATGGCTAGAGCACCAGCTCCCAAGTGTGTTGACACAGACTATGAGCGCCACCTCAGGAAGTTAAATCGAGCACGTCTACAGAAAGAGGCGAGCTCGAGCTCGAGCAAATTAGCTGGCAAAACATGCGGTAAAACCGTCCCCAGCTGGGAGAACATGCGGTGCAATCACTCCCCCCGCTTGTTGTGCCAACAACACATGAGAGTAGGCGCGCCCAATATTATTGTGGGCAAACCGTTAACGTTCCCGGGCTAGGCGATTTGGTAATAACCGAGGAGCATATTGAGCAGGCTAAAAGCCTCATGATCACTGTTGGATAACTCCTCGATATCGAGCCCATGTCTCCGACTAGAGAGGAGGAAATAAAACGGAAATATGTCCGGGGCCAACCTTTGGTCGAGTCAGACGAGGTCAAGAAGCTCCCAACGAGAATGTATGAATTTCATCAATGGTACATGGATATTACCAAGATTTCCAATCGAGAGTCCCTCATGGTGAATGTCAAGAAGGATCATTACTACCATGAGAAAGCTGTGTCCGTTGAGTATTCGGAACTATTTCAGTTATACAATCAAGACGCACTCGACAAATCTATCGTCAGTTGCTATTGTCTGTAAGTGATTTTTTCTGTAATTTAAGTCTCAAGCTAGTTGTAGTGATCATTTTGATCAATCATTACCTGTAATTATCCTCACTATATTCTTTTCTGTGGTATTATGCTGAAGATTTATGAAATGAAAAAAGGTGGACGCTATGGCATTGGGTTCGTTGATCCAAATACCATTAATGAATACACATGGAAATTAGATCCATATTACAAAAAAAGTGTAGAGGAAAGCATGCTAGAGTTCTTCAAGCACCTCAAATACAATGAAGATATACTACTTCCTTACAACTTCGAGTGAGTCACACTGTCTTGTACTACAAATTCTGTTTTTGCCTACTAGCTAGCCACATATTTTTTGCTTACATATGCCCGCTTAATTAAGACATGCAAACGTGTGTGCATGCAGATTTCACTGGATCTTGTTAATCATTAAAGTTGATGAAGGAACAGTTCAAGTACTAGACTCACTATTTAAGAAACCAACTGACTACACCATCGTGAAGGGGATAGTCAACAGGTAATTTCAATCATTATTAACTATATCTCGGCCTATTTAATTAGTTCATCATTTTCTGATAACAACTATTTATTAACCCATTTATTCATTTTCTTTGTCGGCGGGCAGGGCTTGGGCAAAGTTCATCAGCGTCACTCCAGGCGAATGGAAACAAAATCTGAAATGGTATCGACCCATGGTAAGTAATTAAGTAATACTAGCTAGCTGCCATCTCTTTAATTATCATGCTTGATTAATTATTATCTGATCAAATTCCATTCTCGTAAAGGCCCTGAAGCAGGCGCCGGGAAATAATCTGTGTGCATACTACGTTTGCGAGAACATTCGCATGATGACGTCTGAAAGGAGCTGATCTTAAAGATAGGAGTTGGTACGTTTGTCAGAACACTATTCACAATTTTTACACCATTATCGATATCTAGTCACACAACTAATACACATGCATGTTGATCTCCTTTTTAACAGTTCAAAGAGGTGCGGGAAAAGTTCCTACTATAGGACGGCATAGAAGCAATTCAAGAGGAAATAGAGGGATTTTTGCTCGACTAGGTCATAGATCCCAAAGGAGAATACTTTTACCCGCTACCGCCCCCATGAACCACTTCCAATTGTTATCGTGCTCCGAAGGCACCAATTAGGTTAATGCCATTGGCTCCGAAGGCACCAATTAGGAGAAATTGTATATAGATAGCTAATTATATATATATATGTGTGAATTAATTAATGATGATTGTGAGACATTTGACGATATATATATATATATATATATATATATATATATATATATATATATATATATGATCGGTTCTACTAGAAATTCTATTTATATATATGCATAACGTGTACAATATGTAGTATCATAAAATACCAGCAAACGAAAAAGAATTAAATGGAAAACACAAAATTAAATAAAGAAGAAATCATAAACCCCAAACTCCCCAACCTTTTAATATCGATTGGTGTCACCAACCGGTACTAAAGAGCTCCTTGCCCCCGGAGCTGGCTCGTGCCACGTGGTTGCCCTTTAGCACCGGTTCGTGTTGAACGAGTACTAAAGGGGGGGGATCTTTAGTGCCCACACTTTAGTGTCGGTTACCGAACCAGCACTAAAGGACCTTACGAACCGGTGCTATTGCCCGGTTCTGCACTAGTGCTTGCTGACGAATCAATGACAAAGTACACTCATAAGTGGGAGGAGGTAATGAGCTTGGATGACTGCGCCTTGTTTTGGCGGAAAATGTCCAAGGCAGTTGATGTGCCAGCGGTTCGACGCGACGGGGTGGAGAGAGGCCATATTTACGCAGATGATATGACGTACTTGACGAGTTTGGATGGCCATGGTAGCTGTGTATACCCTATGCAAGATGAAATTATTTACAACGCCCTACGGAGGATCAAATCAGCAGGATGTTATGTAGCTTCCGGTGCTCCAACTGGCATGTAGGTACTCCCTCCTGATATCTAGCCAACCAAGAGTAGTCTAGCATGGGAGTTTAACTCTATGTCTAGTGTACTGGTATTAAGGTCACCGTTACAGTTAAATTTTACCTCATACTAGATTGTAGAAGTTGCCAAGGATACAACGTTGCATTTATCTATGAGATGCTGATGCCTTGTTAAAATAGTCGCTGCAAAACTGTACTGGTTGGTTTTGGGATATGTGTGGTAACATACTAGAATTACTACTTACTCATTCCTGATTACTTGATTCTGTGTTTATAGCTATGTGTTTCAACATTATGTTTTCCTTCTTGTGGTAGTCTGTTTGGGCATTCATTGTATATTCAGACTGACAAATATTGTATTCACAAGGTCAGTTAGTATCAAAATTAACATAATCACTATAGTAGTATATAACTGTTCATCATATGAATGGATGAAGCATCTCAAGTGTACTTGCTAGTGTAACCTCGGCGTTCCATTCGAGTGGTCAGCCAAAAAAATGCTTGATAATTGACAGGCAAGTGGCGAAGTCAGGTGAGCTGGTGGCATGGGTTCAGTATATCACATTACACAGATTTATATAATCGGGAAGCAACTAATTCATGAATAGGCCAGCACTTTGACGACGTCCATGTCACGGTGAGCCGACTGAACATCTTCACCAACATCAACACTACAAGCAAGCTCATCCCCATCTGTTGTGATCAGATCGATCTTACATCCGTCTTACTGCTCCTGCTTGTCCTGTCAGAAACTTTACCTGCACCTACCTTGCGGGGGACTAGAATAAGATCGCCTGCCCTTTCGGTGATAGTGAACAATCCAGTGGGGCGCCAGATGGTTACTGAGAAACCTGCAGTTTAATTTGGCAATCTAAGGTTTCTTAGAAAGTTATTTTTTGCTTGGAAGGCGGCCACAAATAGCCTTGGCATTCGGTTCATAATAGTCCGGCGACGCATTGATGTGATACCCAGTTGCAGCGTTTGTAGTTGCTTCGTAACATGGAAGGTTTTCTTCACACAATCCCCCACCTCAAGCGGTTGCATCCTTGCCTCCATGATCGATCTACACGGCATTCACTTTGTGGGATTGGCTGCACGGACAACAGGTGTATGGTAAAACTTTTTAATGAACCGATGCTCAGGACACTGTATTCTTTTTCGACACAAACCTTGTGAAAGGGTAGAGTATTAATGCACACTCATATAGATGGAAAGAAAGTAAAATAAAAATAAAAATGGCAAGGTTTATAAGGGAAACTTGGCCGAAAACCTTGGGTAACTCAACATAGACACTGAACCAAACAGCCAACCACAACCTAACTCAAACACTATCGAGATAAATTGAGGGGAGGTTTTTGAAAATGCCTTGAATAAGGGAGACGATCTCGTGTGCGCCGGTCGTCCTAACATAGACCCTCGATGACCACAAAGCTTTCGTCAAGAGCGGTCATACCGAACCTTGGGTAATGGTCAGGCCAAGCCAACAACAACCACCACCGCTCGCCCTTCAAGCAAACTCAACCCGGCGTTAAGGAAATACTATTCCATAATTCCTCTTAGACATTATATTCTACAATGGACAACTCTATGACATTACCATCTTGGATCACTTGGTCAAGTTCGAACTATTCGTGAACAAAGACGGCAAGCATGTGCTCACCGTTGCACCCTGCCAGTTGCAGATCTGAACTCAACGCAATCAACACGTGTACCTGCCCTACATCGTGGAGCTGCACAGGAAGTTGGTGATGGACTGATGGTGGAAGTAACTGGCACGACATCGGCTGCGAGCCTTCATCCAGGATGTCTTTGAGCCTCCCGTTGTAAAAGAGACAGAGTACGCTCACAAGTGGAATGAGGTATGCAAGTGAACTTGCCCTGTTTTATGAAAAGGTGGTCCAAGGCAGTGTACATGCGGACGTATGGGCATGGCGGGGTGCAAAAATGCTACATCTATGCCGACAATGCGACTTACTTGATGAGTTTGGACAACCATGGTGACCGTATCTATCCTACGCAATAGGAAAGCCATGGCCAGACATTTTGATGATCAAATCAGCAAGAAGTTATATGGCAACTTATGCTCCAAGTGGCACGTGCGTGTTCTCCCTCCGGATTTCTAGCCAATCAAGAATACTCTAACATGCCACCTTAATTCTTTTGTCTATTATTGTAAATACTAAGGTCAATCTTTACCATAAGTGGGACCACATAAATTGTAGAAATATCTACTGTAAAGTATATATGCCTTGTAAAAAAAAGTCACTGCCATTATGTAGAATGGTTGGAATATTTTGTCATAAAGTAAAATTGATAAATCATTCATTCTTATCTTGGATTCGTGGCTTAATGCTTCTACCTATGTCGTTAGAAAGTGTGGGCGATGGAACCAAATTTGGCAGTTCTCTGCATAGCATATTGTCCTCGATGTAGCAGGTGGATACTCCCCTCCATATTTCTAGCTAAGCAAGAGCAGTTTAGGCACTATCTTACCTGGACACGGGGAAAAATATTTGACAAGTGAAAGCCGGATATTGCATCTAGATGTATGGACAAATGAGTAGGCGGGGAATAGGGGAGCATCGCACGGCGGGGGTTATAACTCGCCCACCGAAGACAATGCTCCGTGTCACCTCTGGCACGAGGCAACTAGGCCGGCCCATACCATAGCAACTTAGAGCTGTTTTCGGAAGCTTCCGTGGATCAGTTCGGACTGTTTTTAGAAGCTTTCATGCATGTTTTCTTCTTCTTTGTTTGTACGTATTTTTTATCAGTTTCCTTCAATTTTTTGCATTTTTAGTTTTTAGTTTTAAAATTTAAATTTTACTTCTATTTTATTTTTTCCAAATACATGTCAACCTTTTATAATACACTTTGTAAATTTGTCGTATACACGTGGAACATTTCGTCGAAACATGTTCAACATTTATCGACCAGGTGATGAAAACATTTTCAAGTACATGTCTCAAAATTGAATGGACGTTACAGATTTTTCAAATACGTGTTTCAATATTTTAGTGGTATGATTTCAAAAAAAATTGTGCACATCTTTTTGAAATATGTGAACGTTTTTATAAATATCAAGAAAATTATTTCTAAATGGTATGAAACAAAATTGTAATTACGTGACCATTTTTTACATATTTTGAAATGTCATGAACATATTTTTTAAATACATAAACATTTCCTTACATACAACAATTATTTTCAATGCCTCGAATTTTTTCACAAATGACGAAAACATCTCTTTTACATTGTATATACAGTTTTTAAGAATATCATGAATATTTTTTAAACATGTGAATTTTTTTTAAATGCCACAAACATTTTTTAAATGATACGAACATCTCTAGAAAAGTAGCACAAAAACAATGTTAAATTGCATTAACACTTCTGAAATGCACAGTGCACATTTTTTAAAGGAAAACGCTATCCTTCAGCCGGCTGATGCACGCGCAGTGTCTGCCGTCTGTGTAGCCGTCAAATGGATTTTGATCGAGCGGTCACGCTGGCCACCAGCCCCGTGCAAACATTTTTTTCTACCACAAGCCTATTATTTCAGAAAAAAAACTGGTTCGATGATGAAGTTTCTTTTAGCAACAGGTTGTAGTTTGAGAAAGCTTTTGTTGTAGAGGCTTTGTTTTAGAAAGAAAAAAATGGTTCGACGATGAAGATTTTTTCTTCTGCAACAGGGCTCTTGTTTCAGAAGCATATACCGGGTTGTAGAAAGCGTTGTAGGTCCGCCCGGTGTTAGAGAGTATATGAGGCCAAGCATTGCAACACAACACATGTTTCATAAACATGGCTCCAGTTGCATAAAATCGCCAGGAAGTGCATGCCCGGTCTGAGAGCTCGTCGTCGTGCTGGAGTAGACACAGCTGCTCAGCATGCTGGGTTGGAGGAGGCGCGGCAACTCCGGCAGGCAGCAACACTCCATGGCCTCGCTCACGCCATGGCGGGGCAGCGGTGCTGTCTCGGTGGACCTTTCCAACAAGGTCCTTGTTGCAAAGCCCCGGATCACAACAAACTAGCTGTTGCAAAGGTCCTCAGTTAGCTGGGACGGTAGATCAGACGACTGTTTCGGGTGGCATCTGACGGTTGTCCAGGCGGATGATCTAATCGTTTTATCACCCGACAGACGCGTAGCACTGCATTTTTTGAAATATTAATATATTAAATTTCAAAGTATATGTATTAGAATATTTCGAAATATAAATGGAAAAATAGAAAAAAAACACAAGGCTCATAAAAAAGGGACATAACACAAAATATCCCTACTGGGACGGCAAGTTGAAGGCCGCCCTGGGGTGGGCACGCCGGACCAGCCTCACATACTCATATGGGTTACCCCTAAAGAAAAGCATAGTCACATTAGTTGGGCCAAATGTAACGCAGTTATTTTTTACTTATGAATCGTCAATAACCTGCTATAAATAACATATAACTAAATTTAGCTATGATATAAGCCCTAATTTAGTATAAACCAATTACTTCCAATATACCGTCGCCTCAAAAAAAACTTCCAACATACCAAATAATAAGAACCAATTATTAGAAAGATATCCAAATGATATACTTTTGTATGCATTAACAACTATCCTTTTAATTTGTTACAGACTCATCTCACTATATAAACACTAGCAAAAAGGACGAAGCAGCAAGAAAGCAGGAGCAGAACAATAGCCTGCTACAAATGATGGGGCTTATGAATGACACCAGGGTGCTGTGTTGGATAGCTATTATTCTCATGTCCATCACTTCCTTGAACTGCCATGCTGCTGCCATGAGCACACGTAAACATTTTCCCCTCTTTATTCATTAATATTTTTATATTGATATGTATCTCTTTTATTTCATTTAGTCTTACAATGCATGATTTGTTCTTCTAGGCCGACCAAGCAATTTAACATGTACCATATGCTGATTGCTTGTGGATGTTGTGACTGATCTTGCAGATACAATGGACTTTGGACCTATTCTCGCGTGTGTAAAGACGGAAACAAAATGTTCGGTTGTTGGGTGCACGAAGATATGTTCCGACCTTGGCTGGATACCCACAGATGCTATTGTGCCGATGCTGGCAGTTGCTGCCACTATGCGGATGGAAGGCCATTAAATTGATAGTATAATGTATTGTCATGAGCTCTTCTTTTACAAGGGTGAATGTCAATCATCTATGCCACTACCGATCATAGATTTAATAAACTTCTAAAGTATGCAGTATGATTATATTTATGAAGTGACTATTTGAGTGATATGTTGTTTGTGCAGAAGTATCATTATTGGTATCCCCTGTGACATGTGAGCCATCATTCCATATAAAAAACCATATACTCATTTCGGTATAAAGATATCCCATGCATATTATCAGGCAATCCGTTAAAAATCATAAATCGCAGAAATTTTTGGAAACCATATACTCAAGGTTGCTGGCTTGCTCCACCGCGTCCGCCTCGCCGCAGCATGGAATTGGTGGCAAGCCACGACAATCGCGGCACCACCCGCTCTACCATAGATCGCCTTCCACCCATTACGCACGGCATCAACAATGATGACAAGAAAAAGATCCTGTAGTCTCCTAACGCTTGCTAGTTCTTGTTTTTTTCAAAAAGGGGAAATACCTCGGGCTCTGCATCATCATGATGCACACAATCATTTTTATTAAAACGAAATAAATAGGTCTGAAACGTACATAGTATCAACTAAAACGGCAAAAAGAAAAGAAAACACCACAAATAGTGGGTACAAACGAAAGATTACACGACTTAACCACATAATCTATTAGTGACATGTCAACCAAACCGGTTGAATAACGCCTGTGAAACCATCTTCAGACGGTTGCACCCAAAGGCCATGAGGCCCCAGCGTCCCCACGCTGAAGTGATGACCACATACGGATCGATGCAGTGGCTCTGAAGATAACCTGCAAAAAGTTAATAGAGTGAGACCTGTTAAAAACACAGTCATTCCCGCAATTCCAAATTGCCCAAAGTAAGGCACAAACCCCTACACGGATATGACCCTTAAGTATTTTGTTGATACCAACCAACCAGTTTCTAAACAAATTTGGGATACTTCTTGGTGGTGGCAAATTATATGCAACATGAACCGTGCGCCAAATCAAAGTCGCGAACGGGCAGGAAATAAAAAGATGTTGAATGGATGTAAGAAGTGTTGTTTTTGTGATAAGCTTGCTAGTTCTTGTGCCTCCAGCTGCGGAGTGAGGCTGCCATCAGCAAGCAGTTCGTGGGAGCACACGACAGCGGCCGTGTCATCACACCTGAGAATAACTTTCAGCTTGCGATGGTGAACCTCTTCTTCAGTGTTGAGGTGCCGCTCATTGCAAATGAACACGAGGACTCTCTGCTTAGGCAGCTGGCACTACATAATTCTGAAGGTTGTCCTCCCAACTCAAGTGGCCGCATCTTTGCCGCTGTCATTCCCAAATATGGAGCCGCCCTTTGCAAGATTGGTTGGTCAGACAATGGATGGATGGTAACACAAGTTGATGGAGTGACCCGGCCTTGTTGACTTTGTATTCTGCAATGGACAGTTGTATGGCATCACCCTCTTTGAGGACATGATCTAATTGGAGATAGGTATGAACAATGGCAAACCGCACCGTCTGTTGATACGAATGTGTATCCACTATACCATATACCAGAACAATATCATTGAGCTTCCTGGCGAACTGATGGTAGAGTACGCTCATAATTGGAAGGAGGTACTCCCTCCTTCCATCTATATAGGGCCTAATGCATTTTTTGAGGTTAATTTTGACCAAATTTTAGAGCAATAATATATGGCATGCAACTTACACAAAACATGCCATCAAATTAGTATGTGAAAGGAGATTTCAATGATATAATTTTCACATTATGCATGTCATGTACTATTAATCTTGTCAATAGTCAAAGGTGGCCTTGAAAAAAGCATTAGACCCTATATATATAGATGGAAGGAGGGAGTAACAAACTTGGGTGACTATGCCTTGTTATTAGGGAAAACATGGGCCAAGATGTTGTATGTGCCGATAGCTAGGCGTGGCACGATGCACAGAAGCTATATCTACACCGATGATCCGGTCTACTTAACAAGTTTGAGTGACCATGGTGACCACGTCTATCATGTGCAAAACGAAAGCAATTGTGATTTTATGTGGTTAATCGAATCAACATGATCTTATATAGTCGCTCCAGGTGGCATATGGGTTCTTCCTCCAGATTTCTAGTCTATCAAGAGTAGAGCATAGCATCTTTATTTTTCTGTTTTTTAGTTGAGCATATTTTATTTTATTCATAGTGTATAAGGCATTAAGGTCATCTTTTACTATAAATGGAAAAAGGTTTATAAACAAGTGGATGATCCCATGCAATTGTAAGCCCCGTCGAGCCAGCGACACACGTCCCCTACGAGCTCAACCACCGCTTTCTTCACCTAGCGTTATCTTCATGCGAAGGCTCTCATCCACATGTTTTCTCCTCAAAGCCTTCCTCTTCCTCGGCTACTGCTACCTCTTCTGACCACCGTTACGTTACACAGTTGACAACTGCTACTAGACTACTACCTCTCCCAACAATGGCACTGCAAGCTCCCTGTAGCTGACCACCACCGCCCGTTGCCACACAGCCCACCCCAAAATTAACCATGCTGCTCTTGCGGGGATGGCGACATTTTTCCGTGAAAGCAACATCCGTGGAGATCAGACAGCTAGGCAAGCGCTGTGTGCTGCAGTGGGGCATCCGAGCATGGCCGCCGGCGCTGCAATAGAGCATCACATGCGCCGCCGGTGCTGTGTTGCAACATTGCTAGCACTGCGGCGATGACCGTGACGGCTATGGCGTTTGTAACTCTGGCACTGCAATGGAGCTTCGCCGGTGCTGCGACAACGACCGCGACAGGTCGGCCATGGCGTTTCAACTCTAGCGCTGCAATGGAGCTTCGCCAGGCTGCCTCGAAGCTATTACCGCACCGCCGTCACTGCTATGGAGCTTCATCGATGCTACAACAACGACCGCAACGGGACATCCATGGCGCTGCAACTCCGGAGTTACAATGGAGCTTCGTCGGCGCTGCAATGGAGCTCCGTCGGGCTGCCTTGGAGCTTTTGCCGCACCGCTGACAATTCAATGGAGCTTCGCTGGTGCTGCAAATGAGCACAATTGGGATCGTGGAAGGTGTGATGGTGACAGGGCCGGCCCTGGGGTATGACCGATGGGGCGACGGCCCAGGGCCCAGGCGGAGGGGGGCCCATGATGTAGTATGTATTTATACTATAGGCTCTATAGCCCAGCAAAAAATATGTAATTGTTTTTACAAAAGAAACCAAACGAGATGGCCAGATGGGCTTGCCCCATGACTCCATGAGATAACTAGAGATCGTCGATTAGCAAAGCGTCACGCTCGCCATCAGTGCACGGCTGCCTTCTCGTTTTCCTTCGTCAGTTCTTCTCGTCGGTTCATCTGTCTAATCGTCTTCCCCCTCTCGTCTGCCGCCGCTGGCTATCGTCGCTGCGCGCGCCGCAGCCGCACGGCAGTCCGGCAGCCTGGCCATCCGGCATCCGGGAAGGCCGCAAGTACGCTACTTGGCCGACTGCAAGTCTGCAACGCCATGAGCACACCACAGAATCAGTATGTATCCATGATCCATCCATGTTCCTGATGACCTGATCCATGCTCCCAACCCCAATTTAACAATTTCATTTGTATATTCGAGTATTATTCAACTACTCATCCATGTACGTCTAGGATTCCAATCGTCTGATATTTTAATTGAGAAGGGACCTATTAGACTACCAGATCTGGAGTTCAAGAAGGACGCCATTGGTAGACACTTTTCATATGTTTTTTACTGCAGAAAGTATGGTGTGTTTGTTGACAGAAAGTGGTTATGTACTGCATTGAGAAGGATATCTTGTGCAATGTTGATCTTAATTGTGCCATTAATGACTTTGCATCAAGAAACGCCTGAAGAAACGTTTTCTGAAACACTGAAGTATTATTGTTGTCGATGAAGTCAGTCGAAAATTTTGGTTCTTACTTAAGGTAATCATGTCATGTTAGTTTCATTTTGCTATCTATTTAGTATTATTGTTTTCGATGGAGTTAGTTCGAATTTGGTTATTATTATTGTAGATGGAGTCAGTCGAATTATTATAATCAAATTTTAAACTAAAGGTGTGTGGTTGAAAGTTACTCTTAACACACACATGCATATATATATATTTCCTCAAGACATAGGGGCCCATGTCACTGAGTTCGCCTATGGCCTCCCGAAACACATGGCCGGCCCTGGATGGTGATGCAATGGCGATCCACAGGGCTGCAAATGGAGCTTCACCAAATGCCAACTGTGCTATGTTCAATCGTGTGGCGTTGCTGAGATCGAACGGCCACTAGTGTTCACCAATTATTGATGTACTTCTATTGTTTCATGAACCTAGCTAGTAGTTTGGACATCGCGTTTTTCCATTTAAGCTAGCTATTTTTGTAAAAAGAAAGGAGTTATTTAGGTTTGGGATTCCATTTAAACATATATCGCGCACTAACACATATACCTATAAGATTCACATTGCATCGGTGTGTAATTCAAACATGCATGCATATAAGTGGAATCTGTGTAGTAACACTGGCCGTGATTGGAACACAAACATGTCGTCATCGTCTAATTCGATTGTGTAATAACCACAATGCCTATACCCGAAAATTAGCATTGAGCTAAATGCCAAGTTGGCAGAGGTTAATATTTCCCCATATTGGGTATTGCATATCTTATACATTTTTTTTCGATCATCATGCTATCAAGTTTGGCTCTTTTAGTTCGACATAAACAGCTTTGTTGCGTGTCACAGTAAAAACAAATCAGGTAATATATACGTTATATATATTTTGGAGGCTACGTGTAATCAGTCATAGTAGAAAAAAAGTGGGCGTCAATTTAGGAAAAAAGATGGATGGCAGTTTACGAAACATGAAACATGTAGCTTGATTTAGCTCTGGTATGTGTCTTACTTTGGCAAACTCGTTACTTCTGATATATCAAACATTAATAACCAATTAATAACAAGTTATCCAAAAGATATACTTTTGTATGTACTTATCAGTTCCCAATTAATCATGCACCCAATTAATTTCTCGTGTCTATAAACATTAGCAACCGGGACATAGCTGCAGAAATAGCCGGAGCAAAATAATAGCCAACTACTAGTGATTGGTCTTATGAAGAACACAAGGGCATTGTGCTTGCTTGCTCTTATTGTCATTTCCACCACTTTCTTGTCTTGCCATGCAGAAGGTATGTAGGAGCATACATAAATATTTTCTCCTACGTATTCATTAGTTTATTTTGTTGGTCCGTCTCTTCTATTTTGTTTAAATCAAACAGTACATCAGTTCTAACTGCGTCCTGATGTTGTGTCTGATTTGCAGGTACAATGGACCTTGGACCTATTCTTGGGTGTGTAAAGATGAAAAAAGCTTGCTCAGTTAATGGGTGCTTGTGGCAATGTGCCTCTCATGGTTGGAATCCCCAGAGATGCATTTGTACCGATGTTGGCCATTGTTGTCACTACGCGGAGGCAATGACACCAAATTGATAGTAGTAGTATGATATATTGTTGTTAGCCATGTCCTCTTGCTTTGCAAGGGTGAATATTAATCATCTATGTCACTGCTGATATAATAGATGAGGAAGATTTAATAAATTCAAAGCTATATAGTTGAATTATACTATTTATGAAGGGACTATTCGGGCTATGAGTTCTTTGCTTTTAACATTCTTCTGTTAACTTAGATTTTATTTTGTTTCAGTCGATTTTTGATATGGCTTGCAACAACCCACATACAAAGTAGCTAACGTGGAACTATGGGGAACGAAGCATGAAAATCAAAAAAATCCTGTGAAACACCCAAGATCCAATCTAGGAGATGCAAAGCAACAAGAGGGGAGTGTCTACATACCCTTGTAGACCGAAAGCGAAACATATATAACGCAGATGATGTTGTCGCACTCCTCGCGATCCAATCACGATCCAAACCGCCGAGTTTAGCACATGTGCGGCTCGGTGACGTCTCCTCCTCCTTGATCCAGCAAGAGAAGGAGGAAAAGTAGATGTGATCTCAACTAGCACAACGGCATGGTGGAGATGGTGGTTGTGGTGCTCCGGCAAGGCTTCGTCGAGCCGTACCGGGAGGAGATATGGTTGTAGGAAGGTGGAGGGGCTGCACCAGGGTTTAGGGTGCGGCTCCCCTCCTCTCCCTCCACTATATGGAAGGGTAAGGGCAGGGAGGGCTGCAGCCCTAGCCCCTCCTCCAAGGAGGGGTGCGGCCAGGGAGGGAGGGAGTCCCTCTCCCGTGCGATAGATGAGATTCCTGGCCTGGTGCACCTTGGCCATATAGGCCAGGGCGGCCTCCCTCAGACCATGGTGGCCTCGAGGGGTGGTGGGATCCACTGGTGGTCCCGCGGAACCCTTCGGTAGCCCCCGGTATGATATCGGTATTCCCTCAAACTTTTTCGGTGCCTTGAAAATGACTTCCTATATATCAATCTTTAACTCCGAACCATTTCAGAACTCCTCTACGTCTGGGATCTCATCTGGGACTCCGAACAACCTTCAGTCACCATTGTACATATCCCAATACTATCTTGCTTCAACAAACATTAAGCATGCAACCCTACGGGTTCGAGAATCATGCAGACTGACTGAGACTCCTCTCTGGTCAATAACCAATAGCGGGACATGTATGTCCATATTGGCTCCCACATATTCAACGAAGATCTTTCTTGGCCGAACCACGATGTCGAGGATTCGGGTAACTCTGTATGCAATTCCCTTTGTCCGGTGATATGTTACTTGCCCGAGATTCAATTATCGATATCTCCATACCTAATTTCATCTCATCACTTGCAAGTCTCTTTAATCATTCCCGTAATACAAGATGTGACTAAACTCATTAGTCACCTGAAACTTCTTGTGATGTTGTATTACCGAGTGGGCCAAAAGATATCTCTCCGTCATACGGAGTGACAAATCCTAGTCTTGATCCATGCAACCCAACAGAGACCATCGGAGATACCTGTAGAGCACCTTTATGATCACCCATTTACGAAGTAACATTTGATAGCACACAAGCCATTCCTCCGGTATCCGGGAGTAGCATGATCTCATGGTCTAAGAAACAGATACTTGACATGAAGAAAGCTATAGCAAATATATTAAGTGTACGATCTTATGCTAAGCTTACGGTTGGGTCTTGTCCATCACCTCATTCTCCTAATTATCAAATGACCACTCATGTCTATGGTTATGAAACCATAACCATCTTTGATCAACGGGCTAGTCTAGTAGAGGCTTACTAAGGACACGGTATAATTTATGTATTCACACATGTATTTAAGTTTCCGGTCAATACAATTCCAGCATGAATAATAAACATTTATCATGAATGTGAAATATGATTGTAACCAATTTATTATTACCTTTAGGGCATATTTACAAGAGAAACACACGAGCATCTAAACTTCTGCTAATCAAAATTTTGATTTTGTTCCTACTGTATAAGGTATGAAGGTCAACCTTTACAACTATAAAAAAAGTCAAACATTCTAATATGATCTTCCCTACATCGCGGATGGGATATAGAGCGAAGAACGCAACGCTGTTCACCCCATACACATGGCAGCAGCGCATGCAAGGATTACTAATATGTGGTGGGCTGATTGTGAGAGTGGAGCACTTCCCTCCGTAATGGGCAACGAAAGTTCGCTCGCTAGATTTCTCATTGAATATATTTTTTCCCGGTAGATCACCAGTGCTGGAAAAAACATGCAAAACATAAAGTGCATGAATGGACCACGTGTTTGCAAATACTCCCTCCGTTCCTTTATATAAGGTGTATTTATGTTTTGATAAAATTTCACAATGTAAGGTGCATACTTGTAATTCCTTATAATTTCCTTGCTAGCCCTCCAGAAAAAGGGAAAGTATCTATTTCCTGATTGTCTATATCTCTCTACCGATTGCATGTATCTCTTACTTTCCTATACTAAATAATTTACTTGCCACTAACCAACAAATTTGCCAAGGGTAATTTGGTCTTAACATGTCTATAATTTTACGCCTTGGTCACCCTGCCGAAAATAATACACCTTATATAAAGAAACGGAGGAAGTACTTGTTTTATTTTTCAGTATGGCCCGAGCAGAGATTCCACCTTCCCAGCCCTGCAGAGTTAGCATTGTGAATTACCGTGACCTTTCTGATCATTTTTTGCACCATAAAAAAACAATGCATATAATGATGAAAAAGAACAATATTGAACTGGAGATGGGAGGTATCCTCTACCATTTGAGCTACATCCCCATTTATATGCTGATATACCGAAAGTTAATTAGTATAAATTATATTAATTATTTGTGATTAAGAATTATTAATCAAACATGAGCGGCTGAGAGCCGTGCTGCCAGTACTTCGTTATCCTACAACTCTTAATTAATTAACTTGGAATTGGCATAGTACTTAATATGCACCGATTAAGGTAGTTGAATTTGCATAGTCAACCGCTAATCGATTGCAATTTCAACCTGATTGTTTTTCAAAAAAGAAATCATCAGTTGTTCCGCCACATACAACATATTGTTTTGCTATTCTGACCAACCATATTTCAAGGATTGTGTATTGTGGTGTTTCAAGTATTCAGAGAGGAACTGAGCTCTTTCACGACCAAGCTCAGCTCACGTGAAAGAGGGCTCACTCGTGTCGCTCCAGGGGGCGGCTCGGGTCATCCAGATCTCAGCCGCCGCCGCCCCCACCCCCTCCACCTCCATACCCCGCCACCACCGGAGGAAGTCACCTGGGTAAGCCTGCGCGGCTGACGGCGACGGCGGGCCTTCATCTCATCGCACGGCTGGTAGCCACGTAGGCCTTTCAAATCCACGCGGCGGGATCTTCGGCTGCTGCAGATCGGCGGCCCTAGGCGTTGAGGTGCACGCGACGGAGATGGACGCCTGGGTGGGGGCACCGGTCTTCTTCAGTGACCTTGGCGACCGTTGTGGCCGCAAGGGCTGCATGGGTGCCTGGTTCAGGGGACTTGGTGCGGCTAAGCCCCTCATCTCTATGTGGTATGGTGGTGAAAGCGGTGTCCACTCAGATCTCTAGCCTGCTATTGGGAGCTGGCGGGTGACAGCATGGGGCCGTTGTTCTGCCTAATAAAGGCGGCGGTCCTAAGGTTTCTCTCGCACCAAGACGAAGATCTGCTTGATACATGTCCTCCTTGATCTGTCCGGAGTGTCAAGTTCCGGGAGGCTCCGACGTCGAACTCCCTTGGACGCCTCATGCCTGGAGAAAGCTGGATCTGATGGGATTCGGTCGTGCGCACCCATGTTTTTTTCGTTTATGGAGGGAGCAGCGCGGAGCTCTGCTATTTGTTGCCGTCATGGGACATGTCTTTTTCGTTCCATTGTGAAGTCAGAGGCAGAGAATGGCATGGAAGTTGTGATCTGATGACTAGTAATGGTGGTTCGGGTCTTTGCGGTGATGAGGAATTTGCTTGGTGTTTCGGGACTCATAGCAGAGGCATGCAAGTGGGGGCGACGGCACTGGAGAAGTTCAAGGTCTTACCTTTCAAGGTGAAAATCCAAGGTCTGGCCTTAGTTGCTTGTGCCTCGCAATGGCCTTTTCGAAGGCATTGTATTGAGCGTGTGGACTTTCTTCAGGGTGAAAACCTATGATCTATGATCGGTCGACGAAGCGCTTATGCACTGGTTCCTTCTTGGAGGCGTCGCTTTGGAGAATTTGGACTTCAAGTTTTGTCTCGGTGGTGTTTGTACTGCTGCTTCATGGACTAGATCACTGTAGCAAAACTTTTCTTTTTTAGCTTCTTTTTCTTTTGGCTATGTGCATCTGCACTGCCATTAGGGTATTGTGTTGTTGTAGAGACTGGGTGTAATTGGTATCTTCAGAATATTATTATATTCCCTTTGTCAAAAAAGAGAGGAACTATGGTGATCTAAAGAATATTTAGTTAATTTAGTGCATGCTACGAGAACTGTCCGAGCTCCTATTTGGCATCGATGACGTATAAATGGTATTCATTAATCGGATGCATCTGAATCAATATGCACAACAAGACCATACTACTTGGTGTCTTCTGTTTTTTTTTGCGAATTCAAAACTTGTATTACTCATTCAAAGTCTCATTACATTCTTCCTGAACTAACTCCAGCACCTCAGGCGGACCTGACCCTAGCCAGGTCATAGTCCTTCTGTTTATACGTCCATAGGAAGCTAAGTTGTCGCTTGCTTTATTCTGTGATCAAACGACACGAGTAATACAAGATTGATGAGAGGAAAGTAAACTTCTAATTTTATTAACTAGCGATGCATATATCGACCGATCAAAGTCCCCACATGTGATCATGGAAACTGCCACCGAAGAATCCATCTCCACTTCGATCGGCATATCTGTACGTTGAACTGATGAAGACAGACCCTCCAAGCAGGCGGACAGCTCCGCCTCAAGCGCATCACTGCATGAGTACAGGGCCCTACAAGCTGCAAAAATAATCCTCCCTTCCTCATCACGCAAGATCATGCCCGCCCCCGCATCATTACTTGACACGAATGAGCCATCAGTATTAAGTTTGGTCCAGCCGTTCCTGGGCCTAGTCCAAGGCATTTTGGTTATACAAGCAACTGGCTGCCTCATAGACTCCATGGAGACGCTTGTCTTGCCTTTCACTGGATCCACACTAATGTCATGTTTGATTGCCAAGAGTGAATCCAAGAAGCTACGAAGATATCTCACAGACACTTCCAATGGCGGAGCTGGTTTGTGATGTAGGACCTCATTGCGAACAAACCAAACTCTCCAGAAAACGAGCAGTAGCATGCATCTCTCCATATCACTTTGTGTTGCAAGAATCTGTAACAGCCATTCCTTCCCGCAGTTCTCCATCGATTGAAACTTGGTGTTTTCTGTTGTATACATCAATACCAATGTTTTAAATAGCGGACTATGGCATTTAACGGCAACCCTTAAAAACAGTTATAGTTGGGTTATAGCTGGCTATAGCGAGGCTATAACGGCAAATTGTACATGAAATTATTTAGCGGCAACATCCTCAAACAGCTAAAGCAGAGCTATAGCGGGGTTATAGCCAGCTTTTTAAAACTATATTCATGTCTGTCTAATAGATGTTTATTCATGTCAGTCGCAAAAAAAAAAACAGCTGCAGGCTGATGGTGATGAGCTGCTCCCTGCTGGTGGACAAGCGGGGCGTTGTTGGCCAGACCCAAATTACACCGGCGACGAGGGCCCAACAGGCTTTCACGGAGTCGAAGATAGCAAGGTCAAAGTAGGAGCTCTAGGGAGCCGGCAGACACTACATCACGACACCACAATAGCGATATGCATCTGTTGGTAAAAGTGTACAACGCCGACACTCTTTTTATTCCAAATTATACCAAATTATCAGTGTTATACATCCTTTTGACACATTATCCGTCGGTAATACCTCAACAGACACCGATGTAATTTCTGTCGGTAGATACCACCTTCAGTGGTAGAATATGTGTCGGCGGTTCATCTCGATAGAAAAAGTGTCGGTGTTTCCTAGAGTAGCAGAGGCAGGCAGCTAGCATGTGGGTGCATCAAGAGAAGATGATGTGGTTGGCATCGATGGAGTAAGTGCCATTGTACGCCAGCCCAGTGGAGTGTAGAAGGCGATCGAGAAACGGGAGGGTGGCCTCGTTCTTTGTGCATGAAGAGCCGGGCCGTGGCGAGTGCCTCGTCGAGGGAGCGTGTGCATCACCGGCGTCGAGCAGTTGCATGGCCTATATTTTTTCCTTTTTTCCCAGGCCGCATGTTCTCCCTTCATTAGTAGGGAATAGGTTAGTAGCTACAGATTTATATTGATATACGTACTTCCTCGGCTCCAAATTACTCGTCATAAAAATGGATATATCTAGAACTAAAATACATTTAGATACATCCATATCTGCGACAAGTAATTCGGAACGGAAGGAGTAGATGCCATTATGTACCACGACATGGATTAGTTTGATACACGCATGCTCTTTGCCTGGTGCTTGTATGAAGTGGAGAGCTCCTTCGTTTTTAATTCGTTTCCCTCCGTGTATATATATATATATATATATCTCTTTTTTTGCATCGAATTGAAAGAAAAACAAGGAGCTTTCGATCAACATGCTAGTATCTATTGCATGAACGTGGTTATCTATGCTCAACCAGCCTTTTCTTTTTCCAACCCCACAAATAATATAATCTTGCAGTCAAGACCCGGACATTTTGCAACCCACACCCGAAAGCTTTTGTTTTCTTAGAAACACTAGTAGAAAACATGGCTTTGGTCACAGCGCAATATACACATTAGTCCCGGTTGCATTACGAACCGGGACTAATGTGAGCATTAGTCCCGGTTCGAGCGGCTAAAGACATTAATCCTGGTTTAAATTGGCCCTTTAGTCCCAGATTGAGACACGAACCGGGACAAAAGGGCATCGCACCCATCTTCAGTCCCTGTTTGAGACACGAACCGGGACTAAAGGTGAAACTCCAGACAGTAGCCACGTGGAGGGCCTTTAGTACCGACCCTTTAGTCCCGGTTCCAGAACTGGGACCAATGGCCCTCTAGAACCGGGACAAAGGCCCTTTTTCTACTAGTGAAACAAGGACAAAATTCAAAATTCCAACAAATCGTACGAAATTTCACAAGAAATTTTGGAAGCATAGCGCGTCTATTTCGTAGTGCCTGGCGACATGACGACAACAGGAGATCAGATCATCACGCCTAATCCACATGCAGCTCTAGGATTTTATTTTTCTGGATCCTATGTGCAACATGGACCTATCGGAAGGCGGAGTTACTCTTGCCAGCGCGCAGCCATGAGAACCGCGTCTGCTGCCGAATGAGAAAGCACTCGAGGGAGGCTAGCCCCAGGTAGGCGCACTTAAGTTTGTGCCACAACCAAGCCTGATCGTTGGACAGCAACCTGAAATCCTGCGCCTCATCCAGGCGGGCATTGATCTCGCAAGCAAGCAGAAGCTCGAGAGAGATGTCACCCCAGCGGCGAAGCTTGTGGTGGCCTTGAAACATTCATAGATCCTACGGAAGGGGTTGGGTCTGGGACAACGGAATGCCAAGCCAGGCAAATCACATCGAGGTAGCCTTCCATCATTGCCCGAAACCGCTCGAAGTGGAAGCGTTTCCTCTCCGATCTTGGAGCACAATCAATGAGCAGCGGGCAATGGTCGTACGTTGCCGAGGCGAGGCAGCAAAGCATGTAGGACTGCTGGGACGTTTCCAGGAAGGGGTACAAAGCACATGGTTGTTCCCCGCGAGGTAGATGTCGTGGAGCTCCATGTCTGCAATAAAACGGCAAAAACAGCTCATGACCCGGTGGTTCGGTCTATTATTGTTCTTGTCAGCAGCTGAGGTGATCATGCTGAAGTCACCGCCCACCATCCATGGACCTGCCGTGGAGTTTTACCTTTCAAAAACTAGAAGAACCAGTAAGTAACCATTTATCCACCTACTAGCTGAAAAATCATGTGGGAATCGAGCCCTTTTGAATTTCTTTACCATTTGTTTTTTGAGAATCATGAATTTGTGAATTCTATATCATAAGAAATAATAACTGGAATGCACATATCACATGAGGGTGGGAAAACTTGGCTAGATTGTGAGCTTTAAAGTTAGAAGCAGGTCGTGGTGCCACTCCCCTCAACGAATTCAATGTTCTAGGACATGACGGCAGTCCACTATGACTGGATAGACATAATCCGCAAGGTTGTCTTATCAGAATCCCCCACGACAAGTAGTTGCATCCTCGCTGCCATCACCATGCAGTATGGTCTCGCCCTTTGTAGGATTGTTTGTCCAAATGGTGGGTGGACCTTGAAACAATAGGATGGGATGAGGCTTTCAGACATTTTATTCCACCATGGACATCTCTATGGCATCACCCAACTGGGTGACCTTGTCAAGTTTGAAATAGGGGTGAGCAAAGATGGCAGGCCAATGGTCATCGGCAAGCCCGATGAGCTGCTGATCCGGATGCCTAGAGGCTCTGTCGCATTCCCGGACTGCATTGTTGAGCTACATGACAAGCTGGTGGCGGTGATGAGGACCTTTCCATCGCACAACTGTGAGCCTTTCTTCAAGGTGTTTGAGCTTGCTGAAGAATCAAACACATACTATAATCACAAGTGGGAGGAGGCAATGAGTTTGGGTGATTGCGCCTTGGTTTTTGGGAAAATGTGGTCCAAGGAGGTGTATCTACGTGCCCGCGTTTGGTTGTGGTGGGGTGCAGAGAAATTTCATCTACGTAGATGATGTGATGTACTTGATGAGCTTAGACGGCCATGGCAACCGTGTATGTTCTATAGAAGAAATGATTTGGCTTTTAACAGAACAACAACTATTCATTTTTTGCAGGTTTTATTCCGGGCTACTGCACTGATCCGTATGTGGTCCTTACTCACTCTGACGGAGGCCAGGGAGCGCTTGGTTACTGGATCTGTCCGGTGGGAGATGGTAGCGCGGGATATCTTCAACCGGTTTGGATGGCGGTCATGTAATAGGATAGGCGATTAGTTTACCTATCTGTTAATTTGCCAGCCGGTTGTGGCTTGTTAGGCTTTATGTTTTGGCATGGAGGCTCTGTGTGAGCTAGCCGCTCCTTTTATCTGCAGACTTTAAGACTTTGTTACACCTTATTTACTATTTTTAATAAATGTGGCCGTATGCATCGTTCTGATGCAGAGGCCGGGGAATCCCTTTTTTGAAAAAAGAAGACGAAAACGGTGGCAATGTAGCGCAGAAGATCAAATCAGCGGGGTCTTATGTAGTTGGTTACCCACCATGTGGCATGTGGGTTCCCCCTCCTGATTTCTAGACTACTAAGAATAATCTACCGTGGCACTTCTGAGTTTACTTCGAGTGTATAAGGTATGAATGTAAACCTTTATCATATATTGGACCATGCAGATTCCAAAAACTGATATGTACTACTGGAATTTGAGATTTCGCCCAGTTCCAAATGTTTGCCGAGATCTTTTTATTGGGGACCTGGGTAAACATCACCTTTGCCAACAAATTTACACTGGGTAAAGAAATATTTGTCGAGCTATTTTTTGCAATGAGTAAAGAAATCTATGTGACGATCTTGGTCCTTCCTTGGGATAGAGGTACGACGTCCTTCCCTTCCATGAAGATGTCTAAAGACAATGTAGTCGGCGGGATACTAATGACCTGCTCCTTCCCGAGGCCACCCGGCCAGTTGGATCCCCCACAAACTGGGGCCGTTATGGGGATGGCCGCATCCGGCACGCCCAATTCGTCGGATGCCGCCACCGCAAGGAGGACTAGGAGCAGAGGAACATCATGATGGAGCGGCTCTGAACGCCAGCGTGGTAGCGCAGTGCGGCCGATACCTCCGTCGTGAGGACTCGAAGCGGAGGAACTGCAGGAGGGAGCGGCTCTGAACACTTGCGTGGGGAGGCTGGCGGAGGGAGGAGGACCCAGAGCAGGTGGAAAAGATTGGGATGACCGTGTGTTAAATAGGATGGCCTAAAACAATTAAAACGATGTGTGTAGAAGATGAAGAAGGAAGAGTAACAGATGCTCTCCGCACGTTGTTGCGGGAATGTTTGCAATACATTCAGTAAGAATTGGTTGTATGAAACATGAATTTTAGGGTTATAATATGAGAACTAAGGCCTCCTTTGGTTTGGAGGAATTTTGTAGCATTTTCATAGGATAGGATTTCTAGAGAAAAAATTCCTTCAGAGCTCTTTGGTTTGTAGGAATGAAATCCTATTCCTATGGAGGAATTCTTCCTATCCTCCACATTTCATAGGAAAATAAACATTAGCCTAGACTCAATGGAAAAAAATCCTATGATATGAATCAAAGGGCATCTCCTTTTCTATTCCTATGCATAGGATTTGAGATGCATGTCATCTCATTTCCTATGACTTTCCTATTCCTATAATTTTCCAATCATATGAACCAAAGGAGGCCTAAAGCTAAAAATAAGTATGATTTGTGGTGTTTGATTATTGTATAATGTAAATATCCTAATAGAATGTAAATTCTCATGCATGTTTGCATGTCAAAGTGCCTTTTTATTATGCATGATTGCATTTTATGGTGGACCTTTCTTTTTGCATGTTGAATGATGAGGTGTCATACTTACATGTTGAGAGAAATAGGCTAATGGGGGCTAGCTATTTAGATATAGAAGATTATTGTTAGGATTTAATTAATCCTATTAATCCCTGCTTTTCCTAACCGAGGCGGTTGCCTCACATCCGTTCGGTCGCATCCCTTCAGGGGCTATATATATGTGTAAATGCCATCATCAATGAAAAGAACCATTCACTTTTACATCTGTGCAAGGCTCTCTCGATTGTCTCTCGTTTCCCTTTCTAACACGTTATCAGCATGCTCTCGGCAGAGCGACTACCGGCCTTACGGGGCGACACGGAACGGGGAAGACCGAGGCCAGCGACGTCTCGAAGAGCAGCAGCAACGCTCCCCAGCAGACGACACGGCCCTTGTCTTGCATCTAGCGCAGATCGGCATGCCTCAGCCAGTCCTTGGTCCCGTGATCTCGTCGCTACCCCCGGCGAGGCCCTTCCCACGCGCGGGGCCCGCCTTACTCAGTGGCGGCCACTGCCATGACCAATCCCGGTACGGCGCACAGCCCCGCATCGACGGCAGTGCCTACGACCGGCCCTCCACCCCGACTCCATGCCACGACGCCCCCTAGCAACTCCAGCGATTTTCAACTCGAACGAACTCCAAGACAGGAAAATCCAGAGGGGAAGAAGAACTGAATCGGAGTCAAGCACCACGCAAACATCAGCGTCTTCGTCTAATAACAAGGTGCTACTTTACTAATTTCGTTCCTGGCTACAAAATAATTGCTTTCCCATGAACTGGGAAGCCATGAAGCAAGTCTTACCCCGGCGAGGCCCCATGCCTGGTGCTCGAGTCCACTGCCAACGGCAGCGGTCGGTGTCGCCTTGGCGCACGATATCGGAGGCGGCTCCCTGCGGGGCAGCGGCCTCCGGCGCGCGGCACCCAGCCCGGTGATGCTTCTCGTCCCTCCAATGCTAGGCACGGCGACGCTCCCATCGGCGCGACTCCAATCGACGGAACCTGCGCATGGCGGTGCCCGCGACCACGGCTTATGGCACACGTTGCTGCACCCTCGATCTGTAGAGAGGCGCGGAGCAGTGGACCATGGCGCGGCTGTAGGGCTTCAACTCCCCGACGAGCGGCGCCCTCGGTGTGGCTGCTCGGGGCCACGGCCCCTCCCGTGAAGGAGATGGGACGGCCAGACAGCGATGCCCTCAGGCGCGCGCGGCGTGGCCTGGCCCTCCAGCGCGGTACCCTCTGCGGCATCGACAGAGTGGTTCCGTATATACTGGCGATGCGGCGCTGCTAGCGCATGGCACGGCGGTGCACAGTGCGACCGTCTCCCGGCGCCGGCGGTGGCAGTTATCAGGGACTGCACGAGAAAAAAAGAGAGAACCTTATCTCTTCGGCAGTTTTCACTTCAGACCTTGTGGTTTCCTATAATCACAAATGACTGCCTAAATTCTCACGCATGATAGCCTATTTTTCTGTTGAGTTTTAACATTCCAGAAAATATATGGTTATTGTATGTGGCATGTTCAATGTGTTTGCTTTTTAGCAATTCCTATAACATGTTCCATTAGTACAATGACATTGTTTTGCGATTGAGATTAAGTTTTCTCGCACAACATTTGCGATTGAGAAATTTTCTTTTTCTCGCAAAACAATTTCATTGCGGTTGAGATTAATTTTCTCTCGCAAAATATTAATTCACCTTGCTGAATTATCTTGCAACTTGATACAAGATCATCTCAGTTTAATTTGAGGTCTATACAATTCAAGTTTTTCACTTGAACATCAAGTTTGCAATATCATTACTATTCATTACAATAGTAGTGTGTATATGTTGAGTACCGAGATGTATTCCAGATCTTAAGTTGGTGTAATATATTTCCACGTTTACCACGTGTTGAGATTAATTACGTTCATTTGCAATTGAGATTTCTCATCTCTTGCAAAGATAAATTCAGTACCTCTGCAGTACTGTTTCTCCGTTGAGTACGTTGTATTCCGGAATATTTCTATGATGTATCTATTTTCATGTTAAACACATGTCGAGATTTATAGTTCTATTTGCAATTGAGATTTTCAATTCCTTGCAAATACAGATGCAAAATTCAAAGTGATTTCGTCAAATTGATGCTTGGGATCACAAGGTAGTCATATGGATCTACTGCCTACGCATATTATCGATGACTACTGATAAAGCCTGTATTTTGTCATATTTGACATTATGACTGCACAACATTGTGCACTCCCATGCATTTTACTAAGTCATGACACAAGGCATTAGAAGTGAGTATCTACTGATTTTACCAGATTATACTCCCTAGTGCTGCGAGATCTATTTCATTTTGGAGATTATCTTCAAGGTGTCATGCTTAGCAATTTGAGATTCACATTAATGGTTTCAAGATAACTTCTTGAAATATCCATTAATTTGCAACATTACCATGATGGTCTTTAATTTACTGGTTGTGAATTAATTATATCTGGTTTACCCATAGAGGTAACATATGGCAATAGAGTTTGAGGCATTCACCCTCAATGGCCACCACTGCCCTATCTGGGCCATGGACATCACGATCGCTCTTGTGTCTTGTGGGATAATGTGTGCAATTCTGGACGCACCTCTGGTCAGGATAACACCTCTAACAGAAAATGGTGTCTTATAAATCATAAGGCATTAGATTCAGATCTCAGCATCTGGTTATTCTGTATCAGCATTTCCTGGGATACAATATATTGTATCAGCACTTCGGTACAAATACATTTATATGTCTATATATCTGACAGTGATTTTCATATTGAGAATCTTCATGTCTATATATAAATTTCTATAGGAGTCAATCCGATGAAAAATGATATGTGATTTGTGGACATATGCACCACAAACTCTATACTCAGGGAAGTCTAATGTTTCAACTCTCATTGAGAGAAAGGAGATACTTTAAAATCGCTAGATGCGATGAGGTATTTGTTGGCTCAACTCGAGTCATATTTACTATCCCTGTGGATACTCGAGTAACGTCGGGATGCTTTATTGCTTCTCGGGTTTAACTCATACCCTACTAAACTATGAAGGTATCCGTCAAAATAGTTTCCATAGCGGAACTTATGATGACAACAAAGAGAAATAACTTCTTTTTACCATATGAAACGGATATGGCAAGCACATTCTCTGTGTATCATCTGGATTGTACTACACATACGACACAACCCGTAGCCCATGTTGTGTACGAGATAGTTTTCCTGAGTGTCTTGTACATGACAAACTTGGCATACTCGCCTTGGTCATCGAGACATTGGGTTGAAACCGAAGCTATCAGCAATTCCAATAGTTTATGATTATTATGATGCTAAATTCTAATAACATTTGGATTTTATGTGCACTACAAGTGACACAGGGAAGCTAATTTTAAGGCTCGCACACCTTAAAGTCTACGCTGAACCACTTAGACTCCTTGAATGCATCAAGTTGAGGTAAGTGGTTCTTCCCATCCATTGACAAGACTATTTAGGTATTCCATGGTTCTACAAGACGTATCTACATGATGGTCTTAAGTGTGTACTTTATTCACACGAACCATTGGCCATTATCCTGACATCGATTTCAAGAAAATCGAATGGATAACATTGCAGAATTCTCCCTGAGGGCCTTCTCTATGGCCTTTGGATTGAAGTTTAGCAATTTGTCCTAATGTCTAGACACAAAATGGTTTGGTAGAATCCTATCCAAAGAGTTAAGCTCATTGCATTATCTTTACTTTGGAATTGCAACTTACCAACTTTACGTTGGAGTCATGCAGTTTTACACACTCATGACAGAACTGCATAATATTATTCCCCTCTATCTTTGATATGTGGATATCTACCAAGTATTTCCTATCTGCGGTAATCCGGTTGCATACAGATATCACCACCCGGCATACATCATTGGTCCCTCATCATATAGTTGGGATCTATGTGAGGAATAACTATATTTCCGTCAATACCTCAAGCCCCTCGCATGGGGAGTTATTCAAGGCCAGTATGCTGATTCAATGAGGATCATTTCCAGGCATTAGGGGGAGATTTCAAGTACCATAAAGAATGCCAGGAAATTAGTGGAATGTTCAACACATTTCTGCCTCAAATCCACGTACTCAAAGATCTGAACCATGCATTCAGAAGATTTGCAACACATTGCAAATAACCTGCCAGATTCATTTACTGACTATAAAGGTGTCACACAATCCTACAAAAGTACACCCGAAAGAGTGGAGGTACCAGCAAAATCCACTCCACTCCCCGTTCAACGCAACAGGGGAGATGTATGGCAGAAATACATCAGGATTCAGCTTCTCGCAAGTAAGGATATCAAGGCCTATGAATCAGTAAATGCAAGTCAACTTCACGTTGACGGACACCTAATGGGTAGTATACACTCAATGGACGGGAAAACTCCACCAACCCAGGTCATAGTGCACACAATGACCGGGTCATCGGAATACCCGACTCCATCGCATTGGGAAATCGCGAGAAGTCACTACGCGTAACGATATTTTCATCAACTATATATTGATATATAGATTCTGGAGAATCATATAACCGAAAGTCTACAATTGTCGACATTAATTTCTCAACTAGATTGCAAAACCTTACAAGTGATTCAGATCCAAAGACCATGGCCATGGCAAAGTGTGATCAACACTCGGACTGAACTCAAGCAAAGGGTATAATCTAGGTAGAAATGATCTTGCTCAATAATGGGAAGGTATTCACAAGCAATACCTACACCAGTTTTCTTCTGAAACAGAATTGAGAACAACGAGGTGGTGAAATATAGAGCAAGTATTGTAGCACAAGGGTTCACGCAGATACCCAACTATTCTCCAGAGGTGGAATCTCATTCCGATAACTTATATCATTGGTAGTACAAAATCATTTATCTCTGCAGTTGATAGATGTAGTGATTACATATCCATGTGGATCACTAGATTCATACATATATGATTGATTCCCGATGGAATCTCAATTCTGAATCAAAATACAAAATGCAACATACATTGTGTAAATTCAGTAAGTCACCTTACGGCTTATTATTGTCAGTACATATGGTACAACTGACGTAGTGAGATCCTTATACACAAGGATTACTCCTACAATGATGATTATCCATGTTTGTGTATCTGCAATGATGACACATATAATCATCTAAATGACGGAGTTTAAAAATGAAGGATTTGGGTAAACCAAAATACCGCTCGTTACTACAAATTGAGCACCTTCATTCATACATTATGGTATACTATGTTGTCTATATCCATAATATATTGGAGAAATCATTGTGGACAAATCTTATCCATCCATAACTCTCATGGTAGTTCATTCTCTAGACATAGAGAAAGATCTATTTAGACCAAGAGATGATGGAAATGAGATATTGGGACTCAACGTTCCAAAATGTCATTGGATCCACCAAACACAATTGGTTGGTACTCAAGAATATCTTTCGATATCTCCAAGGCATCAAACATCTTGTCCTGGTTTTTCGGTTTCACAGAAATGTGAACACCGATATCATTGGATACATCGATCAGATCCCCACTATGTCAGATCGTAGACAAGCTTAGTATTCCTACTAGGTGTGATAGCCCTCTCATGAAGAGCCTTCGAAACAGACCTCATGGCTACATCCACCAACCATTATCTCAACGATAATGTTTCTTGTGTTGCCCGGATGCAAACAGGTTAAATAATAAGCAATATCTCTATATTGCATATCTTGCAAATCAAATCATGCGACTGATTTGTTCACCAGGTCTCTACCAACTTCTATGTTCCAGAAATGTGTTCATGGAATTGGTATATGATGAGTTCGGAATATGCAAGAATCAGGGGGAGTATCTTCCTGAATTGTTCCTGTTAAAAGTATCATATTATACTCTTTTTCCCTTCATGAGTTTACTTTATAGGTTCTCATAAAGTTTTTAATGAGGTAATATCAACACAAGACTATATGTCATATTTTCTGTTTTCCCCACCGGGGTTTTTAAGAAAGTATATGTGACTTATTTATTGTCTTCTAAACTCTATGAGTTTTCTCGTATTGAGTTAAAAGAGACAATAACCATTATATGTTGCATCATTTTCTCCTTATTTTTCCACTGGGTTTGAAGGAGTTTTAGCAACATATCAAACACCTATCTCCTCATATTTTTCCCACCGAGTTTTTGGAGGAGCTTTTTCAAGATGATGATACTTACACTAACAAGCATGGATTAGGGGGAGTGTTAGGATTTAATTAATCCTATTAATCCCTGCTTTTTCTAACCGAGGCGGTTGCCTCACATCCCTTCGGTCGCATTCCTTAAGGGGCTATATATATGTGTAAATGCCATCATCAATGAGAAGAACCATTCACTTTTACATCTGTGCAAGGCTCTCTCGATTGTCTCTCTTTTCCCTTTCTAACAATTATTATAGATTGAACAGGGGGCTCTAGGATTGGCGGACGGGGTAGTTAGGATCGTCCAGGCTAAGCACGCAGCTAGCAGGCGGTCTGATAAGAGGCTTATGATGCAGTTCACTTTGGATCTCGGTCTTCTTGGAATTGGAAACATGCGTAGTACTCTGCAAATCTTACTTGCAGCTAAATATAGTATGTGCCGCCGAAATTGGCCCACTTTTCAGCCTCATTTCGGCGAATAAAGGGCCCATATGGGCGACAATAGGCCCATATTCGGCGTGGTTCGCCGTTGTTCGACGTTCAATTATGCACATAAAATTTTTTTATCACATATTTCATCACAAAAATATCAAATACTTCAAAAAATAGTACAACAACAAATAGTTCAATACAAAGTATATAGTTCAACAAATAAAAACTCATATTTCATCACACGTCGCGCCCGGCGTCGCCCTTGAGCCTCCATAGATGCTCTATCAGATCTTGCTGCATTTGATGATGCACCTGTGGGTCTCGGATCTCCTCAGGCATACTGAGATAGGCAGTCCAGGTTGCCGGTAGCTGGTGATCAACTTCGGCTAGAGGAACCTGCCTATAGTATGGTTTAGTGTCAAACACTGGGTCTTCTTGCTCGCTCTCGATGATCATGTTGTGCAAGATGACACAGCAAGTCATAATCTCCCACATTTGATCTTTCGACCAGGTCTGAGCGGGGTACCGGACAACAGCAAATCGAGATTGGAGCACACCAAATGCCCGCTCGACATCCTTCCTGCAAGCCTCCTGAACCTTCGCAAAGCAGACGTTCTTGCCTCCTGGCACAGGGTTTGAGATCGTCTTCACAAATGTCGACCATCTCGGATAGATGCCATCAGCTAGATAGTACCCCTTGTTGTAGTGCCGCCCATTGATCTCGAAGTTCACCGGAGGAGAATGACCTTCAACAAGCTTGGCAAAGAAAGGAGAGCACTGCAGCACGTTGATGTCATTGTGAGTTCCTGTGATACCAAAGAAGGAGCGCCAAATCCAGAGGTCCTGTGTGGCCACCGCCTCAAGCACCACACTGCAACCGCCTTTGGCGCCTTTGTACATCCCCTGCCAAGCAAATGGGCAATTCTTCCATTTTCAATGCATGCAATCGATGCTTCCAAGCATCCCAGGAAATCCTCTTGCTGCATTCTGTGCTAGGATCCGAGCAGTGTCTTCCGCATTGGGTGTTCTCAAGTATTGTGGTCCAAACACTGCCACCACTGCCCGACAGAACTTGTAGAAACACTCTATGCTGGTGGACTCGGCCATGTGCCCATAGTCGTCGAGTGAATCACCGGGAGCTCCATATGCAAGCATCCTCATCGCTGTCGTGCACTTCTGGATGGAGGTGAATCCAAGAGCGCCAGTGCAATCCATCTTGCACTTGAAGTAGTTGTCGAACTCCCGGATGGAATTCACAATCCTGAGGAATAGCTTTCGGCTCATCCGATAACGGCGCTGAAATGTCTTCTCGCCGTGAAGTGGAGCATCGGCGAAGTAGTCGGAGTAGAGCATGCAGTAGCCTTCGAAACGATGCCGGTTCTTTGCTTTCACCCGCCCAGGCGCCGAGCCACCTCGCCGCGGCTTTTCATTGCTCGCCAGCAGCTGGGCGGGGGCGGCGAGCACCATGAGATGCTCTTCTTCCTGGACGTCGGCCTCGGCTTCCTTCGCCAGCAGCGCGGCGAGCGCTTCCTCGTCATCCGAATCCATCGCCGAGGCAGGCAAATCGCCGAACACCTTGCGCTCGGTGGGCGTGTACCCGCCGCTAAACCGCGCCTCCACGGCCGGAAACGCCCAGCTGCTGTTGGAGGGGCTGCCGCGGTGAAGCGCTGCTATTTTTCCGGCGGGGAATGGCTATCTAGCGGTGTAGGGCGGCGGGCGGCGCCGGGATATAGCTACTGGTGGCCGAGGGCGCGGGGGGTGGGAGGCGAGTCGGGGAAGAAAACCTTGACTTTTCCCCTGACGGTGTGGGCCAGCCACGCTTTTCCTTGCACCGGAGCCCCCAACTGCTCCCTAGTGCGCCGGGTTCGGTATGTGACCGCCGGGCGGAAAAAAGGGCCGAACCGGCGATTTTCGGCGTTCTGGGGGCGCGACTGAGACGTTTTTTTCGCGTTGGCGCCGAAAAAGTGGCCTGGGGAGGCCTGTTAGGGGCGCGGCTGTAGATGCTCTCAGTGGTCCGATCTCCCCGACGACCTCTTCCACCTGATCTACAGCAAGGTCACCATCCTACGCGACCGTGTGCGCTTCGCCGCCATAAGCAGGCCGTGGCGAGCCGCCGCGATCGTGGTGAGGCATGTGGCGCCGCCCGTCATCCCGTGGCTCGTCTTCTCCTCGTTATGCGGCGACGACCCCAGCACGAGGCTCGCATATCGCCCCGAGGATGGCGGGGTCATGCGAATCCCGCTCCCGGGCAAGGCACTGATCGATAAGTGGGTGGTGGGAGCTCACGACGGTGGCTGGGTCGCGGCGTGTGGGGAGATGCAGCTTATAGTCATGAACCTCTTCTCTGGCGTCGAGGTGACGCTTCCCGCAAATGACACAAGGACAATCTGCTTAGACATGTTTAGCGACATGCTTTGGAAGGTTGTCTTCTCGAAATCCCCCACCACAAGTGGATGCATCATGGCTGCGATCACCCAGGAATGTGGTATCGCCCTCTGCCGGATTGGTTTTCCTGAGAGCGGGTGGACGACAGCACAATGTGATACACTAAAACTCCTGGACAATCGTATTCTGCAGTGGACGGCTCTATGGCCTCACCCGCATCAAGGAACTAATCATGTTCGAAATAGGCGTGAGAAAACATTGTGGGTTGGTGGTCACATGGGAACACAATCAGCCGATCCGTATTGGTAGAGGCATTGCTCCGTGCCTAAACTACATTGTTGATCTGCACGGCAAGCTCGCGATGTTGGAGAGGACATGGTCGTCAAACGGTATCCGCCGTGGACCTTTATGGAAGGTGTTTAAGCTTGTTGACGACTCAACCAGTAAGGATGCTCTCAAGTGGGAGGAGATAATGAGCTTGGGTGATCATGCCTTGTTTTTTGGGGAAATGTGCTCGAAAACGGTGTACGTGTCGGCGACCGGGCGTAGCGGGGTGCAAGCGAACTATGTCTATGCCGACGACATGGTGTTGACGTATTTGTACGGCCATGATGATCATGTATTTCCTACTCTTGATGAAAGCACTGGCGATGTCATGCCAGAGATCAAATCAGCGGGATCTATTATAGTTCCTCATGCTTCAACTGGCAGGTGGATTCTCCCTCCGGATTTCTAGCCGACCAAGAGTACTCTAGCATGACACCTCTAGTTTTCATATCATACAAGGTATTAAGAATAGCTACGGTACACACAGTGTCAAGCCTTGTTGAATTATCGTTGCCGACTGGGGGATGTATGGTTGGAATATTGTATATTATATTACAGTTTTGTTAAACTACATCTAGATGTGCCCTGAACATTGCACATCTAAGTCCTTAAGGTTTTCTTTTGGCTTATGTCGTTTAGTGTCATATAATAGTCGGTTTTGATCCCGTTTATACTTCTATCGCATAATGCCGCATACTGTACCATGTATATAGATTATCAGAACCTTATAGTTAAGTCATTAATAAGTATGTGCAGACTAAAGAGCATTAGTGATGGCTAGGGCACAGGTTGGATCAAGGACCATACAGTTTAGTGCATGCTAAGGGCTCCTTTGATTCATAGAAATTTTGTAGGATTTTTGGAGAATTAGAGTTCTTAGAAATTTTTCCTATATTGGTTGTTTGATTCATATGATTGGATCCTATTTCATAGGAAAGATAACATCCACTCAAACCTCTTTTCAAAATTACTTTATTTTTTCTATGGCATCAAACACTCTTTGGTATATAAGATTCAAGTGGACAATGTTAATCCAATCCTGCCTTTTTCCTGTTCTTGCGTTTTGAAATTTCTACGAATGAGAGAGGCCCTAGGAGTACTGTCCCACCTCTTGTTTGGTATCAAATGACAGATATAAGGGTGTGTTTGTTTGGGTTGCAACTTGTTCGGCTGCAGCTGCAACGGCTCCAGCTGGAAGGCGCAGCTGTAGCTGCTAGCTGTGGCTGAAAGGTTGAAGCTGAAGTGTAGTCGTTTGGTAGTTGTGCTGTAGCAGCAGCGGCTTGTTCTGAAATGTGTTGAAATGACCAAAATGTCCTGTATTGTGCTGATTATACTGTTTTAACAATAAATGACCGGATTAGAAGTTATTTTTTCGAAAATGGCTAATTTTTCATAGATTTGAACTGAATTCACAGTTTCACATAGTCGATCGATCTCTCTGTACCTTTATCACAAAAATATTACAAGTCACATAGTCGATGACACAGCTAGCACACAGAGCACGCTACGCAAGCACAAGCACGCACCCAAACCTTGGACGTCAATTAGCACTCATATACATATCAATTAGCATATCACGGTTCATATACAAGTGCTCACAGACCGGCGTTCTGCCTAAGCGAAGCAGCAGGACGGACCGGGGAGCTCGCTGGCTTCTATGGCGAAGCAAAGGACGGAGGTAATGGGAAGAGGCCAAGGTGGAGCCTGCACCGAAACGATCCAGTGTGCGTCATTGGCAAGCACAGTCATGCCCAGGGGCTCGCTAGCAGCTGCGCCTGCGCGTGCCTAACGTTGACCAGGGAAGGATCACCCCACCAATGCGGCAAGTTAGCTTGTGGCGGCGGACGTCGTCGCCGAGGCAACTCGTGACGGCGGCAGTGCTCGCGAGGGATCTCGGTGCGGCGCCTTTGATTCCATGGGTTGCAGGGAGGTGGAGGACGAGCGCCTCGCCGCGGGGTTCCGAGGTCGGAGTTTCACTACTGAGGGGACGGGTGGCGGCGGCCGGAGATCGAGCAGGTGGCGGCGGAGTCGTCGAGGCGAGGGAAGTGAGCATGTTCTATCGGGGTGAGGGAGGAGCGAGAACACCAGCGAACCGTTACGTCGCAATTTTGTTGTATTATGGAAATTGGTGGAAGGATAAAACTATAAAAGTTTGATTTGGAGCTGGCTGTGGCTGCGAGAAGCCCGAAATGGCAGCTCCCGGCCTGACGTGCAATTATTTGGAGCGCTCCTCAGAAGCCGCTGCATGGAGCCGATCTAAAATCAGGTGTTTGTTTCAGCTCCAGCTTCTACGGGGCAGAGGCCGGTGGAGCCGCTTTTAGAGCTGAAACAAACACACCCTAAGCATCTCTAAACAAACACACACTAAGCATACCTAGGTGTTAGTATAAAGTTAGTACAAAGTTGAGTCATTTATTTTGGAATGGAGGAAGTAGCTGGGATGCAAAAATCTTTAGGTACAATTCATTCAGTTGCCTAAATTTATGGGGATTTTTAGTTGAACACCTTCACGTCCATCAATAGACATTTATTTAGCAGCTACGGGTTGATGATGATGAGCTGCTCCCAGCTGGTGTTCGCCACACCCAAATTACACTGGCGACGTTGTCCTAGGATATGCCAAAGTATGGCAAGGTCGACGCAGCCATTGGGAGTGGTTAGAGGGCCGCTATCAGCTAATTTTTTAAAATAATACATTTTTTAATTTATATCCATAAATATTATACCGATATTTTTATTTTTAAAAATAATACACCATCAACGTGCTGCAGGCTGACTGGGCCTAGTCGGCCCACCGCAGGCCGGTTGGCTTCCAGTCGGCCCGCAGCAAGCCGACTGGGACTAATTGGCTTGTTGCGAACCAATTAGTTCAGTCGGCTTGCTGCGGGCCGACTAGGTGCATGTGGCCATTTTTTTTTCTGTTTTTGGTTTTAGTTGTTGTTTTCTATTTATTCTATCTATCAAATGAATCTGGTTTGTATTGAAACTTTTTGCATAAATTACTAGCAGTATTAACAAGCCACATATAAATTTTCATAATTTTTGGAAAACCACATATTTACAATTGTATTAGATAGCTCCTGGTGAATATAGATAGGGTTTAAATTTATCTATCCAAATTGATTTTTTTTATTTTTATAGATGTTAAAATATCGAGGAGAATAGTTTAAAATTTTCTGTGAAACAATTTGAGGACTATTCTCCTCGACACACAATTTGAGGACAATCATTCATTATTGTCTTACTTTGTCGCTTAATGTTTCTGGCTATGTATCTCGACAATACATTTTGACTTTCTATGCTAAGACCAGTTTTGGATTCATGGTAACAACTCGTATCGTGCAATGACACGTAACCTAGCACATAATAGATTCATATTGGATCCTTATGTAATTCAAACAAGCACCTAGGCATATATAAACGTACACACAGATGGTTACAACTCAACTCACACGGGGAGGGAGCTGTCCGTTGATCAGACCATGTGAGTGAAAGGTGGCAGTGAGCAAACTAGTGAAGAAATGCCTTCAGGGATTGTGCTGCTGCTACAAGTTTTCAGGCAATGAGTGTAAGGACTTTTGTTTGTATTCATTGAGGGTTTATTGCCTCATCTGACAGAAAATAGAGGGCGCTTGATCATTGGCTCGACGATTTGCTATGGAAAAATTAGTTAGACCTTAGTGTTGATACATGCTTAAATTGCACTGGTTCATGAGTGTCTCTGTAAGAACTGCCATTCAAAGATGTTGGGTGCTCTGATGCATAGCTGCTATGCTGCTACATGCTAGCACTACAAAGCATGCAAATGCTATCCATCAGTGAAGAGAATTCCGCAGTTAATATGCAGCAAGTATTCTGCAGCCGGGCGGGAGCCTGCCCGCACTCCTCATACCCGCTCCGCCCTCTCTCACCATCGACGTGGCGTCGACCCAGCCGATCTCCATTGATGCGCCGCTCCAGGCACCTTCCGTTGTCATCGTGCCGGCCGCTGCCGTTCCTCCGACGGACCACGGCAACGCTCAAGCCGCAGCTACCACTCTCATCGCCTCCGCACACGTGTTCTGCTCCAACATCTCCGCGACGCCCACTGCTGCCTCCACGTCCACCGCAGCCATCTCCGATCTAGCTGTCCACACCAACACCATTCGCAAGCGGGCCGTCCGCTCCCGGCGTGTGGTCTCCGCGGCCAAGCTACGCCGGAGCGCGCGTATCGCCGACCGGGAGGCACCCTTCTACTCCACCATGGCTCAGAAGGCGTCTCGGCTCAAGGCGGCACGTTTTGACCTCGACACCACGTCTGAGGACCTCGCTGTGGCGGTTTTGGGCTCTTCCCTTTGCAACTCTGACGGTGACGCTTCTGACGCCGATGACACTGCTGACAAGTTGGCCCAGATTGCTATAATTTGCGAGGCCGACTCGATCGAGGACGACGCCGTCCGTACTGCCGGTGCGCTGCCATCTCCATGATCTTCCTCTCGGGTTCGGCCTGGAGAGCGTGCCCGTGTGTCGGGCGCCCCGTGATCGATGCGCCAACAGCCGCGCCCAGTCTTTCCTCTCTCTGTTGTTGTTCGTCTAGGGCTAGTTTCCTTCTGGCTGCCGATAGGATAGCTGTTCGGTCTGCCTTAATCTCGTCCCGGCTCGTGGTGAACCCGTTATTTTGCTATGAATCAGTCCCGTTTCTCTATTCTCTCCTGGAATGTTCGTGGCCTAGGCGATGTGGATAAGTGTAAAGACGTCCTTTCTGAAGTTATCACGACTAACCCCTCAGTTGCTCTCCTCCAAGAATCCATGCTTGATGCCTTTACTGTCGCTAAGTTAAACACCTTTATGCCCCGCTCGCTCGACCAACATGTCTCTCTACCCGCGGTCGGTTCTGCCGGCGGCATCTTTTCTGCTGTCAATTCTCACCATCTCACCCTTGGCAACCACTCTCTAAACAGGTTTTCCACTTCCCTAAACCTTTCCTGCCCGGTCTCTGGCACCTGCCTAACCATCACAAATGTCTATGCTCCTCGCAACGTTCGCTCAGATCAGAGTTCCTGCAAGAAATTAAAGACATCGCCCCTAACGACCACACCCCCTGGCTTCTCATTGGCGACTTCAATCTCATCCGCTTCGCTTGCGAGAAAAACAACAACAATTTCCACGCTTCCGAGGCTGACCTGTTCAGCACCGCCATTTCCGATTTACAGCTCATCGAATTCCCTCTCCTAGATCGAACGTTCACGTGGAATAACAATCGGCAAAACCCCACTCTGGAGCGTCTCGACAGAGCCTTCTTTAACCTTGCTTGGGACGATAGTTTCCCCAACACGACTCTTTCCTCTCTCACGTGGTTCTCATCTGACCATGTCCCACTAATCGTCAAATTTCCTCACATATCCCACGCTCCCGCCTTTTCTGGTTCGAATCTTTCTGGGCGCTGTATCCTGCCTGCAAAGGTATCGTCTCTAAGGCTTGGACCTATGGTCACACACTAGTAGAAAAATGGTCAAACGTGAAGCACATTAGTGCCGGTTTGTATTTGAGCCGGCACTAATGTATACATTAGTGCCGGTTCCAACGGATAGCCGGGCCACTTTCATTAGTACCGGTTCGTGGCGAACCTTTAGCACCGGTTCGTGCCACGAACCGGTACTAATGAGAGTGGTGGCAGGATGTTGTCAGAGTGGGGCCCCTCCAGCACCTTTAGTACCGGTTCGTGCCACGAACCGGTACTAAAGGTCGTCCTATATAAACCCTTCGTCCACCAGCACTCTGTTCTTCCCCCTTTCCTCTCTCCGGCCCTCTCCTCTGTTCTTCCCTTCTTCCTCTCGAGTTCATCACAAAATTTGCCAAAATTTGTCAAGATTTGAAGGCCCTCATCCATTCAAATGATTACAAAGGTTAGAAACTTTGTCCTTTCATCTCTCATTGCTAGATTAGCTCTTGCATTGGTTTATATAGTGATTAATTTGTGAGTTTAGTAATTTGGGAGGATATATATATATATATATGTGCTAGTATTTGATTTATATGCAATTTGAGGTCAAAAATAACACTTAGTTTGCATATGTAGGTGTGGTTTACTTAGTGCCTTCTAAATCTCCATCGTAGCCACCGTCGATCGCCTGCACCGTCCCGTCGCCGGCACCACCTTGTGGTGAGCCTCTTGTTCATGAAATTTTATATAAAAATTGATGTTTGTGTGATTTGGATATATAGTTACTCGTATAATTATTTTACCCGTACGTTGTTTGTTATACATATAGTGCCATGGTTTTGATATCCGTCCCCGTCGGCCCTAGTCCTTGTTATGATTCGGATGTGGTATGTATATTCTCTTTTAAAACTAGTTGCATTTCGTGTTTATGACAAAATATGCCCATCAAGTTGACATAGAAATTTTTTCTAGGAGGTATCTGAACCGGAAATTCCAACCGACCCTATTGCCGAGAGGTTAAATTTAGTTGAAAGAGAAAACGAGTAGTTGAAAGAAAAATTGAAAAGAATTGAGGGGTAGAAGATGGAATTGGAGTTGCATGTTGCCGATGTCGTCGATGATCACAAGATCAAGATGGAGAAAATGCGCTTGAAGATTAGAAAGATCAGAAAATATGCCATCGATAGTGAGGCTTGGTATCATTATGCTGTTGGATCCATTGTTACCTTAGTTGCGATCTTGATCGTATTTGTTGTTGCATTTAAATGCTTTAGCTAGAGAGTTATTTGTTTGTTGCATTTAAGTGTTGTATGAACTTTATGTATGAACTTGTATTAATTTGGTCTATTCGGTGTTGTGTAATGAAGATGAGCCGGCAATGGATGTACGATGACCGATGCTCTTCCCAGTTCGTTGAGGGCGTGCGTACTTTTCTGCTTGCGGCTGAGGCAAACAAGCGGGCGGATGGTTTTATGCCTTGTCCATGTGCTCGCTGTAAGAATGATCACAATTACTCTACGTCAAGAACCATTCACGTCCACCTGTTTAAGACCGGTTTCATGCCCCATTATAATGTTTGGACCACGCACGGAGAAAGAGGGGTTATGATGGAAGACAATGAAGAAGAAGAGGACGACGACAGCTATCCTGGCCATGGGTTCCCTGAATACGATGATACAACAATGGGGGAAGAAGCTGAGCCGGTAATGCGGGAAGAAGCTGAGCCGGCAATGCGGGAAGAAGCTGAAGAAGAGGCATCAGATGAGCCCGTTGATGATCTAGGTCGGGCCATTGCCGATGCAAAGAGAAACTGCGCAAGTGATTTGGAGAAGAAGAAGTTGCAGCGCATGCTAGAGGATCACAAAAAATTGTTGTACCCGAATTGCGTAGGTGACAAGAAAAAGCTGGGCACCACACTGGAATTGCTGCAATGGAAGGCAGAGAATGGTGTATCTGACAAGGGATTTGGAAAGTTGCTGGTAATGATAAAGGTTATGCTTCCAAAGGACAAGGAATTGCCTGAGAGTACGTACGAAGCAAAGAAGGTTGTCTGCCCTCTAGGGTTAGAGGTGTAGAAGATACATGCATGCCCTAATGATTGCATCCTCTACCGCGGTGAGTACGAGGATTTGAACGCTTGCCCAGTATGTGGTGCATTGCGCTATAAGATCTGCCGCGATGACCCTGGTGATGTCGAGGGCCGGCGCCCCAGAAAGAAGATTCCTGCCAAGGTGATGTGGTATGCTCCTATAATACCACGGTTGAAACGTTTGTTCCAAAACAAAGAGCATGCCAAGGCGATGCGATGGCACAGAGAAGACCGTAAGAAAGACGGAAAGTTGAGAGTACCCGCTGATGGGTCGCAGTGGAGAAAAATCGAAAGAAAGTACGGGAAGGAGTTTGTAGATGACGCAAGGAGCGTATGGTTTGGTCTAAGCGCAGATGGCATTAATCCTTTTGGGGAGCAGAGCAGCAACCATAGCACCTGGCCTGTGACTCTATGTTTGTATAACCTTCCTCCTTGGTTGTGCATGAAGCGGAAGTTCATTATGATGCCAGTGCTCATCCAAGGCCCTAAGCAACCCGGCAACGACATTGATGTGTACCTAAGGCCATTAGTTGAAGAACTCTTACAACTGTGGAATGGAACAGGTGTACGTGCGTGGGATGAGCACATGGGGGAAGAATTTGACCTAAAGGCGTTGCTGTTCGTGACCATCAATGATTGGCCTGCTCTCAGTAACCTTTCAGGACAGACAAACAAGGGATACCGCGCATGCACGCACTGTTTGGACGGTACTGACAGTATATATTTGGCTAATAAGAATGTGTACCTGGGACATCGTCCATTTCTTCCGAGCAGGCATCCCGTAAGAAAGAAAGGCAAGCATTTCAAAGGTGAGGCAGATCACCGGACGAAGCCTCGCCACCGTACTGGTGCTGATGTACATGATATGGTCAAGGATTTGAAGGTGGTCTTTGGAAAGGGTCCTGGTGGACAACCTGTTCCGAATGACGCTGACGGGCACGCACCCATGTGGAAGAAGAAATCTATATTTTGGGACCTGCCCTATTGGAAAGACCTCGAGGTCCGCTCCGCAATCGACGTGATGCACGTGACGAAGAATCTTTGTGTGACCCTGCTTGGCTTCTTGGGCGTGTATGGGAAGACAAAAGATACACCTGAGGCACGGGAGGACCAGCAACGTATGCACGGAAAAGACGGCATACATCAGGGTCATGCAAGCTACATTCTTACCAAAGAAGAGAAGGAAATCTTCTTTGAATGCCTGCTCAGTATTAAGGTACCGTCTGGCTTCTCGTCGAATATAAAGGGAATAATAAACATGGCAGAGAAAAATTCCAGAACCTAAAGTCTCATGACTGCCACGTGATTATGACGCAACTGCTTCCGGTTGCATTGAGGGGGCTTCTACCAGAAAACGTTCGATTAGCCATTGTGAAGCTATGTGCATTTCTCAATGCAATCTCTCAGAAGGAAATCGATCCAGAAATCATACCAAGGTTACAGAATGATTTGGTGCAATGTCTTGTCAGTTTCGAGTTGGTGTTCCCACCATCCTTCTTCAACATCATGACGCACGTCCTAGTTCACCTATGCGAAGAGATTAACGTTTTGGGTCCTGTATTTCTACACAATATGTTCCCCTTTGAGAGGTTCATGGGAGTCTTAAAGAAATATGTTCATAACCGTGCTAGGCCAGAAGGAAGCATCTCCAAGGGCTGTCAAAATGAGGAGGTCATTGAGTTTTGTATTGACTTTATTCCTGACCTTAAGCCGATTGGTGTTCCTGAATCGCGGCATAAGGGCAGACTGGATGGAAAAGGCACGCTAGGAGGGGAACAAATAATATGTATGGACGAACATTCTCTCACTGAAGCACACTACACAGTTCTACAGAATTCCGCCTTGGTGGCTCTGTATATGGATGAACACAAGAATTTGCTACGCTCCAAACACCCGGAGCGGTCTGATGACTGGATTACACGTGAACAAACCAGGAGTTTCGCCAGCTGGTTGCAAGCACGTACCATGCATGACACCTCTATTGAAGATGACCTGTACTTGCTGTCCCAGTTACCATCTTCGAATATAATGACTTTCAAAGGGTACGAGATAAAGGGTAATACATTTTACACGATCGCCCAAGATAAGAAGAGCACCAACCAAAACAGTGGTGTCCGCTTTGATGCAGAAACCAAGACGGGAAAGGAAACATATTATGGTTATATACAGGACATATGGGAACTTGACTATCGACGTGGTTTGAAGGTCCCTTTGTTTCGGTGCAAATGGGTCAATATGACACGAGGCGGGGTAACGGAAGACCCGCAGTACGGAATGACAACAGTGGATCTCAACAATCTTGCGTATGCAGACGAACCATTCGTCCTAGCCAATGATGTGGCACAGGTTTTCTATGTGAAGGACATGTCTACCAAGCCAAGAAAAAGAAAAGATAAGGAAGCGAATGCATCGTATGATGAGTCAAAGCGGCACATAGTTCTTTCTGGGAAGAGAAACGTCGTGGGAGTGGATGACAAGACAGACAAGTCAGAAGATTATGAAAAGTTTGATGAAATTGCTACACAAGAGAATGACGTGGGAGAAGTACGTCAAGGGAGGAAGGAAGACTCCAGTATTCGAGGGGATACTAGAGAATCAAAGTGCTCATTGGGATGATTTCGTGAAATTCAAGGATTCAGAATTAGCTAAGGAACGGTCGAGAATAAACAAGAAGAATGCCGAAAAAAGGATAAGTTCCATAAGCTGGGGCCAGGTGGCTACGCGGTGCAATGCCTAAGTGGGATAAGTCTGAGAAAGAGATGGAGGATGCAGGTGTCACTCCGGTTACTAAGAGCTGGCCCCCAGGTGCAGGACTTGGTTCTATGCGCATGGGGGGGAGTTGGACCCGAAGACAGGCAATGTTTCGACGAAGGCATGTCTGAACGGAGCCGACGATGCGCTACTTGTTGCAATAGAAGAGGCTCGATCGGGGGTGTTCCAGCCCAACAGAGAGAACGACGAGCTTACGCGTGCCTTGGGAAATCCTGAACACCCGGGAAGAACACGAGGCAAGGGCGCTCTTCCGTGGTATGAGGGGTTTTCGGACTGGAACGCCGACTACAGAACCCGTGCGAGAAAGAAGATTGCGGAGGAGAAGAAGAGGAAGATGGAGGAGGAGCAGAGGAAGCGGGACTATGAACGCCTTCAAGGCCTAGAAGCAAGTCAAGCAGAATTGGCAGCTAAATTCCAGCGGCAGCAGGAGCAGATCGACTCACTTAGCCAACAAAGGGGGTCTCAGCATCTGCAGCAGCTAGCGGATGATCCAGCATTGGATACCACCGCCCCATCCATGCCGAGAAGCAGCATGGGTTCCACCCCGGGCGACGCAGTAGTGCTGGATAGATACCCCGTGGATGACATCATGGAGAACACTAACTGCGAGCTACACTTCAAAATGAAGAACATATCCATGAAGGTGGCGGATGCCGTTGCTTTTTCAAATTCCCCCGAGGCAACCTTCCATTGCAACCCGATTCCAGCGGGCTATGCTCGTGTCTTGGTTGATGAGGTGGTGGACCCATATTCGGAGCTACAGCTTGACATTCCTGGAGGTGACGACAAGCACACATTGGGAGAGGCCATACATCGTGTCATCCTATGGAGAAAGGATTGCATCATCTTTCGAAGGCCACCGACACCGCGTCACCCGACTCCTCGTCGAAGTCCGCCACCGAGTCAGCAGACTCCCGCTCCTCCAAGTCCACCAACGCGTGAGGCCACTCCTTCTCCTCCAAGTCCGGCAAAGTGTCAGGCCACTCCTCCTCCAAGTCCGACACAGCGTCAGACGTCCACTCCTCCTCCAAGTCCGGCACAACCTCAGGCCACTGCAAGTCCGGCACAGCTTCAGGCCACTCCTCCTCGTCCAACTCAGCCCCGTAAGCCGTCTCCGCTGCCTCAGCAGTCGCAGAAGAGACACCCCGCAGCTATGGTGCGTAGCGGTACGAGTCGAGGTCATAGTACAGGAAGTACAGGCGGAGGCAAGCAATATAAATATGGTCCAAACCTCACTACTCTTCCTGTGAGGGCTTATGATAGGACCGAGGAGCAAACCAATGCCATAGTGCAGGCAGAAGTCGACACCCATTTTGGACCGAAACCGCCACCGCCGCCAAGGGAGAAAGTGCCTGTGGAAGTAGTTGACCACTTCATTCGTATGGCTCAACCACCAGCTCCTAAGCCTGTTGACTCAGACTATGAGCGCCACATCAGGAAGTTACATCGACGACGTCTACAGAAGGAGGCGAGCTCGAGCTCGAGCAAACAACAAGCAGCTGTCAAAAAATGCAGGAAAACCGTTGCCCAGCTGGGAAAACAGGCGGCGCAATTGACCCCCCCGCTTGTTGTGCCGCCAACAACACGTGACAGTACGCGCGCCCAATATTATTGTGGCCAAACAGTTTACATTCCCGAGGTGGGCGATGTGGTAATAACCCAGGAGCATATAATGCAGGCTGAAGAACTCAAGATCACTGTTGGACAACTCCTCGAGATCGAGGACATGCCTTACAGAGGAGGAAATAAAACGGAAATATGTCCGGGGCCAACCTTTTGTCGAGCCAGAAGATGTCAACAAGCTCCCAACGAGAATGTATGAATTGCATCAATGGTACATGGACATTACTAAGAGATCCAATCGAGAGTCCCTCATGGTGAATGTCAAGAAGGATGATTACTACCATGAGAAAGCTGTGGCCGTTGAGTATCCTGAACTGTTTCAGTTATACAATCAAGACGCACTCGACAAATCTATCGTCAGTTGCTATTGTCTGTAAGTGATTTCTTTCTATAATTTAAGTCTCAAGCTAGCTGTAGTGATCCTTTTGATCAATCATTACCTGTAATTATCCTCACTATATTCTTTTCTGTGGTATTATGCAGGATGAAGATGTATGAAATGAGAAAAGGTGGACGCTATGGCATTGGGTTCATTGACCCAAACACCGTTAATGAATACACATGGAAAATGAACAAGCATCAAGAAAAAGAGGTAGAGGACAGCATGCTAGAGTTCTTGAAGCGCCTCAAATACAATGAAGATATACTACTTCCTTACAACTTCGAGTGAGTCACACTTTCTTGTACTACAAATTCTCTGTTTTTGCCTACTAGCTAGCTACATGTTTTTGCTTACATATGCCCGCTTAATTAAGACATGCAAACGTGTGTGCATGCAGATTTCACTGGATCTTGTGTATCATTAAAGTTGACGCCGGAACAGTTGAAATACTGGACTCGCTACTCAAAGCAAATAGTGACTATAACATCTTGTTTGGGATAGTCAACAGGTAATTTCAATCATTATTAACTATATATCTCGGCCTATTTAGTTCGTCATTAATTTCATGATATGAACTATTTAATAACCCATTTATTCATTTTCTTTGTCGGCGGGCAGGGCTTGGGCAAGGTTCATCAGCGTCACGGAAGGCGAATGGAAACAAAAGCTGAAAGGGTTTCGATCCAAGGTAAGTAATTAAGTAGTACTAGCTAGCTAGCTAGCTGCCATCTCTTTAATTATCATGCTTGATTAATTATTATCTGATCAAATTAAATTCCATTCTCGTAATAAAGGCCCTGAAGCAGGCGCAGGGGACTGATCTATGTGCATTCTGCGTTTGCGAGAACATTCGCATGATGGCGTCCGAAAGGAGCAGATCTCAAAGACAGGAATGGGTACGCTTGTCAGAACACTATTCACAATTTTTACACCATTATCGATATCTAGTCACACAACTAATACACATGCATATTGATCTCGTTCTTAACAGTTCAAAGAGGTGCGGGACAAGCTCCTACCAACGGAGCGCATAGAAGCACTTCAAGAGGAAATAACGGGATTTTTGCTCGACCAGGTCATAAATCCGAAGGGAGAATACTATTACCCGCTACCGCCCCCATGAACCACTTCCAATTGTCATCGTGCTCCGAAGGCACCAATTAGGCTAATGCCACTGGCTCCGAAGGCAACATGCATATGTAGGAGAAATTGTATATAGCTATACATGTGTGTATGTGTAAATTAATATGGTGGTTTGTGAGACATTGATGATATATATATATGATTGGTTCTACTAGAAATTCTATATATATATATATATATATATGCATAACGTGTACAATGTGTAGTACCGTAAAATACTAGCAAACGGAAAAGAATTAAAATGGAAAACACAAAATTAAATGAAAAAGAAATCATAAAACCAAAAACCCCACAACCATTTAGTACCGGTTGGTGTTACCAACCGGTACTAAAGGGCTCCCGGCCCCTGGAGCTGGCTCGTGCCACGTGGATCCCCTTTAGCACCGGTTCGTGCTGAACCGGTACTAAAGGGGGGGGGCTTTAGTGCCGAAACTTTAGTGCCGGTTCCTAAACCGGCACTAAAGGGCCTTACGAACCGGTGCTATTGCACGGTTCTGCACTAGTGACACCTCTTCCACCTCAGATCTAACCCTGGCCACTGCTATCAAGACCACCAGATCGAACCTCAAATCCTGGTCAAAAACTATCAGGCCTGTCCACCAGCGCGAAATTGACTGTAAACTCATCATTGACAGGATTGACCACCTGGAAGAAAAACGCACCCTTTCCCGTCCCGAGTCAACCCTTAGACTGGTAGTTATCACTACCCTCCAGCGGGCCATCCGTCAGAAGGTTCTCTTCTGGAAACAAAGAGGGAAAGTTAAAGCCATCATCGACGGGGACGAAAACACCAAAAATTTTCATGTGTCAGACTCTCAAAGATTTTGAAAGAACAACATTGCCATCCTGGAGGACAACGGGGTTGAGTTCTCCTCCATGATAGCAAGGCTGCCATCCTACACGGTTTCTTCCACAACTTTCTCGGCACTCCTCGATCCCCCTCTTGGCTATTCAACCTCCAAGACCTCTATCCGACTCCGTTACCACAACTGCGACACCTAGACTCTACCTTCACTGCTCAGGAAGTCCAAGATGCTTTCCTCCAGATGAACGTCAATGCCAGTCCCGGTCCTGACGGTCTCAGGCCTGGTTTCTACCGAAAATTTTGGCACACCATTAAGCACGCTATCCTCCCCTTCTTCGACGACTTCGCCAACCTGCTTGTGGATGTCGAGTGTTTCAATCGTGCCCACATGATCCTACTGCCAAAAAAAGACTCTGCCAGATCGCCTGACGGCTTTAGATCCATCTCCCTGCAAAACTACCCCCCCAAAGCGATCGCTAAAATTATTACCAACATGATCAAACCCTTAATCCCTCTCCTCGTTCATGGTAACCAGACCGGCTTCATCTCTACCAGATGTATCGCGGAGAATTTCATCTTCGCTGCTGACCTCCTCTCTGCCTGCCACTCTCGGAAGGAGCCCACTATGGTGTTCAAGCTTGATTTCCGTAAAGCTTTTGACTCCATTAGTTGGGACTCCCTCTTCCTCATTCTTCTTGCCTGGGGTTTCCCACCTAAGACCGTCAACTGGATTAAAACTCTACTTATCTCCAGCAAGACGGCGGTAATGCTAAATGGGAAGCCTGGTACTTGGATCAACTGTAAGAATGGTCTTCGTCAGGGGGATCCTCTCTCTCCCTACCTCTTTATCATTGTTGCAGATCTGCTGCAACGCTTAATCCTCCAAGCCTTCACGCCCGATCTTTTTTGCCATCCACTATACAAGGACCGACCTCCGACGGTCCTCCAATACACCGACGACTCACTGATCATTGCCCATGCTTCTACCCGTGCTGCAACCATGCTCAAAGACATCTTGGACAATTTCGCTCTCGGCACAGGCCTTTCCAACAACTTTCACAAAACTACCTTTGTGCCCCTAAACATGAACCACACCCTTAGTTCAACCATTGCTCTCACCTTCCAATGCGATATCTCCTCCTTCCCCCAAATCTATCTTGTCCCACCTCTCTCTCACACGTGCCTTCCTTCTTCCGCTTTCGAACCTATCATACAACGTTTCCTTAAGTACCTCATAGGGTGGGCGGCTAAACTTCTCTCTCGCGGCGCTAGACTTACCCTCGTCTCTTCCACGCTTGACGCCTTAGCCACTCATTTCATCTCTGTCTTCAGACTACCCAAGAAGATCATAAAAAAACTAGATGTCATCCGTAGGTCATTCTTCTTGGTTGCTGACGAATCCTGTTCCGGTGCTAAATGCCTTATCGCTTGGAAAAACGTCTGCCAACCAAAGTCTGCCGGGGGCCTAGGAATCAAAAACCTCGCTCTGCAAAACAATTGCATCCTTATGAAATTCGCCTTCAAACTACTTAAAAAGCCAGACCTAGCTTGGGTCAACTGGTTCTTCCAACACCACTCTCTCGATTTCTCGAACACACCCTCAAACCCCTCTTACCTTTGGAAGGTTGTCTCACAGCAAATCTCACAACTTCGTAAAATCCCTTTCGTCCTCACTAACAATGGCACGTCAACTTACTTCTGGCATGACGCGTGGCTTCTTCCCTCTCCTCTAGCTGATACTTACCCTCACTTATTTTCTCACTCCACCTCACCCTCTGTCCTGGTTTCCCATGTCATGCATAATGGTTTACCCTCTACTCTATGGAACCGCCTCACCAATGTGGCGTCCGCCGAGCTTGCCTCTGTTTTGTCTTTGTTGCAGGATGTTACCTTAGGCGACATGCCCGACGACAGGTTCCTCACCCATGGCTCCACACTCACCTCAAGGAACGCCTACTCGCTGCTTTCCCCCTGATGGGGAACGTAGTAATTTCAAAAAAATTCCTACGCGCACGCAAGATCATGGTGATGCATAGCAACGAAGGGGGAGAGTGTGATCTACGTACCCTTGTAGATCGACAACGGAAGCGTTAACTTTGGTTGATGTAGTCGTACGTCTCCACGGCCCGACCGATCAAGCACCGAAACTACGACACCTCCGAGTTCTAGCACACGTTCAGCTCAATGACGATCCCCGGACTCCGATCCAGCAAAGTGTCGGGGAAGAGTTCCGTCAGCACGACGGCGTGGTGACGATCTTGATGTACTACTGTCGCAGGGCTTCGCCTAAGCACCGCTACAATATTATCGAGGACTATGGTGGAAGGGGGCACCGCACACGGCAAAGAATATGATCACGTGGATCAACTTGTCTCTCTAGGGGGTGCCCCTGCCTCCGTATATAAAGGTTCAAGGGAGGGGGGCCTGCCGGTCAGGTGTGGCGCGCCAGGAGGAGTCCTACTCCTTCTGGGAGTAGGACTCCCCCCCTTTCCTAATTGGAATAGGATTCAAGGAGGGGGAAAAGAGAGAGAGAGAAGGAGGGGGGCGCCGGCCCCCTCTCTCCTTGTCCTATTCGGACTAGGGGGGAGGGGCGCGCGGCCCAGCCCTGGCTGCCTCTCCTCTTCTTCCACTAAGGCCCATTAAGGCCCATATAGCTCCCGAGGGGTTCCGGTAACCTCCCGGTACTCCGGTAAAATCCCGATTTCACCCGGAACACTTCTGATATCCAAATATAGGCTTCCAATATATCAATCTTTATGTCTCGACCATTTCGGGACTCCTCGTCATGTCCGTGATCACATCCGGGACTCCGAACAACCTTCGGTACATCAAAATGCATAAACTCATAATATAACTATCATCGTAACGTTAAGCATGCGGACCCTACAGGTTCGAGAACAATGTAGACATGACTGAGACACGTCTCCGGTCAATAACCAATAGCAGAACCTGGATGCTCATATTGGCTCCTACATATTCTACGAAGATCTTTTATCGGTCAGACCGCATAACAACATACGTTGTTCCCTTTGTCATCGGTATGTTACTTGCCCGAGATTCGATCGTCGGTATCCTATACCTAGTTCAATTAATCTCGTTACCGGCAAGTCTCTTTACTCGTTCTGTAGTACATCATCCCGCAACTAACTCATTAGTCGCAATGCTTGCAAGGCTTAAGTGATGTGCATTACCGAGAGGGCCCAGAGATACCTCTCCGACAATCGGAGTGACAAATCCTAATCTCGAAATACGCCAACCCAACATGTACCTTTGGAGACACCTGTAGAGCTCCTTTATAATCACCCAGTTACGTTGTGATGTTTGGTAGCACACAAAGTGTTCCTCTGGTAAACGGGAGTTGCATAATCTCATAGTCATAGGAACATGTATAAGTCATGAAGAAAGCAATAGCAACATACTAAACGATCGGGTGCTAAGCCAATGGAATGGGTCATGTCAATCAAATCATTCAACTAATGATGTGATGCCGTTAATCAAATAACAACTCTTTGTCCATGGTTAGGAAACATAACCATCTTTGATTAACGAGCTAGTCAAGTAGAGGCATACTAGTGACACTCTGTTTGTCTATGTATTCACACATGTATTATGTTTCCGGTTAATACAATTCTATCATGCATAATAAACTTTTATCATGATATAAGGAAATAAATAATAACTTTATTATTGCCTCTAGGGCATATTTCCTTCAGTCTCCCACTTGCACTAGAGTCAATAATCCAGATTACACAGTAATGATTCTAACACCCATGGAGCCTTGGTGCTGATCATGTTTTGCTCGTGGAAGAGACTTAGTCAACGGGTCTGCAACATTCAGATCCGTATGTATCTTGCAAATCTCTATGTCTCCCACCTGGACTAGATCCCGGATGGAATTGAAGCGTCTCTTGATGTGCTTGGTTCTCTTGTGAAATCTGGATTCCTTTGCCAAGGCAATTGCACCAGTATTGTCACAAAAGATTTTCATTGGACCCGATGCACTAGGTATGACACCTAGATCGGATATGAACTCCTTCATCCAGACTCCTTATTTTGCTGCTTCCGAAGCAGCTATGTATTCCGCTTCACACGTAGATCCCGCCACGACGCTTTCTTTGGAACTGCACCAACTGACAGCTCCACCGTTTAATGTAAACACATATCCGGTTTGCGATTTGGAATCGTCTGGATCAGTGTCAAAGCTTGCATCAACGTAACCGATTACGATGAGCTCTTTGTCACCTCCATATACGAGAAACATATCCTTAGTCCTTTTCAGGTACTTCAGGATGTTCTTGACCGCTGTCCAGTGATCCACTCCTGGATTACTTTGGTACCTCCCTGCTAGACTTATAGCAAGGCACACATCAGGTCTGGTACACAGCATTGCATACATGATAGAGCCTATGGCTGAAGCATAGGGAACATCTTTCATTTTCTCTCTATCTTCTGCAGTGGTCAGGCATTGAGTCTTACTCAACTTCACACCTTGTAACACAGGCAAGAATCCTTTCTTTGCTTGATCCATTTTGAACTTCTTCAAAATCTTGTCAAGGTATGTGCTTTGGGAAAGTCCAATTAAACGTTTTGATCTATCTCTATAGATCTTTATGCCTAATATGTAAGCAGCTTCACCGAGGTCCTTCATTGAAAAACTCTTATTCAAGTATCCCTTTATGCTATCCAAAAATTCTATATCATTTCTGATCAGTAATATGTCGTCCACATATAATATCAGAAATGCTACAGAGCTCCCACTCACTTTCTTGTATATACAGGCTTCTCCAAAAGTCTGTATAAAACCAAATGCTTTGATCACACTATCAAAGCATTTATTCCAACTCCGAGAGGCTTGCACCAGTCCATAAATGGATCGCTGGAGCTTGCACACTTTGTTAGCTCCCTTTGGATCGGCAAAACCTTCCGGTTGCATCATATACAACTCTTCTTCTAGAAATCCATTCAGGAATGCAGTTTTGACATCCATCTGCCAAATTTCATAATCATAAAATGCGGCAATTGCTAACATGATTCGGACAGACTTAAGCATCGCTACGGGTGAGAAGGTCTCATCATAGTCAACCCCTTGAAATTGACGAAACCCTTTTACGACAAGTCGAGCTTTGTAGATAGTAATATTACCGTCGGCTTCAGTCTTCTTCTTGAAGATACATTTATTCTCAATTGCTTGCCGATCATTGGGCAAGTCAACCAAAGTCCACACTTTGTTCTCATACATGGATCCCATCTCAGATTTCATGGCTTCAAGCCATTTTGCGGAATCTGGGCTCACCATCGCTTCTTCATAGTTCGTAGGTTCATAATGATCTAGTAGCATGACTTCCAGAACTGGATTACCGTACCACTCTGGCGCGGATCTCACTCTGGTTGATCTACGAGGTTCAGTAGTATCTTGTTCCGAAGTTTCATGATCATTATCATTAGCTTCCTCACTAATTGGTGTAGGTCTCACAGAAACAGTTTTCTGTGATGCACTACTTCCCAATAAGGGAGCAGGTACAGTTACCTCGTCAAGTTCTACTTTCCTCCCACTCACTTCTTTCGAGAGAAACTCCTTCTCTAGAAAGTTTCCGAACTTAGCAACAAAAGTCTTGCCTTCGGATCTGTGATAGAAGGTATATCCAATAGTCTCCTTTGGATATCCTATGAAGACACATTTCTCCGATCTGGGTTCGAGCTTATCAGGTTGAAGCTTTTTCACATAAGCATCGCAGCCCCAAACTTTCAGAAACGACAACTTTGGTTTCTTGCCAAACCATAGTTCATAAGGCGTCGTCTCAACGGATTTTGATGGTGCCCTATTTAACGTGAATGCGGCCGTCTCCAAAGCATAACCCCAAAACGATAGCGGTAAATCAGTAAGAGACATCATAGATCGTACCATATCTAGTAAAGTATGATTACGACGTTCGGACACACCATTATGCTGTGGTGTTCCGGGTGGCGTGAGCTGCGAAACTATTCCGCATTGTTTCAAATGTTCACCAAACTCGTAACTCAAATATTCTCCTCCATGATCAGATCGTAGAAACTTTATTTTCTTGTTACGATGATTTTCAACTTCACTCTGAAATTCTTTGAACTTTTCAAATGTTTCAGACTTATGTTTCATTAAGTAGATATACCCATATCTGCTTAAGTCATCTGTGAAGGTGAGGAAATAACGATATCCGCCACGAGCCTCAATATTCATCGGACCACATACACCTGTATGTATGATTTCCAACAAATCTGTTGCTCTCTCCATAGTACCGGAGAACGACGTTTTAGTCATCTTGCCCATGAGGCACGGTTCGCAAGTACCAAGTGATTCATAATCAAGTGGTTCCAAAAGTCCATCAGTATGGAGTTTCTTCATGCGCTTTACACCGATATGACCTAAACGGCAGTGCCACAAATAAGTTGCACTATCATTATCAACTCTGCATCTTTTGGCTTCAACATTATGAATATGTGTGGTACTACTATCGAGATTCAATAAGAATAGACCACTCTTCAAGGGTGCATGACCATAAAAGATATTACTCATATAAATAGAACAACCATTATTCTCTGATTTAAATGAATAACCATCTCGCATCAAAAAAGATCCAGATATAATGTTCATGCTTAACGCTGGCACCAAATAACAATTATTTAGGTCTAATATTAATCCCGAAGGTAGATGTAGGGGTAGCGTGCCGACCGCGATCGCGTCGACTTTGGAACCGTTTCCCACGCGCATCGTCACCTCGTCCTTAGCCAATCTTCGCTTAATTCGTAGTCCCTGTTTCGAGTTGCAAATATTAGCAATAGAACCAGTATCAAATACCCAGGTGCTACTGCGAGCATTAGTAAGGTACACATCAATAACATGTATATCACATATACCTTTGTTCACCTTGCCATCCTTCTTATCCGCCAAATACTTGGGGCAGTTCCGCTTCCAGTGACCAGTCTGCTTGCAGTAGAAGCACTCAGTTTCAGGCTTATGTCCATACTTGGGTTTCTTCTCTTGAGCAGCAACTTGTTTGCTGTTCTTCTTGAAGTTCCCCTTCTTCTTCCCTTTGCCCTTTTTCTTGAAACTAGTGGTCTTGTTGACCATCAACACTTGATGCTCCTTCTTGATTTCTACCTCCGCAGCTTTCAGCATTGCGAAGAGCTCGGGAATAGTCTTATTCATCCCTTGCATATTATAGTTCATCACGAAGCTCTTGTAGCTTGGTGGCAGTGATTGGAGAATTCTGTTAATGACGCAATCATCTGGAAGATTAACTCCCATCTGAATCAAATGATTATTATACCCAGACATTTTGAGTATATGCTCACTGACAGAACTGTTCTCCTCCATCTTGCAGCTATAGAACTTATTGGAGACTTTGTATCTCTCAATCCGGGCATTTGCTTGAAATATTAACTTCAACTCCTGGAACATCTCATATGCTCCATGACGTTCAAAACGTCGTTGAAGTCCTGGTTCTAAGCCGTAAAGCATGGCACACTAAACTATCGAGTAGTCATCAGCTTTGCTCTGCCAGACGTTCACAACATCTGGTGTTGCTCCAGCAGCAGGCCTGGCACCCAGCAGTGCTTCCAGGACGTAATTCTTCTATGCAGCAATGAGGATAATCCTCAAGTTACGGACCCAGTCTGTGTAATTGCTACGATCATCTTTCAACTTTGCTTTCTCAAGGAACGCATTAAAATTCAATGGAACAACAGCACGGGCCACTTATCTACAATCATACATAAACAAGCAAGATACTATCAGGTACTAAGTTCATGATAAATTTAGGTTCAATTAATCATATTACTTCACGAACTCCCACTTAGATAGATATCCCTCTAATCCTCTAAGTGATTACGTGATCCAAATCAACTAAACCATGTCCGATCATCACGTGATATGGAGTAGTTTCATTGGTGAACATCACTATGTTGATCATATCTACTATATGATTCACGCTCGACCTTTTGGTCTCCGTGTTCCGAGGCCATATCTGTATATGCTTGGCTCGTCAAGTATAACCTGAGTATTCCGCGTGTGCAACTGTTTTGCACCCGTTGTATTTGAACGTAGAGCCTATCACACCCGATCATCACGTGGTGTCTCAGCACGAAGAACTTTCGCAACGGTGCATACTCAGGGAGAACACTCCTTGATAATTTAGTGAGAGATCATCTTATAATGCTACCGTCAATCAAAGCAAGATAAGATGCATAAAAGATAAACATCACATGCAATCAATATAAGTGATATGATATGGCCATCATCATCTTGTGCTTGTGATCTCCATCTCCGAAGCACCATCATGATCACCATCGTCACCGGTGCGGCACCTTGATCTCCATCGTAGCATCGTTGTTGTCTCGCCAATCTTATGCTTCCACGACTATCGCTACCGCTTAGTGATAAAGTAAAGCATTACAGCGCGATTGCATTGCATACAATAAAGCGACAACCATATGGCTCCTGCCAGTTGCCGATAACTCGGTTACAAAACATGATCATCTCATACAATAAAATTTAGCATCATGTCTTGACCATATCACATCACAACATGCCCTGCAAAAACAAGTTAGACGTCCTCTACTTTGTTGTTGCAAGTTTTACATGGCTGCTACGGGCTTAAGCAGGAACCAATCTTACCTACGCATCAAAACCACAACGATAGTTTGTCAAGTTGGTGCTATTTTAACCTTCGCAAGGACCGGCCGTAGCCACACTCGGTTCAACTAAAGTTGGAGAAACTGTCACCCGCAAGCCACCTATGTGCAAAGCACGTCGGGAGAACCGGTCTCGCGTAAGCGTACGCGTAATGTCGGTCCGGGCCGCTTCGTCCAACAATACCACCGAACCAAAGTATGACATGCTGGTAAGCAGTATGACTTATATCGCCCACAACTCACTTCTGTTCTACTCGTGCATATAACATCAACATATAAAACCTAGGCTCGGATGCCACTGATGGGGAACGTAGTAATTTCAAAAAATTTCCTACACGCACGCAAGATCATGGTGATGCATAGCAACGAAGGGAGAGAGTGTGATCTACGTACCCTTTTAGATCGACAATGGAAGCTTTAACTTTGGTTGATGTAGTCGTACGTCTCCACGGCCCGACCGATCAAGCACCGAAACTATGGCACCTCCGAGTTCTAGCACACGTTCAGCTCAATGACGATCCCCGGACTCCGATCCAGCAAAGTGTCGGGGAAGAGTTTCGTCAGCACGACGGCGTGGTGACGATCTTGATGTACTACTGTCGCAGGGCTTCGCCTAAGCACCGCTACAATATTATCGAGGACTATGGTGGAAGGGGGCACCGCACACGGCAAAGAATATGATCACGTGGATCAACTTGTCTCTCTAGGGGGTGCCCCTGCCTCCGTATATAAAGGTTCAAGGGAGGGGGGCCTGCCGGCCAGGTGTGGCGCGCCAGGAGGAGTCCTACTCCTTCTGGGAGTAGGACTCCCCCCCTTTCCTAATTGGAATAGGATTCAAGGAGGGGGAAAAGAGAGAGAGAGAAGGAGAGGGGCGCCGGCCCCCTCTCTCCTTGTCCTATTCGGACTAGGGGGGAGGGGCGCGTGGCCCAGCCCTGGCTGCCTCTCCTCTTCTTCCACTAAGGCCCATTAAGGCCCATATTGTTGGGTAACGTAGTAATTTCAAAATTTTCCTACGCACACGCAAGATCATGGTGATGCATAGCAACGAGAGGGGAGAGTATGATCTACGTACCCTTGTAAATCGCAACGGAAGCGTTGACACAACGTAGAGGAAGTTGTTGTACGTCTTCCCGATCCGGCCGATCCAAGCACCGTTACTCCGGTACCTCCGAGTTCTTTAGCACACGTACAGCTCGATGACGCTCCCCGGGCTCCGATCTAGCAAAGCTTCGGGGATGAGTTCCGTCAGCACGATGACGTGGTGATGATGATGATGTTCTACCGACGCAGGGCTGCGCCTAAGCACTACAACGATATGACCGAGGTGGAATATGGTGGAGGGGGGCACCGCACACGGCTAAGGAACGATCACGAAGATCAACTTGTGTGTTCTAGGGTGCCCCCTGCCTCCGTATATAAAGGATCCAAGGGGGGTGTGCGGCCGACCCTAGAGGAGGCGCGCAGGAGGAGTCCTACTCCTACCGGGAGTAGGACTCCCCTCCCTTTTCCTTGTCCAAGTAGGAGAGGTGGAAGGAGAGAAGGAAAGGGGGGGCGCCGCCCCTCCCTCCTTGTCCAATTCGGACTAGGGGGAGAGGGGGCGCGCGGCCTGCCCTGGCAGCCCCTTCCTCTTCTCCACTTTAGGCCCATGAGGCCCATTAACCCCCCGGGGGGTTCCGGTAACCCCCCGGTGCTCCGGTTTTATCCGAAACTTCCCCGGAACGCTTCCGGTGTCCGAATATAGTCATCCAATATATCAATCTTTATGTCTCGACCATTTCGAGACTCCTCGTCATGTCCGTGATCACATCCGGGACTCCGAACAACCTTCGGTACATCAAAATGCATAAAACTCATAATAACTGTCATCGTAACTTTAAGCGTGCGGACCCTACGGTTCGAGAACAATGTAGACATGATCGAGACACGTCTCCAGTCAATAACCAATACCGGGACCTGGATGCCCATATTGGCTCCTACATATTCTACGAAGATCTTTATCGGTCAGACCGCATAACAACATACGTTGTTCCCTTTGTCATCGGTATGTTACTTGCCCGAGATTCGATCGTCGGTATCCAATACCTAGTTCAATCTCGTTATCGGCAAGTCTCTTTTCTCGTTCCGTAATACATCATCTCACAACTAACATATTAGTTGTAATGCTTGCAAGGCTTATGTGATGTGCATTACCGAGAGGGCCCAGAGATACCTCTCCGACAATTGGAGTGACAAATCCTAATCTCGAAATACGCCAACCCAACATGTACCTTTGGAGACACCTGTAGAGCTCCTTTATAATCACCCAGATACGTTGTGACGTTTGGTAGCACACAAAGTGTTCCTCCGGCAAACGGGAGTTGCATAATCTCATAGTCATAGGAACATGTGTAAGTCATGAAGAAAGCAATAGCAACATACTAAACGATCGGGTGCTAAGCTAATGGAATGGGTCATGTCAATCAGATCATTCAACTAATGATGTGATCCCATTAATCAAATAACAACTTCTTTGTCTATGGTTAGGAAACATAACCATCTTTGATTAACGAGCTAGTCAAGTAGAGGCATACTAGTGACACTCTGTTTGTCTATGTATTCACACATGTATTATTTTTCCGGTTACTACAATTCTAGCATGAATAATAAACATTTATCATGATATAAGGAAAAAAATAATAACTTTATTATTGCCTCTAGGGCATATTTCCTTCAGTCTCCCACTTGCACTACAGTCAATAATCTAGATTACATAGTAATGATTCTAACACCCATGGAGTCTTGGTGCTGATCATGTTTTGCTCGTGGAAGAGGCTTAGTCAATGGGTCTGCTACATTCAGATCCGTATGTATCTTGCAAATCTCTATGTCTCCCACCTGGACTAGATCCCGGATGGAATTGAAGCGTCTCTTGATGTGTTTGGTTCTCTTGTGAAATCTGGATTCCTTTGCCAAGGCAATTGCACCAGTATTGTCACAAAAGATTTTCATTGGACCCGATCACTAGGTATGACACCTAGATCGGATACGAACTCCTTCATCCAGACTCCTTCATTTGCTGCTTCCGAAGCAGCTATGTACTCCGCTTCACATGTAGATCCCGCTACGACGCGTTGTTTAGAACTGCACCAACTGACAGCTCCACCGTTTAATGTAAACACGTATCCGGTTTGCGATTTAGAATCGTCCGGATCAGTGTCAAAGCTTGCATCGACGTAACCTTTTACGATGAGCTCTTTGTCACCTCCATATACGAGAAACATATCCTTAGTCCTTTTCAGGTACTTCAGGATGTTCTTGACCGCTGTCCAGTGATCCACTCCTGGATTACTTTGGTACCTCCCTGCTAAACTTATAGCAAGGCACACATCAGGTCTGGTACACAGCATTGCATACAAGATAGAGCCTATGGCTGAAGCATATGGAACATCTTTCATTTTCTCTCTATCTTCGGCAGTGGTAGGGCATTGAGTCTTACTCAATTTCACACCTTGTAACACAGGCAAGAACCCTTTCTTTGCTTGATCCATTTTGAACTTCTTCAAAACTTTGTCAAGGTATGTGCTTTGTGAAAGTCCAATTAAGCATCTTGATCTATCTCTATAGATCTTAATGCCTAATATGTAAGCAGCTTCACCGAGGTCTTTCATTGAAAAACTCTTATTCAAGTATCCCTTTATGCTATCTAGAAATTCTATATCATTTCCAATTAGTAATATGTCATCCACATATAATATCAGAAATGCTACAGAGCTCCCACTCACTTTCTTGTAAATACAGGCTTCTCCAAAAGTCTGTATAAAACCAAATGCTTTGATCACACTATCAAAGCGTTTATTCCAACTCCGAGAGGTTTGCACCAGTCCATAAATGGATTGCTGGAGCTTGTACACTTTGTTAGCTCCCTTTGGATCGACAAAACCTTCTGGTTGCATCATATACAACTCTTCTTCCAGAAATCCATTCAGGAATGCAGTTTTGACATCCATCTGCCAAATTTCATAATCATAAAATGCGGCAATTGCTAACATGATTCGGACAGACTTAAGCATCGCTACGGGTGAGAAGGTCTCATCGTAGTCAATCCCTTGCACTTGCTGAAAACCTTTTTGCGACAAGTCGAGCTTTGTAGATAGTAATATTACCGTCAGCGTCAGTCTTCTTCTTGAAGATCCATTTATTCTCAATTGCTTGCCGATCATCGGGCAAGTCAACCAAAGTCCATACTTTGTTCTCATACATGGATCCCATCTCAGATTTCATGGCTTCAAGCCATTTTGCGGAATCTGGGCTCACCATCGCTTCTTCATAGTTGGTAGGTTCATCATGATCTAGTAGCATGACTTCCAGAACAGGATTACCGTACCACTCTGGCGCGGATCTCACTCTGGTTGATCTATGAGGTTCAGTAGTATCTTGTTCTGAAGTTTCATGATCATCATCATTAGCTTCCTCACTAACTGGTGTAGGTGTCACTGAAACAGTTTTCTGTGATGTACTACTTTCCAATAAGGGAGCAGGTATAGTTACCTCGTCAAGTTCTACTTTCCTCCCACTCACTTCTTTCGAGAGAAACTTCTTCTCCAGAAAGTTTCCGAATTTAGCAACAAAAGTCTTGCCTTCGGATCTGTGATAGAAGGTGTATCCAATAGTTTCCTTTGGAAATCCTATGAAGACACATTTCTCTGATTTGGGTTCGAGCTTATCAGGTTGAAGTTTTTTCACATAAGCATCGCAGCCCCAAACTTTCAGAAACGACAACTTTGCTTTCTTGCCAAACCATAGTTCATAAGGCGTCGTCTCAACGGATTTTGATGGTGCCCTATTTAACGTGAATGCGGCCGTCTCTAGAGCGTATCCCCAAAACGATAGCGGTAAATAAGTAAGAGACATCATAGATCGCACCATATCTAGTAAAGTACGATTACGACGTTCGGACACACCATTACGCTATGGTGTTTCAGGTGGCGTGAGTTGCGAAACTATTCCACAATTTTTCAAATGTACACCAAACTCGTAACTCAAATATTCTCCTACATCATCAGATCGTAGAAACTTTATTTTCTTGTTATGATGACTTCCAACTTCACTCTGAAATTCTTTGAACTTTTCAAACGTTTCAGACTTATGTTTCATTAAGTAGATATACCCATATCTGCTTAAGTCATCTGTGAAGGTGAGAAAATAACGATATCCGCCACGAGCCTCAATATTCATCGGACCACATACATCTGTATGTATGATTTCCAACAAATCTGTTGCTCTCTCCATAGTACCGGAGAACGGTATTTTAGTAATCTTGCCTATGAGACATGGTTCGCAAGTACCAAGTGATTCATAATCAAGTGGTTCCAAAAGTCCATCAGTATGGAGTTTCTTCATGCGCTTTACACCGATATGACCTAAACGACAGTGCCACAAATAAGTTGCACCATCATTATCAACTCTGCATCTTTTGGCTTCAACATTATGAATATGTGTATCACTACTATCGAGATTCAATAAGAATAGACCACTCTTCAAGGGTGCATGACCATAAAAGATATTACTTATATAAATAGAACAACCATTATTCTCTGATTTAAATGAATAACCGTCTCGCATTAAACAAGATCCAGATATAATGTTCATGCTCAACGCTGGCACCAAATAACAATTATTTAGGTCTAATAATGACCCCGAAGTTAGATGTAGAGGTAGTGTGCCGACCGCGATCCCATCGACTTTGGAACCGTTTCCCACGCGCATCGTCACCTCGTCCTTAGCCAATCTTCGCATAATCCGTAGTCCCTGTTTCGAGTTGCAAATATTAGCAATAGAACCAGTATCAAATACCCAGGTGCTACTGCGAGCATTAGTAAGGTACACATCAATAACATGTATATCACATATACCTTTGTTCACCTTGCCATCCTTCTTATCCACCAAATACTTGGGGCAGTTCCGCTTCCAGTGACCAGTCTGCTTGCAGTAGAAGCACTCAGTTTCAGGCTTAGGTCCAGACTTGGGTTTCTTCTCTTGAGTAGCAACTTGCTTGCCGTTCTTTTTGAAGTTTCCCCTTCTTCTTCCCTTTGCCCTTTTTCTTGAAACTAGTGGTCTTGTTGACCATCAACACTTGATGCTCCTTCTTGATTTCTACCTCCGCAGCTTTCAGCATTGCAAAGAGCTCAGGAATAGTCTTATTCATCCCTTGCATATTATAGTTCATCATGAAGCTCTTGTAGCTTGGTGGCAGTGATTGGACAATTCTGTCAATGACGCAATCATCTGGAAGATTAACTCCCAATTGAATCAAGTGATTATTATACCCAGACATTTTGAGTATATGCTCACTGACAGAACTGTTCTCCTCCATCTTGCAGCTATAGAATTTATTGGAGACTTCATATCTCTCAATCCGGGCATTTGCTTGAAATATTAACTTCAACTCCTGGAACATCTCATATGCTCCATGACGTTCAAAACGTCGTTGAAGTCCCGATTCTAAACCGTAAAGCATGGCACACTGAACTATCGAGTAGTCATCAGCTTTGCTCTGCCAGACGTTCATAACATCTGGTGTTGCTCCAGCAGCAGGCCTGGCACCCAGCAGTGCTTCCAGGACGTAATTCTTCTGTGCAGCAATGAGGATAATCCTCAAGTTACGGACCCAGTCTGTGTAATTTCTACCATCATCTTTCAACTTTGCTTTCTCAAGGAACGCATTAAAATTCAACGGAACAACAGCACGACCCATCTATCTACAATCAAACATAAACAAGCAAGATACTATTAGGTACTAAGTTTCATGATAAATTTAGGTTCAATTAATTTACTTAAAGAACTCCCACTTAGATAGACATCCCTCTAATCCTCTAAGTGATTACGTGATCCAAATCAACTAAACCATGTCCGATCATCACTTGAGATGGAGTAGTTTCATCGGTGAACATCACTATGTTGATCATATCTACTATATGATTCACGCTCGACCTTTCGGTCTCCGTGTTCCGAGGCCATATCTGTATATGCTTGGCTCGTCAAGTATAACCTGAGTATTCCGCGTGTGCAACTGTTTTGCACCCGTTGTATTTGAACGTAGAACCTATCACACCCGATCATCACATGGTGGCTCAGCACGAAGAACTTTCGCAATGGTGCATACTCAGGGAGAACACTTCTTGATAATTAGTGAGAGATCATCTTATAATGCTACCGTCAATCAAAGCAAGATAAGATGCATAAAAGATAAACATCACATGCAATCAATATAAGTGATATGATATGGCCATCATCATCTTGTGCTTGTGATCTCCATCTTCGAAGCACCGTCGTGATCACCATCGTCACCGGCGCGACACCTTGATCTCCATCGTAGCATCGTTTGTCATCTCGCCAATCTCATGCTTCTACGACTATCGCTACCGCTTAGTGATAAAGTAAAGCATTACATCGCGATTGCATTGCATACAATAAAGCGACAACCATATGGCTTCTGCCAGTTGCCGATAGCTCGGTTACAAAATATGATCATCTCATACAATAAAATTTAGCATCATGTCTTGGACCATATCACATCACAACATGCCCTGCAAAAACAAGTTAGACGTCCTCTACTTTGTTGTTGCAAGTTTTACGTGGCTGCTACGGGCTTAAGCAAGAACTAATCTTACCTACGCATCAAAACCACAACGATAGTTTGTCAAGTTGGTGCTGTTTTAACCTTCGCAAGGACCGGGCGTAGACACACTTGGTTCAACTAAAGTTGGAGAAACTGTCACCCGCAAGCCACCTCTGTGCAAAGCACGTCGGGAGAACCAGTCTCGCGTAAGCGTACGCGTAATGTTGGTCCGGGCCGCTTCGTCCAACAATACCGCCGAACCAAAGTATGACATGCTGGTAAGCAGTATGACTTATATTGCCCACAACTCACTTGTGTTCTACTCGTGCAAATAACATCAAACCATAAAACCTAGGCTCGGATGCCACTGTTGGGTAACGTAGTAATTTCAAAATTTTCCTACGCACACGCAAGATCATGGTGATGCATAGCAACGAGAGGGGAGAGTATGATCTACGTACCCTTGTAGATCGCAACGGAAGCGTTGACACAACGTAGAGGAAGTAGATGTACGTCTTCCCGATCCGACCGATCCAAGCACCGTTACTCCGGTACCTCCGAGTTCTTTAGCACACGTACAGCTCGATGACGCTCCCCGGGCTCCGATCCAGCAAAGCTTCGGGGATGAGTTCCGTCAGCACGACGGCGTGGTGACGATGATGATGTTCTACCGACGCAGGGCTTCGCCTAAGCACTACAACGATCTGACCGAGGTGGAATATGGTGGAGGGGGGCACCGCACACGGCTAAGGAACGACGACGAAGATCAACTTGTGTGTTCTAGGGTGCCCCCTGCCTCCGTATATAAAGGATCCAAGGGGGGTGTGCGGCCGGACCTAGAGGAGGCGCGCAGGAGGAGTCCTACTCCTACCGGGAGTAGGACTCCCCTCCCTTTTCCTTGTCCAAGTAGGAGAGGTGGAAGGAGAGATGGAAAGGGGGGGCGCCGCCCCTCCCTCCTTGTCCAATTCGGACTAGGGGGAGAGGGGGCGCGCGGCCTGCCCTGGCAGCCCCTTCCTCTTCTCCACTTTAGGCCCATGAGGCCCATTAACCCCCCGGGGGGGTTCCGGTAACCCCCCGGTGCTCCGGTTTTATCCGAAACTTCCCCGGAACGCTTCCGGTGTCCGAATATAGTCATCCAATATATCAATCTTTATGTCTCGACCATTTCGAGACTCCTCGTCATGTCCGTGATCACATCCGGGACTCTGAACAACCTTCGGTACATCAAAATGCATAAAACTCATAATAACTGTCATCGTATCTTTAAGCGTGCGGACCCTACAGTTCGAGAACAATGTAGACATGATCGAGACACGTCTCCGGTCAATAACCAATAGCGGGACCTAGATGCCCATATTGGCTCCTACATATTCTACGAAGATCTTTATCGGTCAGACCGCATAACAACATACGTTGTTCCCTTTGTCATCGGTATGTTACTAGCCCGAGATTCGATCGTCGGTATCCAATACCTAGTTCAATCTCGTTACCGACAAGTCTCTTTTCTCGTTCTGTAATACATCATCTCACAACTAACATATTAGTTGTAATGCTTGCAAGGCTTATGTGATGTGCATTACCGAGAGGGCCCAGAGATACCTCTCCGACAATCGGAGTGACAAATCCTAATCTCAAAATACACCAACCCAACATGTACCTTTGGAGACACCTGTAGAGCTCCTTTATAATCACCCAGTTACGTTGTGACGTTTGGTAGCACACAAAGTGTTCCTCCGGCAAACGGGAGTTGCATAATTTCATAGTCATAGGAACATGTATAAGTCATGAAGAAAGCAATAGCAACATACTAAACGATCGGGTGCTAAGCTAATGGAATGGGTCATGTCAATCAGATCATTCAACTAAGGATGTGATCCCGTTAATCAAATAACAACTTGTTTGTCTATGGTTAGAAAACATAACCATCTTTGATTAACGAGCTAGTCAAGTAGAGGCATACTAGTGACACTCTGTTTGTCTATGTATTCACACATGTATTATGTTTCCGGTTACTACAATTCTAGCATGAATAATAAACATTTATAATGATATAAGGAAATAAATAATAACTTTATTATTGCCTCTAGGGCATATTTCCTTCACATATAGCTCCCGAGGGGTTCCGGTAACCTCCCGGTACTCCGGTAAAATCCCGATTTCACCCGGAACACTTCCGATATCCAAATATAGGCTTCCAATATATCAATCTTTATGTCTCGACCATTTCGAGACTCCTCGTCATGTCCGTGATCACATTCGGGACTCCGAACAACCTTCGGTACATCAAAATGCATAAACTCATAATATAACTGTCATCGTAACCTTAAGCGTGCGGACCCTACGGGTTCGAGAACAATGTAGACATGACCGAGACACGTCTCCGGTCAATAACCAATAGCGGAACCTCGATGCTCATATTGGCTCCTACATATTCTACGAAGATCTTTTATCGGTCAGACCGCATAACAACATACGTTGTTCCCTTTGTCATTGGTATGTTACTTGCCCGAGATTCGATCGTCGGTATCCTATACCTAGTTCAATCTCATTACCGGCAAGTCTCTTTACTCGTTCTGTAGTACATCATCCCACAACTAACTCATTAGTCGCAATGCTTGCAAGGCTTAAGTGATGTGCATTACCGAGAGGGCCCAGAGATACCTCTCCGACAATCGGAGTAACAAATCCTAATCTCAAAATACGCCAACCCAACATGTACCTTTGGAGACACCTGTAGAGATCCTTTATAATCACCCAGTTACGTTGTGACGTTTGGTAGCACACAAAGTGTTCCTCTGGTAAACGGGAGTTGCATAATCTCATAGTCATAGGAACATGTATAAGTCATGAAGAAAGCAATAGCAACATACTAAACAATCGGGTGCTAAGCTAATGGAATGGGTCATGTCAATCAGATCATTCAACTAATGATGTGATCCCGTTAATCAAATAACAACTCTTTGTCCATGGTTAGGAAACATAACCATCTTTGATTAACGAGCTAGTCAAGTAGCGGCATACTAGTGACACTCTGTTTGTCTATGTATTCACACATGTATTATGTTTCCGGTTAATACAATTCTAGCATGAATAATAAACTTTTATCATGATATAAGGAAATAAATAATAACTTTATTATTTCCTCTAGGGCATATTTCCTTCACCCCCAACCATGAGCTTGACCTCAATGCAGGCCATATCTGGGGCTCCAAGGCACCTATCAAGGTTATGATCTTCGACTGGCTCCTCTGTCGTGACAGGCTGAGCACGATGGCGAATTTGCATCGTAAGACCATCACCTCTGTCTCCTCTTGCCCTCGCTGCGGCTACTCCCTCGAGGACACGACGCACCTCAACCTCATCTGCCCACGCACAGTGTAGGTTTAGGTGCGTTTGGGCTTTCAGGCCCCTCTCTCCATCGACCTAATTTGGGATACTCCGACTCCGGTTGGCCTTGACATCAACATTTGGCCTACAGTCGCTCTCGCCATTCTTTGGAAGCTCTGGGACTCCAGGAATGCATGTGTTTTTCGTAATGAGATGCACTCCACTCTTGGCTCTATCAGGAACATTGTCGCTGATTTCACTCTCTGGGCCTTTAGATTTAAAGACCCACGTACTAGGGAGGCGGCCGTGTCTTGGCGCCTATACCTATCCTCCCGTTGTAATGCTTGATGTAATGTGTGACTCGCCCTCGGTCCTTTGAGTAATATATTCAGGTGGGGACCCTCTCCCCCGGTGATTGTTCAAAAAAAAGTATTCATGTTTTGGCCTTCTAAGTTGCAGGGTGTTGATAATGTAAATAAATAAATAAATCAAGACTTACGTACAGACATCAGTACGTTGTGCATACAATCATCACAATCACATCTTTTTACAAGGAAAATGGCAAATTCATCTTAATGCCTGTGAAATCATTTATATTCAAATAATGCAAGTATATCATCTCATACCTTTCGTGCTAACCGTATGCCCCCGAGAGCATAACAAGGAGAGTCAGTCAACATTGATGTTTTGATCCCTTTAAATTGTAGGGAGAATACTGATGTTCAGAACATCCAAAGCATTTCATTGAGACTACTATACATACATGAACACAATATCTATAGGGTAATTGCAATTGCGCCTTTTTTCCACAAGGAAAACAATAATCCATCATCGTGTACTTGTGTATGTGAAGAGGTGGTCTTCGGTACACCCCCCCCCCCAAAACGTATAAAGGGTAGAGGCGGTCATTTTCACACACCGTATAATAATACCCGCCCGCCGTAGGCGCGCCCGCGTCGCCGTACGGCGCTGTCGCGTACGGCCGCCCGTACGCGCCCACGTCCGCCCGTAGGCGCCCATGTCCCGCATGCACGCCCGCCCGCGCCAGCTGCGCACGCCTGAGTGATTAACAAAACGATCGGCGAACCCTATCTTGAAGACGCCTCACCCACCTCCTCTCGCGCCGCCGCCGCCGCCATCTCCGGCAGTACCTGGCTGACGGAAAAAACGTACGCGTTGTGTGCTACACCGACAACCGCCTCGGTCGGGCAGACGCCTCCGCCGCCGGCGGCTCGTATCCGGCGACAACCTCCTCATGTCTGAGGAAGACAACGAGGTACGCGAGGCGCTGGCATAGTAATTTAAGAACGGATTTTAATTGAGAAGATGTTACGTGATGTTTGAATGGATATTTGATTATATATGAACGTGTATAGATTGAGGCTGAAATAGGATATGACGGTGATGATGGCGGTAGCGAGGACGGATCATTGTCATTGGATGAAGACGAACATGACGGCGAAAATTATATGAGTTTGGATGAGTCTTACAGTGGCAATGTAAGTGGTATGCATGTTCTCAACCATATTAAATACAAGCATCCGCGATGACAATAACATGTTCGACTGTGAACAGATAGGAGGGGATGATGACAATGAGGATATGGATGTAGATGATTCATATGCTGAAAGCGGAAGCCATGTAGGTTTAGAATTATGTAGGTTATTTTAAAGTGAAATTAAATACGCATCAAGTCTTACATATCATATTTACAATTTGCGCAGATGGAAGTGGAAGGGTACTATCAGTGGAATTTTTTCGATGATGCCAATGACGAAAACGATATCGATGCATCTTATAATGACAGCTCGAGCAAAGTAAGTAGTGGAAAGTGAATACATATGATAGTCCTTATACAACTACTTACTGACATATACCGTTGTTAGTATTTTTTTCAGGAAGAGGATGGTGACGCGTGCGAAAACGATGATGATGCCGATGGTGATGAGTGCAATTTTGATACTGGGTACGATGAATACCAGCAAGAATCACTGGATAGGCATTGGATGGTGATGTCCACGACGTTCAGGACAGACGAGGAGGCATATGATTTCTATAACGACTATGCGAAAAAGCGTGGCTTCAGCATTAGGAGGGACAACTTGAAATATAGTAAGGGTATCGACGCACGTAGGCGGTTGAGGAGGTTTCTCTGTTCAAGGTCTGGGAAACGACATGCCAAGTTTGTACCATGGAAGGGAAGAAGCGCAGGCTGAGAGCGGAGACTCGGTGCTATTGTGAGGCCCATCTAACTGTGAAGGTTGACAGAGAGCGCTCCATGTGGTATGTCAGCAGTTTCAGCGATGATCATAGTCACACTCTTGCTAGACCAGATGAAGTTATATATCTTCGATCTCATAATCAGATAAAGGAATAGCAGAAGCTTGAGATCTTAGCAATGGCAGGTGATGGGCTCAAAAAAAATTGGATTTATGACAACTTCGTTAGTAGGTATGGATCATATGCACTGGCTAGTTTCGGGAGGAGGAAGCTTTATAACATGTGTTATAGGGAGAAAATGAAGTTGCTAGCAAAGGGTGATGCAGACACTGCAATTGGTATCATGATGACGAGAAAGACAAGGGATCCAGACTTTTTCTTTGAGCACACTGTCGACGCAGAAGGAAAGCTGAACAACATGTTCTGTTGTGATTCTCAGTCACGTCAGGATTACCTTGACTTTGGTGATGTAATCGTCTTCGACAACACTTACAAGATGAATAGGTACGGAATGCCATTCATACCTTTTGTTGGTCTAAATAATCATCGTTGCACCACTGTGTTCGGTTGTGTAGTTGTGTCAGATGAGACGGAGGATACATACGTTTGGGTGTTGCATACCTTCTTAAGAGCTCATTGTCAAAAGAAGCCGAGGTCTGTAATTACTGACGGAGACGCAGCCTTGATAAGGGCCGTCAGGAAGGTCCTTACTGACGTGTGACATCGACTATGTTCGTGGCTTATTGAGAAAAACATGCAGAAACACCTCCACCACAAGTCCCTTAAGGAGTTCAGGTCTCTTTTTTATTATGCCACTACACATGATGAGTTTGAGGCGAGATAGGCAGCTTTTAGAGCTAAATGGGAGTCGGAGAAAACCGAAACATGGTTGCGTAGGATGTACCGGAAGAAAAGGCTTTGGGCTGCGTCATATCTCACCGGTGGGTTCTTCCTTGGTATGCGGAGTAACCAGAGGAGCGAGAGTCTGAACTCTTGCCTTCATATGCATCTTGACTCTGGCATGACAATTGTTGATATGGTTGTGCATTATGAGAACTGCATTGTTCGGCTCCGTGAGAACGAGTCACACGACGACTGCCTGTCTACACAGACACTCCCTGTAGCAGTACTCGATGACTTCAAATGCATTGAAAAAGCCGTTGCCCGTGACTTCACTGGGGTGAACTTTTACCTCTTGCAGAAAGAAATGAAGAAGGCAGCGGATCTTGAGATCATGGATAGACTTAGTGGAGCCGTCAGTAGGAGATTCATAGTGGCATGGAAAAATAACAGGCAACTGAGATTCAAAGTGGACTATACACCTAGTAATTCAGAAGAAACAGTGAAGTGCAGTTGTGATAGTATGAAACGTAAAGGTCTTCCATGCAAGCATGTTCTTTATGTTTTAGCCAGGTTGAACGTGCAAGACTTACCTAGGTGCTTAGTGCTGTGAAGATTCAGCAAGAATGCTAGAGGTGGACTGCCCGTGAAACGCACTAGCGATCTCTTCACATGGGGATGGGCAGGTACTGAGGAGAGAACTAAGTACAGTGAGTTGACTATTTTGTCTGCGGAAGCAAATCATGCGGCATGTAATAAACCATTTCTATTTGATAAACTGAAGGCTGCTCTGGAGGATGTGATAGCAAATAAGGATGTTCAGGAGGAAGATTATGTGAGACAGCATACAGTTGCACATGATGATGCTTTTGTGCCGAATCAAAATCATGTTTTTGTTGGTGATCCAGAAAAAATCAATACAAAAGGAGCACCGAAAGGGCAGAATAACAAATGCCGTGGTAAGGAACCTGACGTTACTACAAACGGTAGACCCAAAGGTTTTGATGAGAAACCTATACGTCTATGTGGTTTATGCAGAGGAAATGGTCATTTCAAAAACAATTGTCCTCAGAATCCAAAGTATGTGCACACCATTTCATTAACGTTCTTTTCTTGTTTAGTTAATACTTTACAAATTTTTGACGTATATTACAATCTTTCTATGCAGGAACATGGCATGATGATCATAGCAAAGAAATGTTTGAATAGAAAGAACAACTTTTGATTACAGTTGAAGATTTATTTGGTTGTCTTAAAGAATAGTACTTACATATTTGTTTCGTTACATTGATACGGAAGACTTGTAATCGGTGTTTACTTATGTCATATTTGTTGGCACTATACTCGTTGTTCTTAATATGATATGTGACATACAAATTTTACGTTATAATATGATATGCGTTATACAAATTTAACATGATATGTATTATACATATTTTTTCGTATCAATATACAATTTTGTATATAAATCATGCATGTTGGGTGATTAGAGGCACTGCACAGCCGCCGGTTGCTTTAATTTTAAAAAATAACATTAACAGGCGCCATTACGCGCCGTGGACGGCGATCCCGAGGCGCTGCACGGCCGCCAGTAGGCGCCGCGGAGGGCGATCCCGAGGCTGACCCCGCCCTCGGGTGCAGAGGGGCGCACGCGGGACGATGTAGGATCAGCCTCGGTGCCGGCAACGGCCAACCCTGGGGCGACGCGAGGCGCGGGCCCGCTGGCCAGATGATGCGACCCACGTGCGCTATCTAGCGGCGAACGTGCGGCGCGGGCGGCGCTCGCCTCTGAGATATCGTCATCATATATCATCGGAGTATTTTAAAACCCCAAATCGTATATTCGCGAGAACACTCATTGAACATAAATTATAAATTAAATAGTAAAATAAGATATGATAAAATGTATTTTTAATAAATTTGCCAGGGTACATAAACTTGACATGCTAAAAATATTTGAAACTCATATAAAAAATAAAGCATCCACACACAATTCTCATTCATGAACAAATAATATTTCAACAATCACGTAGAATTGTCGTATGATATTTTTATTTTTGTTTCCTCTTCACAAGTCGAATTACTTTGTTCTTCACTTCTGTAAGCTTATTTTCGGGGGACATAATAATTCTAGCTATCATTCTTTCTCTCGAACTATCAATAGATTCCTGAAAAGTAATAAAAATAATATTATTTTCATCACTTATATATGATATAATGTACACATTTTTTATACTTAAAATGTACCCACCTGAGAAATAGGAGTAATAAATTTTTCTCCGTCCCAGTATTGAAAACAGCGAAAGACGAACAGTCCACATGATTTCTGTGTTAAAAATACATAAGTGCAATTTTGAAAGCAAGTTAAGTAAGATAGCACTTGACCAATTAATGTATTTCAAAAGCACGTGGTACATGTAACTCACCCATCTTTTTGTTGAGGCATGTCGTAGGGGACTATAGGCCATGCGGACACATCCGGGAACGACATAATAGTACTGTCATTTGCATCTTGAATATCTCCTGCAAGTTGCTCTCTCTGAGAAAAAAATATGAACACGTTGACTACATACGGTAAACAAATTATATGGTTAATTGTACACACATGAATACGAAACTTACAAAATTTTCAAGGAATTTCCTGGTAGCTTTAGAGATATTTACTTCCCCCCTCAAAGAATCAAGAATTTGAAACTCTTTCTTTCTAGTGTGCAAAACACATGAAATCCAATGGTTTTTATCCTTATTTAATGCAAAATAAGCCTATTTCATAACTTAAATATTGTTAGTAAGCTCGGCTTTCACATAAGATAGTAATAAAAATACAATTCTGCAATACAAACGGTACCTTCGGTTTTGCAAAATATTCTGTCATGCATCTATTGAGAGGTTCATTTGCATGTGCTAAGCCTTCTGGATCGTCTACCGACTTCCCTCATCTTACTAACTTTGACCGAGTGTTCAATAACCAGTAAGATCTATATGTGGGTACAATATACCTGTCTTTGACGATACTTGAATCCGATATGTACGTCGCATAAGCGTCAATTACCTAAAATAAATGAGTAAATTTAAGATGGATGCAACATACTTAACGCATGACATAAGCATGACAATAAAAATACATACATCACCGGATATCCATGCATGGTTAAGTATCTGGCAAACTCGGTCCGCAGAAAATCCTTCATCTTTACCTTTGTTGAATATTTCATGGTTCTTATGTTTTGGTGAGTGCTCGTACGCTTTCACGTACTGCACAGCGGCACGCACCATATCATCCACATAATGATCAAATTGAGGGGTTGTTTCATTAAACAGTTCTACAACACAAGTCAATAAAATTAAAGTACAAATTTATTCTACATAATTTCCAATAATATATTCATAGCATGTTTAACTTACTCGTTTTCGCGGAACGTTTGGCACGTTTTCTCGGAGTCTTTTTAACATAAGGAGATTTAGTGTACTTTGATGCACACCGCTTTCGCTTCGCTAAAATCACCACCTTCTTCTCTTCTACCTCGCTATTACCATCTGACAAGGCCTGTGACACTTCTTGCTCATTTTGAGGGACTTGCCATCTTGTAGCTTCTATTTCATCGGTTTTTAGAGATGATGCTTCTTTTTTTTCTGACTGCTCCGGGACATCTATAGGATCCTCCTTCTCATCTTTAAAGCTACTAAAGTGACCAATACTGAATTTGAACGAATCCCCTTTTTCAGAATCCAAATCATAATGCCCACTGCCATTTCGGCCATTAGGTGTGTGTTTGTCATCATACTGAAATTCTTTTTGATGATACTTGTTTTCATACCTGGACTCACTATTCTGTCCATACAGATTTTCTTCCTCCTCTGCCATTGTGCCTGGTTTGTACCGTACACCTGTTTTATTCATTTTCTCTAACACTCTCTGCAAAAGTAAGCTCAGTCACATGTTATATCTTTTTATTAATTTATCGAGTTTAATAAAGTGCATACCAGAGTTGTTACATTTTTACCTGTGCGCATAATTCCGGCATACGAAACAATTCCTTACGAATTTCCTTCATATCATTCATAACCCGGTCCATAAAAGGCATTAGATTAGCAGGGACCTCGGACACGTTGTCCACTTTTTTGTTTCCCGTAATGGATGACTTTCAGCTACTATGTTTCTTACTGCTTTCAGCTTGTTCATCTGCAAGTTTTTTCATTCTATACTCCTTCGTAATGCAGTCATTAATCTGCAAAGTGAGTATGCAAAGACAACATGAGTACATAACATTCTCAATGCATAATCAATGTACAAGTCATCTATCATTATGTGACCATTTTTTTGTGAACGTACTGAATAGGAATTTTCTTTATTAACTCTTTTCCTTCCGTCGCAAGAATGCCAAAAACATCCTCACCTTCATTCTTAAACCCAAATATTGAAAACACATCGTCCGGTCTAAGTGAAATAAGGCCTTTACTGCCACTATGTTCTTGTATCATGAATTTTTTGCTGTTTGGGTTATAACCTAACAACATAAAATGCAGCAAAAAATCTCTCATTTGTACTGACGGAATGATCAACATCTCTTCCAAGCCTGTTTCGTAGAACCTAAATCGCTGAGCGGTGGTAAATTTTTCAACGAGACTTATCCACTTCTCTATGGAACATGGAATCACACCATCGATGTCCATACTGCATGTTAATTTTTTCCTATTAATACATATGATTACGCAATAGCATCGACAGAAATAGTTTGAGGTGGGAAACGTGACCTTAATCTGGGCGACAGCCGCCGAACAACGGCTGTGGCGGAGCCGAAAGCAGGCTGCCCAGCGTCGGCGATCTGCACCTGCGGGCGTGGGGCAGTCTGTGCCAACGAGCGCCGTTGACTGTGGAAGGCGATGGACGGCGCTGCACGTGCGGCGAGGTCGTTGCGCGCCTGAGGGCGATCGTGGTAGGGCAATTGTGGTAGGGCGACTGGGGCACGGGGGGCGAATGGTGTGGATAGGGTTCCGCCGTGCGTGGCGGTATACGGTGATGTAAAAGAAAAAAATTATTCGTTCGCCGTCTGGGCCCAGGCCCGATACCGCCGAACCTATAGCGCCCAACCTATAGCGACGGTGGCCACCGCCGAACATTCTAATGTTTAGTCCCACATTACTTCTCGTCCTGCTAATTCACCTGTTTAAATACTGTAGTCTACTTGCAATGTCAAGTCCTCTAGTGTGGCGGTATCACTTAAGGAGGTTAACGTAAATTATGCTCTGGCACTCCATAATCATGGAGTGTCACAGCAATAATTCACTTTAATATTCTTAAATGAGTCCGTCCGCAATATGAGACTTTTTATATTTTTGTTTAATTTATATTATTTTTTTCATTAAACGCCGCCATGTTTTTTTGACACGCCTGCAAAATTTGGATGTGTTTCGACACTCGATGCATTTACTAGGATTTCCTTCGTGAAAATACCCAGAAAACGTCTCCCGACGTGACGCAACTTCCGTTCGTACACCGATTCCGTCGTAATCTAACGTGCGAGATCGTGGGGGTCACTCACACGCGCATGCAAAAGTTGGGTTCTTTTCGTCCATGTTGACATGGACTCACAGTACAAACCTGAGGTGTCGGTCTGGGGTATGAAATGCATTCAGTATGTGTTCCCTTTCGCAAAGCCATGAAACGTCGAGATTTTTTTTCACACGCTACAGTGTGGCACATAAGCACGCCTGCAAAATTTGGGTGTGTTTTGACACTCGATGCATTTACTACGATTTTCTCCGTGAAAATACCCAGAAAATGTCTCCCGACATGACGCGATTTCCGTTCGTACTCCGATTCCGTCGTAATCTAACGGGCGAGATTGTGGGGGTCACTCACACGCGCATGAAAAAGTTAGGTGCGTTCCGTCCATGTCGACATGTACTCACAGTACAAATCTGAGGTGTCGGTCTGGGTGTGACATGCATTCAGTATGTGTTCCCATTCGCAAAGCCTTGAAACGTCAGGATTTTTTTTTCACACGCTACAGTGTGGCACACAAGCACGCCTGCAAAATTTGGATGTGTTTCGACACTCGAAGCATTTACTACGATTTTCTCCGTGAAAATACCCAGAAAACGTCTACCGACGTGACGCAACTTTCGTTCGTACACCGATTCCGTCGTAATCTGACGTGCGAGATCGTGGGGGTCACTCACAAGCGCATGCAAAAGTTGGGTGCGTTTCGTCCATGTTGACATGTACTCACAGTACAAATCTGAGGTGTCGGTCTGGGGTATGAAATGCATTCAGTATGTGTTCCCTTTCGCAAAGCCATGAAACGTCGGGTTTTCTTTTCACACGCTACAGTGTGGCACATAAGCACGCCTGCAAAATTTGGGTGTGTTTTGACACTCGATGCATTTACTACGATTTTCTCCGTGAAAATACCCAGAAAACGTCTCCCGACGTGACGCGATTTCCGTTCGTACTCCGATTCCGTCGTAATCTGACGTGCGAGATTGTGGGGGTCACTCACACGCGCATGCAAAAGTTAGGTGCGTTCCGTCCATGTCGACATGTACTCATAGTACAAACCTAAGGTGTCGGTCTGGGTGTGACATGCATTTAGTATGTGTTCCCATTCGCAAAGCCATGAAACAACGGGATTTTTTTCACACGCTACAATGTGGCACACAAGCACGCCTGCAAAATTTGGATGTGTTTCGACACTCGAAGCATTTACTACGATTTTCTCCGTGAAAATACCCAGAAAACGTCTACCGACGTGACGCAACTTTCGTTCGTACACCGATTCCATCGTAATCTGACGTGCGAGATCGTGGCGGTCACTCACAAGCGCATGCAAAAGTTGGGTGCATTTTGTCCATGTTGACATGTACTCACAGTACAAATCTGAGGTGTCGGTCTGGGGTGTGAAATGCATTCAGTATGTGTTCCCTTTCGCAAAGCCATGAAACATCAGGATTTTTTTCACACACTACAGTGTGGCACACAAGCACGCCTGCAAAATTTGGGTGTGTTTCGACACTCGATGCATTTACTACGATTTTCTCCGTGAAAATACCCAAAAAACGTCTCCCGACGTGACGCGACTTCCGTTCGTCTCCGATTCCGTCGTAATCTGACATGCGAGATCGTGGGAGTCACTCACACGCGCATGCAAAAGTTGGGTGTGTTCCGTCCATGTCGACATGTACTCACAGTACAAACCTGAGGTGTCGGTCTGGGGTGTGACATGTATTCAGTATGTGTTCCCTTTCGCAAAGCCATGTAACGTCGGGATTTTTTTTTCACATGCTACAGTGTGGCACACAAGCACGCCTGCAAAATTTGGGTGTGTTTCGACACTCGATGCATTTACTATGATTTTCTCCGTGAAAATACCCAGAAAACGTCTCCCGACGTGACGCAACTTCCGTTCGTACTCCGATTCCGTCGTAATCTGACGTGCGAGATCGTGGGGGTCACTCACACGCGCATGCAAAAGTTGGGTGCGTTCCGTCCATGTTGACATGTACTCACAGTACAAACCTAAGGTGTCGGTCTGGGGTGTGACATGCATTCAGTATGTGTTCCCTTTCGCAAAGCCATGAAACGTCGAGATTTTTTTTCACACGCTACAGTGTGGCACACAAGCACGCCATGAAACGTCGGGATTTTAGGATTATGTGTGGGAGTGGGCATACTAACTCACATGCAAAATATTAGGCCATTCTGAAGATGTCAAAAAATTGACCTTCTTCTCCGTAGACCGTTCGGACAGGAGCAAAGGCCCTGTCCGAAAACGAGTTATTTTTCGACAACCTTCAAATGAACCCAATTTTTTTTCACAGTCTTGTACCATCATGAATAGGATGCATGACAAGTTTCGTGGCCTCTTGACATTTTATGAATTTTCTATAATTTTTTCGGTCAAAACACTTTAAATGTTGACCGGACGTGACGCAACGTGCTCTTCGTATCGAAATACCATAAATTTTAGGATTATGTGTGGGTGTGGGCATACTAACTCACATGCAAAATTTCAGGTCATTCTGAAGATGTCAAAAAATTGACCTTCTTAATATGATGCATGAATTTGAAACAACTAAAACGCTGACTGGACAAAAATATTACAAAACTTTATGTATTAATAACAAACTTTGCATAAAATGCTAAACTATCAAAAATAAGATACATAATAATGATGTGATCTGAATTTACAATGCACTAGCGGCACTACCGCAGTTGCCCGAACAGTGTAACACTGTCCAGGCAGCTGCGGCAGAGCTGCCCGGGCAATGCAAAGTCAAATCACATTATTACTATCTATCTTATCTGCTAGGGTGCATGAATCCGCCTATATAAGCCGGTCTGGGCATCCTTCGGCGGGTGAGGTGGGACTAAACGAAACCATCCACCCCGCCCCTGCGCCCTCGACCGCTCGCTGGCGCGCCCCCAGCGGCCCACTAGGCAGCGCGCAGCGCCGCGACAGGGCGCTCACACGCGCGCCTTACAGCGGCCCACAAAAATCGGCCCACCTAGGCGGTCCACGCGCAGCGCCGTGACAGGCGAGCTCTATGTTTAGTCCCACCTCGCCTGCCGCAGCTCGCCTGCACCAATTTAAATAGCGTGCCCCGCCCTACACCAACGTGATCCGAATTAATAGACCGCCTACTTTCACAACGCCGCATGGTTGGGCCTGTGGGCCTTGTGGGGCCGAAAAGCGTTCCCTTTCGCCGATCGGCTTGATCGGGAGCGACTTACTAAGCCTCGCTCGGCTCCATGGCGGCGTTCTTTTTAAAAAAATAAAATCTCTTAACTTGTTTTGCGAATATTATGTCAATTTTTTATTGTTTGGTTTTATATTTACTTTTCTAGTTTTCATAGGTTTTTTTCAATTCAAGTTTAATTTTTATCTTATTTTTTATTTTTACAATACAATTTTTTTAAATATATCTTCTAACTTGTTTTACGAGTATTATGTCAATTTTTTATTGTTTGGTTTTATATTTACTTTTCTAGTTTTCATAGGTTTTTTTCAATTCAAGTTTACTTCTTTTCTGATTTTTATTTTTTACAATACAATAGATTTTTTAAAAAAATCTTCTAACTTGTTTTGCGAATATTATGTCAACTCTTTTTAAAACTAAAAATAACAGTATCGATTTAAACACTTGATTGTTCAACAACATTTAAAAACCATCCATTCAAACACTCAATATTTCATTATAGTTTTCATAGATATTTTACATAGTACTAGAAATAAAACTTAACTAAAGAACATTACGAAAATAATTAAACATTACTAAACGACATTTTCAAATAAACCCTAAACTACTCGTCCTCCACGCCGCAGAAGTCTGCCTCATCATAGAGGTCGTCGCCGTTGTCGCTGTCGTTGCTGCTGCTGCTGCTGCTGTCGTCGAGGGGCACCACGGGCACGGCCGGCGCAGCCATCGAGTCCTCAAGCGCGGCGTGATACCCGGGAATGTCCTCCGGGTGGACGGCGCCCGGGGCGACCTGAAGGTACTCCTGAATGAGCGGCGGCGGCGGCGGCATGTTCTCCGACTCCCGGAGCGCCGTCTGGTAGCCCGGCATGTCGTTTGGGTTGCCGGCCTCCGCCGCCAGCCGCCTGCACTCCGCCACCATTGCCGGCTCTGGCGGCTGCTGCAGCTCGGCCGAAGGGGCGCAGCTGGACCCTGCGCCGTTCTTGCCCGCGGTACGGCTGGACCCGGCGCCGTTCCTGCCCGCCGTACGGCGATCGCCGGGGCCGAGGCGGACAGCGTCGCAGTCACCACCTGGGCCTCCGCGGGGCGCGGGCGGGTGCATGGCACCGAAGTCGAGGCGGGCGCGGGTCGAGCGCGCCTCGCCGCGGCGGTACAACTCAAAGCCGTACCTCGGTGGAGCTCGCACGACGCCGGCGACCGCCTGCGCGCGGTACGGCGCGACCACCTCCTCGAAGGTGCGGCCGTCCCAGAGCTGATACCGCCGTGCGCGGTTGTGCTTCGTGGGCGGGCGCGGGCCAGCGTAGGCGTGGAGGCGCCGCAGGTGATCGTCGGCGAGGCGGTCCGCCCAGTCGGGGTTGTTGGGGCGTACTGGGGGTCGGCGAGCTCCTCCGGTGACAGGTGAGCCCTGTACAGGCCGGTGGTGTGGGCGAAGAGGTGGGTGCCGACCTCGGGCACTGGCGCAACGGGAACGCCGTCGACGCTCAGGCGCCACCTCGTCGGCAGGCGCACGTCGGGCGCGGCAGGGATGCCGAAGTGGGCGAGCTCCTCCGCCTCCTCGATCATCAAGTTGGGGCGGGCCATCGTCGGCGAGAGGGTGAGGCACGGCGTGCGAGGTGGTGAAGGGCGCAAGAGGACGACGCCGGCAACAAGGGGAGAAGGAGAGGCGAGCCGAGGGTGGTGTGCGAGCCGACGGAGGGCGCGAGGTGCTTTTTATAGGGCATAGTGGTGGGTGGGGTGGGGGTGCCGGCGATCAATGCCGGTGGGCAGCCGAGCGGTCAAGGGCGTAGAAGGGCAGGTGGCGGCGTGTGAATCGGCGCCGGCGATTAATGCCTGGTACGCGAGGGCGGCGTGCGCGGGCGGTCAAGCGGTGGCGGACGAGATCGAGGTCCTTTGCGTAGCAAAGCACAACTGGGAGGAGCGGCAGCTGCAGACCACGGAACTCTCGCACACGCCGACGCGCTAGGAGGCCGCGTGCAGCAGCCTGCAGCCTCGCCGTCGCGGACACATGGCGGGTAGTGATCCAAGCTGGAAGCGGTGACGGCGACGGCGGAAGCTTGATCTGCTGGATGGGGATGCCCTGGGGAAGCGGTGATGGCGACGGCGGGAACTTGATCTGGTGGATAGGGACTCCCGTCGGCGCGGTAGATGTGGCGCCGGAGCTGACCGGTGATGACTGCTGCAGTTGCAGCGGCTGCTGCGGCGGAGCGCCGGGCGCGGCGGAGGTCGCCAGGAGCGGTGGCTGCCACTGCAGCCAGGGCGGGGCGGTGGATGGCAGCTGCTGCAGCGTCCTGATGAGCGCGACGGAGGCCACCTGGTGCGGCGGTTGCCACGGCGGCCAGGAAGGGGCGGTGGTGGCGGTGGATGGCAGTTGCAGCGGCTGCTGCAGCAGCCCGACGAGCGCGGCGGAGGCCGCCTGGTGCGGCGGCTGCCACGGCAGCCAGGACAGGGCGATGGATGGCAGCTACAGCGGCTGCTGCAGCAGCCCGGCGAGCGCGGCGGGGGGCACTTGGTGCGGCGGCAGCCACGACGGCGCGGTGGCGGTGATGGGCGGCGCAGCCGGGTGCAGCCCATAGGACCCGGCCAAGAACAGGTGGATCTCCTGGACCGCCTGTGTTAGGTCCCGCAGCGCCCCGGCCACCTCTGGGGTGAGGACGATGGGGGCGGGCGTGACAGAGGATCCCGGCACGGGCAGGAGCGGGGCGACGGTCGTGACCGGCAACGCAAGAGGCGGGTTGGGCGGCGGTGAAGACATGATCGAACCGAAGCTAGCTGATACCAAATTGTTATGGTGCTGCTAGAAGGAGGGCGCGAGAGGGCCGGCCGGGGGCCTTTTGCCCACGGCCGGGCAAGATGGAAGGGATTTCCTTCTTAATTCTTGCTTCATTAGATTGATACATCTCCTCTCTTTATATAGAGAGGTTTACTTGACTCCCAAGCAAGGCTTACTTGACCCCTAAGAAAGCGACCCTTATCTCTAATTAACCCTAAAACTAACGGGCTATACCGCCGGCCCAGGCCATTAGGCCCATTACGTACTCTAACAGAGATACAGAATTTTCCTGATCCTGAATCTGGATAAACACCGCATGGGCTCAGCCTGAATCTTACAACATATAATGATCAATGAGACAAGCGTACATGCCTCAATTAATTTTTAACCCATCAACCATCATCTTGCTGCATAACCTTGGATTTCTCGGTGAACTCTATACTTCTGTTAGTACTACGTATATCTACCAAGAAACACTACACAACAGTGTCTAATTCAGTTATCTAAACATGAGCACTGATTTCCTTCAGGCAAGCAATAGAACAAATGCTGCCGTCAAAGTCAGAGAGACACACGGACCTGATGTGCTAGACTGTGATGCCGTCGGCGGGGAGGAGGCGCTGGATCTTGCGGCGCCAGGGCTCATCCTCGTCGAACACCCCGCAGCGGGCGTCCAGGATGGACTCCTCGAACCGGGCCAGGTCGGCCACGAGGTCGGCGTCGTCGTAGTGGAAGAGCAGGTCGTCGTGGACGAGCTGCTGGCGCGGGACGACGCAGAAAAGGTGGACGAGCCGCTCGGCCTCGTCCCCGATGACGGCGGCGACGCGAGCGCGGCCGACGTCGGGCTCGAAGATGGCGAGGTTGACGTAGGAGTTTGAGTAGGCGGAGTGGTAGAGGCCGCAGCGGGCCACGGCGTCGGGCGCTCCCCAGAGGCGCAGGATTCGGTAGACCTCGAGCAGGTGGGCGAGGAAGGTGCCATGCTTGTGCCAGCACTCGCCGGTGCCCGCGGCGCGCAGCACAGCGGTGAGGGCCGGCAGGGCCGGGTCCCCACACTGGTCCTCCTCGCCCCGCAGGTACGGGCGCGCGGCCGAAAGCGCGTCGGTGAAGGTGGTGCGCGCCGCCATGGGTGTCACGGTCATCGGTCGTCGTTCTGCCGGCGGTGGGGAGAGATCGGGGGCGGGGCAGGGCCGGAGGAGGATGCCAAAGTTGTCTGAGAGAGGCCCTAGGAGTACTGTCCCACCTCTTGTTTGGTATCAAATGACCGATATAAGGGTGTGTTTGTTTGGGCTGCAACTTGTTCGGCTGCAGCTGCAGCGGCTCCAGTTGGAAGGCGCAGCTGTAGCTGCTAGCTATGGCTGAAAGGTTGAAGCTGAAGTGTAGTCATTTGGTAGTTGTGCTGTAGCAGCAACGGCTTGTTCTGAAATGTGCTGAAATGACCAAAATGTCATGTATTGTGCTGATTATACTGTTTAAACAATAAATGACCGGATTAGAAGTTATTTTTTCAAAAATGGCTAATTTTTCATAGATTTGAACTGAATTCACAGTTTCACATAGTCGATCGATCTCTCTGTACCTTTATCACAAAAAAATTACAAGTCACATAGTTGATGACACAGCTAGCACACAGAGCACGCTACACAAGCACAAGCACGCACCCAAACCTTGGACGTCAATTAGCACTCATATACATATCAATTAGCATATCACGGTTCATATACAAGTGCTCACAGACCGGCGTTCTGCCTAAGGGAAGCAGCAGGACGGACCGGGGAGCTCGCTGGCGTCTATGGCGAAGCAGAGGACGGAGGTAATGGGAAGAGGCCAAGATGGAGCCTGCACCGAAACGATCCAATGTGCGTCATCAGCAAGCACAGTCATGCCCGGGGGCTCGCTAGCAGCTGCGCCTGCGCGTGCCTAACGTGGACCAGGGAAGGATCACCCCACCAATGCGGCAAGTTAGCTTGTGTCGGCGGACGTCGTCGCCGAGGCAACTCGTGACGGCGGCAGAGCTCGCGAGGGATCTCGGTGCGGCGCCTTTGATTCCATGGGTTGCAGGGAGGTGGAGGACGAGCGCCTCGCCGCGGGGTTCCGAGGTGGGAGTTTCACTACTGAGGGGACGGGTGGAGGCGGCCGGAGATCGAGCAGGTGGCGGCGGAGTCGTCGAGGCGAGGGAAGTGAGCATGTTCTATCGGGGTGAGGGAGGAGGGAGAACACCAACGAACCGTTACGTCGCAATTTTGTTGTATTATGGAAATTGGTGGAAGGGTAAAACTGTAAAAGGTCGATTTGGAGCTGGCCATGGCTGTGAGAATCCCGAATTGGCAGCTCCCGGCCTGACGTGCAATTATTTGGAGCGCTCCTCTGAAGCCGCTGCGTGGAGCCGATCTAAAATCAGGTGTTTGTTTCAGCTCCACCTTCTATGGGGCAGAGGCCGGTGGAGCCGCTTTTAGAGCCTAAACAAACACACCCTAAGCATCTCTAAACAAACACACCCTAAGCATACCTAGGTGTTAGTATAAAGTTAGTACAAAGTTGAGTCATTTATTTTGGAATGGAGGGAGTAGCTGGGATGCAAAAATCTCTAGGTACAATTCATTCAGTTGCCTAAATTTATGGGGATTTTTAGTTGAACAGCTTCACGTCCATCAATAGACATTTATATAGCAGCTACGGGTTGATGATGATGAGCTGCTCCCAGCTGGTGTTCGCCACACCCAAATTACACTGGCGACGTTGTCCTAGGATATGCCAAATTATGGCAAGGTCGACGCAGCCATTGGGAGTGGTTAGAGGGCCGCTATCAGCTAATTTTTTTAAAATAATACATTTTTTAATTAATATGCATAAATATTACACCGATATTTTTATTTTTAAAAATAATACACCATCGGCGTGCTGCAGGCTGACTGGGCATAGTCGGCCCACCGCAGGCCGATTGGCTTCCAGTCGGCCCGCAGCAAGCCGACTGGGACTAATTGGCTTGCTGCGAACCAATTAGTTCCAGTCGGCTTGCTGCGGGCCGACTAGGTGCATGTGGCCATTTTTTCTGTTTTTGATTTTAGTTGTTGTTTTTTATTTATTCTATCTGTCAAATGAATTTGGTTTGTGTTGAAACTATCCAAATTGATTTTTTTATTTTTATAGATGTTAAAATATCAAGGAGAATAGTTTAAAATTTTCTGTGAAACAATTTGAGGAATATTCTCCTCGACAAACAATTTGAGGACAATCATTCATTATTGTCTTACTTTGTCGCTTAATGTTTCTGGCTATGTATCTCGACAATACATTTTGACTTTCTATGCTAAGACCAGTTTTGGATTCATGGTAATAACTCGTATCGTGCAATGACACGTATGCTAGCACATAATAGATTCATATTGGATCCTTATGTAATTCAAACAAGCACCTAGGCATATATAAACGTACACACAGATGCTTACAACTCAACTCACACGGGGAGGGAGCTGTCCGTTGATCAGACCATGTGAGTGAAAGGTGGCAGTGAGCAAATTAGTGAAGAAATGCCTTCAGGGACTGTGCTGCTGCTACAAGTTTTCAGGCAATGAGTGTAAGGACTTTTGTTTGTATTCATTGAGGGTTTATTGCCCCATCTGACAGAAAATAGAGGGCACTTGATCATTGGCTCGACGATTTGCTATGAATAAATAGAGGGCTTCAATGATGAGTCCGGCGCGCAGATTGTCTTCGGCATTGCAAGGAGGATTTCTTCTCCGAATACTTCATAGAAAATTTTGAACACAAGAATAGTGTCAGGCTTTGCAAAATAAGTTCCACATACTGTCGTAGAGAGAATAATATTTACACAAATCTAATCTGCTGATGTATTCCGTAATGTGTCATCACACCACAGCCAAGACTTTATTCGAATCGTTTTTACTGTCCCATCTCAGCGCGTTTAGCGAGGCGGTTTCCTTGGCACGTCTTGTCGAAGCAGAGATCGTGTCCCCTTATTACGGGATTCTCATCAATACGGGTGTGGGTAACCCAACCGCGCCATTGATTACGGAGCTTGGCAGATAAGCGAGTTTTACCAGGCTGGTGGGGACACGTAGTTTCGTCCGCCCATATAAGGGGATAAGGATCCACCTATTCACCCACGCCTTCTTCCTCCTTTGCTCTTCCATTTTCACGCACTCGAGCTCCAACGCCCATGTCCGCATTCTCTTCCTCAACCTGCTCCAACCATGTCCGGAGCGGGAGGCAAGTGGATGGTCTCCTCCTTCACGGAGGGAGACGTCAAAAAGCTGAGGAGAGCCGGATACCTGCGCGACGACAACGCGCACCGGCTCCCAGATGAGGGGCAGCTCATCCCCACCCCCAGGCCCCATGAGAGGGTCGTGTTCCTTACCCATTTCCTTTGCGGACTGGGGTTCCCCCTCCATTCATTCGTCCGGGGGCTCATGTTCTACTACGGCCTGGACTTCCACGATCTGGCCCCGAACTTCATCCTCAACATTTCGGCGTTTATCATCGTGTGCGAGGCATTCCTCTGCATCCGGCCCCACTTTGGCTTATGGATGAAGACCTTTAATGTCAAGCCGAAGGTTGTGGGCGGCTGTCAGGCGGAGTGCGGAGGCGCCATGGTGGGCAAGATGCCCAACATCCTATGGCTTGAGGGCTCCTTCGTGGAGACCATAAAGGGGTGGCAATCGGGGTGGTTCTACATCACCGAGCCGCGCGACCCTGTATGGGTCGCAGCCCCCGAGTTCCGATCCGGAGCCCCTACGCGGCTCATGATGAAGCTATGTACCTGGGGTAGGGGGACAGACCCGTCTAAAGAGTCCTACCCAAGGACATCCCTAGAAGAAATCACCTATCAATCGACTTGAAGGTACTCCAATCGACAGTTTCAAGACACTCGACCAAAAAGCTACCATTCGACCATGAAGCTAATCACTCGACTGCCAGGAGATCTACAGCCACTCCGTAGGCAAACGGTCAGCTGTTAAGTAGTCTTCATGGTCATTATAGCACTTTGTTAGAGGCGTTACCAGTAACGCCCAATCTTAAATGTACTTTAAACCCTGCATTACTGAGGGCAGGAGGGGGCCGGCGAACTTTATATAAGCCACCCCCCTCCTCAGTAGGAAGGGTTCGCACCCCTGTAATACATACATGCATAATCCAGTCGACCGCCTCCTGGCTCCGAGACGTAGGGCTATTACTTCCTCTGAGAAGGGCCTGAACTCGTAAACCTCGCGTGTAACAACTTCCCAATAGCTAGGATCTAGCCTCTCCATACTCACCCCCCTACATCACTGTCAGAGTTAGAACCACAACAGTTGGCGCCCACCGTGGGGCAGGAATCTTAGCGCTTAGTTGGAGAAGTTGCGATCTTTTCCGATCCCTTTGATCATGGTTTCTAGCGGAGTTTTGGTGGAGGGCCGCGAGATCCGTCTCGGCGCGCTCACCTTCATCGCCGATGACTCCGCCTGGCTTCAGGAGGCACCACTCGACATCGACGCGCTCCCCGTCCGCGGCGCGACGCACTTCCGCGCATGCATTCGTGGCGTCTTCCTGCGGCAGCCGTCGACCCAGTATCGGTCGACCCCTGCGTCGTCTCCCCGCCCTGTCTCCCACCAGCGCAAGCGCTCCGGTGGGTCGAGACTTCAGCGGTGGGTGAGGCACGCCGTGGCCTGCCAGCCGGCAGCCCCACAAGTTGCGGCAATCGAGCCCGTCGAGTCCCTCTATGGCCTGTTCGACCTATCGACTGGCTCCATGGGGACCGCCTCCGAGTGCAACAGCAGCGACCCAGCGGCTGAGGTTCTGGCGGTCGATGGAACACACAGTCCCCCCGGTTTCCCTCGTACTGACGGAGCTACGGGCGGGGGCGACCCGTGGCGTCCCCACGATGAGTATCTGCCCGAACCTCTCATGTCGTTACAGTGGGAGGAGCTTCGTCGGAACATGGACGCACTCCACACTCCTATTGTCGGAGAAACCGCCGAGGCCCGGGCCTTGGAGGACGTGCGCCTTGCTAACCTGGCCGAGCGCACTCGACTGGAGAATCTCCAGCGAATACTCGACGAGCAAGCGCGTCGGCCAGCTCCCGAGTCCAGTCGACGACCGCTAGCTCCCGAGTCCAGTCGGCGCCGGCTATTCTCACCGCCTCAGGTATATCGAACCCCAGTTCAGAATTTGGCCGCTGCAGCCCGTATAGCAGAATCAATTCAGCCATCCCAGTCAGAGGCAGGCAGGGGCTTGTTGCAGATCAGAGCATTGCTTCGGGGGGCAGGAAACCAGAATTCCGCCGTCTCTCAGTCGCGGGATAGGATCCACAGTCGATCTGTTGCAGCAGACACAGTCCAGTCGGCCCACAGCCCGAGATCGCCCCTGAGGCGTGAGGGACGTGATGACCGGCATGATCAGTACAGGAGAAATGAACAGTATGATCATCGATTCGGATGAGATGATCGACGTCGAGTGCCAACCCCTCCCCCGAGGAGCGGGTCATATGCGCCTCGACGACAAGATGACAGACGCCCTCACAGTGTTGGGCAGAGGATTCCAGTCGACCCCAGAGACCCAGGCTTTGATGCGAGGTCTATCCTCGTTCAAGGTTTGGTCGACAGGAACAGGGCTCATCGAGAGGGCCACAACAGAGATGCGCCTGCCAGCAGCAGCAGAGTACATGTTTCAGGGCCGGAGTGCTTCAGTCAGGCCATCAGGGCCGCAGTGATTCCTCCCAATTTCAGGCTGGCAACTGGAGTCAGCAAGTTCACCGGCGAGTCCAAGCCTGACATTTGGATCGAAGATTATCGAGTGGCTGTACAGATTGGCGGTGGCAATGATGAAGTGGCCATGAAGCATTTGCCTCTTATGTTGGAGGGCTCAGCCAGAGCGTGGTTGAATCAGTTGGCACCTAGCACCTGGGAGGACCTCTCCCGAGTGTTTGTCACGAGCTTTGAAGGAACATGCAAACGACCTGCAGGCCTCACAGAGTTACGGTCTTGCGTGCAGAAGCCGAATGAAACAATGAGGGATTACATCCAGAGGTGGATCACGCTGCACCACACAGTTGAGAACGTGCCAGACCATCAAGCAGTTTGCGCTTTCAAAGAGGGCGTTAAATACAGAGAGTTGAATCTGAAGTTCGGTCGAACTGGAGAGATGTCTCTGAATCGGATGATGGAGATCGCCACCAAGTACGCTAATGGTGAAGACGAAGATCGACTCCGAAGCGGCAAGCTCAAAGCAGTCGCCTAGGAAACTGGAGGAAACTCCACTCGGAAACAAAAGCGGAAGGCCGAGCCTTCTGCTCCCGGGGAGGCCCTAGCCGTTGCCCAGGGAAACTTCAAGGGGAAACCCAAGGGCACCTGGAAGCCCAAGAAGGTCAAAGATCAAGATGGGAATGATGTTTTGGACTTACCGTGTCACATCCACACCAAGAAAGACGAAGAGGGTAATTTTATTTACCCAAAGCATACCACTCGACAGTGCCGGCTCCTGATCCAGCAGTTCCAGGGCAAGCAACCCAAAGATAAGGAAAAAGAGCCCGACAGGATCGAAAACAAAGAAGACAGTGACGATGGATACCCCCAGATCAATTCCACCCTGATAATTTTTGCTGATGTTGAGAGCAAGAGTCGACTGAAAGTCATTAACCGTGAGGTGAACATGGTTGCCCCGGCAACACCCAATTACCTGAAGTGGTCGCAGACTGCCATCACATTCGACCAGTCGGATCACCCGACGCACATTGCCACCCCTGGGAGGCAAGCTTTGGTGGTGGACCCAATTGTCGAAGGCACTCGACTAACCAAAGTATTGATGGACGGCGGCAGTGGCCTGAACATACTGTACTCTGAGACTTTGAAAGGGATGGGCATTCCGATGTCCAGACTTAGTACCAGCAACATGAGCTTCCATGGAGTCATTCCTGGGAAGAAAGCCGTGTCGCTCGGCCAGATTGCTCTTGATGTAGTTTTCGGTGATTCAAAGAATTACCGCAAGGAAAGGTTGACATTCGAAGTTGTGGACTTCCAGAGTGCCTATCATGCAATTTTGGGTAGGCTAGCTTACGCACGCTTCATGGCTCGACTGTGTTACGTGTATCTCAAACTGAAGATGCCTAGCCCCAAAGGTGTGATCACTGTTACTGGCAGCCGAAAGAAAGTAGAAGAGTGCTTTCACAAAGGCTCAAAGATCGCTGACGCTCAGATGGCAGTAGTCGAGCTGAAAGAGTACCAAAAGACTGTCGATCCGAGTGAATTGCTGCGAGCCAAGAAGCCCGCCTCAGAATCAGCTTTTCAGTCGGCTGGCGAAACAAAGACAGTCCACATTCACCGGACCGACCCCGACGATGCTCCGACTCACATCTCGACGACGCTCGACTCCAAATAGGAAGAAGCGCTCATCCAGCTCATCCGTGAGAACTGGGATATCTTCGCATGGAAACCCTCTGACATGCCTGGAGTTCCCAGAGGGCTAGCTGAGCACCGTCTACGAGTCGACCCAAAATTCAAGCCTGTGAAGGAACATCTTCGACGGTCCGCCGTCCAAAAGAAGCAAGCCATTGGCGAGGAAGTGGCTCGGCTCTTAGCAGCAGAGTTCATCCGAGAAATTTACCACTCCGAGTGGCTCGCCAATGTCGTCATGGTCCCCAAAAAGGACAAGTCGCTCCGCATGTGCATTGACTTCAAGCATATCAATCGGGCCTGCCCGAAAGATCATTTTCCCCTCCCTCGCATCGACCAAATAGTCGAGTCGACTGCGGGGTGCGAGAGATTGTCTTTCCTAGACGCCTATTCCGGGTACCATCAGATCCGTCTGTATGGGCCCGATGAGATCAAAACAGCTTTCATCACTCCATTCGGGTGCTTCTGTTATGTCACCATGCCGTTTGGCCTCAAGAACGCCGGAGCCACGTTCATGAGAATGATTCAGAAGTGTTTACTCACTCAAATCAGTCGGAATGTGGAGGCATACATGGACGATATAGTGGTAAAGTCCCGAAAAGGTTCCGACCTGCGGGCTGACCTTGCTGAAACCTTTGCCAATCTCAGGAGGTATGATATCAAGCTCAATCCATCAAAGTGCACATTCGGAGTTCCAGGTGGAAAGTTGCTCGGTTTTCTCGTTTCCGAACGAGGAATCGATGCCAATCCTGAGAAAATTGGCACCATACTCCGGATGAAGCGTCCTGTACGTGTGCACGATGTCCAAAAGCTTATAGGCTGCTTGGCCGCTTTAAGTCGATTCATTTCTCGTCTCGGTGAAAAGGCGTTGCCTCTTTACCGACTGATGAAGAAGTCTGACAAATTCGAGTGGACTCCAGAAGCTGATGCAGCGTTTGCAGATCTCAAAGCTCTGCTCTCCACCCAGCCGGTGCTTGCTGCCCCAATCAGCAAAGAACCTTTGCTGCTTTACATTGCAGCCACAGGAAAAGTTGTCAGCATAGTACTTACGGTCGAGCGGGAAGAGGAACGAAAGGCCTTCAGAGTTCAGCGCCCAGTCTATTACGTGTCTGAAGTTTTGACCCCTTCAAAACAAAGATACCCCCATTACCAGAAGCTTGAATATGGGATTTACATGACCACAAAGAAGATTGCACATTACTTCTCTGACCACTCCATTACAGTCATCAGCGACGCCCCACTGTCAGAGATTCTGCACAACAGAGATGCAACTGGTCGAGTGGCCAAGTGGGCGATTGAACTCCTTCCCTTAGATATCAAGTTCGAGGCAAAGAAGGCTATCAAGTCCCAAGCAATCGCAGATTTCATCGCCGAGTGGATTGAACAGCAACTTCCGACTCAAGTTCACTCAGAGCACTGGACCATGTTCTTCGATGGATCTAAGATGCTTAATGGTTCCGGCGCGGGAGTAGTCTTAGTCTCCCCCCGAGGAGATAAGCTCAGATATGTTCTCCAGATTCACTTTGATTCCTCCAATAATGAAGCAGAGTACGAAGCACTTTTGTATGGGTTGCACATGGCCATTTCACTCGGCGTCCGTCGCCTCATGGTCTATGGCGATTCGGATTTAGTGGTTAATCAAGTGATGAAGGAGTGGGACGTCAGAAGTCCGGCTATGACCGGTTACTGCAACGCAGTAAGAAAGCTAGAAAAGAAATTTGAGGGGTTGGAGCTTCACCACATTCCCCGACTGAAAAATCAGGCAGCTGATGATCTGGCAAAGATAGGCTCCAAGAGGGAAGCCATTCCCAGCAACGTATTCCTGGAACACATCCACTCGCCGTCAGTCCAAGAAGATCCCTTCACAGAAGAAACCCCGCAGCCGAAAAGTGCCACAGATCCGACTGGAGTCGAAGTTCCTGTAGTGGTCGACCTAATCATGGAGGTCTTGATGATCACTCCCGACTGGACGGTACCGTACATCGCGTATATCCTAAGGAAAGAACTCCCAGAGGACGAAGAAGAGGCTCGACAGATCGTCCGTCGATCCAAGGCCTTCACAGTCATAAAAGGACAGTTGTACAGAGAAAGCGCGACTGGAATCGGTCAGAAGTGCATAACACCGGAAGAAGGTCAGATGATCCTTGATGAGATCCACTCGGGGACCTGTGGTCACCATGCGTCCCCGCGGACCATTATGGCCAAAGCATACCGAGCGGGATTTTACTGGCCAAGAGCAAATGAGATGGCAAAGGAGATAGTCGACAAGTGTGAGGGGTGTCAGTTCTACTCCAACATGTCACACAAGCCCGCATCAGCCCTGAAGACCATTCCACTCGTTTGGCCCTTTGCTGTCTGGGGACTGGACATGGTCGGTCCTCTGAGAACAGGCATGAGCGGTTTCACCCATGTGCTTGTGGCAGTCGACAAGTTTACCAAATGGATTGAAGCTAAACCCATCAAGAACCTCGGTGCTTGCACTGCTATTAGTTTCGTCAGAGGACTAACATTCATATATGGAGTCCCTCACGGCATCATCACTGGCAATGGGTCAAACTTCGATTCAGACCAGTTCAGAGCCTTTTGCGCCTCTCAAGGCACTCGAGTCAACTATGCATCAGTCGCCCATCCCCAGTCGAATGGACAAGCTGAAAGAGCAAATGGTCTGATCCTCAAAGGACTAAAGCCTCGACTAATGCGTGATCTCAAGCACGCGGCGGGTGCCTGGGTCGACGAGCTTCCATCAGTTCTGTGGGGATTGAGAACCACCCCTAACCGGTCGACTGGAAGAACCCCATTCTTTCTTGTTTATGGAGCCGAAGCCGTTCTACCAAGTGATCTCCTTCACAACGCTCCCCGAGTCGAGCTTTACACCGAAGATGAAGCAGAACAGGCTCGGCAAGATGCAGTAGACCTCCTGGAAGAAAAAAGAGAGATGGCCATGATCAGATCGACCATTTATCAACAAGACTTGCGTCGATTCCATGCCCGGCATGTGAAGAGTCGAGCCTTCCAAGAAGGAGATTTGGTCCTCCGAGTGGATCAACAGAAACCACACAAGCTTGCTCCAACTTGGGAAGGCCCCTTCATCATCACCAGAGTCCTCAACAACGGAGCATATCACCTCTACAATGTTGATCGCCAGATCGACGAGCCGCGAGCTTGGAACGCAGAGCTGCTCCGCCACTTTTACACTTAAGTTCCTTCCTATAAAGATGTAATAAGAGAAACTTCCGCAGTTCGTTTTTATCAAAGTCAAGAGTGTTCCAATGATTGCTGTCACTTTTGTTTACATACGAAAACCCCCAGTGGGTGACTTAGCCGCGAATCCGTTTCGCCTAAGTTCAAAAAAAAATCCTACCGAGTGGAGAGCAAACCTCCCACTCGGGGGCTTAGCTACAGTCCAGCACTCGCCTAAGTTCTCCTACGAAGAAACTTAGCTGCAGTCAGCACTCGCCTAAGTTTGAAAAATCCTACCGAGTGGAGAGAAAACATCCCACTCGAGGGCTTAGCTGCAGTCCAGCACTCGCCTAAGTTCTCCTACGAAGAGACTTAGCTGCAGACAGCACTCGCCTAAGTTTGAAAAATCCTACCGAGTGGAGAGCAAACCTCCCACTCGGGGGCTCAACTGCAGTCCAGCGCTCGCCTAAGTTCTCCTACGAAGAGACTTAGCTGCAGTCAGCACTCGCCTAAGTTTGAAAAATCCTACCGAGTGGAGAGCAAACCTTCCACTCGGGGGCTTAGCTGGAGTCCAGCACTCGCCTAAGTTCTCCTACGAAGAGACTTAGCTGCAGTCTGCGCTCGCCTAAGTTCGAAAAATCCTACCGAGTGGAGAGCAAACCTCCCACTCAGGGGCTTAGCTGCAGTCCAGCACTCGCCTAAGTTCTCCTACGAAGAGACTTAGCTGCAGTCAGCGCTCGCCTAAGTTTGAAAAATCCTACCGAGTGGAGAGCAAACCTCCCACTCGGGGGCTTAGCTGCAGTCCAGCACTCGCCTAAGTTCTCCTACGAAGAGACTTAGCTGCAGTCAGCACTCGCCTAAGTTTGAAAAATCCTACCGAGTGGAGAGCAAACCTCCCACTTGGGGGCTTAGCTGCAGTCCAGCACTCGCCTAAGTTCTCCTACGAAGAGACTTAGCTCAGTCAGCACTCGCCTAAGTTTGAAAAATCCTACCGAGTGGAGAGCAAACCTCCCACTCGGGGGCTTAGCTGCAGTCCAGCACTCGCCTAAGTTCTCCTACGAAGAGACTTAGCTGTAGTCAGCACTCGCCTAAGTTTGAAAAATCCTACCGAGTGGAGAGCAAACCTCCCACTCGGAGGCTTAGCTGCAGCCCAGCGCTCGCCTAAGTATGAAACACAACTCTTTTCCCAAGAACGACGAGGGGCAGGTCGACTGCCACCTTCTCCTGGAGAGCTTCGCCACAAATACAATGTGCCCTCCGACCCACCCCACAGCAACAGGGTGTGGGTCGACCGCCGCCTCTTCCTGGAGAGCTTCGCCACAAATACAATGTGCGCTCCGACCCACCCCGCAGCAACAGGGTGTGGGTCGACCGCCGCTTCTTCCTAGAGAGCTTCGCCACAAATACAATGTGCGATCCGTCCCACTCTGCAGTAACAGGGTGTAGATCGACTACTACCTTCTCCTTCGGAGCTGCACCACAGACACAAAGTTATTTCGGGTAAAGACCAAAATCCACTCGACGGGTCATCCACAAAGAGATTCAACGACAAATCAAGTTCAAATAAAGCCTAAAAGGTCCCAGAGACCTCAGATCAAAGTACTCGAGCCCCCGGCTCGGCAGAGTTTAACTGTTACACTCCCACTCGGCATTCCGAGACAAATTTAAGGCAGAGTTTAATGGATTACAAAATACACTCGGCATTCCGAGGCAAGTTTTTTCATTCCTCAGGAGGAGGAGGACTGGCAAGGGCGACAAACTCATCCAAGTCGATCCCATCTGCGACAAGGGTAGCAGCAGCAATAAATGTCTCCATGAAGTCCTGGAAGTTGTGCTTCCTCGTGTTGGCGACTTGGATGGCGGCCAGCTTCTCCTCCCGCACCTCCTTGCAATGGATGCGGACCACAGACAGAGCCACGTCAGCGCCACACCGAGCTGAAGACTTCTTCCACTCTTGTACTCGGTCAGGGATTCCGTTGAGTCGAGTCATCAGAGACTCGAGATCATTCTGGAGCGTAGACTCTGGCCAAAGCGTCGGGTCGATCCGCGCCATGGCAACCTTCAGTCGAGCCAAGTAATCCACGACGCCGTCAACACGGGATTCCAGTCGGAGCAGGTTCAGGGCAGCTTCATCTTTCACCGGAGAGTTGATTGGATCCAAACCTGTTTCGATCCGCCCAGTCTCCTCTTCAAAGTTCTGGCAAAGTTCTGCATACACGACCCAAGGATAAGTCAAATTCCGTAAAACTGAGTCGACACAAAAAAAACCAGTCGGAACTGAGTGTGCACCTTCGAGCTTGATGTATAACTTCTTGGCAAAGCTCCTCAAGTAGCCCTCCAGGTCGTCCCTCCTGCGAGCGATGCCTTCCATCTTCTCGCTCAGGGTGAGGTGCTCCTTCTTCCAACGCGAACACTCCCTGTTGGCTTCATTCAGGGCGGTTTTCAACTTGGTATTCTCTCCCTCTAATTGGTCGACCGAAGCCAGCTTCTGTGCGGCCAGGGCGGTCTTGTCATCAGCCTCCTTACGGGCAGCAGCCAAGTCCTGATCCTTCTTCGCCAGAGCTTCTTTCAGTATTTCTGCAAAAAATGATGATTGAGTCGGAGGAAGCTAAAAGATACTCAAGCCTAAAAACTAACCAGTCGACAAAGGCGTCTTACCTGCGGCGCCGTCTCTGACCTTCTGCAGCTCCGTCCTGGCCAGCTCCAGATCGAGGTTCATTTGAATTTGCTGCTTCTCCAAGTCAGCCAAGCGGGTTCCAAGATCACAAGATCTCTGGAGTCAAAGGGGAGGAGTTACAATTTCAGTAAAAAAAGGCAACAAAAGCAATAAATACTAAGACTACGGTCGACTGCCAGCAGTCCACCATAGTCTCGGGGACTACACCCAGTGGGTGCAGTTAGCGTGCCCCCACCGGTTCCTATCCCACCCGACCGACCCCTGAAGTCGAGCCCAAGACAAGTTGCTTCCGAGCAGCTAAGAGACAATAATGGAGTTTCTAAGACTACAGCCGAAGCGAAGCATTCGACAGTAGCCTCGGGGACTACACCCAGTGGGTGCACTTAGCGTGCCCCCATAGTAAAAAAGAAGAAGAGAAAGACGTCAACTACCCGCAGTCGACAGGATACCGTTCCATTCGACATGACCCGATCAAGCAGAGCGAAGAAACTCAACTACAACGACTCAATTTAAAGACTACAGTCGACTGCCAGCAGTCCACCGTAGTCTCGGGGACTACACCCAGTGGGTGCACTTAGCGTGCCCCCACTCATCCAAGAATTGGCAAACACACCCAGTGGGTGTACAAACTTAAAGATCTTCGGAAAAGATATTCTTCAAAGGACATATCTTCGGAAAAGAGATTCTTCAAAGGACATATCGAAACAGACCAAGTGTTGAAGTCGACTGACCTGGACATTGCTCTGAAGAGCCGATCTTGCGTCATAAGCCGCCTGGAAAGCCTCCCGAGACACTTTCACCTGTTCCATCATGACTCCAGCCTGGCGTACAGCCTCCTTCGCAGCAGCCGCTTGGTCCTCAGGGACAGGGTACGCAGCAAAAAGCGAAGACGGATCCGCAGTCGACGCTGAAGACCGCGCGCTCGTCAGAGGAACAGCGAAAGTCACGGAAGCCCGAGTGGGTTCGCCATCGTCCCGAACTACGGCCTCAGGCGCCGGAGTGGATTGCGGAGTCTTGCCAGCCAACGCCTTCTTCTTCCTCTTCACCCTCAGTGGTTCGTTGTCGTCGTCATCCGGGAGGTCAATAACATGAGGAGGAGCTGCAAGGAAAACATTCAATCGACCAGAGTCGCAATAAAGTTTCAGTCGAGTCGAAAGCAGGACGTCAGTGATCGTACCAGGGTTGGAGGTGACAGCGTCCTCCATCTCTTGGTCGTCATTCCTAGCGGAGACCTCAGAAGTTGCACCACTTCAAATCTCGAAAGTTAGTCAGTTGGCCCAGTGAATCGACCAAGGATCCGTCCACAGTTGACAAAGGAAAGCAAATGTTATTGTTACCCGGAAATGGTGGGAACAGCTATCTTCATCCTGGGCAAGGCCTTGGGCAGCTTGCATGGCGTCGCTCGTGGAAGCTTGGGAGTCTTCCCGGTCGGCGGAGGAGAAGAAGTCCGAGGGCGTTTCAACGACTGCCCAACAGGAGCAGTTGCCTTGCCACGTTCCCGCGCTGGATCGTGGGTGAGCTTGGATCGCCCCTCCGGGCGGGAGGGTTCAGCCTCCTCCTCCTCTTCGCTGGAGAAGATGTCGTCGCCTTCCTCTCCCTCACCGTCGGACTCCCACTCGACCTGGTCGTCCCCGCTCTCGCCTCCGCTCCCCTCACCTTCCTCAGTCGGCCCTTGTGCCCCATTGGGCGTCGAGTACATCTCAGTGGTTGCCTGGAAGACAACAGACAGGACGAAAGTCAATCGACTTACCCAAAGAAGACCAATACAGAAGGTCAGATATCCGACACAAAGACATACCTGATCCACTTCATATGAGTTGTCGAGTGGAATTACCCTTCTGGCTCCTCAGGGGTTGTCTTTGTTCCCCGTGATGCTTGACAGCCACCCCTCCAGCCTCTCGTCGGTGACCTCCTCCGGGTGGATCCGAGTGGTGTCGTCAAGGCCAGAATACAGCCACATCGGGTGGTCTCGCGCCTGGAGCGGTTGGATGCGCCTCTGGAGAAAGACCTCTAACAGGTCCGTCCCAGTCACCCCCTCACGGACAAGCTCAACCACTCGACCCGCCAACACCTTGACTTGGGCACTTTCCTCCGGCGTGACTTTCCGAGAGATAGGCTTCTCGGCTCGGTCGAGGGAAAAAGGAGGAAGACCAGTCGACTGTCCGGGGGTCGCCTGGTCCTGGCAGTAGAACCAGGTCGACTGCCAGCCGCGGACCGACTCCGGGAAGGTGATAGAGGGGAAACAGCTCTTCCCCCTCGTCTGGATCGCCAGGCCCCCGCACAGCTGCATCACTTGCGTCTTCTCCTCACTCGACTTGGCCTTTTTTACCGCCTGAGAGCGGCAAGTAAAAATATGCTTGAAAAGCCCCCAATGCGGATGGCAACCCAGGAAGGCCTCGCACATGGAAATGAACGCGGCAAGATAGACTATGGAGTTGGGGGTAAAGTGATGGAGCTACGCTCCGAAGAAATTCAAGAAGCTCCGGAAGAATGGATGGGGAGGCAGAGAAAACCCTCGGTCGATGTGGGTGGCGAGGAGCACGCACTCACCGCCGCGGGGTTGAGGTTCGATCTCCCTCCCCGGGAGATGCGCAGCCTCGTGAGGAATGGCTCCTCCCTCGACCATGTCGTCGAGATCTTCCTGCAGGAGCACCGATGGCATCCAGTCGCCCTAAATCCAACCCTTGGGCAGGGTGGTCCGAGAGGAAGATCCGCCTTGTGAAGACTTCTTTCCTTTCCCCGCCGCCGCCACCTTCTTCGCGCGCTCCAAAGCAGTGGTCTTGCCCTTCACCATCGTCTCCGGTGAGGTCTCGCACGGGCTAACGGCGCTAGGGTACGACCGAAGGTCACGGGAGGGCTGGCGAAGGAAGGAAGAAAGAAGGAAGAAGAAGAGAAACGCGCGGCTTGGAAACCCCGAGCCGGCAACTTATAAGGGGTCGCTCCCGAGTGGCTGACTGGTAGGCCCAGGCAGTCCAGTCAAATCCCACAGCAGACGCGCGCGCGGTACGTGGCGAAAAAGGCGACGCGAGGATCGAGGAGTTTCCGCTTTATCACTTCCGATTACTGCGGCTGCTCCCGTCCCGCGCGCTTCCCAAAATCCAAATCCCGTGAGATCCGCGGGCCGCAGAACCGTTTGCCAAAAACAGAGTATCCCGCTCGCACCAAAAATGGCATATCGCAAGCAAAGATATTCACTCGACGAAGGGCCTGGAATGGATCAAGGCGACTAAAAGAGGTTGATGGCGTCATCCGTGACAACTGACCCTAGACGAGGCACCCATACAGCCCCAAAGAACCAGTCGGAAAGGATCCTCAACTCTTTCCCCACTCTAACCTCGATCCATTCGGGGGCTAATGATGAAGCTATGTACCTGGGGTAGGGGGACAGACCCGTCTAAAGAGTCCCACCCAAGGACATCCCTAGAAGAAATCACCTATCAATCGACTTGAAGGTACTCCACTTGACAGTTTCAAGACACTCGACCAAAAAGCTACCATTCGACCATGAAGCTAATCACCCGACTGCCAGGAGATCTACAGTCACTCCGTGGGCAAACGGTTAGCTGTTAAGTAGTCTTCATGGTCATTATAGCACTTTATTAGAGGCGTTACCAGTAACGCCCAATCTTAAATGTACTTTAAACCCTGCATTACTGAGGGCAGGAGGGGGCCGGCGAACTCTATATAAGCCACCCCCCTCCTCAGTAGGAAGGGTTCGCACCCCTGTAATCCATACACGCATAATCCAGTCGACCGCCTTCGGGCTCCGAGACGTAGGGCTATTACTTCCTCCGAGAAGGGCCTGAACTCGTAAACCTCGCGTGTAACAACTTCCAATAGCTAGGATCTAGCCTCTCCATACTCACCCCCCTACATCACTGTCAGAGTTAGAACCACGACAGCTCACCTCCTGGAAAGAGAAGGGCCTGGTGTGGGGCAGTTCTGGAGAGGTGACTGGACTCCAAACATGTGCCAGAACCTGGTGAGCAAGAAGCTCAAACTCGTCAATGTAGTCCAGGTTATGCTCATCCGCCGGATCCTCCCGTGTCAACAACGGGCTTTCAACTTGTGGGAGTTCAATCCGGCCCAGCACCGAACTCTGAGCAGGCTCTTTGACACAACGTATGAAGATGCTTGGAAGGTGCTATTCAAGGGCGCCGAGGCTCCCGCATCCGCTACCGAGGATCGCGGATTCAGCGCGCAGCGTCAAGCCAACGCGGTAAGCTATTTTTACCTCTTACAGGATATTTGTATTTCATAGTTCGACTCTATGCGGGATCTAAACTCCCGTACCTTTGACAGGATTGGCAGGAGACGTCCGGGCAGATCAGCTGTCCGGCTCCTTTTGCCCGAAGACCCAGCAGACGCTCGCTTGGCAAAGCTGCTGGTTCCGGCACCTGACGTGGTGCCGGAGAAGAAGGCCAAGAAGAAGGCCACGGGAACCCGGAAGAGTTCCCGGCGCCCGGTGGAGTCGAACTCATCGTCCGATGACTCCGAGGCGCGCTCCTCCCACGAAGACGAGGAGGAGGAAAGAGAGGTTTCTTCCCCAGTAGGGGGAGAAAAGAAAAGGAAGGCCGCCCCAACTGGGGAAGCCGGAGGGTCCAAGAAAGGAAGGACCCTCCCTCCGGACTACTCCACCAACACCGACAACGGCGAAGAGGAGTGGCCGCACAGGGCCAAGCCCCTGGCAAAATGGTAAGTATCCGGATACCAGAATGACTCATGGCGTTCCTTTATTGCACAACGTATCCTTACACTGAATATAATTATGCAGTTCGCCTAAGGCCCGGCTCGACGTATCGTCGAGCGGTTCCTTGGATTCATCGGATGTGAACATCACTTCACTTCCGGCCGCCTCCTCCCCTCGCCCTATGGACGACGCCGAGGTGTTGTCCCAAAAGGTTCCAAACCAAGGGGAGGTAGTTCTGGAGGCGCCACAAGGCAACCTCCCGCATTCCAGGTGCAAAGGGGACAAAACCCCCCAGGGCTCCAAGTCCGGCCCTGGGCCAGACACCGCACCGGAACCTTCAATGGTTCCGGAGTCCGGCAGGCGGCCCACTAGGAAGAAGGGCAAGCCTACGACGCCGGTGACCTCTGTCCAACCGGAGGCAACGGGTAATTTGCTGGAGGTGCTTAATGGCGCCTTCATCGACGAGGAGCACCGCACTATTATGAGTGCGGTGATCCAGAAGGTTCAGTCCGCTAAAAGCGGGCTGACTGAAGCCTGTGTCAGCCTGCTAACAGGATTTGAGGTATGTGAAAAATATATAATAATATTACCGCATAGACAGTAGCCCCTGATGCTCTGTTTGGCGTTCATAAAGAAAAGCCGAATAGAGGATCTAATAACATTCGCAGGAGTCTAATATAATTAAGTCAATATGCGTATGCAGGCTTCACTGCTGGCCTCTGCCGCACTGACTGCGGAGGTGGATGCGCTGAAGCAGAGCCTCGAGCGGTCCGAGCAAGAGCTCGGCCTTGCTAAGAAGGAGCTCGAGGAAAAAGAAGGTAAGTAATACCTTGTGGAGTATATTAAAAAAGTTGCAGTTGCAAAAAATGACTGGATCGCTATTGGTGTCCTAGGGGCCACGACTGAGGTGGCAACCCTTAAGCAAGCGCTGTCCGAGGCCGAAAAGAGGGCGGCCACGGAGCGCACCGACACTACACCACGGTAGAGCTTAGGTGACACACTTCTATGGGCAAAGATCAACTAATCTTCACAAACTATCTGTCAGCGTAGCTTTTAACTTTTGTCTTCGTATCAAGTGTCGGAAAAGGTATATCACTGTTGACATACTAAGTGTCGGCAACCACAAAACGACAATGTGTCTATCAGCAATTGCTTAATGACGTGCTATGTGTCGGCATATGTGTTGACCTTAACAGTTTTACAGTCGACGTAGCTATGTATTTAGCAACGTAAAATGTGTCGACGTAGATAGGGTATACGCATTCAGATTAAGTGTCAATGTAGGTGGACACATGTCAATCGTCAGAAGGTTAGAAACCTGGCGCGAGGTTTCCGCGCGTGAGCGAAATTTTCAACTGTTCGTTGGAAAAAAATCCTCAGTGGAAAATACCCTTCCCCAGTGCAAAATACCCCAAATCGAACCCAACCCTAACCCGTGCCTGATACCGCCGCCGTCGCGCTCGATCCAATCCTCTGCCACCATCGCCGCTGGCCTCGCGCTCCACCCAGTCCTCAATCCCCCGTCCCGGAGCTCGCACTCCCCCGCCGCCGGCCTCGCGCTCCACCCCGTCCTCAATCCGCCGTACTCAATCCCTTGAGCTCCAGACCTAGATCGAGGCGCCGTCCTTGCGCTGTCGATCCAGTCGCCGTCCGCACACAACCCCCCTCCCCCCGATGTCCAGCCGACGTCGTCGCCAATCCCCGTCCTGCGGCTGCCGGGGATCCATCTCCGGGCTCCCGCTGCTGCCGCACCTGCTGCTGCGGGGATCCATATCCGGGCTCTTGCTGCCGCCGGAGCTCCATCTCCGGGCTGCCGCTGCTGTCGGCCCTGCTACTGTTCGACTTCTGCCCTGTGCTCCCGGGCTCCATCTCCAGGCTCATGAGATCCGTCCCCAAGATCCGTCCATCCACCGCCCCCAACCCCAATCCCATTCCACGTCCCCGAGTCCCCGACCCCATCCCTTACTCCCTTCCTTGGAGTCACAGCCTCCGACAACTCCGTCCGTCGTCGCCTTGCACCTCGGGCTGGAGGGAGTGGGCGTTGCTAGGTAAGCACTGATGGTGGGATCCCCAATTTGTTTTCTTTGTTCTTGTTTTTCCAACCGTGAGTACCACCATGTGTCTCTAGTAGATCGAACTGCTAGTTTGCTGTAACTTGAGAGTTGTACCATTGGTAGTTGCTGTGGAGTGGTTTGGACATGTTGTTGATCTGAAGCATAACCTGATCCTCCCGGCAAAAAAGAAAGAAAGAAGCATAACCTGATCCCTTCTCACTTAATCAGCACCTTTTTTTGTAAGAAGAGCATGCAGTATTAAAGTGGTTATTAGTTGGATACGTATACTACTGACAAGCAAAGCAATCATACCTTGTTTTATTTTCTAATTCTTTGGCCCGATCGATGGCTAGATTGACATGGTACTTTAGTTCCTGAATTCTAAGCACGCAAGTTTCTGAATTCTAGGTCTGCATCAGCATCATGAGTTAATCAGATATATGTGTAACCAGCTATACTAACGATATTGCTATAGTAAATAATAATTCTGTAGTACCACCTCTTTTTGTAGCTAGCATGTAGGCTATAAGCTCTCATTGATGCTATAGATGGCCGAGTTGGTTTCAAAATTTTGGGTGAAAATTAGATTCTAACCCAGTTTGTAGCAGGTTTGATAGGTATATAACTCACTACAGAAACGTCAGTTGCACAATCAAAGGTCTGAAGTGAAATATTCTCATTGGAAAAATTTGCAACTATAAATTATCAAATTGTAAGCTTAAAGTTTCATCACTTAGCAGTATGATCTGTATTCCCATCCTATCTGCATTGTGGAATTATGTGTGCTCTATTATGCTTCTATTTGTTTCCTTGACTACAAAACAGGAATTGATTTGAATTCTTTCCACCGGTGTTTTTGTTAGATCTCACGACACTGCATCTGTTGTTGACAGAACGCACCACTTGTGGCTGCTATGTTTTCTCCCTCATACATGGCATCAATGGTGTGTCTGCCTGATCCTTCAACAAGTGTTCACTCTTTGATGAGTCTTCTAATCTGCAATTTATGCCTGGTCCATCTTCATGCTGCACATGGTACTTTGACATGGGCATCAGCCTGACAGGAATCCACTCCAATTTTATTCAAGCTTGCTAGGTTGCCAGACGATGGGTGCCGAAATTTCTTATATCTCATAAATTTGGAAGTCTTGAGAAGGTAATGACGCTTCCCTCATTTGTACTCCCTCTGTAAACTTTCATAAGACCGCTCTTTACAGCGGGCGTAGTATTTTGAATATTTGTCAGCTAGCCCGCTATCTTTACTTGCCCTCCCCAATTATATTTCTGCAATGATTGGCCATTTATCTCATACGTACTATCAACCAGATCATGCAGTTGTTCCAATATTCATGAAAATGCCCCTTTTAGCCGATAGTAACTCAAGTATATAGAAGATACAAGTAACCAAAGGGAGTTTTGGTTTCAGGTGTCGATCCTCCTTTTTCCGTACTTGCTGGTAGCACTTTCCTTTTTTTGGTTTCATATGGCATCTATCTTATATTTCTGGCAGCAGTTAAATTGAACTGGAGGCAGAAAACAAACTTGATACACTATAAATGTGTTTCTAGATTGTACCAACTCGCCGTTTTTTTGTGTATTGTAAATATCTTCTTAGTGTCAGAATCACCATTTGATGCACTAATACTTGCATCGCTTCCATTTTAGTACATTATTTGCTATCACATATATTAATATAGTTGACGAAATCTTCTAGTTAATGCTAACATGTCTGCTTAAAATGGGAAAGATGGCTAATTTGTGGGTTGAGCATATTTATAACTAATTATAGCCTATCAATCCCATTCTGATTGTAAGCAGTAGGAAGATACAAGAAGTTCAATCATAATAATGATGATCTAGTTCAAGAATAAGGTAGTACTTAAATCTTAATAATGTCCGTACATGGTACTTTTGTGAGATATTCGTGTTTGTTCTGGTGATGTCCTAATATTACCTGAAAATCATTTGTGCATTTGAAAAGTTCATACAATAAACTTACCAAGGACATAACTTGCATTCCCTTGGCTTACTTTCTAATTTGATTTAGGATCAGCCGAGTTATCTATATTATTAAACATAGTTTTCGTCTTCACAGGGTGGTTGATACATGTCTTAACACTTTTCAGAGCAACGTGCAGTGGAAGAGGCAGCCTATGAACTGAAATAGTTTGCATAAGAAACATGCGATGCGAGTATGTTATCATTTGATTTACACATAATATGTACAACCCATGAACCATTTTCCATAGTTTTCTTGTGGAACCCTTTTCATTTTTGATGAACACACAAATGCTCCAAGACTGATTTTCCTGTCATTTAGCTAGTTTATCGATCAGATAATATTGAACTAAGAACACTAGTACATGGATTAACTATCGTACGTCAGAGTAAACCAAATGGCAAGCAAGGAAAATGTGTCACACATAACACTTCAGTGTATCTGAAATTGTAAAACCTATTTGCGAAATTATAGCATCACTAGATAACATTTTGTGTCTTGTATATAAAAATGAACTCCACATACTGCAGTTTTAAAATTAAAAATATGAAATCACATGACGTAATCTGATGCTCATATCGATTTCTTAGTAGTTAGCATACATCTATCAGTTTGGTGTTAACACTTTCATTGTCACAATCTAAAGATCACATGGCATATACAGAACTTCACATACTGCAGTTTTTTTGGGTCTGAAGTTATACATTTTAATTCTAGTTCATTAGACAACATACGACTACATTTGATTTTGACATTTATTTTCAAACTTTGAAGTGCACAAAATCGTTGGAGTGAACATGTGAGAATTTGACCATTCATTTTCAGGTACTCAACCATCTACTGCGCATGGATGTGATACTTCGGAGTGTTCGGCAGCATTTGGCTGTTTGCAGTATTTTGGACCAGCCAACTTGCGATCATGAATCTTATGTCTGTTCTGGACCATTTGGTGCTTCAAGTGATTTGGAGCATATATCTTGTGCTCATGGGTGTGACTTTGTTCTGGACCATTTAGTGTCTGAACTCCTTTAGAACAACAAATAGTGGTCCTTTTATGTGGCTTGTGTTTTCTAGATGGTGGTCCAAATGGCCAAACTTTGCTTTGTCAAGATTATCCTGTTTTTGAACTTATGATCAATATATGTATGTTTGTGAACATATTATCAATGCTTGTGCAATCTGTGTTCATCTTGATCCTGTTGGTGTATAACATTTGAGCATTGTATAATATTTCAATCTGAGCAGCATCCAATTGTTGTTTTGGCTGCACACCATCTTATCAACAATTTATTTGTTGGGAAAAACATTCCAACAGAGAAACTGTCAACAAAGGTACACCTCTAGCCATGTAGAAAAAGTGTAGGTAGAAGTACACCCATAGCTAGACAAACCATGTGTCAGCAATGCTAAAGACCTTGCTAGACATACTAAGTGTAGGCATAGGTAGGATGTACGCTGACTTACCATCTGTCGGCATAGGTAGGGTGTACATGGACAGACGATGCGTCGGCGTATGTGGGGTGTACATAGATAGACCATGTGTCGGCGTAGATAGGGTGTATGCCAACTAGAAAAGTGTCGGAAAGTGAACTTCTGTCGGCAATACCTTTGCCCACAACAAGTCCTCCGACTCTTTTATCTTCTGTCAGCATATGTGTTAGCTTCAAGTTATGTGTCGGCAAAGGTACCATATGCCAATAGATAGATGTGTCGCCAAAACTTGACCGTGCTGTAGTGCGAGCGGGAAAAGCATGAGGCGCGGGTTGGCGAGGTGCAACAAGAGCTCCAGACTCTCGTGAAAAAACACGAGAGTTTGGAGCTTGACTCAAAGACGCGAGAGTCCGAGCTCGCGACGGCCCTCGAAAGCGCCAAGTCTGCCAAGGCTGAAGCCCAAAAAGCCCTCCAAGAAATTGAGGCGATGAAGAAGATAGCGGCGGGTAAGGCATTCTTTATTCAAAGCAAGCACGTGAAAGCGAATTACTTGTTACTTACCCGAGTCCGAAGCTCTCCAGGAGCATTCGCAGATTTGCCCCGCAGCGTATCAGATGCCGCCACCTTCTACCGGGCCGAGGAGGGGAGCTCAACGGAGAAGGTGTTCTGGTCTCAGTATACTGAGGCCAGACACCCGGTGCCCTTGAGCGACCAGCTGAAGCAACTGGTCGAGCTCCATAAGGTGGCCGAACAGGCCATGAAGGGCCTCATAGTTCGGCTGTGGCCTGGAGAGGCTCTGCCTGGGAGCTACTTTGGGCTGGTAAGGCGGCTGGTGGATGCTTGTCCGTGGCTTGAAGTTATCAAGCGCTCCGCCTGCATCGAGGGCACCCGTAGGGCGCTTGCCCGTGCTAAAGTGCACTGGGGCAAGATGGACGCGGAGAAGCTGGTGAAGGACGGGCCACCGCCGGGCAAGCAGCATCGCCACCCCGAGATGTACTATGAGGGTGTCCTGAAGGGTGCCCGCCTTGTGGCGGATGAATGTGCCAGAGATGTAATATTTGAGTAAGCTTGCTTGCGTTATCCTGTATGCTGAAAACTTGCTCATATGCGCTATGCAACGCTTGTTTAATTTAAATTATTACCTTCTATGCGGCCGTTTATTAAATTTGAGAGATGGCGAGTCGTCGGCTTCTGCCCCCATGCCACGAGTGCTGGGGTGTTCGGGATAAACCTGAGCACTCTTTTTCCCATTCTTGGGTCCTTCGAGGGAGGTGCTCAGCACAACGAACAAGGCAATCGTACTATAATGCGTTATCACTCTCACTTAGCCAGAGAATTCTATAATTTTAAATTTCGGCGAAGCCCCTAGTGTTCGGAAGGCCGAGTTCGGGGTGCTATACACGCCTAGGCCGGACAAAGCCGGCTCCTCGCTCTAAGCGGCATAAGTCTTTAGGGACTCGAAACCTCCCGAACAACGACCAGCTCTCACCCTATCATGACAGTCAGTTTTAGCTTTCTCTACTGAGGTGCTTAGCCCAGCTCAACCGGGGCACAATCGCAGTAGTTCTCCCAGCGCTACCTTAGCCGATATAGTGGAACGTAAGGTACCAAAACATGGGAGCCGGGCAAACCCAACTATTGACCAAAGACATGATTTGGAGCTGATGCATATAATGCTATAAGTTCGGAGGGCCGCACTTGTGGAAGTGTTCGGACTTCTCACACCGTATTATGGGGTGCTTGAGCCCCTGGCGTATTGACCGTACCAAAGTGTACGGGTGCTAAATGTCATAACTAAACATATGTATTGAAAAGGAAATGAATAGAGAATGCAATAATAAGCTGTAGCTAAGCATTGTTTATTTTAAACAGCTGCTGCAAAAGCAGAACGATACAAATAGTGTGGTAAGCATGCGATGGGACTATTTAACTTGTCCCCTCCTGGGGCAGGCTGCGGAATGGCGTGTAAAACTGGTATACTGCTCGTTATAGAGACCATCTAGGAGTTCCATAGTGCGGCGTAGGTTTCTGCTTCCCTGGTTGTTGTATCGTTTGTGCGGCAATCGAACTGCCGACCCGGTCCTCCGGAGGGTGGAGTCCTGAAAGTAAGAAAAAATGACAAAATCGGCAGCCCCTTGTGCGGTTAAGCCGCGTTTCGGGCGTGCCATGATGGTGCCCCTCCCCCTGTGCCCATGGTATTTTTAGAGTGCAATTATGTACGTGCGGCACTGATTTCGCCATTTCGCGAGGGCTGGGGTTGGGGCCGCATTGCTACGCTTGCTCGGAACGTGCCAGGCGGTCTTATTGTAGGTTACTCCAGGCGCGTTTGACGGTGTCCGGACGTTTAATAGACGGACTGGAGAATTCCTTCAGAGGCTGCTTTGTACTTCCGCTGCGAGGGCCGCCGTATGCTCCTTCGTTCGGAGAGAGCGTTCGGTGTTTCCATTGACCATAATGACTCCTCGAGGTCCTGACATCCTGAGCTTGAAGTATGCGTAGTGCGGCACCGCATTGAACTTTACAAATGCGGTTCGCCCGAGCAGTGCGTGATAGCCACTACGGAACGGGACTATGTCGAAGATTAACTCCTCACTTCGGAAGTTATCCGGGGATCCGAAGACCACTTCGAGTGTAACTGAGCCCGTACAGTTGGCCTCTACACATGGTATGACGCCCTTGAAGGTTGTTTTTGTGGGTTTAATCCTTGAGGGATCTATGCCCATTTTTCGCACTGTATCCTGATAAAGCAGGTTCAGGCTACTGCCGCCGTCCATGAGGACTCTAGTGAGGTGAAATCCGTCAATGATTGGGTCTAGAACCAATGCGGCGAATCCGCCATGACGAATGCTAGTGGGGTGGTCCCGTCGATCAAAAGTGATCGGGCAGGAGGACCATGGGTTGAACTTTGGGGCGACCGGCTCCAACGCGTATACGTGTCTTAACGCACGCTTCCGCTCCCTCTTGGGGATGTGAGTTGCGTATATCATGTTCTATATTTTTTGAGAATCATGAATTTGTGAATTCTATATCATAAGAAACAATAAGTGGAATACACATATCACATGTGGTTAGCCTAGCTATGACGGCGATGATCCAATGAATGAGAAAACGTGGCTAGATTGTGACCTTTAAAGTTAGAAGCACGTCGTTCCAAAGGTATAAATGCAATTGGTGAATCATGGCTTTTTGTTATTTATTTACTAAGTAATTCTTGTTATTACTTTTATAAGAATCACTAATTCTTGTTATTATACCTGCAGAAGAAAAGTAATTCTTGTTATTATTTAAAAAGTAGTACTTCGGCCCACACAAACCCGGCCTAATTTCTCTCAAATTAACCCCAACTTTCTATAAAAGCCCAGCTTATTGAGACACAGATTCGGCCAACTCTCGATAAAAAGCCCAATAAGTACGGCTGCAGTTGCCGATATGGTTACCCTTAATTACTTGCATGTGCTCTCCCCTAATCGAAGCGGATCGGTTGCCAGCGGCGGTGCCGTACCTACGATCACACGGAGCACGTCATAGAGGTCGACCTCAATGCAGTGGTCCGATCTCCCCGATGATCTCCTCCAGGCAGTCTACATCAAAGTCGCCGGCTTGCTGCACCGTGTGCGCTTTGCCGCCGTATGCAAGTCATGGCGAGCCGCCGCCATCATGGCTAGGGATGAGGTGCCGCGCGCCCTGCCCTGGCTCGTCTTTTCCATGTTACACGGCAACAGCCACAAGTCTTTCCCTATTTGTACTCCAACTCTTGCCGTTTCCGGCGCTAAGTTATATTTATTTCCTCGGGTTCGGGTTTTTGTCTCCGTGTTTTGTTGTCGTTGTCATGCATCTCATATAATGTCATCATGTGCATTTCATTTGCATACATGTTCGTCTCATGCATTCGAGCATTTTCCCCGTTGTCCGTTTTGCATTCTGGTGCTTCGTTCTCCTCCGGTGGTCATTTCTAGCTTTCTTTCGTGTGTGGGGATTAAACATTTCCGGATTGGACCGAGACTTGCCAAGCGGCCTTGGTTTACTACCGGTAGACCGCCTGTCAAGTTTCGTTCCATTTGGACTTCGTTTGATACTCCAACGGTTAACCGAGGGACCGAAAAGGCCTCGTGTGTGTTGCAGCCCAACACCCCTCCAATTTGGCCCAAAACCCACCAAACTCTGCTCCATGTCCTAGAGCGTTCGATCACGATCGCGGGGCCGAAAACCGCACCTCTTTTGGACTCTCCTAGCTCCCCCCATGCCTATATATACACCCCCTCCAAAAATTCGCGGATCCCCTCTCAAAACCCTAAAAAAATCAGACCTCGTCGTCGCCGGACACGTCCGGACGGACCGGACGCGTCCGCCCCACCGCCTCGGCCACTCGCGTCGCGACACGTGGTAGCCGCCTCACTCCACCGCCGCCGGCCCGCCTGGCCCAGGCGAGGCCCCCGCGGGCCCGAGCTCCGCGCCGCCCGACCCAGCCGCCTTCTCCGACGCCGGCCGCCGCCCCGCCGCCGCTCGCCGCCTCCTCCGCCTCGCCCGACGACACCGGCCGCCGCCTCGCCGCGACCACCGCCGCCTCCACGCCGCCCGACGCGCTCCGGTGCCGCGAGCCGCCGCGCGCCACCGGCCGGCTCCACCGCCCTCTCCGGCCTCCTCCTCTCCTACCCCGGCGACCCCCTCCATCTCCGGCCACCACCGCCATCGCCGGCCGACGAACCTCGAATGGCGCGCTTGGTGAATAGTAATTTTAGATCTGAGATCTGGAATTTTGAGGGTTGACTTTCTCCTCCGAACCCTAATTTTTGTGCTAACTTTGACCTGCCTTTTCTCCGCATCCGTAGCTCCTATTTGGACATATAGTATATGAAAATGTTCATCTCGACGAGTACATCATTTCATTCCATTGCATCATTTTCATTTGAGTTCATCTTGATGCCCGAAATTCTGTTAGAAGGAGGCTTCGTGAGTTAATTGTCAGATCTGCTAGTTCATCTTAGACTTTTGTCATTTTTGCCATGATTATTGTGTGCATGATATGCCCATGAGTCCTTCATATGTTTTGTTAAGGATTTTGTCTTCTTTCCAGAGGTGCAACCCATGCATTTTTGTTATGTGTGTGGTGACTTGTGCAAGCTTGCAAAGTGAGGCACCCAGTAAATCTGTTTTCAGGGACTTTGTAGTTTTCACTAGGTCTGGGATTATTTAGTTCATGATGCCATATGTTCCTGTTGTTTCCTAGTGATCCGTGCCTCTTTTGAGGATGATCAGTAAGGGAGTTTTGTTAATCTTGTTATGCTCTATCCATGCATGTCTTTGTTTGCAATTATGGAGCACCCTAGCTTGAGTCAATCGAGCTCTACTTTTGCTTCGTTGTGAATCTGGGCAGATCGTCAACTAGTTTGCGATTTTGCCGATGTTATTGTAGTTGACCCATGCATGCTATTCCATTGTTCTTGCGATGTTTAGCTTTTATTTTGTGCCTTCTTTATGGATGTATGCTTGCCTTTCCATTACTTGCACCGTGGTGAGTGCATCGAGCTCATAAACATGCCTTCGTGAGTTCTGTTTCAGGATGTCCCAGTTTTCACCAAGTCTGAAAACTGATTATGTTTTTGCTATGTTCGTGTGGTTGTTAGTATATTTTGTGATCCCTTTTCGCTCAAGGTCACTAAGGTACTTTTGTTAAGCTTGTTAAGTAGCTCCATGCCGTGTCGTTCTTTGTCATGTTCAGGTCCTGTAGCATATTGTTTTGCTGCTCCGAAGAGGGCTTCATGATCTGAAATTTCAGACAAGTGTTAATTTCACTAAGTCTGAAATTTGTTTTGCATTTGCGTTTTTGCCATGCTTGTTTGAACCTCATAATGGATGAATTGGCCGTAGCTCAGTGCTAGTATTTTGTTAAGAATCTTGTGTGCATCCCTGCCATATATTTTGATGTCATGTTTGGGTGCTGTAGCATGTTCATCTCGTTGCATTTAGATGCCTACTTGCTGTAAATCGCAGACCGGTGTCATTCTTAAATCGCTTGCCATTTCCAAACCGTAACTCCGATTCCGGCGTTCTTTATATCGTTTTCAAGCGATTTCATCTCATCTTTCCAGTGGCACCATTGGAATTCCAAGTTGAGGCCATCTTCATGCATTTCCTGTCATATCTTGCATTTTGCAACCCGCATCGCATCCCGCATAGCATATCATCTTTGCATCGTGTTGTTTGAGTTTGCACGTGGTTGATTGTATCCTTGTTGCTTGTTTGTCTTGTTTGGGTAGAGCCGGGAGACAAGTTCGCTACCGAGGAGCCCGTTGAGTTTGCTTTTGAGGATCCAGTCAACTCTGACAACTGTGCAGGCAAGATGATCATACCCTCGAAATCACTACTATCTTTGCTATGCTAGATTGCTCGTTCTTTGCTATGCCATTGCTACGATGCCTACCTTTTGCTTGCCAGCCTCCCAAATTGCCATGTCAAACCTCTAACCCACCATTGTCATAGCAAACCATTGATTGGCTATGTTACCGCTTTGCTCATCCCCTCTTATAGCGTTGCTAGTTGCAGGTGAAGATTGGAGGCCGTTCCTTATTGGAACATTTATTTACTTGTTGGGATATCATTATATTGCCATGTTATCTTACTGCATCTATATACTTGGTAAAGGGTGGAAGGCTCGGCCTCCCTCCTAGTGTTTTGTACCACTCTTGCCGCCCTAGTTTCCGTCATATCGGTGTTATGTTCCCGGATTTTGCGTTCCTTACGCGGTTGGGTTATAATGGTAACCCCTTGATAGTTCGCCTTGATTAAAGCTTTTCCAGCAATGCCCAACCTTGGTTTTACCATTTTCCACCTACCATTTCCTTTCCCTTGGGTTCTGCAGACTCAAGGGTCATCTTATTTTAACCCCCCCGGGCTAGTGCTCCTCTGAGTGTTGGTCCACCTGTCAGCTACCGGTGGCCACCAGGGGCAACTCTGGGCTGGCCTACCCGTACCTAAGACAATTTGAGTGTGCCCTGATAAAGAGATATGTGCAGCTCCTATCGGGATTTGTCGGCACATTCGGGCAGTGTTGCTGGTCTTGTTTTAACCTGTCGAAGTGTCTTGATTTACCGAGATACCGAGTCTGATCGGAACGTCTTGGGAGGAGGTCTATTCCTTCGTTGACCGTGAGAGCTTGTCATGGGCTAAGTTGGGACTCCCCTGCAGGGATTGAACTTTCGAAAGCCGTGCCCGTGGTTATGGGCAGATGGGAATTTGTTAATGTCCGGTTGTAGATAACTTGAACCTTAATTAATTAAAATGAATCAACTGAGTGTGTTACCGTGATGGCCTCTTCCCGGCGGAGTCCGGGAAGTGGACACAGTGTTGGATTAATGTTTGCGCAGGTTGTTCTCTAGCTTCTCGCTCGTGCCTTGCCTCCTCTTCTCGCTCTCTTTTGCGAATAAGTTAGCCACCATACTTGCTAGTTGCTTGCTGCAGCTCCACTCATATTTTACATGAGGAAGGTGGGGTCTTGCGCATCCGGTTGCACACCAAGGCGGTCATCCGCAAGCGGTTCGTGGGAGCTTACGATGGTGGCTGGGTTGCGGCGTTTGGTCACAATCTGAAGCTTGTGATCATGAACCTCTTCTCCGGCATCGTGGTGCCGCTCCCTTCAACAAATTCAATGTTCAAGGACATGATGGCTGCATATTATGACTGGAGAGACATAATCCGCAAGGTTGTCTTCTCGGAATCACCCACCACAACTAGTTGCATCCTCGCTGCCATCACCCTGCAATATGGTCTCGCCCTTTGTAGGGTTGGTTGCCCAAATGGCGGGTGGACGGTACAACAATTAGATGGGGTGAGGCTTTCAGACATTTTATTCCACCATGGACATCTCTATGGCATCACCCAACTGGGTGACCTTGTCAACTTTGAAATAGGGGTGAACAAAGATGGCGGGCCAATGGTCATCGGCGAACCCGACGAGCTGCTGATCCGAATGCCTAGAGGCTCTGACGGATTCCCGGACTGCATTGTTGAGCTACACGACAAGCTGGTGGCGGTGATGAGGACCTTTCCGTCGCGCAACTGCGAGCCTTTATTCAAGTTGTTTGAGCTTGCTGAAGAATCAAACATAGACTATACTCAGAAGTGGCAGGAGGTAACGAGTTTGGGTGATTGTGCCTTGTTTTTTGGGAAAATGTGGTCCAAGGCAGTGTATGTGCCCGCGTTTGGTCGTGGTGGGGTGCAGAGAAATTTCATCTATGCAGATGATGTGACATACTTGACGAGTCTGGACGGCCATGGCACCCGTGTGTATTCCATGGAAGACGAAAACGGTGACAATGTCGCGCAGAAGATCAAATCAGCGGGGTCTTATGTAGTTGGTTACCCTCCATGTGGCATGTGGGTTCTCCCTCCTAATTTCTAGACTATTAAGAATAATCCACTGTGGCACTTCTAGTTTAGTTCGAGTCTATAAAGTATGAATGTCAACCTTTATCATATATTGGACCATCCAGATTCTAAAATCTGCAATGTACTACTGGAATTTGTCCAGCTCTTTTTTGTTTTTTGCAATGGGCAAAGAAATATATGTGACAATCTGATCCTACTTGGGGATGACGCAGAGGTACGGCGTCCTTCCCTTTCATGAAGGTTTCTTGGACTGGGAGATCGTTTGTCATGTTGGGATGTGTTGGTGGCTGTCGTGGCGGAGTTTTCTTGAGTTTCGATGATGTAGTTATGCCGACCTTTCTCAGTGTTGAATTGGTTCATGTTCCTTTGGTGTGATGCTCGTCTTCTGCGTTGTCATGTCATAACAATGGCGGGTCTCTTCTAGAGTTCAATGTGCTTTGTCCAATGATGGTGTCCCTCTCCTGTTACTCCTGGTTGACACGTGTTCATTCAGGTTCTTGGGGAACCCCTTTGCCTGCCGACGGTGTGACACCCTTTCAATCCAGAACTAGAAGGATGTGGCCTCACTAGTGTAGAAAATGCTAGCCACGTCTTTAATTGGTGATGCCTCATTTTTCATCCATGCGTGTTGACATATTTGGTACACCACCACTATGTCATTACTGGTGGCGTGTCGCCCAAAATCCACGCCACTACTATTTATACTTGTATCGTGCACTAACTCGTGTACTCTATCCCGTATATACACTACTAGGAGAAAGGCTACTAGCAGCGCGGGTAAAATAACTACTAGCAGCGCGGGTACCCGCGCTCCTAGTATCGCGCTACAGCTAATAGTTAGTAGTAGCGTGGGTTAAACCCGCAGTACTGCTATTACGTACACGCGCTACTACTAATGAAATAGTAGTAGCGTGGGTAAACAACCAACGCTACTAGTATCCTATATACTAGTAGCGCTCAGTTTCCTTCCCACGCTACTACTAACTTATTAGGAATTAAAAAAATAAACCAGTACACATCATTACAAATACAAGATTTATAATAAACCAGCATTAGAGCACAACCAGTAAGAGCATACATAATTGACATGGACTCCTATTTCATGGTTAACTAGACACCAAAGCCAATAAATGAGCCAAAACCCCATCATTATGCATTGCTACTCACGATTGACCACTTCAAAGAACATGCAAGTATATATGTCATTAACAATTGCAAACATAAGTTTCTTTCTACTACAGTTGTTGTATCTACTATCACACAGTTCCTCATTCTACCTGTTCTCACTCCAATAATAAGAAAAATGAAAAGGAAAAATAGAGATAATCTGCCGCAATTGCACTTCGGTGTCATGGATCAACATCTCATTATCCTGCAGCAATGGAAATTTGCCCCAAAATTACCTTTTGCAACTCTTCAAATCTCTTCGTTGAAGCAGACAGTGAGGTCTTAACCTACAAACAAAGATTGTCCCATAAGCATTGCAGACTTCAATCATGGGAGAATATAAGAGTGTACAAGGCATATACAGAAAATGGAACCAACCTTTAAAAGTTCACCTTGTAGCTCCCTATTTTTGGCCAATTCAGTGTCATATTGTGCGCATCTGCGATAACCTCGAGGTAAGATCTCTGCACAAACCTTCCCACTCTGTTGCTATCTTCTACCTATGAATGAAAGTAGACCTTACTTGTTAGAGAAGAAAATGTGAAAGTTGATTACAACATGTATGCTAAGTCGCTAACACATAGAGACAACTAGACCAAATGTGAAAGTTTCCATGTTGCCAAGGAAGTATATGAGCACCCCTCGAAACATCAATTAGCATACATATACATCTCAAATCATATGTAGTATGTGTCTAGTCATCCTACGATTGCCTGAGCTCAGAACTGCATTTCTTATAAAAGCTTTAGACATGTTCAGGAAACACATGTAGGAGATGACAAGTGTACATATCACCCATTTTTATAGGTTCAAAGACAGATAACAAAAATTAACTAGAAAGAGTTAGATGACAGCGAAGCTTAAAGCTGCAGTAAGAAACATGTATTAGACCCCACAAGGCTGCAACCCCTGTCACTGCACTGTCCACACCACACAAAAGCTAAACTCTGTAGGTTAAACTCAGATCAGGGAGAATGAAGTAATGAATTGGCAGAGATCCATCTCTTAGCATTACCTGATCATCAAGCATCTTTGAGAAATCCTTGAGAACACGGCGACGGTCTTTCTCTCCCAGTTGGAGCTACTGCCCATATTGTTTTAGTTTCTTCTTCATCAGCTTGTAGTTTATATAGTAACTGTAAACATTGAATTAGCAATGCAACGTTAAAAAATTGGTAGCCAAGGCCAGGTGTGCAATTTTTTACACCAATTAGATGGGCACTCAATTGCAATGTTCAATTATTGCAATGTTTCTTTATCTTCTTGTTCAGTAAACATGGTAAGAAATCGAGATAAGTTTCATCAGAAGCAGTTGACAGAATATTTGGAGAACTCAATGATACAGGTTAGTACAAGGTGGGAAAAAAAACCTGAATCGTACCCTCTCCACTCTAGAACTTGGCCGGCCGTCAACTTTTTCCAAAACCTAACCATCTTGACTTGAATATGTTAATCTGCCAAGAAATATAAAGACATGTCAGTAGCACAACCAGAGAAACCAGATTTTAGTGTAATTGCTGAGATGCAAGTGCAACAAAATGGAAGAAGCTGTTAAGGCACCACTCTGCTTAGTATATCCCAGGTGCTTTCTACAATCATATGGCGCAGACACATCAACAAGGATGTGGCCTTGGAAAGTTCAAAGAAGTTGTGGACATCTTAAGTGGAACAAACGACAAACTCATAAGGCGACTAAGGAATGGACGCGCAAATAAGAAATCCCCAACATGTACGCCCCTGCAAAATTATATAGCCTCTCAGTTCTTGCTATGGATTCTTCAGACCTTTTCCACAGGCCTAACATATATAATCCATATATAACCAATCACAGAAGGATGACCAACATGTCGCAGTCCCAGAAACTTCTATAAAATACAAGTAGGCGCAAACGTCTATTTTCACTTACTAATTGACGTTTCTATCAGAAAATCGTGGAAGTGATCAACAACTGTTTATCTTTCTACATCAATTTGGACAGTTAACAGTAAGCAAAGATAGCATTATAATCCCAGCCAACTACGTATATAACTAGAAAAAATGATGAAAACAAGAAGACTGTCCAACCAATTGACTACAATTATTGAGGAGCTGCATGGAGAGTCCTAGATTAAAATCGGCTTTGCAATCTAGGCTTGATCGAAACTGAAACTGAAATCGGCCTTGCAATCTAGGCTCCTCCACCTTTCACAGCGGTGGAGCAAACTGAAACTGAAATCGGCCTTGCAATCTACTACAAACCCTCTACAGAATTCGTATTGAAACTTTTTTTTAAAACAGCCTCTACAATGCCGTAAACTGGCATACGAAAACAATGCGCTCAGGATACTAACTTTCGGGACAGCAAACTAAAACGATGGCTGCTCTCAATCCATACATCCAAACGACGCAAATAAATACTCTACGGAAAGCTTGGAACTTGCTTTACAGATTTCATATAGAGGCAACTCGAAATTCTGAGAATAACTAACTCGTTTTTCACCTAGAAGCTGGCTCTCCAGATTTGACAGTGCAGTTTTTAACTGAACCAGATTCAGTTTACAACCAGAGATACCCAACGCTCCAGTTTTTTACTAGAAGGCAATCAACACCTCGCAACATCATGGATGGTCTAACTCCCTAACTGATTTGGCTAAGCAAAGGAACTAACATAGAGAAGGTCCGATCAGGCACCAAAACCAAATAAGTATAAGCACTGTAATCACCAACGAATTTGCAAATTGGTTCAGGAATCCATCTCCAATTATCAAATCTAATTCTAATCTATGAGCTGCTACCACAGATCCCAAGTTCTTAGTTCTTACCTAGCCAGCACCATAGAGAAGAGGGCTGATACATACCGCTGGTGCTCGCCTCAGATGAGAAGAAGCAGGAAAAGGGACTGACATTTCAGAACGAAACAATCAAACAAAAGCAAAATGCCCCGCTCCCCCGCTAGCGGCGACTAGGGTTCCTCCTCCCGCTCCCCCCGCCGCCGCCGGCGGCCGCGCGTCGCGCCTCTCCTCCCCCTCCTCCCCCTCCCCCCCCTCCTCCTCCCGCTCCCTGTCCGCTCGCCCCCCCCTTCCCCCCGCGGGCGTCGGACGGACCCCGGATCCGCTTCTTCTCCGGCCCCACCTCCCCGTCCTTCTTCCCCCCCACCCCGCCGCCAGCGAGGTCCGCCGGGCCCTGCCCGCGTCGCGCCGGCGCCGGCGGGCCATTCTTTCCCCGTGCGCACTTGGGGAGGCGCGGGGGCCTCCTCAAGGCGGCGGTGCTTCTCGGCCTGCAGCAGTGCGGCTCGATGGCGGGCCTCGGGGTCCTCGGTGCGGCGGCGCGGCCGTTGGTCGCGGGACGGATTGGCGGTGCTGGTGGCCGGAGGCGCCTGGGCGGCCCAGATCTGGGCCCTTTCGGGCTCCATCTGGGCTTGGGCGGGCCGGCGGCTTGGTGCGCGGCGACACTGTTCCCTGGTTGGTGGCAAGGAGGAGGTGGCTGTGGGCGGTGGTGGCTTCGTCGGCCGGCGAGCTGCAGCGTGACGTCAGGGGCTGTCAGGATCCTTTTGGGTCCGACCGGGCCTCGGCGCCTGGCAGGCCCCTTGTCCGTGCATCCGGTCGGCTCCGCGGCGGCGGTGGTTGTCCCCTCACGTTGGCGGTGTTGCGGATGGCCCCATGGCCTCTAGCTCTTCTCCCGTCCTCCAGGTCTCGTGTCGGTGATCTCAGGGAGACGACGAAGTTGATTCGGTGACCGTGGTGGCACATGTTGGTGGGCGGTGTGATGGGCGGTGCACTATGATTCGTCTGGGGTGGTGGTGGGAGTTTGGGTTGGGAGAAATCTCCAGTGGCTCATTTGGCCCCAACGCGGTGACGCCTGTGGGTGCCGCCGTACCTTCCTGAAGGGCGTCGGGTACACCCTCCCCCATTGCCCTCCGCGTACCGGGGGAAACCCTAGGACTAGTCTGGGTAACAGCGGCGTCGTCGTGGTCTCCTTCTTGAAGGTGTTGCTTGGTATGCGGCGCTTCAGGGTGCTGGGAGCGTGGTGGTACTTCTCTGGAGGGTGCAGCGGTCGCCGGTCGTCTTCGTTCGTTGATCTGCCGTTATTGGAATTAGTTTCTCTTTCTTTTTTCTCTGTTTTTCTTTGGGCTTGTTTGTGCTGCGGCCCCAGCCCCTATCGATGGATGTATCGGTGGTTGCTTTGTAATACAAAGCGGGGGAAACCCTTTTTTGTAGAAGCAGGAAAAGGTGCGGCGCGGCCAGCGCCATGGATTCTCACAATGAAGTGCAAAAATATATTCAGCGAGCTACAAAAGAATTGAAAGGAGCTTCAAACAGGGGGAGGCGGAGCCAAACATTGAACTACACCAGGGAACCATAGTGCAGGCATGCGAAGGGGATGTGGACTGCACGCACGGCCAATGATGCACGCACTGCTACCTGCTAAACGACCGTGGCAGCTCCTGGAAGCCGAATCTGAGGGCAACGCGGCACGCTGGTCCAGCGGCGGTGCGGAGGAGGTGGGGAGGGGGAGGCTGGTGAAGCTGCAGTGCGCTAGGAGGCAGCCAGGGTCGGAGCTGTGGGAGGTCACCGGCAATGGGTGGCCGTGGTGCGCCATACTAGGTGTTGCGGTGGTACTCCGTGGCTGGGCGGCGAGATCATCAGAAACTGGAGGGAGGATGGAGGAACCGGGGGTGGATTCGTGGTCATGGGGGAAGGGGGTGCTCGCTCAGGCTCACTGGAGAGGAGGAAGGGAGCCGACTGCTCTCCTTCCTCGGGCCTGCCTGGATCGAGCATCGCCATGGGGCGGATCTCGCGCGTGAACGTGGGACGCAGCGGGTGGGTCGCGGCGGCCTGAGCTAGGGCTGCAGGCGTCGAGAGAGGCAGCGGCTCTGTCCATGGCAGTGGTTGCTGGTGTGGTGGGGGGCGCCGGCGGTGGGGTTGGGGCAGAGGAGGTCGTCGGCGTTGGCGGCAGCGATGGGGTTGGTTGGGGGAATCATGGGGAGTGGAGTAGAAACACAAAGACAAAGGCGGAGGAGGGGTGAGAGGCGGAGGTGGCGGCAGCAAGGAGATCACTTAGCAGTAGCGTTGGGTTTATACCCCACGCTAACCCAACACTACTACTATGGCATGTCCCGGGTGCACGGTGGAGACCACTTAGTAGTAGAGTGGGTTTATAACCCGCGCTACTATTATGGCTGGTCTCAAGAGGCACGGTGGAAATCACTTAGTAGTAGTGTGGGTTTATAACCCTCGCTACTACTATCAACTTAGTAGCAGCGGGGGTTATAAACACGCGCTACTAGTAAGTAGCAGTAGCGAGGGGTGTAAACCTACGCTACTAGTAAGCATCTTTCTATAAGCTTTTCCCTAGTAGTGATAGATTTGCATTGCATCATTGGGTAATTCAAACAAGCATACAGATACAAGGCATATACAAATATATATGTCATAACTGTAGGTTGTGTAGTAACACTAGTCGTGATTGGAACACAAGCATGTCATCATCGACTCTGATCCGACTGTGTAGCCACAATGCCTATACCCGAAAATTAGCATTGAGCTACATGCCACATTTCTAAAGGTTAATGTTTTCCCCTATTGGGTATTACATATCTTATACATTTTGTTCGATCATCATGCTATCAAGTTTGGCTCTTTTAGTTCAATATAGACAGCTTTGTTGCATGTTACAGTCCACACATATCAGGTAATATATAAATATATTTTGATGGCTACGTGTAATCGGCCATAGTAAAAAATATGGAGCCAAATTTAGAAAGAAAAACGGGTGGCTGTTTACGAAAGATTAAACATGTAGCTTGATTTAGCTCCGGTATATGTCTTACTTTGGCAAACTCATTACTTTAATATATCAAACATTCATAGCCAATTAATAACAAGTTATCCAAACGATATTCTTTTGTATGTATTTATCAGTTCCCAATTAAATTGTGCACCCAATTAATTTCTCGTGTCTATATAAGCATTGGCAAACGGGACATAGCTGTAAAAATAGCCAGTGCAAACTAATAACCAACTACTAGTGGTGGGGCTTATGAAGAATACAAGGGCATTGTGCTTGCTAGCTCTTATCATCATCTCCGCCACTTTCTTGTCCTGCCAAGCAGCAGGTATGTAGGAGCATACATAAATATTTTCACCCTATGTATTCATTAGTTTCTTTTGTTTGTCTGCCTCTTCTATTTTTTAAAATCAAACCATACATCAATTTTAACTGCGTCGGAATGTTGTGTCTGATCTGCAGGTACAGTGGACCTTGGACCTATTCTTGGGTGTGTAAAGATGAAAAAAGTCTGCTCAGTTAACGAGGAGTGCTTGCGGGAATGTGCTTCCCGTGGTTGGAATACCCATAGATGCATTTGCACCCACACTGGCCATTGTTGTCACTACCCGGAGGCGATGGAACCAAATTTATAGTAGTAGTAGTATGCTATATTGTTGTCAGCCATGTCCTCTTGCTTTGCAAGGTGAATGTTAATCATCTATACCACCACTGATATAATAGATGCGACAGATTTAATAAACTTCAAAGCTATGTAGTTGAATTATATTTACGAAGAGACTATTCGGTCCATGAGTTCTTTTTTTGCTATTTTTCTGTTACGTGAAATTTTATTTTGTTTCAGTTGATTTTTTCCCTATGGCCTTCCAGCCCACATACAAAGTAACTAACGTGTAACACACAAGCAGCTAAACTGATTCTGCTAATCAAACTTTTGATTTTATTCCTAGTGTATAAGGTACTACGGTCAACATTTTACAACTGCAAAAAATGTCAACCTTCTAATATGAGCTTCACTACATCGCGGATGGGATATAGCGCGACAAATGCAGTGCTGTTCACCCGTACACATGACATCAGTGCATGGATTACTAATGTGTGGTGGCTAAATTTCCTGTTTTGATCCTTTTTTGGTACTTAATCAAGATCTGATCCTAGTCTGAAAAAATTTCGGGATCTGACCCTTTTGCTACCGCCAAGGTACATGGCGGTAGGTTCTAACAGCCTACCGCCAAGGTCCCTGGCGGTAGGGTTGCATGCCCTACAGCAAATTCCTGCTAAGTGTTGAACACAGTGCGTGCTCGTAGCTACCGCCGAGCACCTTGGCGGTAGGGTTATACAGGCTACCACCAGCCTGTTTGGCGATAGGGTTGTTTCCTACCGCCAAGGTCTCTGGCGGTAGGCTGTTACACCCTACCGCTATGGACCATGGCGGTAGCAAAAGGGTCAGATCTCGAAAAAATTTCAAACTAGGGTCAGATCTCAATTAAGTATCAGAAAAGGGTCAAAATACGAAATTTTGCCAGGTGTGGTCTGTGGTTGGCTGATTGTGAGAGTGGAGCACGTCGCTCCGTAACACCGGGCTGTGACGTTCGCTCACTAGATTTCTCCTTGAATATATTTTTATAGGCAGATCACCATTAGTGGAAAAAACATGCAAAAAATAGAGTACTAGCATGAATGCACATGTTTGGCAATACTCCTTTTCAGTATGTAAGGAGCAGAGCTTCCACCATTTGTCCCGGTCACTATTTTCAGTAAAAAATCAATGGGTATAATGAGGAAAAAATATAAAATTTTACTGGAGTTGGGAGGTAGGGGGCTAGCAGGGGCCACGGCCGACATCCACAATTTTCCATTACACCAATGACTAGTTACTGTTAGAAGGGATAGAGAGGGATTGTTGCGGAATATGATGGATGTATTATTGAGCCTCAAGAAGGAGTATGTATTGAGTACAAGACATGGAGGGCAAGACGACTCTCCTAGAGATAAGGTAGGAGACGGATCACTAATCCTAGACTACCAAACATATGTAACCAAAATATATCTCTAACATGGCCCCGCAGTCATAATGGTAGTGTTGCGAACAACTGGAGCGTCGCAGACGGTCAGACTGGAGAGAATAGTAGTCGATGGGCTGACCCCCCACCCCCCACCCCGCGTGCAGTCGTAGCGGGAGCGTCGTGGACGGTGTCGTGCCATGGGTGCGTTGACTGTAGAGGAAGCCGATGAGTTGCTCAAGCGGATGATAACCCTTTGTGCCGATGTCGATGTAGCCGAGAGCGTAGGATGGTGTAGCCATAGTCGAGGTAGCCGTGCGCAGAACGCCATGGTCGATGTCGAGTCAGGGTAGCCGGTGTCGAGGAAGTCGCCGTGTTGCCGCGGGCTCAAGGAGGCGCCGAATTAGTCATGGGCGCATTGGTGTCGAAGTAGTGGTGCGTCGTGGAGAAGACGATGTTGACGAGGCGTCGCGCCGGGTTTGCCAAGCTCATGGACACGACGTAGATGAAGGCATGCATCGGTGTAGCCAACACCGGGCATGCGTAGACGAACGAAGACGAAGTTGATGAAGCGCCGCACCAGGCTTGCCAGGCCCGGGGACACGTCATGGAGGAAGGCATGTGTCGGTGTTGCCAGCAAAGGGCATGCGTAGACGAGGGACCTGCACGAGTTGTATGCCATGTCAAGGAGTCGGAGGGCCAGCAGAGAAGAAGACTCGACGACGGTTGCGGCAGAAAACAGTGCTGGGCCGATGTCGCCAGCGATGGTCGGAGTAGACGAAGTGGTCGGGGAAGAAGAAGGCGACGCTGGCGACAGGCTGGTGCTTGACGAAGACAAAGGGGGTGGACAGGAGGCGGCGTCAGCTACAGGGGTAGTGGCGGCGGCCAAAGAAGAGAGGCTGTGGCAGCGGCCAGGGGTGCGGCGGCGGTGCTCGAAGTAGGCGAAGAACCCGACAGCCTGACGAAGACCGGCGCGGACGTTGGCGCTCCCGCGCCGAGGGAGACGGTGATGGGGAACGTAGTAATTTCAAAAAATTTCCTACGCGCACGCAAGATCATGGTGATGCATAGCAACGAAGGGGGAGAGTGTGATCTACGTACCCTTGTACATCGACAACGGAAGCGTTAACTTTGGTTGATGTAGTCGTACGTCTCCACGGCCCGACCGATCAAGCACCGAAACTATGGCACCTCCGAGTTCTAGCACACGTTCAGCTCGATGACGATCCCCGGACTCCGATCCAGCAAAGTGTCGGGGAAGAGTTCCGTCAGCATGACGGCGTGGTGACAATCTTGATGTACTACCGTCGCAGGGCTTCGCCTAAGCACCGCTACAATATTATCGAGGACTATGGTGGAAGGGGGCACCGCACACGGCAAAGAATATGATCACGTGGATCAACTTGTCTCTAGGGGGTGCCCCTACCTCCGTATATAAAGGTTCAAGGGAGGGGGCCGGCTGGCCAGGTGTGGCGCGCCAGGAGGAGTCCTACTCCTTCTGGGAGTAGGACTCCCCCCCTTTCCTAATTGGAATAGGATTCAAGGAGGGGGGAAAGAGAGAGAGAGAAGGAGCGGGGCGCCGGTGAAGGAAATATGCCCTAGAGGCAATAATAAAGTTATTATTTATTTCCTTATATCATGATAAATGTTTATTATTCATGCTAGAATTGTATTAACCGGAAACATAATACATGTGTGAATACATAGACAAACAAAGTGTCACTAGTATGCCTCTACTTGACTAGCTCGTTAATCAAAGATGGTTATGTTTCCTAACCATAGACAAAGAAGTTGTTATTTGATTAACGGGATCACATCATTAGTTGAATGATCTGATTGACATGACCCATTACATTAGCTTAGCACCCGATCGTTTAGTATGTTGCTATTGCTTTCTTCATGACTTATACATGTTCCTATGACTATGACATGATGCAACTCCCGTTTACCGGAGGAACACTTTGGGTGCTACCAAACGTCACAACGTAACTGGGTGATTATAAAGGAGCACTACAGGTGTCTCCAAAGGTACATGTTGGGTTGGCGTATTTCGAGATTAGGATTTGTCACTCCGATTGTCGGAGAGGTATCTCTGGGCCCTCTCGGTAATGCACATCACATAAGCCATGCAAGCATTACAACTAATATGTTAGTTGTGAGATGATGTATTACGGAACGAGTAAAGAGACTTGCCGGTAACGAGATTGAACTAGGTATTGGATACCGACGATCGAATCTCGGGCAAGTAACATACCGATGACAAAGGGAACAACGTATGTTGTTATGCGGTCTGACCGATAAAGATCTTCGTAAAATATGTAGGAGCCAATATGGGCATCCAGGTCCCGCTATTGGTTATTGACCAGAGATTTGTCTCAGTCATGTCTGCATTGTTCTCGAACCGTAGGGTCCGCACGCTTAAAGTTACGATGACAGTTGTTATGAGTTTTATGCATTTTGATGTACCAAAGAGTGTTCGGAGTCCCGGATGTGATCACGGACATGACGAGGAGTCTTGAAATGATCGAGACATAAAGATTGATATATTGGATGACTATATTCGGACACTGGAAGCGTTCCGGGGAAGTTCCGGATAAAACCGGAGCACCGGGGGGTTACCGGAACCCCCCGGGCTGTTAATGGGCCTCATGGGCCTAAAGTGGAGAAGAGGAAGGGGCTGCCAGGGCAGGCCGCGCGCCCCCTATCCCCCTAGTCCGAATTGGACAAGGAGGTAGGGGCGGCGCCCCCCCTTTCCTTCTCTCCCCCCTCTCTCCTACTTGGACAAGGAAAGGGAGGGGAGTCCTACTCCTGGTAGGAGTAGGACTCTTCCTGCGCCCTCCTCTAGGCCGGCCGCACCCCCCCCTTGGATCCTTTATATACGGAGGTAGGGGGCACCCTAGAACCCACAAGTTGATCCTCGTGATCATTCCTTAGCCATGTGCGGTGCCCCCTGCCACCATATTCCACCTCGGTCATATCGCTGTAGTGCTTAGGCGAAGCCCTGCGTCGGTAGAACATCATCATCGTCACCACGCCGTCGTGCTGACGGAATTCATCCCCGAAGCTTTGCTGGATCGGAACCCGGGGAGCGTCATCGAGCTGTACGTGTGCTAAGAACTCGGAGGTGCCGGAGTAACGGTGCTTGGATCGGTCGGATCGGGAAGACATACGACTACTTCCTCTATGTTGTGTCAATGCTTCCGTTGTGATCTACAAGGGTACGTAGATCATACTCTCCCCTCTCGTTGCTATGCATCACCATGATCTTGCGTGTGCGTAGGAATTTTTTTGAAATTACTACGTTACCCAACAGTGGCATCCGAGCCTAGGTTTTATATGTTGATGTTATATGCATGAGTAGAACACAAGTGAGTTGTGGGCGATATAAGTCATACTGCTTACCAGCATGTCATACTTTGGTTCGGCGGTATTGTTGGACGAGATGACCTGGACCGACATTACGCGTACGCTTACGCGAGACCGGTTCTCCGGACGTGCTTTGCACATAGGTGGCTTGCGGGCGATAGTCTCTCAAACTTTAGTTGAACCGAGTGTGGCTACGCCCGGTCCTTGCGAAGGTTAAAACAGCACCAACTTGACAAACTATCGTTGTGGTTTGGATACGTAGGTAAGATTGGTTCTTGCTTAAGCCCGTAGCAGCCACGTAAAACTTGCAACAACAAAGTAGAGGACGTCTAACTTGTTTTTGCATGGTATGTTGTGATGTGATATGGTCAAGACATGATGCTAAATTTGATTGTATGAGATGATCATGTTTTGTAACCGAGTTATCGGCAACTGGCAGGAGCCATATGGTTGTCGCTTTATTGTATGCAATGCAATCGTGATGTAATGCTTTACTTTATCACTAAACGGTAGCGATAGTCGTGGAAGCATAAGATTGGCGAGACGACGACGATGCTACGATGGAGATCAAGGTGTCGCGCCGGTGACGATGGTAATCACGATGGTGCTTCGAAGATGGAGATCACAAGCACAAGATGATGATGGCCATATCATATCACTTATATTGATTGCATGTGATGTTTATCCTTTATGCATCTTATCTTGCTTTGATTGACGGTAGCATTATAAGATGATCTCTCACTAATTATCAAGAAGTGTTCTCCCTGAGTATGCACCGTTGCGAAAGTTCTTCGTGCTGAGACACCACGTGATGATCGGGTGTGATAGGCTCTACGTTCGAATACAACGGGTGCAAAACAGTTGCGCACGCGGAATACTCAGGTTATACTTGACGAGCCAAGCATATACAGATATGGCCTCGGAACACGGAGACCGAAAGGTCCAGCGTGAATCATATAGTAGATATGATTAATATAGTTATGTTCACCGATGAAACTACTCCATCTCACGTGATGATCGGACATGGTTTAGTTGATTTGGATCACGTGAACACTTAGAAGATTCGAGGGATGTCTATCTAAGTGGGAGTTCTTAAGTAATATGATTAATTGAACTTAAATTTATCATGAACTTAGTCCCTGATAGTATCTTGCTTGTTTATGTTGATTGTAGATAGATGGCTCATGCTGTTGTTCCGTTGAATTTTAATGTGTTCCTTGAGAAAGCAAAGTTGAAAGATGATGGTAGCAATTACACGGACTGGGTCCGTAACTTGAGGATTATCCTCATTGCTGCACAGAAGAATTACGTCCTGGAAGCACCGCTGGGTGCCAGTCCTACTGCTGGAGCAACACCAGATGTTATGAACGTCTGGCGGAGCAAAGCTGATGACTACTCGATAGTTCAGTGTGCCATGCTTTACGGCTTAGAATTGGGACTTCAACGACGTTTTGAACGTCATGGAGCATATGAGATGTTCCAGGAGTTGAAGTTAATATTTCAAGCAAATGCCCGGATTGAGTGATATGATGTCTCCAATAAGTTCTATAGCTGCAAGATGGAGGAGAACAGTTCTGTCAGTGAGCATATACTCAAAATGTCTGGGTATAATAATCAATTGATTCAATTGGGAGTTAATCTTCCAGATGATTGCGTCATTGACAGAATTCTCCAATCACTGCCACCAAGCTACAAGAGCTTCGTGATGAACTATAATATGCAAGGGATGAATAAGACTATTCCCGAGCTCTTCGCAATGCTGAAAGCTGCGGAGGTAGAAATCAAAAAGGAGCTTCAAGTGTTGATGGTTAACAAGAGCACTAGTTTCAAGAAAAAGGGCAAAGGGAAGAAGAAAGGAAACTTCAAGAAGAACGGCAAACAAGTTGCTGCTCAAGAGAAGAAACCAAAGTCTGGACCTAAGACTGAAACTGAGTGCTTCTACTGCAAGCAGACTGGTCACTGGAAGCGGAACTGCCCCAAGTATTTGGCGGATAAGAAGGATGGCAAGGTGAACAAAGGTATATGCGATATACATGTTATTGATGTGTACCTTACTAATGCTCGCAGTAGCACCTGGGTATTTGATACTGGTTCTGTTGCTAATATTTGCATCTCGAAACAGGGACTACAGATTAAGCGAAGATTGGCTAAGGACGAGGTGACGATGAGCGTGGGAAACGGTTCCAAAGTCGATGTGATCGCGGTCGACACGCTACCTCTACATCTACCTTTGAGATTAGTATTAGACCTAAATAATTGTTATTTGGTGCCAGCGTTGAGCATGAACATTATATCTGGATCTTGTTTAATGCGAGACGGTTATTCATTTAAATCAGAGAATAATGGTTGTTCTATTTATATGAGTAATATCTTTTATTGTCATGCACCCTTGAAGAGTGGTCTATTCTTATTGAATCTCGATAGTAGTAACACACATATTCATAATGTTGAAGCCAAAAGATGCAGAGTTGATAATGATAGTGCAACTTATTTCTGGCACTGCCGTTTAGGTCATATCGGTGTAAAGCGCATGAAGAAACTCCATACTAATGGGCTTTTGGAACCTCTTGATTATGAATCACTTGGTACTTGCGAACCATGCCTCATGGGTAAGATGACTAAAACACCATTCTCCGGTACTATGGAGAGAGCAACAGATTTGTTGGAAATCATACATACAGATGTATGTGGTCCGATGAATATTGAGGCTTGTGGCAGATATCGTTATTTTCTCACCTTCACAGATGATTTAAGCAGATATGGGTATATCTACTTAATGAAACATAAGTCTGAAACATTTGAAAAGTTCAAAGAATTTCAGAGTGAAGTGGAAAATCATCGTAACAAGAAAATAAAGTTTCTACAATCTGATCGTGGAGGAGAATATTTGAGTTACGAGTTTGGTGTACATTTGAAATTTTTTGGAATAGTTTCGCAACTCACGCCACCCGGAACACCACAACGTAATGGTGTGTCCGAACATCGTAATCGTACTTTACTAGAAATGGTGCAATCTATGATGTCTCTTACTGATTTACCGCTATCGTTTTGGGGATACGCTCTAGAGACGGCCGCATTCACGTTAAATAGGGCACCATCAAAATCCGTTGAGACGACACCTTATGAACTGTGGTTTGGCAAGAAACCAAAGTTGTCGTTTCTGAAAGTTTGGGGCTGCGATGCTTATGTGAAAAGCTTCAACCTGATAAGCTCGAACCCAAATCGGAGAAATGTATCTTCATAGGATATCCAAAGGAAACTATTGGATACATCTTCTATAACAGATCCGAAGGCAGGACTTTTGTTGCTAAATTCGGAAACTTTCTGGAGAAGGAGTTTCTCTCGAAAGAAGTGAGTGGGAGGAAAGTAGAACTTGACGAGGTAACTGTACCTGCTCCCTTATTGGAAAGTAGTACATCACAGAAAACTGTTTCAGTGACACCTACACCAATTAGTGAGGAAGCTAATGATGATGATCATGAAACTTTAGATCAAGATACTACTGAACCTCATAGATCAACCAGAGTGAGATACGCACCAGAGTGGTACGGTAATCCTCTTCTGGAAGTCATGCTACTAGATCATGATGAACCTACGAACTATGAAGAAGCGATGGTGAGCCCAGATTCCGCAAAATGGCTTGAAGCCATGAAATCTGAGATGGGATCCATGTATGAGAACAAAGTATGGACTTTGGTTGACTTGCCCGATGATCGGCAAGCAATTGAGAATAAATGGATCTTCAAGAAGAAGACTGACGCTGACGGTAATATTACTGTCTACAAAGCTCGACTTGTCGCAAAAGGTTTTCGGCAAGTTCAAGTGATTGACTACGATGAGACCTTCTCACCCGTAGCGATGCTTAAGTCTGTCCGAATCATGTTTGCAATTGCCGCATTTTATGATTATGAAATTTGGCAGATGGATGTCAAAACTGCATTCTTGAATGGATTTCTGGAAGAAGAGTTGTATATGATGCAACCAGAAGGTTTTGTCGATCCAAAGGGAGCTAACAAAGTGTGCAAGCTCCAGCGATCCATTTATGGACTGGTGCAAGCCTCTCAGAGTTGGAATAAATGCTTTGATAGTGTGATCAAAGCATTTGGTTTTATACAGACTTTTGGAGAAGCCTGTATTTACAAGAAAGTGAGTGGGAGCTCTGTAGCATTTCTGATATTATATGTGGATGACATATTACTGATTGGAAATGATATAGAATTTCTGGATAGCATAAAGGGATACTTGAATAAGTGTTTTTCAATGAAGGACCTCGGTGAAGCTGCTTACCTATTAGGCATTAAGATCTATAGAGATAGATCAAGACGTTTAATTGGACTTTCACAAAGCACATACCTTGACAAAGTTTTGGAAAAGTTCAAAATGGATCGAGCAAAGAAAGGGTTCTTGCCTGTGTTACAATGTGTGAAATTGAGTAAGACTCAAAGCCCGACCACTGCAGAAGATAGAGAGAAAATGAAAGATGTTCCCTATGCTTCAGCCATAGGCTCTATCATGTATGCAATGCTGTGTACCAGACCTGATGTGTGCCTTGCTGTAAGTCTAGCAGGGAGGTACCAAAGTAATCCAGGAGTGGATCACTGGACAGCGGTCAAGAACATCCTGAAATACCTGAAAAGGACTAAGGATATGTTTCTCATATATGGAGGTGACAAAGAGCTCATCGTAAAAGGTTACGTTGATGCAAGCTTTGACACTGATCCGGACGATTCTAAATCGCAAACCGGATACGTGTTTACATTAAACGGTGGAGCTGTCAGTTGGTGCAGTTCGAAACAAAGCATCGTAGCGGGATCTACATGTGAAGCGGAGTACATATCTGCTTCAGAATCAGCAAATGAAGGAGTCTGGATGAAGGAGTTCATAACCGATCTAGGTGTCATACCTAGTGCATCGGGTCCAATGAGAATCTTTTGTGACAATACTGGTGCAATTGCCTTGGCAAAGGAATCCAGAATTCACAAGAGAACCAAGCACATCAAGAGACGCTTCAATTCCATCCGGGATCTAGTCCAGGTGGGAGACATAGAGATTTGCAAGATAGATACGGATCTGAATGTTGCAGACCCACTGACTAAGCCTCTTCCACGAGCAAAACATGATCAGCACCAAGACTCCATGGGTGTTAGGATCATTACTCTGTAATATAGATTATTGACTCTAGTGCAAGTGGGAGACTGAAGGAAATATGCCCTAGAGGCAATAATAAAGTTATTATTTATTTCCTTATAGCATGATAAATGTTTATTATTCATGCTAGAATTGTATTAACCGGAAACATAATACATGTGTGAATACATAGACAAACAAAGTGTCACTAGTATGCCTCTACTTGACTAGCTCGTTAATCAAAGATGGTTATGTTTCCTAACCATAGACAAAGAAGTTGTTATTTGATTAACGGGATCACATCATTAGTTGAATGATCTGATTGACATGACCCATTACATTAGCATAGCACCCGATCATTTAGTATGTTGCTATTGCTTTCTTCATGACTTATACATGTTCCTAAGATTATGAAATTATGCAACTCCCGTTTACCGAAGGAACACTTTGGGTGCTACCAAACGTCACAACGTAACTGGATGATTATAAAGGAGCACTACAGGTGTCTCCAAAGGTACATGTTGGGTTGGCGTATTTCGAGATTAGGATTTGTCACTCCGATTGTCGGAGAGGTATCTCTGGGCCCTCTCGGTAATGCACATCACATAAGCCTTGCAAGCATTACACCTAATATGTTAGTTGTGAGATGATGTATTACGGAACGAGTAAAGAGACTTGCCAGTAACGAGATTGAACTAGGTATTGGATACCGACGATCGAATCTCGGGCAAGTAACATACCGATGACAAAGGGAACAATGTATGTTGTTATGCGGTCTGACCGATAAAGATCTTCGTAAAATATGTAGGAGCCAATATGGGCATCCAGGTCCCGCTATTGGTTATTGACCAGAGATTTGTCTCAGTCATGTCTGCATTGTTCTCGAACCATAGGGTCCGCACGCTTAAAGTTACGATGACAGTTGTTATGAGTTTTATGCATTTTGATGTACCGAAGTTTGTTCGGAGTCCCGGATGTGATCACGGACATGACGAGCAGTCTCGAAAGGATTGAGACATAAAGATTGATATATTGGATGACTATATTCGGACACCGGAAGCGTTCCGGGGAAGTTTCGGATAAAACCGGAGCACCGGGGGGTTACCGGAACCCCCTGGGGGGTTAATGGGCCTCATGGGCCTAAAGTGGAGAAGAGGAAGGGGCTGCCAGGGCAGGCCGCGCGCCCCCTCTCCCCCTAGTCCGAATTGGACAAGGAGGGAGGGGCGGCGCCCCCGCTTTCCTTCTCTCCCCCCCTCTCTCCTACTTGGACAAGGAAAGGGAGGGGAGTCCTACTCCCGGTAGGAGTAGGACTCCTCCTGCGCCCTCCTCTAGGCCGGCCGCACCCCCCTTGGATCCTTTATATACGGAGGCAGGGGGCACCCTAGAACACACAAGTTGATCCTCGTGATCGTTCCTTAGCCGTGTGCGGTGCCCCTTGCCACCATATTCCACCTCGGTCATATCGTTGTAGTGCTTAGGCGAAGCCCAGCGTCGGTAGAACATCATCATCGTCACCACACCGTCGTGCTTACGGAACTCATCCCCGAAGCTTTGCTGGATCGGAGCCCGGGGAGCGTCATCGAGCTGTACGTGTGCTAAGAACTCGGAGGTGCCGGAGTAATGGTGCTTGGATCGGTCGGATCGGGAAGACGTACGAATACTTCCTCTACGTTGTGTCAACGCTTCCGTTGCGATCTACAAGGGTACGTAGATCATACTCTCCCCTCTCGTTGCTATGCATCACCATGATCTTGCGTGTGCGTAGGAAATTTTTTGAAATTACTACGTTACCCAACAGCCAGCCCCCTCTCTCCTTGTCCTATTCAGACTAGGGGGGAGGGGCGCACGGCCCAGCCCTGGCTGCCTCTCCTCTTCTTCCACTAAGGCCCATTAAGGCCCATATAGCTCCCGGGGGGTTCCGGTAACCTCCCGGTACTCCGGTAAAATCCCGATTTCACCCGGAACACTTCCGATATCCAAATATAGGCCTCCAATATATCAATCTTTATGTCTCGACCATTTCTAGACTCCTCATCATGTCCGTGATCACATCCGGGACTCCGAACAACCTTCGGTACATCAAAATGCATAAACTTATAATATAACTATCATCGTAACCTTAAGCGTGCGGACCCTACGGTTTCGAGAACAATGTAGACATGACCGAGACACGTCTCCGGTCAATAACCAATAGCGGAACCTGGATGCTCATATTGGCTCCTACATATTCTACGAAGATCTTTTATCGGTCAGACCGCATAACAACATACGTTGTTCCCTTTGTCATCGGTATGTTACTTGCCCGAGATTCGATCGTCGGTATCCTATACCTAGTTCAATCTCGTTACCGGCAAGTCTCTTTACTCGTTCTGTAGTATATCATCCCGCAACTAACTCATTAGTTGCAATGCTTACAAGGCTTAAGTGATGTGCATTACCGAGAGGGACCAGAGATACCTCTCCGACAATCGGAGTGACAAATCCTAATCTCAAAATACGCCAACCCAACATGTACCTTTGGAGACACCTGTAGAGCTCCTTTATAATCACCCAGTTACGTTGTTACGTTTGGTAGCACACAAAGTGTTCCTCTGGTAAACGGGAGTTGCATAATCTCATAGTCATAGGAACATGTATAAGTCATGAAGAAAGCAATAGCAACATACTAAACGATCGGGTGCTAAGCTAATGGAATGGGTCATGTCAATCAGATCATTCAACTAATGATGTCATCCCGTTAATCAAATAACAACCCCTTGTCCATGGTTAGGAAACATAACCATCTTTGATTAACGAGCTAGTCAAGTAGAGGCAAAGTAGTGACACTCTGTTTGTCTATGTATTCACACATGTATTATGTTTCCGGTTAATACAATTCTATCATTAATAATAAACTTTTATCATGATATAAGGAAATAAACATTAACTTTATTATTGCCTCTAGGACATATTTCCTTCAGTCTCCCACTTGCACTAGAGTCAATAATCTAGATTACACAGTAATGATTCTAACACCCATGGAGCCTTGGTGCTGATCATGTTTTGCTCATGGAAGAGGCTTAGTCAACGGGTCTGCAACATTCAGATCCGTATGTATCTTGCAAATCTCTATGTCTCCCACCTGGACTAGATCCCGGATGGAATTGAAGCATCTCTTGATGTGCTTGGTTCTCTTGTGAAATTTGGATTCCTTTGCCAAGGCAATTGCACTAGTATTGTCACAAAAGATTTTCATTGGACCCAATGCACTACGTATGACACCTAGACCGGATATGAACTCCTTCATCCAGACTCCTTCATTTGCTGCTTCCGAAGCAGCTATGTATTCCACTTCACATGTAGATCCCGCCACGACGCTTTGTTTAGAACTGCACCAACTGACAGCTCCACCGTTTAATGTAAACACGTATCCGGTTTGCGATTTGGAATCGTCCAGATCAGTGTCAAAGCTTGCATCAACGTAACCATTTACGATGAGCTCTTTGTCACCTCCATATACGAGAAACGTATCCTTAGTCCTTTTCAGGTACTTCAGGATGTTCTTGACCGCTGTCCAGTGATCCACTCCTGGATTACTTTGGTACCTCCCTGCTAGACTTATAGCAAGGTACATATCAGGTCTGGTACATAGCATTGCATACATGATAGAGCCTATGGCTGAAGCATAGGGAACATCTTTCATTTTCTCTCTATCTTCTGCAGTGGTCGGGCATTGAGTCTTACTCAACTTCACACCTTGTAACACAGGCAAGAATCCTTTCTTTGCTTGATCCATTTTGAACTTCTTCAAAATCTTGTCAAGGTATGTGCTTTGTGAAAGTCCAATTAAACGTTTTGATCTATCTCTATAGATCTTTATGCCTAATATGTAAGCAGCTTCACCGAGGTCCTTCATTGAAAAACTCTTATTCAAGTATCCCTTTATGCTATCCAGAAATTCTATATCATTTCCGATCAGTAATATGTCGTCCACATATAATATCAGAAATGCTACAGAGCTCCCACTCACTTTCTTATAAATACAGGCTTCTCCAAAAGTCTGTATAAAACCAAATGCTTTGATCACACTATCAAAGCGTTTATTCCAACTCCGAGAGGCTTGCACCAGTCCATAAATGGATCGCTGGAGCTTGCACACTTTGTTAGCTCCCTTTGGATCGACAAAACCTTCTGGTTGCATCATATACAACTCTTCTTCCAGAAATCCATTCAGGAATGCAGTTTTGACATCCATCTGCCAAATTTCATAATCATAAAATGCGGCAATTGCTAACATGATTCGGACAGACTTAAGCATCGCTACAGGTGAGAAGGTCTCATCGTAGTCAACCCCTTGAACTTGCCAAAACCCTTTTGCGACAAGTCGAGCTTTGTAGACAGTAATATTACCGTCGGCGTCAGTCTTCTTCTTGAAGATCCATTTATTCTCGATTGCTTGCCGATCATTGGGCAAGTCAAACAAAGTCCACACTTTGTTCTCATACATGGATCCCATCTCAGATTTCATGGCTTCAAGCCATTTTTGCGGAATCTGGGCTCACCATCGCTTCTTCATAGTTCGTAGGTTCATCATGATCTAGTAGCATGACTTCCAGAACTGGATTACCGTACCACTCTGGTGCGGATCTCACTCTGGTTGATCTACGAGGTTCAGTAGTATCTTGTTCCGAAGTTTCATGATCATTATCATTAGCTTCCTCACTAATTGGTGTAGGTGTCACAGAAACAGTTTTCTGTGATGCACTACTTTCCAATAAGGGAGCAGGTACAGTTACCTCGTCAAGTTCTACTTTCCTCCCACTCACTTCATTCGAGAGAAACTCCTTCTCTAGAAAGTTTCCGAACTTAGCAACAAAAGTCTTGCCTTCGGATCTGTGATAGAAGGTATATCCAATAGTCTCCTTTGGATATCCTATGAAGACACATTTCTCCGATCAGGGTTCGAGCTTATCAGGTTGAAGCTTTTCACATAAGCATCGCAGCCCCAAACTTTCAGAAACGACAACTTTGGTTTCTTGCCAAACCATAGTTCATAAGGCGTCGTCTCAACGGATTTTGATGGTGCCCTATTTAACGTGAATGCGGCCGTCCCCAAAGCATAACCCCAAAATGATAGCGGTAAATCGTAAGAGACATCATAGATCGTACCATATCTAGTAAAGTACGATTACGACGTTCGGACACACCATTACGCTGTGGTGTTCCGGGTGGCGTGAGCTGCGAAACTATTCCGCATTGTTTCAAATGTTCACCAAACTCGTAACTCAAATATTCTCCTCCACGATCAGATCATAGAAACTTTATTTTCTTGTTACGATGATTTTCAACTTCACTCTAAAATTCTTTGAACTTTTCAAATGTTTCAGACTTATGTTTTATTAACTAGATATACCCATATCTGCTTAAGTCATCTGTGAAGGTGAGAAAATAACGATATCCGCCACGAGCCTCAATATTCATCGGACCACATACATCTGTATGTATGATTTCCAACAAATTTGTTGCTCTCTCCGTAGTACCGGAGAACGGCGTTTTAGTCATCTTGCCCATGAGGCACGGTTCGCAAGTACCAAGTGATTCATAATCAATTGGTTCCAAAAGTCCATCAGTATGGAGTTTCTTCATGCGCTTTACACCGATATGACCTAAACGGCAGTGCCACAAATAAGTTGCACTATCATTATCAACTCTGCATCTTTTGGCTTCAACATTATGAATATGTGTGTTACTACTATCGAGATTCAATAAGAATAGACCACTCTTCAAGGGTGCATGACCATAAAAGATATTACTCATATAAATAGAACAACCATTATTCCCTGATTTAAATGAATAACCGTCTGCATCAAACAAGATCCAGATATAATGTTCATGCTTAACGCTGGCACCAAATAACAATTATTTAGGTCTAACATTAATCCCGAAGTTAGATGTAGAGGTAGTGTGCCGACCGCGATCACATCGACTTTGGAACCGTTTCCCACGCGCATCGTCACCTCGTCCTTAGCCAATCTTCGCTTAATTCGTAGTCCCTGTTTCGAGTTGCAAATATTAGCAACAGAACCAGTATCAAATACCCAGGTGCTACTGCGAGCATTAGTAAGGTACACATCAATAACATGTATATCACATATACCTTTGTTCACCTTGCCATCCTTCTTATCCGCCAAATACTTGGGGCAGTTCCGCTTCCAGTGACCAGTCTGCTTGCAGTAGAAGCACTAAGTTTCAGGCTTAGGTCCAGACTTGGGTTTCTTTTCTTGAAGAGCAACTTGTTTGTTGTTCTTCTTGAAGTTCCCCTTCTTCTTCACTTTGCCCTTTTTCTTGAAACTAGTGGTCTTGTTGACCATCGACACTTGATGCTCCTTCTTAATTTCTACCTCCGCAGCTTTCAGCATTGCGAAGAGCTCGGGAATAGTCTTATTCATCCCTTGCATATTATAGTTCATCACGAAGCTCTTGTAGCTTGGTGGCTGTGATTGAAGAATTCTGTCAATGACGCAATCATCTGGAAGATTAACTCCCATCTGAATCAAGTGATTATTATACCCAGACATTTTGAGTATATGCTCACTGACAGAACTGTTCTCCCCCATCTTGCAGCTATAGAACTTATTGGAGACATCGTATCTCTCAATCCGGGAATTTGCTTGAAATATTAACTTCAACTCCTGGAACATCTCATATGCTCCATGACGTTCAAAACGTCGTTGAAGTCCCGGTTCTAAGCCGTAAAGCATGGCACACTGAACTATCGAGTAGTCATCAGCTTTGCTCTGCCAGACGTTCACAACATCTGGTGTTGATCCAGCAGCAGGCCTGGCACCCAGCGGTGCTTCCAGGACGTAATTCTTCTGTGCAGCAATGAGGATAATCCTCAAGTTATGGACCCAGTCCGTGTAATTGCTACCATCATCTTTCAACTTTGCTTTCTCAAGGAACGCATTAAAATTCAACGGAACAACAGCATGGGCCATTTATCTACAATCATACATAAACAGGCAAGATACTATCAGGTACTAACTTCATGATAAATTTAGCTTCAATTAATCATATTACTTACAGAACTCCCACTTAGATAGACATCCCTCTAATCCTCTAAGTGATTACGTGATCCAAATCAACTAAACCATGTCCGATCATCACGTGAGATGGAGTAGTTTCATCGGTGAACATCACTATGATGATCATATCTACTATATGATTCACGCTCGACCTTTCGGTCTCCATGTTCCGAGGCCATATCTGTATATGCTTGGCTCGTCAAGTATAACCTGAGTATTCCGCGTGTGCAACTGTTTTGCACCCGTTGTATTTGAACGTAGAGCCTATCACACCCGATCATCACATGGTGTCTCAGCACGAAGAACTTTCGCAACGGTGCATACTCAGGGAGAACACTCCTTGATAATTTAGTGAGAGATCATCTTATAATGCTACCGTCAATCAAAGCAAGATAAGATGCATAAAAGATAAACATCATATGCAATCAATATAAGTGATATGATATGGCCATCATCATCTTGTGCTTGTGATCTCCATCTCCGAAGCACCGTCATGATCACCATCGTCACCGGCGCGACACCTTGATCTCCATCGTAGCATCTTTGTCGTCTCGCCAATCTTATGCTTCCACGACTATCGCTACCGCTTAGTGATAAAGTAAAGCATTATAGCGCGATTGCATTGCATACAATAAAGCGACAACCATATATGGCTCCTGCCAGTTGCCGGTAACTCGGTTACAAAACATGATCATCTCATACAATAAAATTTAGCATCATGTCTTGACCATATCACATCACAACATGCCCTGCAAAAACAAGTTAGACGTCCTCTACTTTGTTGTTGCAAGTTTTACATGGCTGCTACGGGCTTAAGCAAGAACCAATCTTACCTATGCATCAAAACCACAACGATAGTTTGTCAAGTTGGTGCTGTTTTAACCTTCGCAAGGACCGGGCGTAGCCACACTCGGTTCAACTAAAGTTGGAGAAACTGTCACCCGCAAGCCACCTATGTGCAAAGCACGTCGGGAGAACCGGTCTCGCGTAAGCGTACGCGTAATGTCGGTCCGGGCCACTTCGTCCAACAATACCGCCGAACCAAAGTATGACATGCTGGTAAGCAGTATGACTTATATCGCCCACAACTCACTTGTGTTCTACTCGTGCATATAACATGAACATATAAAACCTAGGCTCAGATGCCACTGATGGGGAACGTAGTAATTTCAAAAAAATTCCTACGCGCACGTAAGATCTTGGTGATGCATAGCAACGAAGGGGGAGAGTGTGATCTACGTACCCTTGTAGATCGACAACGGAAGCATTAACTTTGGTTGATGTAGTCGTACGTCTCCACGGCCCGACCGATCAAGCACCGAAACTACGGCACCTCCGAGTTCTAGCACACGTTCAGCTCGATGACGATCCCCGGACTCCGATCCAGCAAAGTGTCGGGGAAGAGTTCTATCAGCATGAAGGCGTGGTGACGATCTTGATGTACTACCGTCGCAGGGCTTCGCCTAAGCACCGCTACAATATTATCGAGAACTATGGTGGAAGGGGGCACCGCACACGGCAAAGAATATGATCACGTGGATCAACTTGTCTCCAGGGGGTGCCCCTTCCTCCGTATATAAAGGTTCAAGGGAGGGGGGCCGGCCGGCCAGGTGTGGCGCGCCAGGAGGAGTCCTACTCCTTCTGGGAGTAGGACTCCCCCCCACCTTTCCTAATTGGAATAGGATTCAAGGAGGGGGAAAAGAGAGAGAGAGAAGGAGGGGGGCGCCGGCCCCCTCTCTCCTTGTCCTATTCGGACTAGGGGGGAGGGGCGCGCGGCCCAGCCCTGGCTGCCTCTCCACTTCTTCCACTAAGGCCCATTAAGGCCCATATAGCTCCTGGGGGTTCCGGTAACCTCCCGGTACTCCGGTAAAATCCTGATTTCACCTGGAACACTTCCGATATCCAAATATAGGCCTCCAATATATCAATCTTTATGTCTCGACCATTTCGAGACTCCTCGTCATGTCCGTGATCACATCCGGGACTCCGAACAACCTTCGGTACATCAAAATGCATAAACTCATAATATAACTGTCATCGTAACCTTAAGCGTGCGGACCCTACGGGTTCGAGAACAATGTAGACATGACCGAGACACGTCTCTGGTCAATAACCAATAGCGGAACCTGGATGCTCATATTGGCTCCTACATATTCTACGAAGATCTTTTATCGGTCAGACCGCATAACAACATATGTTGCTCCCTTTGTCATCGGTATGTTACTTGCCCGAGATTCGATCGTCGGTATCCTATACCTAGTTCAATCTCGTTACCGGCAAGTCTCTTTACTCGTTCTGTAGTACATCATCCTGAAACTAACTCATTAGTCGCAATGCTTGCAAGGCTTAAGTGATGTGCATTATCGAGAGGGCCCAGAGATACCTCTCCGACAATCGGAGTGACAAATCCTAATCTCGAAATACGCCAACCCAACATGTACCTTTGGAGACACCTGTAGAGCTCCTTTATAATCACCCAGTTACATTGTGACGTTTGGTAGCACACAAAGTGTTCCTCTGGTAAACGGGAGTTGCATAATCTCATAGTCATAGGAACATGTATAAGTAATGAAGAAAGCAATAGCAACATACTAAATGATCGGGTGCTAAGCTAATGGAATGGGTCATGTCAATCAGATCATTCAACTAATGATGTGATCCCGTTAATCAAATAACAACCCCTTGTCCATGGTTAGGAAACATAACCATCTTTGATTAACGAGCTAGTCAAGTAGAGGCATACTAGTGACACTCTGTTTGTCTATGTATTCACACATGTATTATGTTTCCGGTTAATACAATTCTAGCATGAATAATAAAATTTTATCATGATATAAGGAAGGGCATATTTCCTCTAGGGCATATTTCCTTCAGAAGGCGCGGTGCATACCATGGAAGGTCGACACGCGGTGACGGCAGAGTGGACCGCGGGCCACCGCGCTACGGCCCGAAGGGGCGATGCAACGGCGGCCGGCAGGTTAGGGCGACGGCGGGAAGACCTCGGGGAGGTGGCAAGGACCACGGGCCGCGGCGCTATGACCCAACGGGTGGCAAAATGGCGAAGCACGGGTCAGTGCAACCGCGGGGACGGCCTCGGGAGGGGGCGCAGATCACGTGTCACGCTCGCTATGGCCCGACGGGGCAACACAGCGGCAGCGCGAGGATCGGCGCAGCCACGAGGACGGCGATGGACCGCGGGCTGCGGCACTACGGCTCGAAGGGGTGACACAACGGTGACGCGGATCGGTGCACTCGCAGAGAGAACCACGGGGCGGCGATGCTACTGCCCGACGGGGCGACGCAGCAGCAGCCCGTTGCTCGATTGGTGGAGAGGCGCGTTGTACTCGGGACAATCTTCACGTGATTTTTGGAGGCGCGCGCAACCGACAGGCCAGTTCGGTCGCACGGCGTAGATGACGCGTATCGTGGCGGTGGGCGGGTGATCAATCCGATCGCGCACGAGGTTCGGGACGCCGCTTGGTGGATGGGGGTGGCGGTGGAGTTCAAGATGAAGCCGGCGAGTCCGACGCAGCCGGCCCAAGGTAACCGGCAAGGCCGAGGCAGCCGGCCTGATGCAGCCAGCGACGTGGCCGCAGGCAGCGCGCCCGAGGTAGCCAGCGACGGGGCCGCACAGACGCGGTGGACATGTTGGATGATGAAGAAAGTTAGGGGAGTTTCCAAATGGAAAAAAGTTGGGGGAGTGATTCTCGGTTACCAAGAAATACCACACATATTTCAGACGAAATTTGTAATTGAATTTTCAATTAAAATTCTTTCAAATTAGATATAAGACAAACTTGAACCAGTTTCATCAGATAAGAGCCAGTACCTTGGTGGAACGTCGACAGCGTAAGTGCAACAATGGTGCTCGAACCAGCTACCTCTCGAATTGTGAAATAGACCTCTACCACCAGGACACGGCTACACACGCTAATGTAACTAAGATGCCACAATATTTATCTGTACTTTGAGCGTCTAAATTAAAAAATGATTTTTTTACTTGTTATGCGTGTTTCTCGTGGGGCGGCGAGAAACATGGATAACACCCATTATCCTAACTTCTCGGGCGTACACAAAACCTTCTTAATTCTTGCTTCATTAGATTGATACATCTCCTCTCTTTATATAGAGAGGTTTACTTGACTCCCAAGCAAGGCTTACTTGACCCCTAAGAAAGCGACCCTTATCTCTAATTAACCCTAAAACTAACGGGCTATACCGCCGGCCCAGGCCATTAGGCCCATTACGTACTCTAACAGAGATACAGAATTTTCCTGATCCTGAATCTGGATAAACACCGCATGGGCTCAGCCTGAATCTTACAACTTATAATGATCAATGAGACAAGCGTACATGCCTCAATTAATTTTTAACCCATCAACCATCATCTTGCTGCATAACCTTGGATTTCTCGGTGAACTCTATACTTCTGTCAGTACTACGTATATCTACCAAGAAACACTACACAACAGTGTCTAATTCAGTTATCTGAACATGAGCATTGATTTCCTTCAGGCAAGCAATAGAACAAATGCTGCCGTCAAAGTCAGAGAGACACACGGACCAGATGTGCTTGACTGTGATGCCGTCGGCGGGGAGGAGGCGCTGGATCTTGCGGTGCCAGGGCTCTTCCTTGTCGAACACCCCGCAGCGGGCGTCCAGGATGGACTCCTCGAACCGGGCCAGGTCGGCCACGAGGTCGGCGTCGTCATAGTGGAAGAGCAGGTCGTCGTGGACGAGCTGCTGGCGCGGGACGATGCAGAAAAGGTGGACGAGCCGCTCGGCCTCGTCCCCGACGACGGCGGCGACGCGAGCGCGGCCGACGTCGGGCTCAAAGATGGCGAGGTTGACGTAGGAGTTTGAGTAGGCGGAGTGGTAGAGGCCGCAGCGGGCCACGGCGTCGAGCGCTCCCCAGAGGCACAGGATCCGGTAGACCTCGAGCAGGTGGGCGAGGAAGGTGCCGTCCTTGTGCCTGCACTCGCCGGCGCCCGCGGCGCGTAGCACAGCGGTGAGGGCCGGCAGGGCCGGGTCCCCGCACTGGTCCTCCTCGCCCCGCAGGTACGGGTGCGCGGCCGCCAGCGCGTCGGCGAAGGTGGTGCGCGCCGCCATGGGTGTCGCGATCATCGGTCGTCGTTCTGCCAGCGGTGGGGAGAGATCGGGGGCGGGGCAGGGCCGGAGGAGGATGCCAAAGTTGTTTGAGAGAGGCCCTAGGAGTACTGTCCCACCTCTTGTTTGGTATCAAATGACTGATATAAGGGTGTGTTTGTTTGGGCTGCAACTTGTTCGGCTGCAGCTGCAACGGCTCCAGCTGGAAGGCGCAGCTGTAGCTACTAGCTGTGGCTGAAAGGTTGAAGCTGAAGTGTAGTCGTTTGGTAGTTGTGCTGTAGCAGCAGCGGCTTGTTCTGAAATGTGCTGAAATGACCAAAATGTCATGTATTGTGCTGATTATACTGTTTTAACAATAAATGACCGGATTAGAAGTTATTTTTTCAAAAATGGCTAATTTTTCATAGATTTGAATTGAATTCATAGTTTCACATAGTCGATCGATCTCTCTGTACCTTTATCACAAAAATATTACAAGTCACATAGTCGATGACACAGCTGGCACACAGAGCACGCTACACAAGCACAAGCACGCACCCAAACCTTGGACGTCAATTAGCACTCATATACATATCAATTAGCATATCACGGTTCATATACAAGTGCTCACAGACCGGCGTTCTGCCTAAGTGAAGCAGCAGGACGGACCGGGGAGCTCGCTGGCGTCTATGGCGAAGCAGAGGACAGAGGTAATGGGAAGAGGCCAAGGTGGAGCCTGCACCGAAACGATCCAGTGTGCGTCATCGGCAAGCACAGTCATGCCCGGGGGCTCGCTAGCAGCTGCGCCTGCGCGTGCCTAACGTGGACCAGGGAAGGATCACCCCACCAATGCGGCAAGTTAGCTTGTGGCAGCGGACGTCGTCGCCGAGGCAACTCGTGATGGTGGCAGAACTCGCGAGGGATCTCGGTGCGGTGCCTTTGATTCCATGGGTTGCAGGGAGGTGGAGGACGAGCGCCTCGCCGCGGGGTTCCGAGGTGGGAGTTTCACTACTGAGGGGACGGGTGGCGGCGGCCGGAGATCGAGCAGGTGGCGGCGGAGTCGTCGAGGCGAGGGAAGTGAGCATGTTCTATCGGGGTGAGGGAGGAGCCAGAACACCAGCGAACCATTACGTCGCAATTTTGTTGTATTATGGAAATTGGTGGAAGGGTAAAACTGTAAAAGGTCGATTTGGAGCTGGCCGTGGCTGCGAGAAGCCCGAATTGGCAGCTCCCGGCCTGACGTGCAATTATTTGGAGCGCTCCTCTGAAGCCGCTGCGTGGAGCCGATCTAAAATCAGGTGTTTGTTTCAGCTCCAGCTTCTATGGGGCAGAGGCCGATGGAGCCGCTTTTAGAGCAGAAACAAACACACCCTAAGCATCTCTAAAAAAAACACCCTAAGCATACCTAGGTGTTAGTATAAAGTTAGTACAAAGTTGAGTCATTTATTTTGGAACGGAGGGAGTAGCTGGGATGCAAAAATCTCTAGGTACAATTCATTCAGTTGCCTAAATTTATGGGGATTTTTAGTTGAACAGCTTCATGTCCATCAATAGACATTTATTTAGCAGCTACGGGTTGATGATGATGAGCTGCTCCCAGCTGGTGTTCGCCACACCCAAATTACACTGGCGACGTTGTCCTAGGCTATGCCAAAGTATGGGAAGGTCGACGCAGCCATTGGGAGTGGTTAGAGGGCCGCTATCAGCTAATTTTTTTAAAATAATACATTTTTTAATTAATATGCATAAATATTACACCGATATTTTTATTTTTAAAAATAATACACCATCGGTGTGCTGCAGGCTGACTGGGCATAGTCGGCCCACAGCAGGCCGATTGGCTTCCAGTCGGCCCGCAGCAAGCCGACTGGGACTAATTGGCTTGCTGCGAACCAATTAGTTCCAGTCGGCTTGCTGCGGGCCGACTAGGTGCATGTGGCCATTTTTTCTGTTTTTGATTTTAGTTGTTGTTTTCTATTTATTCTATCTATCAAATGAATCTGGTTTGTGTTGAAACTTTTTGCATAAATTACTAGCAGTATTAACAAGCCACATATAAATTTTCATAATTTTTGGAAAACCACATATTTATAATTGTATTAGATAGCTCCTGGTGAATATAGATAGGGTTTAAATTTATCTATCCAAATTGATTTTTTATTTTTATAGATGTTAAAATATCAAGGAGAATAGTTTAAAATTTTCTGTGAAACAATTTGAGGACTATTCTCCTCGACAAACAATTTGAGGACAATCATTCATTATTGTCTTACTTTGTCGCTTAATGTTTCTGGCTATGTATCTCGACAATACATTTTGACTTTCTATGCTAAGACCACTTTTGGATTCATGGTAATAACTCGTATCGTGCAATGACACGTACCCTAGCACATGATAGATTCATATTGGATCCTTATGTAATTCAAACAAGCACCTAGGCATATATAAACGTACACACAGATGCTTACAACTCAACTCACACGGGGAGGGAGCTGTCCGTTGATCAGACCATGTGAGTGAAAGGTGGCAGTGAGAAAATTAGTGAAGAAATGCCTTCAGGGATTGTGCTGCTGCTACAAGTTTTCAGGCAATGAGTGTAAGGACTTTTGTTTGTATTCATTGAGGGTTTATTGCCCCATTTGACAGAAAATAGAGGGCACTTGATCATTGGCTCGACGATTTGCTATGGATAAATAGAGGGCTTCAATGATGAGTCCGGCGCGCAGATTGTTTTCGGCATTGCAAGGCGGGTTTCTCCTCCGAATACTTCATAGAAGATTTTGAACACAAGAATAGTGTTAGGCTCTGCAAAATAAGTTCCACATACCGTCTTAGAGAGAATAATATTTACACAAATCTAATCTGCTGATGTATTCCGTAGTGTGTCATCACACCACAGCCGACTTTATTCGAATCGTTTTTACTGTCCCATCTCAGCGCGTTTAGCGAGGCGGTTTCCTTGGCACGTCTTGTCGAAGCAGAGATCGTGTCCCCTTATTACGGGATTCTCATCAATATGGGTGTGGGTAACCCAACCGCGCCATTGATTACGGTGCTTGGGAGATAAGCGAGTTTTACCAGGCTGGTGGGGACACGTAGTTTCGTCTGCCCATATAAGGGGATAAGGATCCACCTTTTCACCCATGCCTTCTTCCTCCTTTGCTCTTCCATTTTCACGCACTCGAGCTCTAACGCCCATGTCCGCATTCTCTTCCTCAACCTGCTCCAACCATGTCCGGAGCGGGAGGCAAGTGGATGGTCTCCTCTGTCACGGAGGGAGACGTCAAAAAGCTGAGGATAGCCGGATACCTGCCCGACGACAACGCGCACCGGCTCCCAGATGAAGGGCAGCTCATCCCCACCCCCAGGCCCCATGAGAGGGTCGTGTTCCTTACCCATTTCCTTCGCGGACTGGGGTTCCCCCTCCATTCATTCGTCCGGGGGCTCATGTTCTACTACGGACTGGACTTCCATGATCTGGCCCCGAACTTCATCCTCAACATTTCGGCGTTTATCATTGTGTGCGAGGCATTACTCTGCATCCGGCCCCACTTTGGCTTATGGCTGAAGACCTTTAATGTCAAGCCGAAGGTTGTGGGCGGCCGCCAGGCGGAGTGCGGAGGCGCCATGGTGGGCAAGATGCCCAACATCCTATGGCTCGAGGGCTCCTTCGTGGAGACCATAAAGGGGTGGCAATCGGGGTAGTTCTACATCACCGAGCCGCGCGACCCTGTATGGGTCGCAGCCCCCGAGTTCCGATCTGGAGCCCCTACGCGGCTCACCTCCTGGAAAGAGAAGGGCCTGGATTGGGGCAGTTCGGGAGAGGTGACTGGACTCCAAACATGTGTCCAGAACCTGGTGAGCAAGAAGCTCAAACTCGTCAACGTATTCCAGGTTATGCTCATCCGCCGGATCCTCCCGTGTCAACAACGGGCTTTCAACTTGTGGGAGTTCAATCTGGCCCAGCACCGAACTCTGAGCAGGCTCTTTGACACAACGTATGAAGATGCTTGGAAGGTGCTGTTCAAGGGCGCCGAGGCTCCCGCATCCACTACCGAGGATCGCGGATTCAGCGCGCAGCGTCAAGCCAACGCGGTAAGCTATTTTTACCTCTTAGAGGATATTTGTATTTCATAGTTTGACTCTATGCGGGATCTAAACTCCCGTACCTTTGACAGGATTGGCAGGAGACGTCCGGGCAGATCAGCTGTCCGGCTCCTTTGCCCGAAGACCCAGCAGATGCTCGCTTGGCAAAGCTACTGCTTCCGGCACCTTACGTGGTGCCGGAGAAGAAGGCCAAGAAAGGCCACGGGAACCCGGAAGAGTTCCCGGCGCCCGGTGGAGTCGAACTCATCGTCCGATGACTCCGAGGCGCGCTCCTCCCACGAAGACGAGGAGGAGGAAAGAGAGGTTTCTTTCCCAGCAGGGGGAGAAAAGAAAAGGAAGGCCGCCCCAACTGGGGAAGCCGGAGGGTCCAAGAAAGGAAGGACCCTCCCTCCGGACTACTCCACCAACGCCGACGACGGCGAAGAGGAGTGGCCGCACAGGGCCAAGCCCCTGGCAAAATCGTAAGTATCCGGATACCAAAATGACTCATGGCGTTCCTTTATTGCACAACTTATCCTTACACCGAATATAATTATGCAGTTCGCCTAAGGCCCGGCTCGACGTATCATCGAGCGGTTCTTGGATTCGTCGGATGTGAACAGCACTTCACTTCCGGCCGCCTCCTCCCCTCGCCCTACGGACGATGCCGAGGTGTTGTCCCAAAAGGTTCCAAACCAAGGGGAGGTAGTTCTGGAGGCGCCACAAGGCGACCTCCCGGACTCCAGGCGCAAAGGGGACAAAACCCCCCAGGGCTCCAAGTCCGGCCCTGGGCCGGACACCGCACCGGAACCTTCAATGGTTCCGGAGTCCAGAAGGCGGCCCACTAGTAAGAAGGGCAAGCCTACGATGCCGGTGACCTCTGTCCAATGGGAGGCACCGGATAATTTGCTGGAGGTGCTTAACGGCGCCTTCATCGACGAGGGGCACCGCACTATTATGAGTGCGGTGATCGAGAAGGTTCAGTCCGCTAAAAGCGGGCTGACTGAAGCCTGTGTCAGCCTGCTAACAGGCTTTGAGGTATGTGAAAAATATGTAAAAATATTACCGCATAGACAGTAGCCCCTGATGCTCTTTTTGGCGTTCGGAAAGAAAAGCCGAATAGAGGATCTAATAACATTCGTAGGAGGCTCATATAATTAAGTCAATATGCGTATGCAGGCTTTACTGCTGGCCTCTACCGCACTGACTGCGGAGGTGGATGCGCTGAAGCAGAGCCTCGAGCGGTCTGAGCAAGAGCTCGGCCTTGCCAAGAAGGAGCTCGAGGAAAAAGAAGGTAAGTAGTACCTTGTGGAGTATATTAAAAAAGATGCAGTTGCAAAAAATGACAGGATCGCTATTGGTGTCCTAGGGGCCACGACTGAGGTGGCAACCCTTAAGCAGGCGCTGTCCGAGGCCGAAAAGAGGGCGGCCACGGAGCTCACGGACACTACACCACGGTAGAGCTTAGGTGACACACTTCTATGGGCAAAGATCAACTAATCTTCACAAACTATCTGTTAGCGTAGCTTTTAACTTTTGTCTTCGTATCAAGTGTCGGCAAAGGTATATCACTGTTGACATACTAAGTGTCGGCAACCACAAAACGACAATGTGTCTATCAGCAATTGCTTAATGACGTACTATGTGTCGGCATATGTGTTGACCTTAACAGTTTTTCAGTCGGCGTAGCTATGTATTTAGCAACCTAAAATGTGTCGACGTAGATAGGGTATACGTATTCAGATTAAGTGTCAATGTAGGTGGACACTTGTCAATCGTCAGAAGGTTAGAAACCTGGCGCGAGGTTTCCGCGCGTGAGCGAAATTTTCGACTGTTCGTTGGAAAAAAATTCTCAGTGGAAAATACCCTTCCCCAGTGCAAAATACCCCAAATCGAACCCAACCCTAACCCGTGCCTGCCACCGCCGCCGTCGCACTCGATCCAATCCTCTGCCACCATCGCCGCTGGCCTCGCGCTCCACCCAGTCCTCAATCCCCCGTCCCGGAGCTCGCCCTCCCCCCCCCCCCCCCGCCGGCCTCGCGCTCCACCCCGTCCTCAATCCGCCGTACTCAATCCCCTGAGCTCCAGACCTAGATCGAGGCGTCGTCCTCGCGCTGTCCATCCAGTTGCCGTCCGCGCCCAACCGCCCTCCCCCCGACGTCTAGCCGATGTCATCGCCAATCCCCGTCCTGCGGCTGCCGGGGATCCATCTCCGGGCTCCCGCTGCTGCCGCACCTGCTGCTGCGGGGCTCCATATCCGGGCTCTTGCTGCCGCCGGAGCTCCATCTCCGGGCTGCCGCTGCTGTCGGCCCTGCTACTGTTCGACTTCTGCCCTGTGCTCCCGGGCTCCATCTCCAGGCTCATGAGATCCGTCCCCAAGATCCGTCCGTCCACCGCCCCCAACCCCAATCCCATTCCACGTCCCCGAGTCCCCGACCCCATCCCTTACTCCCTTCCTTGGAGTCACAGCCTCCGACAACTCCGTCCGTCGTCGCCTTGCACCTCGGGCTGGAGGGAGTGGGCGTTGCTAGGTAAGCACTGATGGTGGGACCCCCAATTTGTTTTCTTTGTTCTTGTTTTTCCAACCGTGAGTACCACCATGTGTCTCTAGTAGATCGAACTGCTAGTTTGCTGTAACTTGAGAGTTGTACCATTGGTAGTTGCTGTGGAGTGGTTTGGACATGTTGTTGATCTGAAGCATAACCTGATCCTCCCGGCAAAAAAGAAAGAAAGAAGCATAACCTGATCCCTTCTCACTTAATCAGCACCTTTTTGTGTAAGAAGAGCGTGTAGTATTACAGTGGTTATTAGTTGGATACGTATACTACTGACAAGCAAAGCAATCATACCTTGTTTTATTTTCTAATTCTTTGGCCCGATCGATGGCTAGATTGACATGGTAATTTAGTTCCTGAATTCTAAGCATGCAAGTTTCTGAATTCTAGGTCTGCATCAGCATCATGAGTTAATCAGATATATGTGTAACCAGCTATACTAACGATATTGCTATAATAAATAATAATTCTGGAGTACCACCTCTTTTTGTAGCTAGCATGTAGGCTATAAGCTCTCGTTGATGCTATAGATGGCCGAGTTGGTTTCAAAATTTTGGGTGCAAATTAGATTCTAACCCAGTTTGTAGCAGGTTTGATAGGTATATAACTCACTACAGAAACGTCAGTTGCACAATCAAAGGTCTGAAGTGAAATATTCTCATTGGAAAAATTTGCAACTATAAATTATCAAATTGTAAGCTTAAAGTTTCATCACTTAGCAGTATGATCTGTATTCCCATCCTATCTGCATTGTGGAATTATGTGTGCTCTATTATACTTCTATTTGTTTCCTTGACTACAAAACAGGAATTGATTTGAATTCTTTCCACCGGTGTTTTTGTTAGATCTCACGACACTGCATCTGTTGTTGACAGAACGCACCACTTGTGGCTGCTATGTTTTCTCCCTCATACATGGCATCAATGGTGTGTCTGCCTGATCCTGCAACAAGTGTTCACTCTTTGATGAGTCTTCTAATCTGCAATTTATGCCTGGTCCATCTTCATGCTGCACATGGTACTTTGACATGGGCATCAGCCTGACAGGAATCCACTCCAATTTTATTCAAGCTTGCTAGGTTGCCAGACGATGGGTGCCGAAATTTCATATATCTCATAAATTTGGAAGTCTTGAGAAGGTAATGATGCTTCCCTCATTTGTACTCCCTCTGTAAACTTTCATAAGACCGCTCTTTACAGCGGGCGTAGTATTTTGAATATTTGTCAGCTAGCCCGCTATCTTTACTTGCCCTCCCCAATTATATTTCTGCAATGATTGGCCATTTATCTCATACGTACTATCAACCAGATCATGCAGTTGTTCCAATATTCATGAAAATGCCCCTTTCAGCAGATAGTAACTCAAGTATATAGAAGATACAAGTAACCAAAGGGAGTTTTGGTTTCAGGTGTCGATCCTCCTTTTTCCGTACTTGCCGGTAGCATTTTCCTTTTTTTGGTTTCATATGGCATCTATCTTATATTTCTGGCAGCAGTTAAATTGAACTGGAGGCAGAAAACAAACTTGATACACTATAAATGTGTTTCTATATTGTACCAACTCGCCGTTTTTTCGTGTATTGAAAATATCTTCTTAGTGTCAGAATCACCATTTGATGCACTAATACTTGCATCGCTTCCATTTTAGTACATTATTTGCTATCACATATATTAATATAGTTGACGAAATCTTCTAGTTAATGCTAACATGTCTGCTTAAAATGGGAAAGATGGCTAATTTGTGGGTTGAGCATATTTATAACTAATTATAGCCTATCAATCCCATTCTGATTGTAAGCAGTAGGAAGATACAAGAAGTTCAATCATAATAATGATGATCTAGTTCAAGAATAAGGCAGTACTTAAATCTTAATAACGTCCGTACATGGTACTTTTGTGAGATATTCGTGTTTGTTCTGGTGATGGCCTAATATTACCTGAAAATCATTTGTGCATTTGAAAAGTTCATACAATAAACTTACCAAGGACATAACTTGCATTCCCTTGGCTTACATTCTAATTTGATTTAGGATCAGCCGAGTTATCTATATTATTAAACATAGTTTTCGTCTTCACAGGGTGGTTGATACATGTCTTCACACTTTTCAGAGCAACGTGCAGTGGAAGAAGCAGCCTATGAACTGAAATAGTTTGCATAAGAAACATGCGATGCGAGTATGTTATCATTTGATTTACACATAATATGTACAACCCATGAACCATTTTCCATAGTTCTCTTGTGGAACCCTTTTCATTTTTGATGAGCACACAAATGCTCCAAGACTGATTTTCCTGTCATTTAGCTAGTTTATCGATCAGATAATATTGAACTAAGAACACTAGTACATGGATTAACTATCGTACGTCAGAGTAAACCAAATGGCAAGCGAGGAAAATGTGTCACACATAACACTTCAGTGTATCTGAAATTGTAAAACCTATTTGTGAAATTATAGCATCACTAGATAACATTTTGTGTCTTGTATATAAAAATGAACTCCACATACTGCAGTTTTAAAATTAAAAATATGAAATCACATGACGTAATCTGATGCTCATATAGATTGCTTAGTAGTTAGCATACATCTATCAGTTTGGTGTTAACACTTTGATTGTCACAATCTAAAGATCACATGGCATATACAGAACTTCACATACTGCAGTTTTTTTTGGTCTGAAGCTATACATTTTAATTCTAGTTCATTAGACAACATACGACTACATTTGATTTTGACATTTATTTTCAAACTTTGAAGTGCACAAAATCGTTGGAGTGAATATATGAGAATTTGACCATTCATTTTCAAGTACTCAACCATCTACTGTGCATGGATGTGATACTTCGGAGTGTTCGACAGCATTTGGCTGTTTGCAGTATTTTGGACCAGCCAACTTGCGATCATGAATCTTATGTCTGTTCTGGACCATTTGGTGCTTCAAGTGATTTGGAGCATATATCTTGTGCTCATGGGTGTGACTTTGTTCTGGACCATTTTATGTGGCTTGTGTTTTCTAGATGGTGGTCCAAATGGCCAAACTTTGCTTTGTCAAGATTGTCCTGTTTTTGAACTTATGATCAATATATGTATGTTTGTGAACATATTATCAATGCTTGTGCAATATGTGTTCATCTTGATCCTGTTTGTGTATAACATTTGAGCATTGTATAATATTTCAATCTGAGCAGCATCCAATTGTTGTTTTGGCTACACACCATCTTATCAACAATTTATTTGTTGGGAAAAACATTCCAACAGAGAAACTATCAACAAAGGTACACCTCTAGCCATGTAGAAAAAGTGTAGGTAGAAGTACACCCATAGCTAGACAAACCATGTGTCAGCAATGCTAAAGACCTTGCTAGACATACTAAGTGTCGGCATAGGTAGGGTGTACGCTGAGTTACCATCTGTCGGCATAGGTAGGGTGTACATGGACAGACCATGCGTCGGCGTATGTGGGGTGTACATAGACAGACCATGTGTCGGCGTAGATAGGGTGTATGCCAACTAGGAAAGTATCGGCAAGTGAACTTCTGTCGGCAATACCTTTGCCCACAGCAAGTCCTCCGACTCTTTTATCTTCTGCCAGCATATGTGTTAGCTTCAAGTTATGTGTCGGCAAAGGTACCATATGCCAACAGATAGATGTGTCGCCAAAACTTGACCGTGGTGTAGTGCGAGCGGGAAAAGCATGAGGCGCGGGTTGGCGAGGTGCAACAAGAGCTCCAGGCTCTCGTGAAAAAACACGAGAGTTTGGAGCTTGACTCAAAGACGCGAGAGTCCAAGCTCGCGACGGCCCTCGAAAGCGCCAAGTCTGCCAAGGCTGAAGCCAAAAAAGCCATCCAAGAAATTGAGGCGATGAAGAAGATAGAGGCGGGTAAGGCATTCTTTATGCAAAGCAAGCACGTGAAAGCGAATTACTTGTTACTTACCCGAGTCCGGAGCTCTCCAGGAGCATTCGCAGATTTGCCCCGCAGCGTATCAGATGCCGCCACCTTCTACCGGGCCGAGGAGGGGAGCTCAACGGAGAAGGTGTTCTGGTCTCAGTATACTGAGGCCGGACACCCGGTGCCCTTGAGCGACCAGCTGAAGCAGCTGGTCGAGCTCCATATGGTGGCCGAACAGGCCATGAAGGGCCTCATTGTTCGGCTGTGGCCTGGAGAGGCTCTGCCTGGGAGCTACTTTGGGCTGGTAAGGCGGCTGGTGGATGCTTGTCCGTGGCTTGAAGTTATCAAGCGCTCCGCCTGCATCGAGGGCACCCCTAGGGCGCTTGCCCGTGCTAAAGTGCACTGGGGCAAGATGGACGCGGAGAAGCTGGTGAAGGACGGGCCACCGCGGGCCAATCAGCATCGCCACCCCAAGATGTACTATGAGGGTGTCCTGAAGGGTGCCCGCCTTGTGGCGAATGAATGTGCCAGAGATGTAATATTTGAGTAAACTTGCTTGCGTTATCCTGTATGCTGAAAACTTGTTCATATGCGTTATGCAACGCTTGTTTAATTTAAAATATTACCTTCTATGCGGCCGTTTATTAAATTTGAGAGATGGCGAGTCGTCGGCTTCAGCCCCCATGCCACGAGTGCTAGGGTGTTCGGGATAAACCTGAGCACTCTTTTTCCCATTCTTGGGTCCATCGAGGGAGGTGCTCAGCACAACGAACAAGGCAATCGTACTATAATGCGTTATCACTCTCACTTAGCCAGAGAATTCTATAATTTTAAATTTCAGCGAAGCCCCTAGTGTTCGGAAGGCCGAGTTCGGGGCGCTATACACGCCTAGGCCGGACAAAGCCGACTCCTAGCTCTAAGCGGCATAAGTCTTTAGGGAATCGAAACCTCCCGAACAGCGACCAGCTCTCACCCTATCATGAAGTCAGTTTTAGCTTTCTCTACTGAGGTGCTTAGCCCAGCTCAACCGGGGCACAATCGCAGTAGTTCTCCCAGCGCTACCTTAGCCGATATAGCGGAACATAAGGTACCAAAACATGGGAACCGGGCAAACCCAACTATTGACCAAAGACATGATTCGGAGCTGATGCATATAATGCTATAAGTTCGGAGGGCCGCACTTGTGAAAGTGTTCGGACTTCTCATGCCGTATTATGGGGTGCTTGAGCCCCTGGCGTATTGACCGTACCAAAGTGTACGGGTGCTAAATGTCATAACTGAACATATGTATTGAAAAGGAAATGAATAGAGAATGCAATAATAAGCTGTAGCTAAGCATTGTTTATTTTAAACGGCTACTGCAAAAGCAGAACGATACAAATAGTGCGGTAAGCATGAGATGGGACTATTTAACATGTCCCCTCCGGGGGCAGGCTGCGGAATGGCGTGTAAAACTGGTATACTGCTCGTTATAGAGACCATCTGGGAGTTCCATAGTGCGGCATAGCTTTCTGCTTCCCTGGTTGTTGTATCGTTTGTGTGGCAATCGTACTGCCGACCCGGTCCTCCGGAGGGTGGAGTCCTGAAAGTAAGAAAAAATGACAAAATCGGCAGCCCCTTGTGCGGTTAAGCCGTATTTCGGGCGTGCCATGATGGTGCCCCTCCCCCTGTGCCCATGGTATTTTCAGAGCGTAATTATGTGGGGTCTTGCGCATCCGGTTGCACACCAAGGCGGTCATCCGCAAGCGGTTCGTGGGAGCTTACGATGGTGGCTGGGTTGCGGCGTTTGGTCACAATCTGAAGCTTGTGATCATGAACCTCTTCTCCGCCGTCGTGGTGCCGCACCCTTCGACAAATTCAATGTTCAAGGACATGATGTCTGCATATTATGACTGGAGAGACATAATCAGCAAGGTTGTCTTCTCGGAATCACCCACCACAACTAGTTGCATCCTCGCTGCCATCACCCTGCAATATGGTCTCGCCCTTTGTAGGGTTGGTTGCCCAAATGGCGGGTGGACAGTACAAGAATTAGATGGAGTGAGGCTTTCAGACATTTTATTCCACCATGGACATCTCTATGGCATCACCCAACTGGGTGACCTTGTCAACTTTGAAATAGGGTTGAACAAAGATGGCGGGCCAATGGTCATCGGCGAACCCGACGAGCTGCTGATCCGAATGCCTAGAGGCTCTGACGGATTCCCGGACTGCATTGTTGAGCTACACGACAAGCTGGTGGCGGTGATGAGGACCTTTCCGTCGCGCAACTGCGAGCCTTTATTCAAGTTGTTTGAGCTTGCTGAAGAATCAAAAACAGACTATACTTACAAGTGGCAGGAGGTAACGAGTTTGGGTGATTGTGCCTTGTTTTTTGGGAAAATGTGGTCCAAGGCAGTGTATGTGCCCGCGTTTGGTCGTGGTGGGGTGCAGAGAAATTTCATCTATGCAGATGATGTGACATACTTGACGAGTCTGGACGGCCATGGCACCCGTGTGTATTCCATGGAAGACGAAAACGGTGACAATGTCGCGCAGAAGATCAAATCAGCGGGGTCTTATGTAGTTGGTTACCCTCCATGTGGCATGTGGGTTCTCCCTCCTGATTTCTAGACTATTAAGAATAATCCACTATGGCACTTCTAGGTTTAGTTCGAGTCTATAAAGTATGAATGTCAACCTTTATCATATATTGGACCATCCAGATTCTAAAATCTGCAATGTACTACTGGAATTTGTCCAGCTCTTTTTTGTTTTTTGCAATGGGCAAAGAAATATATGTGACAATCTGATCCTACTTGGGGATGACGCAGAGGTACGGCGTCCTTCCCTTTCATGAAGGTTTCTTGGACTGGGAGATCGTTTGTCATGTTGGGATGTGTTGGTGGCTGTCGTGGCGGAGTTTTCTTGAGTTTCGATGATGTAGTTATGCCGACCTTTCTCAGTGTTGAATTGGTTCATGTTCCTTTGGTGTGATGCTCGTCTTCTGCGTTGTCATGTCATAACAATGGCGGGTCTCTTCTAGAGTTCAATGTGCTTTGTCCAATGATGGTGTCCCTCTCCTGTTACTCCTGGTTGACACGTGTTCATTCAGGTTCTTGGGGAACCCCTTTGCCTGCCGACGGTGTGACACCCTTTCAATCCAGAACTAGAAGGATGTGGCCTCACTAGTGTAGAAAATGCTAGCCACGTCTTTAATTGGTGATGCCTCATTTTTCATCCATGCGTGTTGACATATTTGGTACACCACCACTATGTCATTACTGGTGGCGTGTCGCCCAAAATCCACGCCACTACTATTTATACTTGTATCGTGCACTAACTCGTGTACTCTATCCCGTATATACACTACTAGGAGAAAGGCTACTAGCAGCGCGGGTAAAATAACTACTAGCAGCATGGGTACCCGCGCTCCTAGTATCGCGCTACAGCTAATAGTTAGTAGTAGCGTGGGTTAAACCCGCACTACTGCTATTATGTACACGCGCTACTACTAATGAAATAGTAGTAGCGTGGGTAAACAACCAACGTTACTAGTATCCTATACACTAGTAGCGCTCAGTTTCCTTCCCACGCTACTACTAACTTATTAGGAATTAAAAAATAAACCAGTACACATCATTACAAATACAAGATTTATAATAAACCAGCATTAGAGCACATCCAGTAAGAGCATACATAATTGACATGGACTCCTATTTCATGGTTAACTGGACACCGAAGCCAATAAATGAGCCAAAACCCCATCATTATGCATTGCTACTCACGATTGACCACTTCAAAGAACATGCAAGTATATATGTCATTAACAATTGCAAACATAAGTTTCTTTCTACTACAGTTGTTGTATCTACTATCACACAGTTCCTCATTCTACCTGTTCTCACTCCAATAATAAGAAAAATGAAAAGGAAAAATAGAGATAATCTGCCGCAATTGCACTTCGGTGTCATGGATCAACATCTCATTATCCTGCAGCAATGGAAATGTGCCCCAAAATTACCTTTTGCAACTCTTCAAATCTCTTCGTTGAAGCAGACAGTGAGGTCTTAATCTACAAACAAAGATTGTCCCATAAGCATTGCAGACTTCAATAATGGGAGAATATAAGAGTGTACAAGGCATATACAGAAAATGGAACCAACCTTTAAAAGTTCATCTTGTAGCTCCCTATTCTTGGCCAATTCAGTGTCATATTGTGCGCATCTGCGATAACCTCGAGGTAAGATCTCTGCACAAACCTTCCCACTCTGTTGCTATCTTCTACCTATGAATGAAAGTAGACCTTACTTGTCAGAGAAGCAAATGTGAAAGTTGATTACAACATGTATGCTAAGTCGCTAACCCATAGAGACAACTAGACCAAATGTGAAAGTTTCCATGTTGCCAAGGAAGTATATGAGCACCCCTCGAAACATCAATTAGCATACATATACATCTCAAATCATATGTAGTATGTGTCTAGTCATCCTACGATTGCCTGAGCTCAGAACTGCATTTCTTATAAAAGCTTTAGACATGTTCAGGAAACACATGTAGGAGATGACAAGTGCACAGATCACCCATATTTATAGGTTCAAAGACAGATAACAAAAATTAACTAGAAAGAGTTAGATGACAGCGAAGCTTAAAGCTGTAGTAAGAAACATGTATTAGACCCCACAAGGCTGTAACCCCTGTCACTGCACTGTCCGCACCACACAAAAGCTAAACTCTGCAGGTTAAACTCAGATCAGGGAGAATGAAGTAATGAATTGGCAGAGATCCATCTCTTAGCATTACCTGATCATCAAGCATCTTTGAGAAATCCTTGAGAACACGGCGACGGTCTTTCTCTCCCAGTTGGAGCTGCTGCCCATATTGTTTTTGTTTCTTCTTCATCAGCTTGTAGTTTATATAGTAACTGTAAACATTGAATTAGAAATGCAACGTTAAAAAATTGGTAGCCAAGGCCAAGTGTGCAATTTTTTTACACCAATTAGATGGGCACTCAATTGCAATGTTCAATTATTGCAATGTTTCTTTATCTTCTTGTTCAGTAAACATGGTAAGAAATCGAGATAAGTTTCATCAGAAGCAGTTGACAGAATATTTGGAGAACTCAATGATACAGGTTAGTACAATGTGGGAAAAATAACCTGAATCGTACCCTCTCCACTCTGGAACTTGGCCGGCCGTCAACTTTTTCCAAAACCTAACCATCTTGACTTGAATATGTTAATCTGCCAAGAAATATAAAGGCATGTCAGTAGCACAACCAGAGAAACCAGATTTCAGTGTAATTGCTGAGATGCAAGTGCAACAAAATGCAAGAAGCTGTTAAGGCACCACTCTGCTTAGTATATCCCAGGTGCTTTCTACAATCATATGGCGCAAACACATCAACAAGGAAGTGGCCTTGGAAAGTTCAAAGAAGTTGTGGACATTTTAAGTGGAACAAACGACAAACTCGTAAGGCAACTAAGGAATGGACGCGCAAATAAGAAATCCCCAACATGTACGCCCCTGCAAAATTATATAGCCTCTCAGTTCTTGCTATGGATTCTTCAGTCCTTTTCCACAGGCCTAACATATATAATCCATATATAACCAATCATAGAAGGATGACCACATGTCACAGTCCCAGAAACTGCTATAAAATACAAGTAGGCGCAAACGTTTATTTTCACATACTAATTGAAGTTTCTATCAGACAATCGTGGAAGTGATCAACAACTGTTTATCTTTCTACATCAATTTGGACAGTTAACAGTAAGCAAAGATAGCATTATAATCCCAGCCAACTACGTATATAACTAGAAAAAATGATGAAAACAAGAAGACTGTCCAACCAATTGACTACAATTATTGAGGAGCTGCATGGAGAGTCCTAGATTAAAATCGGCTTTGCAATCTAGGCTTGATCGAAACTGAAACTGAAATCGGCCTTGCAATCTACTACAAACCCTCTACAAAATTCGTATTGAAACTTTTTTTAAAACAGCCTCTACAATGCCGTAAACTAGCATACGAAAACAATGCGCTCAGGATACTAACTTTCGGGATAGCAAACTAAAATGATGGCTGCTCTCAATCCATACATCCAAACGACGCAAATAAATACTCTACGGAAAGCTTGGAACTTGCTTTACAGATTTCATATAGAGGCAACTCAAAATTCTGAGAATAACTAACTCGTTTTTCACCTAGAAGCTGGCTGTCCAGATTTGACAGTGCAGTTTTTAACTGAACCAGATTCAGTTTACAACCAGAGATACCCAACGCTCCAGATTTTTACTAGAAGGCAATCAACACCTCGCAACATCATGGATGGTCTATATCCCTAACTGATTTGGCTAAGCAAAGGAACTAACATAGAGAAGGTCCGACCAGGCACCAAAACCAAATAAGTATAAGCACTGAAATCACCAATCCATCTCCAATTATCAAATCTAATTCTACTCTATGAGCTGCTGCCACATATCCCTAGTTCTTAGTTCTTACCTAGCCAGCACCATAGAGAAGAGGGCTGATACGTACTGCTGGTGCTCGCCTCAGACGAGAAGAAGCAGGAAAAGGGACGGACATTTCAGAACGAAACAATCAAACAAAAGCAAAATGCCCCGCTCCCCCGCTAGCGGTGACTAGGGTTCCTCCTCCCGCTCCCCCCCCCCGCCGCCGCCGGCCGCGCGTCGCGCCTCTCCTCCCCCTCCTCCCCCTCCCCCTCCTCCTCCCGCTCCCTGTCCGCTCGCCCCCCCCTTCCCCCCCGCGGGCGTCGGGCGGACCCCGGATCCGCTTCTCCTTCGGCCCCAACTCCCCGTCCTTCTTCCCCCGCCGCCGCCAGCGAGGTCCGCCGGGCCCTGCCCGCGTCGCGCCGGCGCCGGCGGGCCGTTCTTTTCCCGCGCGCACTTCGGGAGGCGCGGGGGCCTCCTCAAGGCGGCGGTGCTTCTCGGCCTGGAGCAGTGCGGCTCGATGGCGGGCCTCGGGGTCCTCGGTGCGGCGGCGCGGCCATTGGTCGCGGGACGGCGTGGCGGTGCTGGTGGCCGGCGGCGCCTGGGCGGCCCAGATCTGGGCCCTTTCGGGCTCCATCTGGGCTTGGGCGGGCCGGCGGCTTGTTGCGCGGCGACGTTGTTCCCTGGTTGGTGGCGAGGAGGAGGTGCCTGTGTGCGGTGGCGGCTTCGTCGGCCGGCGAGCTACAGCGTGACGTCAGGGGCTGTCCGGATCCTTTTGGGTCCGACCGGGCCTCGGCGCCAGGCAGGCGCCTTGTCCGTGCATCGGGTCGGCTCCGCGGCGGCGGTGGTTGTCCCCTCATGTTGGCGGTGTTGCGGATGCCCCCGTGGCCTCTAGCTCTTCTCCCGTCCTCCAGGTCTCGTGTCGGTGATCTCAGGGAGACGACGAAGTTGATTCGGTGACCGTGGTGGCACATGTTGGTGGGCGGTGTGATGGGCGGTGCACTATGATTCGTCTGGGTGGTGGTGGGAGTTTGGGTTGGGAGAAATCTCCAGCGGCTCGTCTGGCCCCGACGCGGCGACGCCTGTGGGTGCCGCCGGACCTTCCTGAAGGGCGTCGGGTACACCCTCCCCCCACTGCCCTCCGCATACCGGGGGAAACTCTAGGACTAGTCTGGGTAACAGGGCGTTGTCGTCGTCTCCTTCTTGAAGGTGTTGCTTGGTATGCGGCGCTTCAGGGTGCTGGGAGCGTGGTGGTCCTTCTCTGGAGGGTGCAGCGGTCGCCGGTCGTCTTCATTCGTTGATCTGCCGTTATTGGAATTAGTTTCTCTTTCTTTTTTCTCGGTTTTTCTTTGGGCTTGTTTGTGCTGCGGCCCCAGCCCCTATCGATGGATGTATCGGTGGTTGCTTTGTAATAGAAAGCGGGGGAAACCCTTTTTCGTAGAAGCAGGAAAAGGTGTGGCGCGGCCAGCGCCATGGATTCTCACAATGAAGTGCAAAAATATATTCAGTGAGCTGCAAAAGAATTGAAAGGAGCTTCAAACAGGGGGAGGCGGAGCCAAACATTGAACTACACCAGGGAACCATAGTGCAGGCATGTGAAGGGGATGCGGACTGCACGCACGGCCAATGATGCACGCACTGCTACCTGCTAAACGACCGTGGCAGCTCCTGGAAGCCGAATCTGAGGGCAACGCGGCACGCTGGTCCAGCGGCGGTGCGGAGGAGGTGGGGAGGGGGAGGCTGGTGAAGCTGCAGTGCGCTAGGAGGTAGCCAGGGTCGGAGCTGTGGGAGGTCACCGGCAATGGGTGGCCGTGGTTCGCCATACCAGGTGTTGCGGTGGTACTCCGTGGCTGGGCGGCGAGAGCATCAGAAACTGGAGGGAGGATGGAGGAACCGGGGGTGGATTTGTGGTCATGGGGGGAGGGGGTGCTCGCTCAGGCTCACCGGAGAGGAGGAAGGGAGCCGACTGCTCTCCTTCCTCGGGCCTGCCTGGATCGAGCATCGCCATGGGGCGGATCTCGCGCGTGAACGTGGGACGCAGCGGGTGGGTCGCGGCGGCCTGAGCTAGGGCTTCAGGCGCCGAGAGAGGCAGCGGCTCTGTCCATGGCAGTGGTTGCTGGTGAGGTGGGGGGTGCCGGCAGTGGGGTTGGGGGAGAGGAGGTCGTCGGCGTTGGCGGCAGCGATGGGGTTGGTTGGGGGAATCATGGGGAGTGGAGTAGAAACACAGAGACAAAGGCGGAGGAGGGGTGAGAGGCGGAGGTGGCGGCAGCAAGGAGATCACTTAGCAGTAGCGTTGGGTTTATACCCCACGCTAACCCAACACTACTACTATGGCATGTCCCGGGTGCATGGTGGAGACCACTTAGTAGTAGAGTGGGTTTATAACCCGCGCTACTATTATGGCTGGTCTCGAGAGGCACGGTGGAAATCACTTAGTAGTAGCGCGGGTTTATAACCCTCGCTACTACTATCAACTTAGTAGCAGCGGGGGTTATAAACCCGCGCTACTAGTAAGTAGCAGTAGCGAGGGGTGTAAACCTACGCTACTAGTAAGCGTCTGCCTATAAGCTTTTCCCTAGTAGTAATAGATTTGCATTGCATCATTGGGTAATTCAAACAAGCATACAGATACAAGGCATATACAAATATATATGTCATAACTGTAGGTTTTGTAGTAACACTGGTCGTGATTAGAACACAAGCATGTCATCATCGACTCTGATCCGACTGTGTAGCCACAATGCCTATACCCGAAAATTAGCATTGAGCTACATGCCACATTTCTAAAGGTTAATGTTTTCCCCTATTGTGTATTACATATCTTATACATTTTGTTCGATCATCATGCTATCAAGTTTGGCTCTTTTAGTTCAATATAGATAGCTTTGTTGCATGTTACAGTCGACACATATCAGGTAATATATAAATATATTTTGGAGGCTATGTGTAATCGGGCATAGTAAAAAATATGGAGCCAAATTGAGAAAGAAAAATGGGTGTCTGTTTACGAAAGATTAAACATGTAGGTTGATTTAGCTCCGGTATATGTCTTACTTTGGCAAACTCATTACTTTGATATATCAAACATTCATAGCCAATTAATAACAAGTTATCCAAACGATATTCTTTTGTATGTATTTATCAGTTCCCAATTAAATTGTGCACCCAATTTATTTCTCGTGTCTATATAAGCATTGGCAAACGGGACATAGCTGTAAAAATAGCCAGTGCAAACTAATAGCCAACTACTAGTGGTGGGGCTTATGAAGAATACAAGGGCATTGTGCTTGCTAGCTCTTATCATCATCTCCGCCACTTTCTTGTCCTGCCAAGCAGCAGGTATGTAGGAGCATACATAAATATTTTCTCCCTATGTATTCATTAGTTTCTTTTGTTTGTCTGCCTCTTCTATTTTTTAAAATCAAACCATACATCAATTTTAACTGCGTTGGAATGTTGTGTCTGATCTGCAGGTACAGTGGACCTTGGACCTATTCTTGGGTGTGTAAAGATGAAAAAAGTCTGCTCAGTTAATGAGGAGTGCTTGCAGGAATGTGCTTCCCGTGGTTGGAATACCCATAGATGCATTTGCACCCACACTGGCCATTGTTGTCACTACCCGGAGGCGATGGAACCAAATTGATAGTAGTAGTAGTATGCTATATTGTTGTCAGCCATGTCCTCTTGCTTTGCAAGGTGAATGTTAATCATCTATACCACCACTGATATAATAGATGCGACAGATTTAATAAACTTCAAAGCTATGTAGTTGAATTATATTTACGAAGAGACTATTCGGTCCATGAGTTCTTTTTTTGCTATTCTTCTGTTACGTGAAATTTTATTTTGTTTCAGTTGATTTTTTTCCCTATGGCCTTCCAGCCCACATACAAAGTAACTAACGTGAAACACACAAGCAGCTAAACTGATTCTGCTAATCAAACTTTTGATTTTATTCCTAGTGTATAAGGTACTACGGTCAACATTTTACAACTGCAAAAAAGGTCAACCTTCTAATATGAGCTTCACTACATCGCGGATGGGATACAGCGCGACAAATGCAATGCTGTTCACCCGTACACATGACATCAGCGCATGGATTACTAATGTGTGGTGGCTAAATTTCCTGTTTTGATACTTTTTTGATACTTAATCGAGATCTGATCCTAGTCTGAAAAAATTTCGGGATCTGACCCTTTTGCTACCGCCAAGGTACATAGCAGTAGGGTCTAACAGCCTACCGCCAAGGTCCCTGGCGGTAGGGTTGCATGCCCTACCGTAAATTCCTGCTAAGTGTTGAACAAAGTGCGTGCTCGTACCTACCGCCGAGCACCTTGGCGGTAGGGTTATACAGGCTACCGCCAGCCTATTTGGCGGTAGGGTTGTTTTCTACCGCCAAGGTCTCTGGCGGTAGGCTGTTACACCCTACCGCCATGGACCATGGCAGTAGCAAAAGGGTCAGATCTCGAAAAAATTTCAAACTAGGGTCAGATCTCGATTAAGTATCAGAAAAGGGTCAAAACACAAAATTTTGCCATGTGTGGTCTGTGGTTGGCTGATTGTGAGAGTGGAGCACGTCGCTCCGTAACACAGGGCTGTGACGTTCGCTCGCTAGATTTCTCCTTGAATATATTTTTATAGGCAGATCACCATTAGTGGAAAAAACATGCAAAAAATAGAGTACTAGCATGAATGCATGTGTTTGGCAATACTCCCTTTCACTATGTAAGGAGTAGAGCTTCCACCATTTTTCCCGGTCACTGTTTTCAGTAAAAAATCAATGGGTATAATGAGGAAAAAATATAAAATTTGACTGGAGATGGGAGGTAGGGGGCTAGCAGGGGCCACGGCCGACATCCAGAATTTTCCATTACACCAATGACTAGTTACTGTTAGAAGGGATAGAGAGGGATTGTTGCGGAATATGATGGATGTATTATTGAGCCTCGAGAAGGAGTATGTATTGAGTACAAGACATGGAGGGCAAGACGACTCTCCTAGAGATAAGGTAGTAGACGGATCACTAATCCTTGACTACCAAACATATGTAACCAAAATATATCTCTAACATGGCCCCGCAGTCATAATGGTAGCGTTGCGAACAATAGGAGCGTCGCAGACGGTCAGACTGGAGAGAATAGCAGTCGATAGGCTGACCCCCCCCCCCCCCCCGCGCAGTCGTAGCGGGAGCATCGTGGACAGTGTCATGCCACGGATGCGTTGACTGTAGAGGAAGCCGACGAGTTGCTCAAGCGGATGATAACCCTTTGTGCCGATGTCGATGTAGCCGAGAGCGTAGGATGGTGTAGCCATAGTCGAGGTAGCCGTGCGCAGAACGCCGTGGTCGATGTCGAGTCAGGGTAGCCGGTGTCGAGGAAGTCGCCGTGTTACCGAGGGCGCAAGGAGGCGCCGAGTTAGTCATGAGCGCATTGGTGTTGAAGTAGTGGTGCGTCGTGGAGAAGACAATGTTGACGAGGCGTCGCGCCGGGTTTGCCAAGCTCGTGGACACGACGTAGATGAAGGCATGCATCGGTGTAGCCAACACCGGGCATGCGTAGACGGACGAAGACGAAGTTGATGAAGCGCCGCACCAGGATTACCAGGCCCGGGGACACGTCATGGAGGAGGCACGTGTCGGTGTTGCCAGCAAAGGGCATGCGTAGATGAGGGACCTGCACGAGTTGTATGCCATGTCGAGGAGTCGGAGGGCCAGCAGAGAAGAAGACTCGACGACGGTTGCGGCAGAAAACAGTGCTGGGCCAATGTCGCCAGCGATGGTCGGAGTAGACGAAGTGGTCGGGGAAGAAGAAGGCGACGCTGGCGACAGGCTGGTGCTTGACGAAGACAAAGGGGGTGGACAGGCGGCGGCGTCAGCTACAGGGGTAGTGGCAGCGGCCAAATAAGAGAGGCTGTGGCAGCGGCCAGGGGTGCGGCGGCGGTGCTCGAAGTAGGCGAAGAACCCGACAGCATGACGAAGACCGGCGCGGACGTTGGCGCTCCCGCGCCGAGGGAGACGGTGATGGGGAATGTAGTAATTTCGAAAAATTTCCTACGCGCACGCAAGATCATGGTGATGCATAGCAATGAAGGGGGAGAGTGTGATCTACGTACCCTTGTAGATCGACAACGGAAGCGTTAACTTTGGTTGATGTAGTCGTACGTCTCCACGGCCCGACCGATCAAGCACCGAAACTATGGCACCTCCAATTTCTAACACACGTTCAGCTCGATGACGATCCCCGGACTCCGATCCAGCAAAGTGTCGGGGAAGAGTTCCGTCAGCATGACGGCGTGGTGATGATCTTGATGTACTACCGTCGCAGGGCTTCGCCTAAGCACCGCTACAATATTATCGAGGACTATGGTGGAAGGGGGCACCGCACACGGCAAAGAATATGATCACGTGGATCAACTTGTCTCTAGGGGGTGCCCCTGCCTCCGTATATAAAGGTTCAAGGGAGGGGGCCGGCTGGCCAGGTGTGGCGCGCTAGGAGGAGTCCTACTCCTTCTGGGAGTAGGACTCCCCCCTTTCCTAATTGGAATAGGATTCAAGGAGGGGGGAAAGAGAGAGAGAGAAGGAGGGGGCGCCGGTGAAGGAAATATGCCCTAGAGGCAATAATAAAGTTATTATTTATTTCCTTATATCATGATAAATGTTTATTATTCATGCTAGAATTGTATTAACCGGAAACATAATACATGTGTGAATACATAGACAAACAAAGTGTCACTAGTATGCCTCTACTTGACTAGCTCGTTAATCAAAGATGGTTATGTTTCCTAACCATAGACAAAGAATTTGTTATTTGATTAACGGGATCACATCATTAGTTGAATGATCTGATTGACATGACCCATTACATTAGCTTAGCACCCGATCGTTTAGTATGTTGCTATTGCTTTCTTCATGACTTATACATGTTCCTATGACTATGAGATTATGCAACTCCCGTTTACCGGAGGAACACTTTGGGTGCTACCAAACATCACAACATAACTGGGTGATTATAAAGGAGCACTACAGGTGTCTCCAAAGGTACATGTTGGGTTGGCGTATTTCGAGATTAGGATTTGTCACTCCGATTGTCGGAGAGGTATCTCTGGGCCCTCTCGGTAATGCACATCACATAAGCCTTGCAAGCATTACAACTAATATGTTAGTTGTGAGATGATGTATTACGGAACGAGTAAAGAGACGTGCCGGTAACGAGATTGAACTAGGTATTGGATACCGACGATCGAATCTCGGGCAAGTAACATACCGATGACAAAGGGAACAACGTATGTTGTTATGTGGTCTGACCGATAAAGATCTTCGTAGAATATGTAGGAGCCAATATGGGCATCCAGGTCCCGCTATTGGTTATTGACCAGAGATTTGTCTTAGTCATGTCTGCATTGTTCTCGAACCGTAGGGTCCGCACGCTTAAAGTTACGATGACAGTTGATATGAGTTTTATGCATTTTGATGTACCGAAGTTTGATCGGAGTCCCGGATGTGATCACGGACATGACGAGGAGTCTCGAAATGATCGAGATATAAAGATTGATATATTGGATGACTATATTCGGACACCGGAAGCGTTCCGGGGAAGTTTTGGATAAAACCGGAGCACAGGGGGGTTACCGGAACCCCCCGGGGGGTTAATGGGCCTCATGGGCCTAAAGTGGAGAAGAGGAAGGGGCTGCCAGAGCAGGCCGCGCGCCCCCTCTCCCCCTAGTCCGAATTGGACAAGGACGGAGGGGCGGCGCCCCCCCTTTCCTTCTCCCCCCTCTCTCATACTTGGCACAAGGAAAGGGAGGGGAGCCCTACTCCCGGTAGGAGTACCGGGAGTAGGACTCCTCCTGCGCCCTCCTATAGGCCGGCCGCACCCCCCCTTTGGATCCTTTATATACGGAGGCAGGGGGCACCCTAGAACACACAATTTGATCCTTGTGATCGTTCCTTAGCCGTGTGCGGTGCCCCCTGCCACCATATTCCACCTCAGTCATATCGTTGTAGTGCTTAGGCGAAGCCCTGCGTCGGTAGAACATCATCATCATCACCACGCCGTCGTGCTGACGGAACTCATCCCCGAAGCTTTGCTGGATCGGAACCCGGGGAGCGTCATCGAGCTGTACGTGTGCTAAGAACTCAGAGGTGCCGGAGTAACGGTGCTTGGATCGGTCGGATTGGGAAGACGTACGACTACTTCCTCTACGCTGTGTCAACGCTTCCGTTGCGATCTACAAGGGTACGTAGATCATACTCTCCCCTCTCGTTGCTATGCATCACCATGATCTTGCGTGTGCGTAGGAAATTTTTTGAAATTACTACGTTACCCAACAGTGGCATCCGAGCCTAGGTTTTATATGTTGATGTTATATGCACGAGTAGAACACAAGTGAGTTGTGGGCGATATAAGTCATACTGCTTACCAGCATGTCATACTTTGGTTCGGCGGTATTGTCGGACGAGACGACCCGGACCGACATTACGCGTACGCTTACGTGAGACCGGTTCTCCCGACGTGCTTTGCACATAGGTGGCTTGCGGGCGACAGTCTCTCCAACTTTAGTTGAACCGAGTGTGGCTACGCCCGGTCCTTACGAAGGTTAAAACAGCACCAACTTGACAAACTATCGTTGTGGTTTTGATACGTAGGTAAGATTGGTTCTTGCTTAAGCCCGTAGCAGCCACGTAAAACTTGCAACAACAAAGTAGAGGACGTCTAACTTGTTTTTGCAGGGTATGTTGTGATGTGATATGGTCAAGACATGATGCTAAATTTGATTGTATGAGATGATCATGTTTTGTAACCGAGTTATCGGCAACTGGCAGGAGCCATATGGTTGTCGCTTTATTGTATGCAATGCAATCGCGATGTAATGCTTTACTTTATCACTAAACGGTAGCAATAGTCGTGGAAGCATAAGATTGGCGAGACGACAACGATGCTACGATGGAGATCAAGGTGTCGCGCCGGTGACGATGGTAATCACGACGGTGCTTCGAAGATGGAGATCACAAGCACAAGATGATGATGGCCATATCATATCACTTATATTGATTGCATGTGATGTTTATCCTTCATGCATCTTATCTTTCTTTGATTGACGGTAGCATTATAAGATGATCTCTCACTAATTATCAAGAAGTGTTCTCCCTGAGTATGCACCGTTGCAAAAGTTCTTCGTGCTGAGACACCACGTGATGATCGGGTGTGATAGGCTCTACGTTCAAATACAACGGGTGCAAAACAGTTGCGCACGCAGAATACTCAGGTTATACTTGACGAGCCAAGCATATACAGATATGGCCTCGGAATACGGAGACCGAAAGGTCGAGCGTGAATCATATAGTAGATATGATCAATATAGTTATGTTCACCGATGAAACTACTCCATCTCACGTGATGATTGGACATGGTTTAGTTGATTTGGATCACGTGATCACTTAGAAGATTCAAGGGATGTCTATCTAAGTGGGAGTTCTTAAGTAATATGATTAATTGAATTTAAATTTATCATGAACTTAGTCCCTGATAGTATCTTGCTTGTTTATGTTGATTGTAGATAGATGGCTCGTGCTGTTGTTCCGTTGAATTTCAATGTGTTCCTTGAGAAAGCAAAGTTGAAAGATGATGGTAACAATTACACGGACTGGGTCCGTAACTTGAGGATTATCCTCATTGCTGCACAGAAGAATTACGTCCTGGAAGCACCGCTGGGTGCCAGGCCTACAGCTGGAGCAACACCAGATGTTATGAACGTCTGGCAGAGCAAAGCTGATGACTACTCGATAGTTTAGTGTGCCATGCTTTACGGCTTAGAATCGGGACTTCAACGACGTTTTGAACGTCATGGAGCATATGAGATGTTCCAGGAGTTGAAGTTAATATTTCAAGCAAATGCCCGGATTGAGAGATATGAAGTCTCCAATAAGTTCTATAGCTGCAAGATGGAGGAGAACAATTCTGTCAGTGAGCATATACTCAAAATGTCTGGGTATAATAATCACTTGATTCAATTGGGAGTTAATCTTCCAGATGATTGCGTCATTGACAGAATTCTCCAATCACTGCCACCAAGCTACAAGAGCTTCGTGATGAACTATAATATGCAAGGGATGAATAAGACTATTCCCGAGCTCTTCGCAAAGCTGAAAGCTGCGGAGGTAGAAATCAAAAAGGAGCTTCAAGTGTTGATGGTTAAGAAGACCACTAGTTTCAAGAAAAAGGGCAAAGGGAAGAAGAAAGGAAACTTCAAGAAGAACGGCAAACAAGTTGCTGCTCAAGAGAAGAAACCAAAGTATGGACCTAAGCCTGAAACTGAGTGCTTCTACTGCAAGCAGACTGGTCACTAGAAGCGGAACTGCCCCAAGTATTTGGCGGATAAGAAGGATGGCAAGGTGAACAAAGGTATATGCGATATACATGTTATTGATGTGTACCTTACTAATGCTCGCAGTAGCACCTGGGTATTTGATACTGGTTCTGTTGCTAATATTTGCAACTCGAACCAGGGACTACGGATTAAGCGAAGATTGGCTAAGGACGAGGTGACGATGCACGTGGGAAACGGTTCCAAAGTCGATGTGATCGCGGTCGACACGCTACCTCTACATCTACCTTCGGGATTGGTATTAGACCTAAATAATTGTTATTTGGTGCCAGCGTTGAGCATGAACATTATATCTGGATCTTGTTTAATGCGAGACGGTTATTCATTTAAATCAGAGAATAATGGTTGTTCTATTTATATGAGTAGTATCTTTTATGGTCATGCACCCTTGCGGAGTGGTCTATTCTTATTGAATCCCGATAGTAGTAATACACATATTCATAGTGTTGAAACCAAAAGATGCAGAGTTGATAATGATAGTGCAACTTATTTGTGGCACTGCCGTTTAGGTCATATCGGTGTAAAGCGCATGAAGAAACTCCATACTGATGGGCTTTTGGAACCTCTTGATTATGAATCACTTGGTACTTGCGAACCGTGCCTCATGGGCAAGATGACTAAAACACCGTTCTCCGGTACTATGGAGAGAGCAACAGATTTGTTGGAAATCATACATACAGATGTATGTGGTCCGATGAATATTGAGGCTCGTGGCGGATATCGTTATTTTCTCACCTTCACAGATGATTTAAGCAGATATGGGTATATCTACTTAATGAAACATAAGTCTGAAACATTTGAAAAGTTCAAAGAATTTCAGAGTGAAGTGGAAAATCATCATAACAAGAAAATAAAGTTTCTACGATCTGATCGTGGAGGAGAATATTTGAGTTACGAGTTTGGTGTACATTTGAAAAATTGTGGAATAGTTTCGCAACTCACGCCCCCGGAACACCACAACGCAATGGTGTGTCCGAACGTTGTAATCGTACTTTACTAGATATGGTGCGATCTATGATGTCTCTTACTGATTTACCGCTATCGTTTTTGGGATACGCTCTAGAGACGGCCGCATTCACGTTAAATAGGGCACCATCAAAATCCGTTGAGACGACGCCTTATGAACTATGGTTTGGCAAGAAACCAAAGTTGTCGTTTCTGAAAGTTCAACCTGATAAGCTCGAACCCAAATCGGAGAAATGTGTCTTCATAGGATATCCAAAGGAAACTATTGGATACACCTTCTATCACAGATCCGAAAGCAGGACTTTTGTTGCTAACTTTCTGGAGAAGGAGTTTCTCTCGAAAGAAGTGAGTGGGAGGAAAGTAGAACTTGACGAGGTAACTGTACCTGCTCCCTTATTGGAAAGTAGTACATCACAGAAAACTGTTTCAGTGACACCTACACCAATTAGTGAGGAAGCTAATGATGATGATCATGAAACTTTAGATCAAGATACTACTGAACCTCGTAGATCAACCAGAGTGAGATACGCACCAGAGTGGTACGGTAATCCTGTTCTGGAAGTCATGCTACTAGATCATGATGAACCTATGAACTATGAAGAAGCGATGGTGAGCCCAGATTCCGCAAAATGGCTTGAAGCCATGAAATCTGAGATGGGATCCATGTATGAGAACAAAGTATGGACTTTGGTTGACTTGCCAGATGATCGGCAAGCAATTGAGAATAAATGGATCTTCAAGAAGAAGCCTGACGCTGACGGTAATATTACCGTCTACAAAGCTCGACTTGCCGCAAAAGGTTTTTGGCAAGTTCAAGGGATTGACTACGATGAGACCTTCTCACCCGTAGCGATGCTTAAGTCTGTCCGAATCATGTTAGCAATTGCCGCATTTTATGATTATGAAATTTGGCAGATGGATGTCAAAACTGCATTCTTGAATGGATTTCTGGAAGAAGAGTTGTATATGATGCAACCAGAAGGTTTTGTCGATCCAAAGGGAGCTAACAAAGTGTGCAAGCTCCAGCGATCCATTTATGGACTGGTGCAAGCCTCTCGGAGTTGGAATAAACGCTTTGATAGTGTGATCAAAGCATTTGGTTTTATATAGACTTTTGGAGAAGCCTGTATTTACAAGAAAGTGAGTGGGAGCTCTTTAGCATTTCTGATATTATATGTGGATGACATATTACTGATTGGAAATGATATAGAATTTCTGGATAGCATAAAGGGATACTTGAATAAGAGTTTTTCAATGAAAGACCTCGGTGAAGCTGCTTACATATTAGGCATTAAGATCTATAGAGATAGATCAAGACGTTTAATTGGACTTTCACAAAGCACATACCTTGACAAAGTTTTGGAAAAGTTCAAAATGGATCAAGCAAAGAAAGGGTTCTTGCCTGTGTTACAAGGTGTGAAATTGAGTAAGACTCAAAGCCCGACCACTGCAGAAGATAGAGAGAAAATGAAAGATGTTCCCTATGCTTCAGCCATAGGCTCTATCATGTATGCAATGTTGTGTACCAGACCTGATGTGTGCCTTGCTGTAAGTCTAGCAGGGAGGTACCAAAGTAATCCAGGAGTGGATCACTGGACAGCGGTCAAGAACATCCTGAAATACCAGAAAAGGACTAAGGATATGTTTCTCATATATGGAGGTGACAAAGAGCTCATCGTAAAAGGTTACGTTGATGCAAGCTTTGACACTGATCCGGACGATTCTAAATCGCAAACCGGATATGTGTTTACATTAAATGGTGGAGCTGTCAGTTGGTGCAGTTCGAAACAAAGCGTCGTAGCGGGATCTACATGTGAAGCGGAGTACATATCTGCTTCAGAAGCAGCAAATGAAGAAGTCTGGATGAAGGAATTCATAACCGATCTAGGTGTCATACCTAGTGCATCGGGTCCAATGAGAATCTTTTGTGACAATACTGGTGCAATTGCCTTGGCAAAGGAATCCAGATTTCACAAGAGAACCAAGCACATCACGAGACGCTTCAATTCCATCCGGGATCTAGTCCAGGTGGGAGACATAGAGATTTGCAAGATACATACGTATCTGAATGTTGCAGACCCGCTGACTAAGCCTCTTCCACGAGCAAAACATGATCAGCACCAGGACTCCATGGGTGTTAGGATCATTACTGTGTAATCTAAATTATTGACTCTAGTGCAAGTGGGAGACTGAAGGAAATATGCCCTAGAGGCAATAATAAAGTTATTATTTATTTCCTTATATCATGATAAATGTTTATTATTCATGCTAGAATTGTATTAACCGGACACATAATACATGTGTGAATACATAGACAAACAAAGTGTCACTAGTATGCCTCTACTTGACTAGCTCGTTAATCAAAGATGGTTATGTTTCCTAACCATAGACAAAGAAGTTGTTATTTGATTAACGGGATCACATCATTAGTTGAATGATCTGATTGACATGACGCATTACATTAGCTTAGCACCCGATCGTTTAGTATGTTGCTATTGCTTTCTTCATGACTTATACATGTTCCTATGACTATGACATTATGCAACTCCCGTTTACCGGAGGAACACTTTGGGTGCTACCAAACGTCACAATGTAACTGGGTGATTATAAAGGAGCACTACAGGTGTCTCCAAAGGTACATGTTGGGTTGTCGTATTTCGAGATTAGGATTTGTCACTCCGATTGTCGGAGAGGTATCTCTGGGCCCTCTTGGTAATGCACATCACATAAGCCTTGCAAGCATTACAGCTAATATGTTAGTTGTGAGATGATGTATTATGGAACGAGTAAAGACACTTGCCGGTAACGAGATTGAACTAGGTATTGGATACCGACGATCGAATCTCGGACAAGTAACATATCGATGACAAACGGAACAACGTATGTTGTTATGCGGTCTGACCGATAAAGATCTTCATAGAATATGTAGGAGCCAATATGGGCATCCAGGTCCCGCTATTGGTTATTGACCAGAGATTTGTCTCAGTCATGTCTGCATTGTTCTCGAACTGTAGGGTCCGCACGCTTAAAGTTACGATGACAGTTGTTATGAGTTTTATGCATTTTGATTTACCGAAGTTTGTTCGGAGTCCCGGATGTGATCACGGACATGACGACGAGTCTCGAAATGATCGAGACATAAAGATTGATATATTGGATGACTATATTCGGGCACCGGAAGCGTTTCGGGGAAGTTTCGGATAAAACCGGAGCACCGGGGGGTTACCGGAACCCCCTGGGGGGTTAATGGGCCTCATGGGCCTAAAGTGGAGAAGAGGAAGGGGCTGCCAGGGCAGGCCGTGCGCCCCCTCTCCCCCTAGTCCGAATTGGACAAGGAGGGAGGGGCGGCGCCCCCCCTTTCCTTCTCTCCCCCCCCCCCTCTCTCCTACTTGGACAAGGAAAGGGAGGGGAGTCCTACTCCCGGTAGGAGTAGGACTCCTCCTGCGCCCTCCTCTAGGCCGGCCGCACCCCCCCCTTGGATCCTTTATATACGGAGGCAGGGGGAACCTAGAACACACAAGTTGATCCTCGTGATCATTCCTTAGCCGTGTGCGGTGCCCCCTGCCACCATATTCCACCTCGGTCATATCGTTGTAGTGCTTAGGCGAAGCCCTGCGTCGGTAGAACATCATCATCGTCACCACGCCGTCGTGCTGACGAAACTCATCCCCGAAGCTTTGCTAGATCGGAGCCCGGGGAGCGTCATCGAGCTGTACATGTGCTAAGAACTCGGAGGTGCCGGAGTAACGGTGCTTGGATCGGTCGGATCGGTATGACGTACGACTACTTCCTCTACGTTGTGTCAACGCTTCCGTTGCGATCTACAAGGGTACGTAGATCATACTCTCCCCTCTCGTTGCTATGCGTCACCATGATCTTGCGTGTGCATAGGAATTTTTTTGAAATTACTACGTTACCCAACAGCCGGCCCCCTCTCTCCTTGTCCTATTCAGACTAGGGGGGAGGGGCGCATGGCCCAGCCCTGGCTGCCTCTCCTCTTCTTCCACTAAGGCCCATTAAGGCCCATATAGCTCCCGGGGGGTTCCGGTAACCTCCCGGTACTCCGGTAAAATCCCGATTTCACCCGGAACACTTCCGATATCCAAATATAGGCCTCCAATATATCAATCTTTATGTCTCGACCATTTCGAGACTCCTCGTCATGTCCGTGATCAAATCCGGGACTCCGAACAACCTTCGGTACATCAAAATGCATAAACTCATGATATAGCTGTCATCGTAACCTTAAGCGTGCGGACCCTACGGGTTCGAGAACAATGTAGACATGACCGAGACACGTCTCCGGTCAATAACCAATAGCGGAACCTGGATGCTCATATTGGCTCCTACATATTCTACGAAGATCTTTTATCGGTCAGACCGCATAACAACATACGTTGTTCCCTTTGTCATCGGTATGTTACTTGCCCGGGATTCGATCGTCGGTATCATATACCTAGTTCAATCTCGTTACCGGCAAGTCTCTTTACTCGTTCTGTAGTACATCATCCCGCAACTAACTCATTAGTCGCAATGCTTGCAAGGCTTAAGTGATGTGCATTACCGAGAGGGCCCAGAGATACCTCTCCGACAATCGGAGTGACAAATCTTAATCTCGAAATACGCCAACCCAACATGTTCCTTTGGAGACACCTGTAGAGCTCCTTTATAATCACCTAGTTACGTTGTGACGTTTGGTAGCACACAAAGTGTTCCTCTGGTAAACGGGAGTTGCATAATCTCGTAGTCATATGAACATGTATAAGTCATGAAGAAAGCAATAGCAACATACTAAACGATCGGGTGCTAAGCTAATGGAATGGGTCATGTCAATCAGATCATTCAACTAATGATGTGATCCCGTTAATCAAATAACAACCCCTTGTCCATGGTTAGGAAACATAACCATCTTTGATTAACGAGCTAGTCAAGTAGAGGCATACTAGTGACACTCTGTTTGTCTATGTATTCACACATGTATTATGTTTCCGGTTAATACAATTCTAGCATGAATAATAAACTTTTATCATGATATATGGAAATAAATAATAACTTTATTATTGCCTCTAGGGCATATTTCCTTCAGACGGCGCGGTGCATACCATGGAAGGCCAACACGCGGTGACGGCAGAGTGGACAGCGGGCCACCGCGCTACGGACCGAAGGGGCGACGCAACGGCGGCGGGCTGGTTAGGGCGACGGCGGGAAGACCTCGGGGAGGTGGCAAGGACCACGGGCCGCGACGCTATGACCCAAGGGGCGGAAAAATGGCGAAGCACGGGTCAGTGCAACCGCGGGGAAGGCCTCGGGAGGGTGCGCAGATCACGTGTCACGCTCGCTACGGCCCGACGGGGCAACGCAGCGGCAGCGCGAGGATCGGCGCAGCCACGAGGACGGTGATGGACCGCGGGCTGCGGCACTACGGCTCAAAGGGGCGACACAACGGTGACGTGGATCGGTGCACTCGTAGAGAGAACCACGGGGCGGCGATGCTACTGCCCAACGGGGCGACGCAGCAGCAGCCCGTTGCTCGATTGGTGTAGATGACGCGTATCGCGGCGGTGGGCGGGTGATCAATCCGATCGCGCACGAGGTTCGGGACGCCACTTGGTGGATGGGGGTGGCGGTGGAGTTCAAGATGAAGCTGGTGAGTCCGACGCAGCCGGCCCAAGGTAACCGGCAAGGCCGAGGCAGCCGGCCTGATGCAGCCAGCGACGTGGCCGCAGGCAGCGCGTCTGAGGTAGCCAGCGATGGGGCCGCACAGACGCGGTGGACACGGTGGATGATGAAGAAAGTTAGGGGAGTTTCCAAATGGAAAAAAGTTGGGGGAGTGATTCTCGGTTACCAAGAAATACCACACATATTTCAGACGAAATTTGTAATTGAATTTTCAATTAAAATTCTTTCAAATTAGATATAAGACAAACTTGAACCAGTTTCATCAGATAAGAGCCAGTACCTTGGTGGAACGTCGACATCGTAAGTGCAACAACGGTGCTCGAACCAGCTACCTCTCGAATTGTGAAATGGACCACTACCACCAGGACACGGCTACACACGCTAATGTAACTGAGATGCCACAATATTTATCTGTACTTTGAGCGTCTAGATTAAAAAATGATTTTTTTACTCGTTATGCGTGTTTCTCGTGGGGCGGCGAGAAACATGGATAACACCCATTATCCTAATTTCTCGGGCGGTACACAAAACCTTCTTAATTCTTGCTTCATTAGATTGATACATCTCCTCTCTTTATATAGAGAGGTTTACTTGATTCCCAAGCAAGGCTTACTTGACCCCTAAGAAAGCGACCCTTATCTCTAATTAACCCTAAAACTAACGGGCTATACCGCCGGCCCAGGCCATTAGGCCCATTACGTACTCTAACAGAGATACAGAATTTTCCTGATCCTGAATCTGGATAAACACCGCATGGGCTCAGCCTGAATCTTACAACTTATAATGATCAATGAGACAAGCGTACATGCCTCAATTAATTTTTAACCCATCAACCATCATCTTGCTGCATAACCTTGGATTTCTCGGTGAACTCTATACTTTTGTCAGTACTACGTATATCTAGCAAGAAACACTACACAACAGTGTCTAATTCAGTTATCTGAACATGAGCACTGATTTCCTTCAGGCAAGCAATAGAACAAATGCTGCCGTCAAAGTCAGAGAGACACACGGACCTGATGTGCTTGACTGTGATGCTGTCGGCGGGGAGGAGGGGCTGGATCTTGCGGCGCCAGGGCTCATCCTCGTCGAACACCCCGCAGCGGGCGTCCAGGACGGACTCCTCGAACCGGGCCAGTTCGGCCACGAGGTCGGTGTCGTCGTAGTGGAAGAGCAGGTCGTCGTGGACGAGCTGCTCGCGCGGGACGACGCAGAAAAGGTGGACGAGACGCTCGGCCTCGTCCCCGACGACGGCGGCGACGCGAGCGCGGCCGACGTCGGGCTCGAAGATGGCGAGGCTGACGTAGGAGTTTGAGTAGGCGGAGTGGTAGAGGCCGCAGCGGGCCACGGCGTCGGGCGCTCCCCAGAGGCGCAGGATCCGGTAGACCTCGAGAAGGTGGGCGAGGAAGGTGCCATGCTTGTGCCAGCACTCGCCGGCGCCCGCGGTGCGTAGCACAGCGGTGAGGGCCGGCAGGGCCGGGTCCCCGCACTGGTCCTCCTCGCCCCGCAGGTACGGGTGCACGGCCGCCAGCGCGTCGGCGAAGGTGGTGCGCGCCGCCATGGGTGTCGCGGTCATCGGTCGTCGTTCTGCCGGCGGTGGGGAGAGATCGGGGGCGGGGCAGGGCCGGAGGAGGATGCCAAAGTTGTCTGAGAGAGGCCCTAGGAGTACTGTCCCACCTCTTGTTTGGTATCAAATGACCGATATAAGGGTGTGTTTGTTTGGGCTGTAACTTGTTCGGCTGCAGCTGCAACGGCTCCAGCTGGAAGGCGCAGCTGTAGCTGCTAGCTGTGGCTGAAAGGTTGAAGCTGAAGTGTAGTCATTTGGTAGTTGTGCTGTAGCAGCAGCGGCTTGTTCTGAAATGTGCTGAAATGACCAAAATGTCATGTATTGTGCTGATTATACTGTTTTAACAATAAATGACCGGATTAGAAGTTATTTTTTTGAAAATGGCAAATTTTTCATAGATTTGAACTGAATTCACAGTTTCACATAGTCGATCGATCTCTCTGTACCTTTATCACAAAAATATTACAAGTCACATAGTCGATGACACAGCTAGCACACAGAGCACGCTACACAAGCACAAGCACGCACCCAAACCTTGAACGTCAATTAGCACTCATATACATATCAATTAGCATATCACGGTTCATATACAAGTGCTCACAGACCGGCGTTCTGCCTAAGCGAAGCAGCAGGACGGACCGGGGAGCTCGCTGGCGTCTATGGCGAAGCAGAGGACGGAGGTAATGGGAAGAGGCCAAGGTGGAGCCTGCACCGAAACGATCCAGTGTGCGTCATCGGCAAGAACAGTCATGCCCGGGGGCTCGCTAGCAGCTGCGCCTGCGCGTGCCTAACATGGACCAGGGAAGGATCACCCCACCAATGCGGCAAGTTAGCTTGTGGCAGCGGACGTCGTCGCCGAGGCAACTCGTGATGGCGGCAGAACTCGCGAGGGATCTCGGTGCGGTGCCTTTGATTCCATGGGTTGCAGGGAGGTGGAGGACGAGCGCCTCGCCGCGGGGTTCCGAGGTGGGAGTTTCACTACTGAGGGGACGGGTGGCGGCGGCCGGAGATCGAGCAGGTGGCGGCGGAGTCGTCGAGGCGAGGGAAGTGAGCATGTTCTATCGGGGTGAGGGAGGAGCAAGAACACCAGCGAACCATTACGTCGCAATTTTGTTGTATTATGGAAATTGGTGGAAGGGTAAAACTGTAAAAGGTCGATTTGGAGCTGGCCGTGGCTGCGAGAAGCCCGAATTGGCAGCTCCCGGCCTGACGTGCAATTATTTGGAGCGCTCCTCTGAAGCCGCTGCGTGGAGCCGATCTAAAATCAGGTGTTTGTTTCAGCTCCAGCTTCTATGGGGCAGAGGCCGATGGAGCCGCTTTTAGAGCAGAAACAAACACACCCTAAGCATCTCTAAAAAAAACATCCTAAGCATACCTAGGTGTTAGTATAAAGTTAGTACAAAGATGAGTCATTTATTTTGGAACGGAGGGAGTAGCTGGGATGCAAAAATCTCTAGGTACAATTCATTCAGTTGCCTAAATTTATGGGGATTTTTAGTTGAACAGCTTCACGTCCATCAATAGACATTTATTTAGCAGCTACGGGTTGATGATGATGAGCTGCTCCCAGCTGGTGTTCGCCACACCCAAATTACACTGGCGACGTTGTCCTCGGCTATGCCAAAGTATGGCAAGGTCGAGCAGCCATTGGAGTGATTAGAGGGCCGCTATCAGCTAATTTTTTTAAAATAATACATTTTTTAATTGATATGCATAAATATTACACCGATATTTTTATTTTTAAAAATAATACACCATCGGTGTGCTGCAGGCTGACTGGGCATAGTCGGCCCACAGCAGGCCGATTGGCTTCCAGTCGGCCCGCAGCAAGCCGACTGGGACTAATTGGCTTGCTACGAACCAATTAGTTCCAGTCGGCTTGCTGCGGGCCGACTAGGTGCATGTGGCCATTTTTTCTGTTTTTGATTTTAGTTGTTGTCTTCTATTTATTCTATCTATCAAATGAATCTGGTTTGTGTTGAAACTTTTTGCATAAATTACTAGCAGTATTAACAAGCCACATATAAATTTTCATAATTTTTGGAAAACCACATATTTACAATTGTATTAGATAGCTCCTGGTGAATATAGATAGGGTTTAAATTTATCTATCCAAATTGATTTTTTATTTTTATAGATGTTAAAATATCAAGGAGAATAGTTTAAAATTTTCTGTGAAACAATTTGAGGACTATTCTCCTCGACAAACAATTTGAGGACAATCATTCATTATTGTCTTACTTTGTCGCTTATTGTTTCTGGCTATGTATCTGGACAATACATTTTGACTTTCTATGCTAAGACCACTTTTGGATTCATGGTAATAACTCGTATCGTGCAATGACACGTACCCTAGCACATGATAGATTCATATTGGATCCTAATGTAATTCAAACAAGCACCTAGGCATATATAAACGTACACACAGATGCTTAAAACTCAACTCACACGGGGAGGGAGCTGTCCGTTGATCAGACCATGTGAGTGAAAGGTGGCAGTGAGCAAATTAGTGAAGAAATGCCTTCAGGGACTGTGCTGCTGCTACAAGTTTTCAGGCAATGAGTGTAAGGACTTTTGTTTGTATTCATTGAGGGTTTATTGCCCCATCTGACAGAAAATAGAGGGCACTTGATCATTGGCTCGACGATTTGCTATGAATAAATAGAGGGCTTCAATGATGAGTCTGGCGCACAGATTGTCTTCGGCATTGCAAGGAGGATTTCTTCTCCGAATACTTCATAGAAAATTTTGAACACAAGAATAGTGTCAGGCTCTGCAAAATAAGTTCCACATACTGTCGTAGAGAGAATAATATTTACACAAATCTAATCTACTGATGTATTCCGTAGTGTGTCATCACACCACAGCCAAGACTTTATTCGAATCGTTTTTACTGTCCCATCTCAGCGCGTTTAGCGAGGCGATTTCCTTGGCACGTCTTGTCGAAGCAGAGATCGTGTCCCCTTATTATGGGATTCTCATCAATACGGGTGTGGGTAACCCAACCGCGCCATTGATTACGGAGCTTGGCAGATAAGCGAGTTTTACCAGGCTGGTGGGGACACGTAGTTTCATCCGCCCATATAAGGGGATAAGGATCCACCTTTTCACCCACGCCTTGTTCCTCCTTTGCTCTTCCATTTTCATGCACTCGAGCTCCAACGCCCATGTCCGCATTCTCTTCCTCAACCTCCTCCAACCATGTTCGGAGCGGGAGGCAAGTGGATGGTCTCCTCCGTCACCGAGGGAGACGTCAAAAAGCTGAGGATAGCCGGATACCTGCGCGACGACAACGCGCACCGTCTCCCAGATGCGGGGCAGCTCATCCCCACCCCCAGGCCCCATGAGAGGGTCGTGTTCCTTACCCATTTCCTTCGCGGACTGGGGTTCCCCCTCCATTCATTCGTCCGGGGGCTCATGTTCTACTACGGCCTGGACTTCCATGATCTGGCCCCGAATTTCATCCTCAACATTTCGGCGTTTATCATTGTGTGCGAGGCATTACTCTGTATCCGACCCACTTTGGCTTATGGCTGAAGACCTTTAATGTCAAGCCGAAGGTTGTGGGCGGCCGCCAGGCGGAGTGCGGAGGCGCCATGGTGGGCAAGATGCCCAACATCCTATGGCTCGAGGGCTCCTTCGTGGAGACCATAAAGGGGTGGCAATCGGGATGGTTCTACATTACCGAGCCGCGCGACCCTGTATGGGTCGCAGCCCCCGAGTTCCGATCCGGAGCCCCTACGCGGCTCACCTCCTGGAAAGAGAAGGGCCTGGCGTGGGGCAGTTCGGGAGAGGTGACTGGACTCTAAACATGTGTCCAGAACCTGGTGGGCAAGAAGCTCAATCTCGTCAACGTAGTCCAGGTTATGCTCATCCGCCGGATCCTCCCGTGTCAACAACGGGCTTTCAACTTGTGGGAGTTCAATCCGGCCCAGCACCGAACTCTGAGCAGGCTCTTTGACACAACGTATGAAGATGCTTGGAAGGTGCTGTTCAAGGGCGCCGAGGCTCCCGCATCCGCTACCGAGGATCGCAGATTCAGCACGCAGCGTCAAGCCAATGCGGTAAGCTATTTTTACCTCTTACAGGATATTTGTATTTCATAGTTTGACTCTATGCGGGATCTAAAATCCTATACCTTTGACAGGATTGGCAGGAGACGTCCGGGCAGATCAGCTGTCCGGCTCCTTTGCCTAAAGACCTAGCAGACGCTCGCTTGGCAAAGCTTCTGGTTCCGGCACCTTACGTGGTGCCGGAGAAGAAGGCCAAGAAGAAGGCCACGGGAACCCAGAAGAGTTCCCGGCGCCCGGTGGAGTCGAACTCATCGTCCGATGACTCCGAGGCGCGCTCCTCCCACGAAGACGAGGAGGAGGAAAGAGAGGTTTCTTCCCCAGCAGGGGGAGAAAAGAAAAGGAAGGCCGCCCCAACTGGGGAAGCCGGAGGGTCCAAGAAAGGAAGGACCCTCCCTCCGGACTACTCCACCAACGCCGACGACGGCGAAGAGGAGTGGCCGCACAGGGCCAAGCCCCTGGCAAAATCGTAAGTATCCGGATACCAAAATGACTCATGGCGTTCCTTTATTGCACAACTTAACCTTACACCGAATATAATTATGCAGTTCGCCTAAGGCCCGGCTCGACGTATCGTCGAGCGGTTCCTTGGATTCGTCGGATGTGAACAGCACTTCACTTCCGGCCGCCTCCTCCCCTCGCCCTACGGACGACGGCGAGGTGTTGTCCCAAAAGGTTCCAAACCAAGGGGAGGTAGTTCTGGAGGCGCCACAAGGCGACCTCCCGGACTCCAGGCGCAAAGGGGACAAAAACCCCCAGGGCTCCAAGTCCGGCCCTGGGCCGGACACCGCACCGGAACCTTCAATGGTTCCGGAGTCCGGCAGGCGGCCCACTAGGAAGAAGGGCAAGCCTACGACGCCGGTGACCTCTGTCCAACCGGAGGCACCGCATAATTTGCTGGAGGTTCTTAACGGCGCCTTCATCGACGAGGAGCACCGCACTATTATGAGTGCGGTGATCCAGAAGGTTCAGTCCGCTAAAAGCGGGCTGACTGAAGCCTGTGTCAGCCTGCTAACAGGCTTTGAGATATGTGAAAAATATGTAAAAATATTACCGCATAGACAGTAGCCCCTGATGCTCTGTTTGGCGTTCGGAAAGAAAAGCCGAATAGAGGATCTAATAACATTCGCAGGAGTCTAATATAATTAAGTCAATATGCGTATGCAGGCTTCACTGCTGGCCTCTACCGCACTGACTGCGGAGGTGGATGCGCTGAAGCAGAGCCTCGAGCGGTCCGAGCAAGAGCTTGGCCTTGCCAAGAAGGAGCTCGAGGAAAAAGAAGGTAAGTAATACCTTGTGGAGTATATTACAAAAGATGCAGTTGCAAAAAATGACAGGATCGCTATTGGTGTCCTAGGGGCCACGACTGAGGTGGCAACCCTTAAGCAAGCGTTGTCCGAGGCCAAAAAGAGGGCGGCCACGGAGCGCACCGACACTACTCCACGGTAGAGCTTAGGTGACACACTTCTATGGGCAAAGATCAACTAATCTTCACAAACTATCTGTCAGCGTAGCTTTTAACTTTTGTCTTCGTATCAAGTGTCGGCAAAGGTATATCACTGTTGACATACTAAGTGTCGGCAACCACAAAACGACAATGTGTCTATCAGCAATTGCTTAATGACGTGCTATGTGTCGGCATATGTGTTGACCTTAACAGTTTTTCAGTCAACGTAGCTATGTATTTAGCAACCTAAAATGTGTCGACATAGATAGGGTATACGTATTCAGATTAAGTGTCAATGTAGGTGGACACATGTCAATCGTGAAAAGGTTAGAAACCTGGCGCGAGGTTTCCGCGCGTGAGCGAAATTTTCGACTGTTCGTTGGAAAAAAAATCCTCAGTGGGAAATACCCTTCCCCAGTGCAAAATACCCCAAATCGAACCCAACCCTAACCCGTGCCTGCCACCGCCGCCGTCGCGCTCGATCCAATCCTCTACCACCATCGCCGCTAGCCTCGCGCTCCACCCAGTCCTCAATCCCCCATGCCGGAGCTCGCACTCCCCCGCCGCCGGCCTCGCGCTCCACCCCGTCCTCAATCCGCCGTACTCAATCCCCTGAGCTCCAGACCTAGATCGAGGCGCCGTCATCGCGCTGTCCATCCAGTCGCCGTCCGCGCACAACCCCCCTCCCCCCGACGTCCAGCCGACGTCATCGCCAATCCCCGTCCTGCGGCTGCCGGGGATCCATCTCCGGGCTCCCGCTGCTGCCGCACCTGCTGCTGCGGGGCTCCATATCCGGGGTCTTGCTGCCACCGGAGCTCCATCTCCGGGTTGCCGCTGCTGTCGGCCCTGCTACTGTTCGACTTCTGCCCTGTGCTCCCGGGCTCCATGTCCAGGCTCATGAGATCCGTCCCCAAGATCCGTCCGTCCACCGCCCCCAACCCCAATCCCATTCCACGTCCCCGAGTCCCCAACCCCATCCCTTACTCCCTTCCTTGGAGTCATAGCCTCCGACAACTCCGTCCATCATCGCCTTGCACCTCGGGCTGGAGGGAGTGGGCGTTGCTAGGTAAGCACTGATGGTGGGATCCCCAATTTGTTTTCTTTGTTCTTGTTTTTCCAACCGTGAGTACCACCATGTGTCTCTAGTAGATCGAACTGCTAGTTTGCTGTAACTTGAGAGTTGTACCATTGGTAGTTGCTGTGGAGTGGTTTGGACATGTTGTTGATCTGAAGCATAACCTGATCCTCCCGGCAAAAAAGAAAGAAAGAAGCATAACCTGATCCCTTCACACTTAATCAGCACCTTTTGTGTAAGAAGAGCATGTAGTATTACAGTGGTTATTAGTTGGATACGTATACTACTGACAAGCAAAGCAATCATACCTTGTTTTATTTTCTAATTCTTTGGCCCGATCGATGGCTAGATTGACATGGTACTTTAGTTCCTGAATTCTAAGCATGCAAGTTTCTGAATTCTAGGTCTGCATCAGCATCATGAGTTAATCAGATATATGTGTAACCAGCTATACTAACGATATTGCTATAATAAATAATAATTCTGGAGTACCACCTCTTTTTGTAGCTAGCATGTAGGCTATAAGCTCTCGTTGATGCTATAGATGGCCGAGTTGGTTTCAAAATTTTGGGTGAAAATTAGATTCTAACCCAGTTTGTAGCAGGTTTGATAGGTATATAACTCACTACAGAAACGTCAGTTGCACAATCAAAGGTCTGAAGTGAAATATTCTCATTGGAAAAATTTGCAACTATAAATTATCAAATTGTAAGCTTAAAGTTTCATCACTTAGCAGTATGATCTGTATTCCCATCCTATCTGCATTGTGGAATTATGTGTGCTCTATTATGCTTCTATTTGTTTCCTTGACTACAAAACAGGAATTGATTTGAATTCTTTCCACCGGTGTTTTTGTTAGATCTCACGACACTGCATCTGTTGTTGACAGAACGCACCACTTGTGGCTGCTATGTTTTCTCCCTCATACATGGCATCAATGGTGTGTCTGCCTGATCCTGCAACAAGTGTTCACTCTTTGATGAGTCTTCTAATCTGCAATTTATGCCTGGTCCATCTTCATGCTGCACATGGTACTTTGACATGGGCATCAGCCTGACAGGAATCCACTCCAATTTTATTCAAGCTTGCTAGGTTGCCAGACGATGGGTGCCGAAATTTCTTATATCTCATAAATTTGGAAGTCTTGAGAAGGTAATGATGCTTCCCTCATTTGTACTCCCTCTGTAAACTTTCATAAGACCGCTCTTTACAGCGGGCGTAGTATTTTGAATATTTGTCAGCTAGCCCGCTATCTTTACTTGCCCTCCCCAATTATATTTCTGCAATGATTGGCCATTTATCTCATACGTACTATCAACCAGATCATGCAGTTGTTCCAATATTCATGAAAATGCCCCTTTTAGCAGATAGTAACTCAAGTATATAGAAGATACAAGTAACCAAAGGGAGTTTTGGTTTCAGGTGTCGATCCTCCTTTTTCCGTACTTGCTGGTAGCATTTTCCTTTTTTTGGTTTCATATGGCATCTATCTTATATTTCTGGCAGCAGTTAAATTGAACTGGAGGCAGAAAACAAACTTGATACACTATAAATGTGTTTCTAGATTGTACCAACTCGCCGTTTTTTTGTGTATTGAAAATATCTTCTTAGTGTCAGAATCACCATTTGATGCACTAATACTTGCATCGCTTCCATTTTAGTACATTATTTGCTATCACGTATATTAATATAGTTGACGAAATCTTCTAGTTAATGCTAACATGTCTGCTTAAAATGGGAAAGATGGCTAATTTGTGGGTTGAGCATATTTATAACTAATTATAGCCTATCAATCCCATTCTGATTGTAAGCAGTAGGAAGATACAAGAAGTTCAATCATAATAATGATGATCTAGTTCAAGAATAAGGCAGTACTTAAATCTTAATAATGTCCGTACATGGTACTTTTGTGAGATATCTGTGTTTGTTCTGGTGATGGCCTAATATTACCTGAAAATCATTTGTGCATTTGAAAAGTTCATACAATAAACTTACCAAGGACATAACTTGCAGTCCCTTGGCTTACTTTCTAATTTGATTTAGGATCAGACGAGTTATCTATATTATTAAACATAGTTTTCGTCTTCACAGGGTGGTTGATACATGTCTTCACACTTTTCAGAGCAACGTGCAGTGGAAGAAGCAGCCTATGAACTGAAATAGTTTGCATAAGAAACATGCGATGCGAGTATGTTATCATTTGATTTACACATAATATGTACAACCCATGAACCATTTTCCATAGTTCTCTTGTGGAACCCTTTTCAATTTTGATGAACACACAAATGCTCCAAGACTGATTTTCCTGTCATTTAGCTAGTTCATCGATCAGATAATATTGAACTAAGAACACTAGTACATGGATTAACTATCGTACGTCAGAGTAAACCAAATGGCAAGCGAGGAAAATGTGTCACACATAACACTTCAGTGTATCTGAAATTGTAAAACCTATTTGTGAAATTATAGCATCACTAGATAACATTTTGTGTCTTGTATATAAAAATGAACTCCACATACTGCAGTTTTAAAATTAAAATTATGAAATCACATGACGTAATCTGATGCTCATATAGATTGCTTAGTAGTTAGCATACATCTATCAGTTTGGTGTTAACACTTTGATTGTCACAATCTAAAGATCACATGGCATATACAGAACTTCACATACTGCAGTTTTTTTTTGGTCTGAAGCTATACATTTTAATTCTAGTTCATTAGACAACATACGACTACATTTGATTTTGACATTTATTTTCAAACTTTGAAGTGCACAAAATCGTTGGAGTGAACATATGAGAATTTGACCATTCATTTTCAGGTACTCAACCATCTACTGCGCATGGATGTGATACTTCGGAGTGTTCGGCAGCATTTGGCTGTTTGAAGTATTTTGGATCAGCCAACTTGCGATCATGAATCTTATGTCTGTTCTGGACCATTTGGTGCTTCAAGTGATTTGGAGCATATATCTTGTGCTCATGGGTGTGACTTTGTTCTGGACCATTTAGTGTCTGAACTCCTTTAGAACAACAAATAGTGGTCCTTTTATGTGGCTTGTGTTTTCTAGATGGTGGTCCAAATGGCGAAACTTTGCTTTGTCAAGATTGTCCTGTTTTTGAACTTATGATCAATATATGTATGTTTGTGAACATATTATCAATGCTTGTGCAATATGTGTTCATCTTGATCCTGTTTGTGTATAACATTTGAGCATTGTATAATATTTCAATCTGAGCAGCATCCAATTGTTGTTTTGGCTGCGCACCATCTTATCAACAATTTATTTGTTGGGAAAAACATTCCAACAGAGAAACTATCAACAAAGGTACACCTCTAGCCATGTAGAAAAAGTGTAGGTAGAAGTACACCCATAGCTAGACAAACCATGTGTCAGCAATGCTAAAGACCTTGCTAGACATACTAAGTGTCGGCATAGGTAGGGTGTACGCTGACTTACCATCTGTCGGCATAGGTAGGGTGTACATGGACAGACCATGCGTCGGCGTATGTGGGGTGTACATAGACAGACCATGTGTCGGCGTAGATAGGGTGTATGCCAACTAGAAAAGTGTCGGCAAGTGAACTTCTGTCGGCAATACCTTTGCCCACAGCAAGTCCTCCGACTCTTTTATCTTCTGTCAGCATATGTGTTAGCTTCAAGTTATGTGTCGGCAAAGGTACCATATGCCAACAGATAGATGTGTAGTGCGAGCGGGAAAAGCATGAGGCGCGGGTTGGCGAGGTGCAACAAGAGCTCCAGGCTCTCGTGAAAAAACACGAGAGTTTGGAGCTTGACTCAAAGACGCGAGAGTCCGAGCTCGCGACGGCCCTCGAAAGCGCCAAGTCTGCCAAGGCTGAAGCCCAAAAAGCCCTCCAAGAAATTGAGGCGATGAAGAAGATAGCGGCGGGTAAGGCATTCTTTATGTAAAGCAAGCACGTGAAAGCGAATTACTTGTTACTTACCCGAGTCCGGAGCTCTCCAGGAGCATTCGCAGATTTTCCCCGCAGCGTATCAGATGCCGCCACCTTCTACCGGGCCGAGGAGGGGAGCTCAACAGAGAAGGTGTTCTGGTCTCAGTATACTAAGGCCGGACACCCGGTGCCCTTGAGCGACCAGCTGAAGCAACTGGTCGAGCTCCATAAGGTGGACGAACAGGCCATGAAGGGCCTCATAGTTCGGCTGTGGCCTGGAGAGGCTCTGCCTGGGAGCTACTTTGGGCTGGTAAGGCGGCTGGTGGATGCTTGTCCGTGGCTTGAAGTTATCAAGCGCTCCGCCTGCATCGAGGGCACCCGTAGGGCGCTTGCCCGTGCTAAAGTGCACTGGGGCAAGATGGACGCGGAGAAGCTGGTGAAGGACGGGCCACCGCCGGGCAAGCAGCATCGCCACCCCGAGATGTACTATGAGGGTGTCCTGAAGGGTGCCCGCCTTGTGGCGGATGAATGTGCCAGAGATGTAATATTTGAATAACTTGCTTGCGTTATCCTGTATGCTGAAAACTTGTTCATATGCGTTATGCAATGCTTGTTTAATTTAAAATATTACCTTCTATGCGGCCTTTTATTAAATTTGAGAGATGGCGAGTCATCGGCTTCTGCCCCCATGCCACGAGTGCTAGGGTGTTCGGGATAAACCTGAGCACTCTTTTTCCCATTCTTGGGTCCTTCGAGGGAGGTGCTCAGCACAACGAACAAGGCAATCGTACTATAATGCGTTATCACTCTCACTTAGCCAGAGAATTCTATAATTTTAAATTTCAGCGAAGCCCCTAGTGTTCGGAAGGCCGAGTTCGGGGCTCTATACACGCCTAGGCCGGACAAAGCCGACTCCTCGCTCTGAGCGGCATAAGTCTTTAGGGACTCGAAACCTCCCGAACAGCGACCAGCTCTCACCCTATCATGACAGTCAGTTTTAGCTTTCTCTACTGAGGTGCTTAGCCCAGCTCAACTGGGGCACAATCGCAGTAGTTCTCCCGGCGCTACCTTAGCTGATATAGCAGAACGTAAGGTACCAAAACATGGGAGCCGGGCAAACCCAACTATTGACCAAAGACATGATTCGGAGCTGATGCATATAATTCTATAAGTTCGGAGGGCCGCACTTGTGAAAGTGTTCGGACTTCTGACGCCGTATTATGGGGTGCTTCAGCCCCTGGCGTATTGACCGTACCAAAGTGTACGGGTGCTAAATGTCATAACTGAACATATGTATTGAAAAGGAAATGAATAGAGAATGCAATAATAAGCTGTAGCTAAGCATTGTTTATTTTAAACGGCTGCTGCAAAAGCAGAACGATACAAATAGTGCGGTAAGCATGAGATGGAACTATTTAACATGTCCCCTCCAGGGGCAGGCTGCGGAATGGCATGTAAAACTGGTATACTGCTCGTTATAGAGACCATCTAGGAGTTCCATAGTGCGGCGTAGCTTTCTGCTTCCCTGGTTGTTGTATCGTTTGTGCGGCAATCGTACTGCCGACCCGGTCCTCCGGAGGGTGGAGTCCTGAAAGTAAGAAAAAATGACAAAATCGGCAACCCCTTGTGCGGTTAAGCCGCGTTTCGGGTGTGCCATGATGGTGCCCCTCCCCCTGTGCCCATGGTATTTTCAGAGCGTAATTATGTGGGGTCTTGCGCATCCGGTTGCACACCAAGGCGGTCATCCGCAAGAGGTTCGTGGGAGCTTACGATGGTGGTTGGGTTGCGGCGTTTGGTCGCAATCTGAAGCTTGTGATCATGAACCTCTTCTCCGCCGTCGTGGTGCCGCTCCCTTCGACAAATTCAATGTTCAAGGACATGATGGCTGCATATTATGACTGGAGAGACATAATCCGCAAGGTTGTCTTCTCGGAATCACCCACCACAACTAGTTGCATCCTCGCTGCCATCACCCTGCAATATGGTCTCGCCCTTTGTAGGGTTGGTTGCCCAAATGGCGGGTGGACGGTACAACAATTAGATGGGGTGAGGATTTCAGACATTTTATTCCACCATGGACATCTCTATGGCATCACCCAACTGGGTGACCTTGTCAACTTTGAAATAGGGGTGAACAAAGATGGCGGGCCAATGGTCATCGGCGAACCCGACGAGCTGCTGATCCGAATGCCTAGAGGCTCTGACGGATTCCCGGACTGCATTGTTGAGCTACACGACAAGCTGGTGGCGGTGATGAGGACCTTTCCGTCGCGCAACTGCGAGCCTTTCTTCAAGTTGTTTGAGCTTGCTGAAGAATCAAACACAGACTATACTCACAAGTGGCAGGAGGTAACGAGTTTGGGTGATTGTGCCTTGTTTTTTGGGAAAATGTGGTCCAAGGCAGTGTATGTGCCCGCGTTTGGTCGTGGTGGGGTGCAGCGAAATTTCATCTATGCAGATGATGTGACATACTTGACGAGTCTGGACGGCCATGGCACCCGTGTGTATTCCATGGAAGACGAAAACGGTGACAATGTCGCGCAGAAGATCAAATCAGCGGGGTCTTATGTAGTTGGTTACCCTCCATGTGGCATGTGGGTTCTCCCTCCTGATTTCTAAACTATTGAGAATAATCCACTGTGGCACTTCTAGGTTTTGTTCGAGTCTATAAAGTATGAATGTCAACCTTTATCATATATTGGACCATCCAGATTCTAAAATCTGCAATGTACTACTGGAATTTGTCCAGCTCTTTTTTGTTTTTTAAAATGGGCAAAGAAATATATGTGACAATCTGATCCTACTTGGGGATGACGCAGAGGTACGGCGTCCTTCCCTTTCATGAAGGTTTCTTGGACTGGGAGATCGTTTGTCGTGTTGGGATGTGTTGGTGGCTGTCGTGGCGGAGTTTTCTTGAGTTTCGATGATGTAGTTGTGCCGACCTTTCTCAGTGTTGAATTGGTTCATGTTCCTTTGGTGTGATGCTCGTCTTCTGCGTTGACACGTGTTCATTCAGGTTCTTGGGGAACCCCTTTGCCTGCCGACGGTGTGACACCCTTTCAATCCAGAACTAGAAGGATGTGGCCTCACTAGTGTAGAAAATGCTAGCCACGTCTTTAATTGGTGGTGCCTCAATTTTCATCCACGCGTGTTGACATATTTGGTACACCACCACTATGTCATTACTGGTGGCGTGTCGCCTAAAATCCACGCCACTACTATTTATACTTGTATCGTGCACTAACTCGTGTACTCTATCCCGTATATACACTACTAGGAGAAAGGCTACTAGCAGCGCGGGTAAAATAACTACTAGCAGCGCGGGTACCCACGCTCCTAGTATCGCGCTACAACTAATAGTTAGTAGTAGCGTGGGTTAAACCCGCACTACTGCTATTACGTACACGCGTTACTACTAATGAAATAGTAGTAGCGTGGGTAAACAACCAACGCTACTAATATCCTATATACTAGTAGCGCTCAGTTTCCTTCCCACGCTACTACTAACTTATTAGGAATTAAAAAAATAAACCAGTACACATCATTACAAATACAAGATTTATAATAAACCAGCATTAGAGCACATCCAGTAAGAGCATACATAATTGACATGGACTCCTATTTCATGGTTAAGTGGACACCGAAGCCAATAAATGAGCCAAAACCCCATCATTATGCATTGGTACTCACGATTGACCACTTCAAAGAACATGCAAGTATATATGTCATTAACAATTGCAAACATAAGTTTCTTTCTACTACAGTTGTTGTATCTACTATCACACAGTTCCTCATTCTACCTGTTCTCACTCCAATAATAAGAAAAATGAAAAGGAAAAATAGAGATAATCTGCCGCAATTGCACTTCGGTGTCATGGATCAACATCTCATTATCCTGCAGCAATGGAAATTTGCCCCAAAATTACCTTTTGCAACTCTTCAACTCTCTTCGTTGAAGCAGACAGTGAGGTCTTAACCTACAAATAAAAATTGTCCCATAAGCATTGCAGACTTCAATCATGGGAGAATATAAGAGTGTACAAGGCATATACAGAAAATGGAACCAACCTTTAAAAGTTCATCTTGTAGCTCCCTATTTTTGGCCAATTCAGTGTCATATTGTGCGGATCTGCGATAACCTCGAGGTAAGATCTCTGCACAAACCTTCCCACTCTGTTGCTATCTTCTACCTATGAATGAAAGTAGACCTTACTTGTCAGAGAAGCAAATGTGAAAGTTGATTACAACATGTATGCTAAGTCGCTAACCCATAGAGACAACTAGACCAAATGTGAAAGTTTCCATGTTGCCAAGGAAGTATATGAGCACCCCTCGAAACATCAATTAGCATACATATACATCTCAAATCATATGTAGTATGTGTCTAGTCATCCTACGATTGCCTGAGCTCAGAACTTCATTTCTTATAAAAGCTTTAGACATGTTCAGGAAACACATGTAGGAGATGACAAGTGTACAGATCACCCATTTTTATAGGTTCAAAGACAGATAACAAAAATTAACTAGAAAGAGTTAGATGACAGCGAAGCTTAAAGCTGCAGTAAGAAACATGTATTAGACCCCACAAGGCTGCAACCCCTGTCACTGCACTGTCCGCACCACAAAAAAGCTAAACTCTGCAGGTTAAACTCAGATCAGGGAGAATGAAGTAATGAATTGGCAGAGATCCATCTCTTAGCATTACCTGATCATCAAGCATCTTTGAGAAATCCTTGAGAAAACGGCGACGGTCTTTCTTTCCCAGTTGGAGCTGCTGCCCATATTGTTTTAGTTTCTTCTTCATCAGCTTGTAGTTTATATAGTAACTGTAAACATTGAATTAGCAATGCAACGTTAAAAAATTGGTAGCCAAGGCCAAGTGTGCAATTTTTTACACCAATTAGATGGGCACTCAATTGCAATGTTCAATTATTGCAATGTTTCTTTATCTTCTTGTTCAGTAAACATGGTAAGAAATCGAGATAAGTTTCATCAGAAGCAGTTGACAGAATATTTGGAGAACTCAATGATACAGGTTAGTACAAGGTGGGAAAAAAACCTGAATCATACCCTCTCCACTCTGGAACTTGGCCGGCCGTCAACTTTTTCCAAAACCTAACCATCTTGACTTGAATATGTTAATCTGCCAAGAAATATAAAGACATGTCAGTAGCACAACCAGAGAAACCAGATTTTAGTGTAATTGCTGAGATGCAAGTGCAACAAAATGCAAGAAGCTGTTAAGGCACCACTCTGCTTAGTATATCCCAGGTGCTTTCTACAATCATATGGCGCAGACACGTCAACAAGGAAGTGGCCTTGGAAAGTTCAAAGAAGTTGTGGACATTTTAAGTGGAACAAACGACAAACTCGTAAGGCGACTAAGGAATGGACGCGCAAATAAGAAATCCCCAACATGTATGCCCCTGCAAAATTATATAGCCTCTCAGTTCTTGCTATGGATTCTTCAGTCCTTTTCTACAGGCGTAACATATATAATCCATATATAACCAATCACAGAAGGATGACCACATGTCACAGTCCCAGAAACTGCTATAAAATACAAGTAGGCGCAAACGTCTATTTTCACTTACTAATTGAAGTTTCTATCAGACAATCGTGGAAGTGATCAACAACTGTTTATCTTTCTACATCAATTTGGACAGTTAACAGTAAGCAAAGATAGCATTATAATCCCAGCCAACTACGTATATAACTAGAAAAAATGATGAAAACAAGAAGACTGTCCAACCAATTGACTACAATTATTGAGGAGCTGCATGGAGAATCCTAGATTAAAATCGGCTTTGCAATCTAGGCTTGATCGAAACTGAAACTGAAATCGGCCTTGCAATCTAGGCTCCTCCACCTTTCACAGCGGTGGAGCAAACTGAAACTGAAATCGGCCTTGCAATCTACTACAAACCCTCTACAGAATTCGTATTGAAACTTTTTTTTAAAACAGCCTCTACAATGCCGTAAACTGGCATACGAAAACAATGCGCTCTGGATACTAACTTTCGGGACAGCAAACTAAAACAATGGCTGCTCTCAATCCATACATCCAAACGACGCAAATAAATACTCTACGGAAAGCTTGGAACTTGCTTTACAGATTTCATATAGAGGCAACTCGAAATTCTGAGAATAACTAACTCGTTTTTCACCTAGAAGCTGGCTGTCCAGATTTGACAGTGCAGTTTTTAACTGAACCAGATTCAGTTTACAACCAGAGATACCCAACGCTCCATATTTTTACTAGAAGGCAATCAACACCTCGCAACATCAGGGATGGTCTATATCCCTAACTGATTTGGCTAAGCAAAGGAACTAACATAGAGAAGGTCCGACCAGGCACCAAAACCAAATAAGTATAAGCACTGAAATCACCAACGAATTTGCAAATTGGTTCAGGAATCCATCTCCAATTATCAAATCTAATTCTAATCTATGAGCTGCTGCCACAGATCCCTAGTTCTTAGTTCTTACCTAGCCAGCACCATAGAGAAGAGGGCTGATACGTACCGCTGGTGCTCACCTCAGACGAGAAGAAGTAGGAAAAGGGACGGACATTTCAGAACGAAACAATCAAACAAAAGCAAAATGCCCCGCTCCCCCGCTAGCGGCGACTAGGGTTCCTCCTCCCGCTCCCCCCTCCCCCGCCGCCGCCGGCCGCGCGTCGCGCCTCTCCTCCCCCTCCTCCCCCTCCCCCCCTCCTCCTCCTGCTCCCTGTCCGCTCGCCCCCCCTCCCCCCCCGCGGGCGTCGGGCGGACCCCGGATCCGCTTCTCCTCCGGCCCCACCTCCCCGTCCTTCTTCCCCCGCCGCCGCCAGCGAGGTCCGCCGGGCCCTGCCCGCGTCGCGCCGGCTCCGGCGGGCCGTTCTTTCCCCGCGCGCACTTGGGGAGGCGCGGGGGCCTCCTCAAGGCGGCGGTGCTTCTCGGCCTGCAGCAGTGCGGCTCGATGGCGGGCCTCGGGGTCCTCAGTGCGGCGGCGCGGCCGTTGGTCGCAGGACGGCGTGGTGGTGCTGGTGGCCGGCGGCGCCTGGGCGGCCCAGATCTGGGCCCTTTCGGGCTCCATCTGGGCTTGGGTGGGCCGGCGGCTTGGTGCGCGGCGACGTTGTTCCCTGGTTGGTGGCGAGGAGGAGGTGGCTATGGGCGGTGGCGGCTTCGTCGGCCGGCGAGCTACAGCGTGACGTCAGGGGCTGTTCGGATCCTTTTGGGTCCGACCGGGCCTCGGCGCCTGGCAGGCCCCTTGTCCGTGCATCCGGTCGGCTCCGCGGCGGCGGTGGGTGTCCCCTCAAGTTGGCGGTGTTGCGGATGCCCCCGTGGCCTCTAGCTCTTCTCCCGTCCTCTAGGTCTCGTGCCGGTGATCTCAGGGAGAAGACGAAGTTGATTCGGTGACCGTGGTGGCACATGTTGGTGGGCGGTTTGATGGGCAGTGCACTATGATTCGTCTAGGGTGGTGGTGGGAGTTTGGGTTGGGAGAAATCTCCAGCGGCTCGTCTGGCCCCGACGCGGTGACGCCTGTGGGTGCCGCCGGACCTTCCTGAAGGGCGTCGGGTACACCCTCCCCCCACTGCCCTCCGCGTACCGGGGGAAACCCTAGGACTAGTCTGGGTAACAGCGGCGTCGTCGTCGTCTCCTTCCTGAAGGTGTTGCTTGGTATGCGGCGCTTCAGGGTGCTGGGAGCGTGGTGGTACTTCTCTGGAGGGTGCAGCGGTCGCCGGTCGTCTTCATTCGTTGATCTGCCGTTATTGGAATTAGTTTCTCTTTCTTTTTTCTCTGTTTTTCTTTGGGCTTGTTTGTGCTGCGGCCCCAGCCCCTATCGATGGATGTATCGGTGGTTGCTTTGTAATAGAAAGCGGGGGAAACCCTTTTTCGTAGAAGCAGGAAAAGGTGTGGCGCGGCCAGCGCCATGGATTCTCACAATGAAGTGCAAAAAATATTCAGTGAGCTGCAAAAGAATTGAAAGGAGCTTCAAACAGGGGGAGGTGGAGCCAAACATTGAACTACACCAGGGAACCATAGTGCAGGCATGCGACGGGGATGCGGACTGCACGCACGGCCAATGATGCACGCACTGCTACTTGCTAAACGACCGTGGCAGCTCCTGGAAGCCAAATCTGAGGGCAACGCGGCACGCTGGTCCAGCGGCGGTGCGGAGGAGGTGGGGAGGGGGAGGCTGGTGAAGCTGCAGTGCGCTAGGAGGCAACCAGGGTCGGAGCTGTGGGAGGTCACCGGCAATGGGTGGCCGTGGTGCGCCATACCAGGTGTTGCGGAGGTACTCCATGGCTGAGCGGCGAGAGCATCAGAAACTGGAGGGAGGATGGAGGAACCGGGGTGGATTTGTGGTCATGGGGGGAGGGGGTGCTCGCTCAGGCTCACCGGAGAGGAGGAAGGGAGCCGACTGCTCTTCTTCCTCGGGCCTGCCTGGATCGAGCATCGCCATGGGGCGGATCTCGCGCGTGAACGTGGGACGCAGCGGGTGGGTCGCGGCGGCCTAAGCTAGGGCTTCAGGCGCCGAGAGAGGCAGCGGCTCTGTCCATGGCAGTGGTTGCTGGTGAGGTGGGGGGTGCCGGCGGTGGGGTTGGGGGAGAGGAGGTCGTCGGCGTTGGCGGCAGCGATGGGGTTGGTTGGGGGAATCATGGGGAGTGGAGTAGAAACACAGAGACAAAGGCGCAGGAGGGGTGAGAGGCGGAGGTGGCGGCAGCAAGGAGATCACTTAGCAGTAGCGTTGGGTTTATACCCCACGCTAACCCAACACTACTACTATGGTATGTCCCGGGTGCACGGTGGAGACCACTTAGTAGTAGAGTGGGTTTATAACCCGCGCTACTATTATGGCTGGTCTCGAGAGGCACGGTGGAAATCACTTAGTAGTAGCGCGGGTTTATAACCCTCGCTACTACTATCAACTTAGTAGCAGCGGGGGTTATAAACCCGCGCTACTAGTAAGTAGCAGTAGCGAGGGGTGTAAACCTACGCTACTAATAAGCGTCTGCCTATAAGCTTTTCCCTAGTAGTAATAGATTTGCATTGCATCATTGGGTAATTCAAACAAGCATACAGATACAAGGCATATACAAATATATATGTCATAACTGTAGGTTGTGTAGTAACACTGGTCGTGATTGGAACACAAGCATGTCATCATCGACTCTGATCCGACTGTGTAGCCACAATGCCTATACCCGAATATTAGCATTGAGCTACATGCCACATTTCTAAAGGTTAATGTTTTCCCCTATTGGGTATTACATATCTTATACATTTTGTTCGATCATCATGCTATCAAGTTTGGCTCTTTTAGTTCAATATAGACAGCTTTGTTGCATGTTACAGTCGACACATATCAGGTAATATATAAATATATTTTGGAGGCTATGTGTAATCGGCCATAGTAAAAAATATGGAGCCAAATTTAGAAAGAAAAACGGGTGGCTGTTTACGAAAGATTAAACATGTAGGTTGATTTAGCTCCGGTATATGTCTTACTTTGGCAAACTCATTACTTTGATATATCAAACATTCATAGCCAATTAATAACAAGTTATCCAAACGATATTCTTTTGTATGTATTTATCAGTTCCCAATTAAATTGTGCACCCAATTAATTTCTCGTGTCTATATAAGCATTGGCAAACGGGACATAGCTGTAAAAATAGCCAGTGCAAACTAATAGCCAACTACTAGTGGTGGGGCTTATGAAGAATACAAGGGCATTGTGCTTGCTAGCTCTTATCATCATCTCCGCCACTTTCTTGTCCTGCCAAGCAGCAGGTATGTAGGAGCATACATAAATATTTTCTCCCTATGTATTCATTAGTTTCTTTTGTTTGTCTGCCTCTTCTATTTTTTAAAATCAAACCATACATCAATTTTAACCGCGTCGGAATGTTGTGTCTGATCTGCAGGTACAGTGGACCTTGGACCTATTCTTGGTTGTGTAAAGATGAAAAAAGTCTGCTCAGTTAATGAGAAGTGCTTGCGGGAATGTGCTTCCCGTGGTTGGAATACCCATAGATGCATTTGCACCCACACTGGCCATTGTTGTCACTACCCGGAGGCAATGGAACCAAATTGATAGTAGTAGTAGTATGCTATATTGTTGTCAGCCATGTCCTCTTGCTTTGCAAGGTGAATGTTAATCATCTATACCACCACTGATATAATAGATGCGACAGATTTAATAAACTTCAAAGCTATGTAGTTGAATTATATTTACAAAGAGACTATTCGGTCCATGAGTTCTTTTTTTGCTATTCTTCTGTTACGTGAAATTTTATTTTGTTTCAGTTGATTTTTTTTTCCCTATGGCCTTCCAGCCCACATACAAAGTAACTAACGTGAAACACACAAGCAGCTAAACTGATTCTGCTAATCAAACTTTTGATTTTATTCCTAGTGTATAAGGTACTACGGTCAACATTTTACAACTGCAAAAAAGGTCAACCTTCTAATATGAGCTTCACTACATCGCGGATGGGATACAGCGCGACAAATGCAATGCTGTTCACCCGTACACATGACATCAGCGCATGGATTACTAATGTGTGGTGGCTAAATTTCCTGTTTTATCCTTTTTTGATACTTAATCAAGATCTGACCCTAGTCTGAAAAAACTTCGAGATCTGACCCTTTTGCTACCGCCATGGTACATGGCGGTAGGGTCTAACAGCCTACCGCCAAGGTCCCTGGCGGTAGGGTTACATGCCCTACTGCAAATTCCTGCTAAGTGTTGAACACAGTGCATGCTCGTACCTACCGCCGAGCACCTTGGCGGTAGGGTTATACAGGCTACCGCCAGCCTGTTTGGCGGCAGGGTTGTTTCTTACCGCCAAGGTCTCTGGCAGTAGGCTGTTACACCCTACCGCCATGGACCATGGCGGTAGCAAAAGGGTCAGATCTCGAAATTTTTTCAAACTAGGATCAGATCTCGATTAAGTATCAGAAAAGGGTCAAAACACGAAGTTTTGCCATGTGTGGTCTGTGGATGGCTGATTGTGAGAGTGGAGCACGTCGCTCCGTAACACCGGGTTGTGACGTTCGCTCGCTAGATTTCTCCTTGAATATATTTTTATAGGCAGATCACCATTAGTGGAAAAAACATGCAAAAAATAGAGTACTAGCATGAATGCACGTGTTTGGCAATACTCCTTTTCAGTATGTAAGGAGTAGAGCTTCCACCATTTTTCCCGGTCACTGTTTTCAGTAAAAAATCAATGGGTATAATGAGGAAAAATATAAAATTTGACTGGAGATGGGAGGTAGGGGGCTAGCAGGGGCCACGGCTGACATCCAGAATTTTCCATTACACCAATGACTAGTTACTGTTAGAAGGGATAGAGAGGGATTGTTGCGGAATATGATGGATGTATTATTGAGTCTCGAGAAGGAGTATATATTGAGTACAAGACATGGAGGGCAAGACGACTCTCCTAGAGATAAGGTAGGAGACGGATTACTAATCCTAGACTACCAAACATATGTAACCAAAATATATCTCTAACATGGCCCCGCAGTCATAATGGTAGCCTTGCGAACAACAGGAGCGTCGCAGACGGTCAGACTGGAGAGAATAGCAGTCGATGGGCTGACCTCCCCCCCCCCCCCCCCCCCACGCGCGCAGTCGTAGCGGGAGCGTCGTGGACGGTGTCGTGCCACGGATGCGTTGACTGTAGAGGAAGCCGACGAGTTGCTCAAGCGGATGATAACCCTTTGTGCCGATGTCGATGTAGCCGAGAGCGTAGGATGGTGTAGCCATAGTCGTGGTAGCCGTGCGCAGAACGCCGTGGTCGATGTCGAGTCAGGGTAGCCGGTGTCGAGGAAGTCGCCGTGTTGCCGCGGGCGCAAGGAGGCGCCGAGTTAGTCATGGGCGCATTGGTGTCGAAGTAGTGGTGCGTCGTGGAGAAGACGATGTTGACGAGGCGTCGCGCCGGGTTTGCCAAGCTCGTGGACACATCGTAGATGAAGGCATGCATCGGTGTAGCCAACACCAGGCATGCGTAGACGGACGAAGACGAAGTTGATGAAGCGCCGCACCAGGCTTGCCAGACCCGGGGACGCGTCATGGAGGAGGCACGTGTCGGTGTTGCCAGCAAAGGGCATGCGTAGATGAGGGACCTGCACGAGTTGTATGCCATGTCGAGGAGTCGGAGGGCCAGCAGAGAAGAAGACTCGACGACGGTTGCGGCAGAAAACGGTGCTGGGCCGATGTCGCCAGCGATGGTCGGAGTAGACGAAGTGGTCGGGGAAGAAGAAGGCGACGCTGGCGACAGGTTGGTGCTTGACGAAGACGAAGGGGGTGGACAGGCGGCGGCGTCAGCTACAGGGGTAGTGGCGGCGGCCAAAGAAGAGAGGCTGTGGCAACGGCCAGGGGTGCGGCGGCGGTGCTCGAAGTAGGCGAAGAACCCGACAGCATGACGAAGACCGGCGCGGACATTGGCGCTCCCGCGCCGAGGGAGACGGCGCGGTGCATACCATGGAAGGTCGACACGCGGTGACGGCAGAGTGGACCGCGGGCCACCGCACTACGGCCCGAAGGGGCGATGCAGCGGCGGCGGGCAGGTTAGGGCGACGGCGGGAAGACCTCGGGGAGGTGGCAAGGACCACGGGCCGCAGTGCTATGACCCAAGGGGCGGAAAAATGGCAAAGCACGGGTCAGTGCAACCGCGGGGACGGCCTCGGGCGGGGGCGCAGATCACGTGTCACGTTCGCTACGGCCCGACGGGGCAACGCAGCGGCAGCGCGAGGATCGGCGCAGCCACGAGGACGGCGATGGACCGCGGGTCGCGGCACTACGGCTCGAAGGGGCGACACAACGGTGACGTGGATCGGTGCACTCGCAGAAAGAACCACGGGGCGGCGATGCTGCTGCCCGACGGGGCGACGCAGCAGCAGCCCGTTGCTCGATTGGTGGAGAGGCGCGTTGTACTCGGCACAATCTTCACGTGATTTTTGGAGGCGCGCGCAACCGACAGGCCAGTTCGGTCGCACGACGTAGATGACGCGTCTCGCGGCGGTGGGCGGGTGATCAATCCGATCGCGCACGAGGTTCGGGATGCCGCTTGGTGGATGGGGGTGGCGGTGGAGTTCCAGATGAATCCGGCGAGTCCGACGCAGCCGGCCCAAGGTAACCGGCAAGGCCGAGGAAACCGGCCTGATGCAGCCAGCGACGTGGCCGCACGCAACGCGCCCGAGGTAGCCAGCGACGGGGCCACACAGACGCGGTGGACACGGTGGATGATGAAGAAAGTTAGGGGAGTTTCCAAATGAAAAAAAGTTGGGGGAGTGATTCTCGGTTACCAAGAAATACCACACATATTTCAGACGAAATTTGTAATTGAATTTTCAATTAAAATTCTTTCAAATTAGATATAAGACAAACTTGAACCAGTTTCATCAGATAAGAGCCAGTACCTTGGTGGAACGTCGACAGCGTAAGTGCAACAACGATGCTCGAACCAGCTACCTCTCGAATTGTGAAATAGACCGCTACCACCAGGACACGGCTACACACGCTAATGTAACTGAGATGCCACAATATTTATCTGTACTTTGAGCGTCTAAATTAAAAAACCTAAAATCTAAAAAGTGGCCGTGCGCTAAACAGACAGAACGAGCGGCCGAACGAGAGCCGCTAGATCTTGTCCCGATCGACGCCGCACGGTGTCCAGGTGTCCCCTGGTCGGGGGGTGGGGCCGCGCCGCTCAGACCCGCGTGTGGACCAGTCGCCTGGTCCGATTGCGCCGCGCCACGCGAGATAAATCGTCCGTGGGACCCACATGTCATCGAGGATTAGGCAGTTCTCCAGCGTTTTAGCTGTCGTGCGTAGTGGACGGCAGTTTCGAATTTCGTGCCCGTCCACCCCCACCTCTCGCCGCCCATTCCTCCACTTTCCCCCTTTGCTTTCGCCGTTGGTTGGTGCTCGGAGGCGGTTCCAAATCCGCCGGGTTGTGGTCGACGGCGGGGCACGCCGCGAGGGTCGTCGTCCGCGGCGGCACAGGTACTGCTCCTACGCGTGCTCCTCGTCTTCGTCCCTGCTTGTTTCTCCACATGCCCGTCCTCCTTTTTCTGGTGAGGTCACTCGTTTTCCGGTGAGGTCGCGGTCGTTGTCAGGGAGGTCGAGGTAGAGGTCGAGGTCGCGGTCGGGGTTAGGGAGGTCGAACTCATTTTCCGGCGAGGTTGAGGTCACCCCAGCGGACTACTTCGTTTGGGAAACCGCCGGATTGGCAGGGGTGGGTTAGGGTTGTGCTCATCCCATTGTTTTTGCGTTGCGGTAGGGGGTGAGCTCATGCATATACGTACGGTACGAGTGGTTCAGGGAGGATGAGTGGTTCGCGGCGATAGAGCCTCTTCTGTGGATTGAAGCCTCGCGGTGGATCTGGTGTTTTTGATGAGTGTTTTTCCCCGCGGTGTGCAACTCTGTCGCCCCTTGCGTGCAAATTAGGAGCAATAGTAGACAATTTTTGAGATAATATAGCCAATCTGCCAACCTTATGGTGGTTCTCGTGGGTCATGTGTTTTTCTCCTATTGGGTATTACATATCTTATACATTTTGTTCGATCATCATGCTATCAAGTTTGGCTCTTTTAGTTCAATATAGACAGCTTTGTTGCATGTTACAGTCGACACATATCAGGTAATATATAAATATATTTTGGAGGCTATGTGTAATCGGCCATAGTAAAAAATATGGAGCCAAATTTAGAAAGAAAAACGGGTGGCTGTTTACGAAAGATTAAACATGTAGGTTGATTTAGCTCCGGTATATGTCTTACTTTGGCAAACTCATTACTTTGATATATCAAACATTCATAGCCAATTAATAACAAGTTATCCAAACGATATTCTTTTGTATGTATTTATCAGTTCCCAATTAAATTGTGCACCCAATTAATTTCTCGTGTCTATATAAGCATTGGCAAACGGGACATAGCTGTAAAAATAGCCAGTGCAAACTAATAGCCAACTACTAGTGGTGGGGCTTATGAAGAATACAAGGGCATTGTGCTTGCTAGCTCTTATCATCATCTCCGCCACTTTCTTGTCCTGCCAAGCAGCAGGTATGTAGGAGCATACATAAATATTTTCTCCCTATGTATTCATTAGTTTCTTTTGTTTGTCTGCCTCTTCTATTTTTTAAAATCAAACCATACATCAATTTTAACCGCGTCGGAATGTTGTGTCTGATCTGCAGGTACAGTGGACCTTGGACCTATTCTTGGTTGTGTAAAGATGAAAAAAGTCTGCTCAGTTAATGAGAAGTGCTTGCGGGAATGTGCTTCCCGTGGTTGGAATACCCATATATGCATTTGCACCCACACTGGCCATTGTTGTCACTACCCGGAGGCAATGGAACCAAATTGATAGTAGTAGTAGTATGCTATATTGTTGTCAGCCATGTCCTCTTGCTTTGCAAGGTGAATGTTAATCATCTATACCACCACTGATATAATAGATGCGACAGATTTAATAAACTTCAAAGCTATGTAGTTGAATTATATTTACGAAGAGACTATTCGGTCCATGAGTTCTTTTTTTGCTATTCTTCTGTTACATGAAATTTTATTTTGTTTCAGTTGATTTTTTTTCCCTATGGCCTTCCAGCCCACATACAAAGTAACTAACGTGAAACACACAAGCAGCTAAACTGATTCTGCTAATCAAACTTTTGATTTTATTCCTAGTGTATAAGGTACTACGGTCAACATTTTACAACTGCAAAAAAGGTCAACCTTCTAATATGAGCTTCACTACATCGCGGATGGGATACAGCGCGACAAATGCAATGCTGTTCACCCGTACACATGACATCAGCGCATGGATTACTAATGTGTGGTGGCTAAATTTCATGTTTTGATCCTTTTTTGATACTTAATCGAGATCTGACCCTAGTCTGAAAAAATTTCAGGATCTGACCCTTTTGCTACCGCCATGGTACATGGCGGTAGGGTCTAACAGCCTACCGCCAAGGTCCCTGGCGGTAGGGTTACATGCCCTACCGCAAATTCCTGCTAAGTGTTGAACACAGTGCATGCTCGTACCTACCGCCGAGCACCTTGGCGGTAGGGTTATACAGGCTACCGCCAGCCTGTTTGGCGGTAGGGTTGTTTCTTACCGCCAAGGTCTCTGGCGGTAGGCTGTTACACCCTACCGCCATGGACCATGGCGGTAGCAAAAGGGTCAGATCTCGAAATTTTTTCAAACTAGGATCAGATCTCGATTAAGTATCAGAAAAGGGTCAAAACACGAAATTTTGCCATGTGTGGTCTGTGGTTGGCTGATTGTGAGAGTGGAGCACGTCGCTTCGTAACACCGGGTTGTGACGTTCGCTCGCTAGATTTTTCCTTGAATATATTTTTATAGGCAGATCACCATTAGTGGAAAAAACATGCAAAAAATAGAGTACTAGCATGAATGCACGTGTTTGGCAATACTCCTTTTCAGTATGTAACGAGTAGAGCTTCCGCCATTTTTCCCGGTCATTGTTTTCAGTAAAAAATCAATGGGTATAATGAGGAAAAATATAAAATTTGACTGGAGATGGGAGGTAGGGGGCTAGCAGGGGCCACGGCCGACATCCAGAATTTTCCATTACACCAATGACTAGTTACTGTTAGAAGGGATAGAGAGGGATTGTTGCGGAATATGATGGATGTATTATTGAGTCTCGAGAAGGAGTATATATTGAGTACAAGACATGGAGGGAAAGACGACTCTCCTAGAGATAAGGTAGGAGACGGATTGACTACCAAACATATGTAACCAAAATATATCTCTAACATGGCCCCGCAGTCATAATGGTAGCCTTGCGAACAACAGGAGCGTCGCAGACGGTCAGACTGGAGAGAATAGCAGTCTATGGGCTGACCTCCCCCCCCCCCCCCCCCCACGCGCGCAGTCGTAGCGGGAGCGTCGTGGACGGTGTCGTGCCACGGATGCGTTGACTGTAGAGGAAGCTGACGAGTTGCTCAAGCAGATGATAACCCTTTGTGCCGATGTCGATGTAGCCGAGAGCGTAGGATGGTGTAGCCATAGTCGAGGTAGCCGTGCGCAGAACGCCGTGGTCGATGTCGAGTCAGGGTAGCCGGTGTCGAGGAAGTCGCCGTGTTGCCGCGGGCGCAAGGAGGCGCCGAGTTAGTCATGGGCGCATTGGTGTCGAAGTAGTGGTGCGTCGTGGAGAAGACGATGTTGACGAGGCGTCGCGCCGGGTTTGCCAAGCTCGTGGACACATCGTAGATGAAGGCATGCATCGGTGTAGCCAACACCGGGCATGCGTAGACGGACGAAGACGAAGTTGATGAAGCGCCGCACCAGGCTTGCCAGGCCCGGGGACACGTCATGGAGGAGGCACGTGTCGGTGTTGCCAGCAAAGGGCATGCGTAGATGAGGGACCTGCACGAGTTGTATGCCATGTCGAGGAGTCGGAGGGCCAGCAGAGAAGAAGACTCGACGACGGTTGCGGCAGAAAACGGTGCTGGGCCGATGTCGCCAGCGATGGTCGGAGTAGACGAAGTGGTCGGGGAAGAAGAAGGCGACGCTGGCGACAGGTTGGTGCTTGACGAAGACGAAGGGGGTGGACAGGCGGCGGCGTCAGCTACAGGGGTAGTGGCGGCGGCCAAAGAAGAGAGGCTGTGGCAACGGCCAGGGGTGCGGCGGCGGTGCTCGAAGTAGGCGAAGAACCCGACAGCATGACGAAGACCGGCGCGGACATTGGCGCTCCCGCGCCGAGGGAGACGGCGCGGTGCATACCATGGAAGGTCGACACGCGGTGACGGCAGAGTGGACCGCGGGCCACCGCACTACGGCCCGAAGGGGCGATGCAGCGGCGGCGGGCAGGTTAGGGCGACGGCGGGAAGACATCGGGGAGGTGGCAAGGACCACGGGCCGCAGCGCTATGACCCAAGGGGCGGAAAAATGGCGAAGCACGGGTCAGTGCAACCGCGGGGATGGCCTCGGGCGGGGGCGCAGATCACGTGTCACGTTCGCTATGGCCCGACGGGGCAACGCAGCGACAGCGCGAGGATCGGCGCAGCCACGAGGACGGCGATGGACCGCGGGTCGCGGCACTACGGCTCGAAGGGGCGACACAACGGTGACGTGGATCGATGCACTCGCAGAAAGAACCACGGGGCGGCGATGCTGCTGCCCGACGGGGCGACGCAGCAGCAGCCCGTTGCTCGATTGGTGGAGAGGCGCGTTGTACTCGGGACAATCTTCATGTGATTTTTGGAGGCGCGCGCAACCGACAGGCCAGTTCGGTCGCACGGCGTAGATGACGCGTCTCGCGGCGGTGGGCGGGTGATCAATCCGATCGCACACGAGGTTCGGGATGCCGCTTGGCGGATGGGGGTGGCGGTGGAGTTCAAGATGAAGCCGGCGAGTCCGACGCAGCCGGCCCAAGGTAACCGGCAAGGCCGAGGAAGCCGGCCTGATGCAGCCAGCGACGTGGCCGCAGGCAACGCGCCCGAGGTAGCCAGCGACGGGGCCACACAGACGCGGTGGACACGGTGGATGATGAAGAAAGTTAGGGGAGTTTCCAAATGGAAAAAAGTTGGGGGAGTGATTCTCGGTTACCAAGAAATACCACACATATTTCAGACGAAATTTGTAATTGAATTTTCAATTAAAATTCTTTCAAATTAGATATAAGACAAACTTGAACCAGTTTCATCAGATAAGAGCCAGTACCTTGGTGGAACGTCGACAGCGTAAGTGCAACAACGGTGCTCGAACCAGCTACCTCTCGAATTGTGAAATAGACCGCTACCACCAGGACACGGCTACATACGCTAATGTAACTGAGATGCCACAATATTTATCTGTACTTTGAGCGTCTAAATTAAAAAACCTAAAATCTAAAAAGTGGCCGTGCGCTAAACAGACAGAACGAGCGGCCGAACGAGAGCCGCTCGATCTTGTCCCGATCGACGCCGCACGGTGTCCAGGTGTCCCCTGGTCGGGAGGTGGGGCCGCGCCGCTCAGACCCGCGTGTGGACCAGTCGCCTGGTCCGATTGCGCCGCGCCACGCGAGATAAATCGTCCGTGGGACCCACATGTCATCGAGGATTAGGCAGTTCTCCAGCGTTTTAGCTGTCGTGCGTAGTGGACGGCAGTTTCGGATTTCGTGCCCGTCCACCCCCACCTCTCGCCGCCCATTCCTCCACTTTCCCCCTTTGCTTTCGCCGTTGGTTGGTGCTCGGAGGCGGTTCCAAATCCATCGGGTTGTGGTCGACGGAGGGGCGTGCCGCGAGGGTCGTCGTCCGCGGCGGCACAGGTACTGCTCCTACGCGTGCTCCTCGTCTTCGTCCCTGCTTGTTTCTCCACATGCCCGTCCTCCTTTTTCTGGTGAGGTCACTCGTTTTCCGGTGAGGTCGCGGTCGTTGTCAGGGAGGTCGAGGTAGAGGTCGAGGTCGCGGTCGGGGTTAGGGAGGTCGAACTCATTTTCCGGCGAGGTTGAGGTCACCCCAGTGGACTACTTCGTTTGGGAAACCGCCGGATTGGCAGGGGTGGGTTAGGGTTGTGCTCATCCCGTTGTTTTTGCGTTGCGGTAGGGGGTGAGCTCGTGCATATACGTACGGTACGAGTGGTTCAGGGAGGATGAGTGGTTCGCGGCGATAGAGCCTCTTCTGTGGATTGAAGCCTCGCGGTGGATCTGGTGTTTTTGATGAGTGTTTTTCCCCCGCGGTGTGCAACTCTGTCGCCCCTTGCGTGCAAATTAGGAGCAATAGTAGACAATTTTTGAGATAATATAGCCAATCTGCCAGCCTTATGGTGGTTCTCGTGGGTCATGTGTTTTTCTCCTATTGGGTATTACATATCTTATACATTTTGTTCGATCATCATGCTATCAAGTTTGGCTCTTTTAGTTCAATATAGACAGCTTTGTTGCATGTTACAGTCGACACATATCAGGTAATATATAAATATATTTTGGAGGCTATGTGTAATCGGCCATAGTAAAAAATATGGAGCCAAATTTAGAAAGAAAAACGGGTGGCTGTTTACGAAAGATTAAACATGTAGGTTGATTTAGCTCCGGTATATGTCTTACTTTGGCAAACTCATTACTTTGATATATCAAACATTCATAGCCAATTAATAACAAGTTATCCAAACGATATTCTTTTGTATGTATTTATCAGTTCCCAATTAAATTGTGCACCCAATTAATTTCTCGTGTCTATATAAGCATTGGCAAACGGGACATAGCTGTAAAAATAGCCAGTGCAAACTAATAGCCAACTACTAGTGGTGGGGCTTATGAAGAATACAAGGGCATTGTGCTTGCTAGCTCTTATCATCATCTCCACCACTTTCTTGTCCTGCCAAGCAGCAGGTATGTAGGAGCATACATAAATATTTTCTCCCTATGTATTCATTAGTTTCTTTTGTTTGTCTGCCTCTTCTATTTTTTAAAATCAAACCATACATCAATTTTAACCGCGTCGGAATGTTGTGTCTGATCTGCAGGTACAGTGGACCTTGGACCTATTCTTGGTTGTGTAAAGATGAAAAAAGTCTGCTCAGTTAATGAGAAGTGCTTGCGGGAATGTGCTTCCCGTGGTTGGAATACCCATATATGCATTTGCACCCACACTGGCCATTGTTGTCACTACCCGGAGGCAATGGAACCAAATTGATAGTAGTAGTAGTATGCTATATTGTTGTCAGCCATGTCCTCTTGCTTTGCAAGGTGAATGTTAATCATCTATACCACCACTGATAAATAGATGCGACAGATTTAATAAACTTCAAAGCTATGTAGTTGAATTATATTTACGAAGAGACTATTCGGTCCATGAGTTCTTTTTTTGCTATTCTTCTGTTACGTGAAATTTTATTTTGTTTCAGTTGATTTTTTTTCCCTATGGCCTTCCAGCCCACATACAAAGTAACTAACGTGAAACACACAAGCAGCTAAACTGATTCTGCTAATCAAACTTTTGATTTTATTCCTAGTGTATAAGGTACTACGGTCAACATTTTACAACTGCAAAAAAGGTCAACCTTCTAATATGAGCTTCACTACATCGCGGATGGGATACAGCGCGACAAATGCAATGCTGTTCACCCGTACACATGACATCAGCGCATGGATTACTAATGTGTGGTGGCTAAATTTCATGTTTTGATCCTTTTTTGATACTTAATCGAGATCTGACCCTAGTCTGAAAAAATTTCAGGATCTGACCCTTTTGCTACCACCATGGTACATGGCGGTAGGGTCTAACAGCCTACCGCCAAGGTCCCTGGCGGTAGGGTTACATGCCCTACCGCAAATTCCTGCTAAGTGTTGAACACAGTGCATGCTCGTACCTACCGCCGAGCACCTTGGCGGTAGGGTTATACAGGCTACCGCCAGCCTGTTTGGCGGTAGGGTTGCTTCCTACCGCCAAGGTCTCTGGCGGTAGGCTGTTACACCCTACCGCCATGGACCATGGTGGTAGCAAAAGGGTCAGATCTCGAAATTTTTTGAAACTAGGATCAGATCTCGATTAAGTATCAGAAAAGGGTCAAAACACGAAATTTTGCCATGTGTGGTCTGTGGTTGGCTGATTGTGAGAGTGGAGCACGTCGCTTCGTAACACCGGGTTGTGACGTTCGCTCGCTAGATTTCTCCTTGAATATATTTTTATAGGCAGATCACCATTAGTGGAAAAAACATGCAAAAAATAGAGTACTAGCATGAATGCACGTGTTTGGCAATACTCCTTTTCAGTATGTAAGGAGTAGAGCTTCCACCATTTTTCCCGGTCATTGTTTTCAGTAAAAAATCAATGGGTATAATGAGGAAAAATATAAAATTTGACTGGAGATGGGAGGTAGGGGGCTAGCAGGGGCCACGGCCGACATCCAGAATTTTCCATTACACCAATGACTAGTTACTGTTAGAAGGGATAGAGAGGGATTGTTGCGGAATATGATGGATGTATTATTGAGTCTCGAGAAGGAGTATATATTGAGTACAAGACATGGAGGGTAAGACGACTCTCCTAGAGATAAGGTAGGAGACGGATTACTAATCCTAGACTACCAAACATATGTAACCAAAATATATCTCTAACATGGCCCCGCAGTCATAATGGTAGCCTTGCGAACAACAGGAGCGTCGCAGACGGTCAGACTGGAGAGAATAGCAGTCGATGGGCTGACCTCCTCCCCCCCCCCCCCCCCCCCCGCGCAGTCGTAGCGGGAGCGTCGTGGACGGTGTCGTGCCACGGATGCGTTGACTGTAGAGGAAGCTGACGAGTTGCTCAAGCGGATGATAACCCTTTGTGCCGATGTCGATGTAGCCGAGAGCGTAGGATGGTGTAGCCATAGTCGAGGTAGCCGTGCGCAGAACGCCGTGGTCGATGTCGAGTCAGGGTAGCCGGTGTCGAGGAAGTCGCCGTGTTGCCGCGGGCGCAAGGAGGCGCCGAGTTAGTCATGGGCGCATTGGTGTCGAAGTAGTGGTGCGTCGTGGAGAAGACGATGCTGACGAGGCGTCGCGCCGGGTTTGCCAAGCTCGTGGACACATCGTAGATGAAGGCATGCATCGGTGTAGCCAACACCGGGCATGCGTAGACGGACGAAGACGAAGTTGATGAAGCGCCGCACCAGGCTTGCCAGGCCCGGGGACACGTCATGGAGGAGGCACGTGTCGGTGTTGCCAGCAAAGGGCATGCGTAGATGAGGGACCTGCACGAGTTGTATGCCATGTCGAGGAGTCGGAGGGCCAGCAGAGAAGAAGACTCGACGACGGTTGCGGCAGAAAACGGTACTGGGCCGATGTCGCCAGCGATGGTCGGAGTAGACGAAGTGGTCGGGGAAGAAGAAGGCGACGCTGGCGACAGGTTGGTGCTTGACGAAGACGAAGGGGGTGGACAGGCGGCGGCGTCAGCTACAGGGGTAGTGGCGGCGGCCAAAGAAGAGAGGCTGTGGCAACGGCCAGGGGTGCGGCGGCGGTGCTCGAAGTAGGCGAAGAACCCGACAGCATGACGAAGACCGGCGCGGACATTGGCGCTCCCGCGCCGAGGGAGACGGCGCGGTGCATACCATGGAAGGTCGACACGCGGTGACGGCAGAGTGGACCGCGGGCCACCGCACTACGGCCCGAAGGGGCGATGCAGCGGCGGCGGGCAGGTTAGGGCGACGGCGGGAAGACATCGGGGAGGTGGCAAGGACCACGGGCCGCAGCGCTATGACCCAAGGGGCGGAAAAATGGCGAAGCACGGGTCAGTGCAACCGCGGGGATGGCCTCGGGCGGGGGCGCAGATCACGTGTCACGTTCGCTACGGCCCGACGGGGCAACGCAGCGACAGCGCGAGGATCGGCGCAGCCACGAGGACGGCGATGGACCGCGGGTCGCGGCACTACGGCTCGAAGGGGCGACACAACGGTGACGTGGATCGATGCACTCGCAGAAAGAACCACGGGGCGGCGATGCTGCTGCCCGACGGGGCGACGCAGCAGCAGCCCGTTGCTCGATTGGTGGAGAGGCGCGTTGTACTCGGGACAATCTTCATGTGATTTTTGGAGGCGCGCGCAACCGACAGGCCAGTTCGGTCGCACGGCGTAGATGACGCGTCTCGCGGCGGTGGGCGGGTGATCAATCCGATCGCACACGAGGTTCGGGATGCCGCTTGGTGGATGGGGGTGGCGGTGGAGTTCAAGATGAAGCCGGCGAGTCCGACGCAGCCGGCCCAAGGTAACCGGCAAGGCCGAGGAAGCCGGCCTGATGCAGCCAGCGACGTGGCCGCAGGCAACGCGCCCGAGGTAGCCAGCGACGGGGCCACACAGACGCGGTGGACACGGTGGATGATGAAGAAAGTTAGGGGAGTTTCCAAATGGAAAAAAGTTGGGGGAGTGATTCTCGGTTACCAAGAAATACCACACATATTTCAGACGAAATTTGTAATTGAATTTTCAATTAAAATTCTTTCAAATTAGATATAAGACAAACTTGAACCAGTTTCATCAGATAAGAGCCAGTACCTTGGTGGAACGTCGACAGCGTAAGTGCAACAACGGTGCTCGAACCAGCTACCTCTCGAATTGTGAAATAGACCGCTACCACCAGGACACGGCTACACACGCTAATGTAACTGAGATGCCACAATATTTATCTGTACTTTGAGCGTCTAAATTAAAAAACCTAAAATCTAAAAAGTGGCCGTGCGCTAAACAGACAGAACGAGCGGCCGAACGAGAGCCGCTCGATCTTGTCCCGATCGACGCCGCACGGTGTCCAGGTGTCCCCTGGTCGGGAGGTGGGGCCGCGCCGCTCAGACCCGCGTGTGGACCAGTCGCCTGGTCCGATTGCGCCGCGCGACGCGAGATAAATCGTCCGTGGGACCCACATGTCATCGAGGATTAGGCAGTTCTCCAGCGTTTTAGCCGTCGTGCGTAGTGGACGGCAGTTTCGAATTTCGTGCCCGTCCACCCCCACCTCTCGCCGCCCATTCCTCCACTTTCCCCCTTTGCTTTCGCCGTTGGTTGGTGCTCGGAGGCGGTTCCAAATCCGCCGGGTTGTGGTCGACGGCGAGGCGCGCCGCGAGGGTCGTCGTCCGCGGCGGCACATGTACTGCTCCTACGCGTGCTCCTCGTCTTCGTCCCTGCTTGTTTCTCCACTCGCCCGTCCTCCTTTTTCTGGTGAGGTCACTCGTTTTCCGGTGAGGTCGCGGTCGTTGTCAGGGAGGTCGAGGTAGAGGTCGAGGTCGCGGTCGGGGTTAGGGAGGTCGAACTCATTTTCCGGCGAGGTTGAGGTCACCCCAGCGGACTACTTCGTTTGGGAAACCGCCGGATTGGCAGGGGTGGGTTAGGGTTGTGCTCATCCCGTTGTTTTTGCGTTGCGGTAGGGGGTGAGCTCGTGCATATACGTACGGTACGAGTGGTTCAGGGAGGATGAGTGGTTCGCGGCGATAGAGCCTCTTCTGTGGATTGAAGCCTCGCGGTGGATCTGGTGTTTTTGATGAGTGTTTTTCCCCCGCGGTGTGCAACTCTGTCGCCCCTTGCGTGCAAATTAGGAGCAATAGTAGACAATTTTTGAGATAATATAGCCAATCTGCCAGCCTTATGGTGGTTCTCGTGGGTCATGTGTTTTTCTCCTATTGGGTATTACATATCTTATACATTTTGTTCGATCATCATGCTATCAAGTTTGGCTCTTTTAGTTCAATATAGACAGCTTTGTTGCATGTTACAGTCGACACATATCAGGTAATATATAAATATATTTTGGAGGCTATGTGTAATCGGCCATAGTAAAAAATATGGAGCCAAATTTAGAAAGAAAAACGGGTGGCTGTTTACGAAAGATTAAACATGTAGGTTGATTTAGCTCCGGTATATGTCTTACTTTGGCAAACTCATTACTTTGATATATCAAACATTCATAGCCAATTAATAACAAGTTATCCAAACGATATTCTTTTGTATGTATTTATCAGTTCCCAATTAAATTGTGCACCCAATTAATTTCTCGTGTCTATATAAGCATTGGCAAACGGGACATAGCTGTAAAAATAGCCAGTGCAAACTAATAGCCAACTACTAGTGGTGGGGCTTATGAAGAATACAAGGGCATTGTGCTTGCTAGCTCTTATCATCATCTCCGCCACTTTCTTGTCCTGCCAAGCAGCAGGTATGTAGGAGCATACATAAATATTTTCTCCCTATGTATTCATTAGTTTCTTTTGTTTGTCTGCCTCTTCTATTTTTTAAAATCAAACCATACATCAATTTTAACCGCGTCGGAATGTTGTGTCTGATCTGCAGGTACAGTGGACCTTGGACCTATTCTTGGTTGTGTAAAGATGAAAAAAGTCTGCTCAGTTAATGAGAAGTGCTTGCGGGAATGTGCTTCCCGTGGTTGGAATACCCATATATGCATTTGCACCCACACTGGCCATTGTTGTCACTACCCGGAGGCAATGGAACCAAATTGATAGTAGTAGTAGTATGCTATATTGTTGTCAGCCATGTCCTCTTGCTTTGCAAGGTGAATGTTAATCATCTATACCACCACTGATATAATAGATGCGACAGATTTAATAAACTTCAAAGCTATGTAGTTGAATTATATTTACGAAGAGACTATTCGGTCCATGAGTTCTTTTTTTGCTATTCTTCTGTTACGTGAAATTTTATTTTGTTTCAGTTGATTTTTTTTCCCTATGGCCTTCCAGCCCACATACAAAGTAACTAACGTGAAACACACAAGCAGCTAAACTGATTCTGCTAATCAAACTTTTGATTTTATTCCTAGTGTATAAGGTACTACGGTCAACATTTTACAACTGCAAAAAAGGTCAACCTTCTAATATGAGCTTCACTACATCGCGGATGGGATACAGCGCGACAAATGCAATGCTGTTCACCCGTACACATGACATCAGCGCATGGATTACTAATGTGTGGTGGCTAAATTTCATGTTTTGATCCTTTTTTGATACTTAATCGAGATCTGACCCTAGTCTGAAAAAATTTCAGGATCTGACCCTTTTGCTACCACCATGGTACATGGCGGTAGGGTCTAACAGCCTACCGCCAAGGTCCCTGGCGGTAGGGTTACATGCCCTACCGCAAATTCCTGCTAAGTGTTGAACACAGTGCATGCTCGTACCTACCGCCGAGCACCTTGGCGGTAGGGTTATACAGGCTACCGCCAGCCTGTTTGGCGGTAGGGTTGCTTCCTACCGCCAAGGTCTCTGGCGGTAGGCTGTTACACCCTACCGCCATGGACCATGGCGGTAGCAAAAGGGTCAGATCTCGAAATTTTTTCAAACTAGGATCAGATCTCGATTAAGTATCAGAAAAGGGTCAAAACACGAAATTTTGCCATGTGTGGTCTGTGGTTGGCTGATTGTGAGAGTGGAGCACGTCGCTCCGTAACACCGGGCTATGACGTTCGCTCGCTAGATTTCTCCTTGAATATATTTTTATAGGCAGATCACCATTAGTGGAAAAAACATGCAAAAAATAGAGTACTAGCATGAATGCACGTGTTTGGCAATACTCCTTTTCAGTATGTAAGGAGTAGAGCTTCCACCATTTTTCCCGGTCACTGTTTTCAGTAAAAAATCAATGGGTATAATGAGGAAAAATATAAAATTTGACTGGAGATGGGAGGTAGGGGGCTAGCAGGGGCCACGGCCGACATCCAGAATTTTCCATTACACCAATGACTAGTTACTGTTAGAAGGGATAGAGAGGGATTGTTGCGGAATATGATGGATGTATTATTGAGTCTCGAGAAGGAGTATATATTGAGTACAAGACATGGAGGGTAAGACGACTCTCCTAGAGATAAGGTAGGAGACGGATTACTAATCCTAGACTAGCAAACATATGTAACCAAAATATATCTCTAACATGGCCCCGCAGTCATAATGGTAGCCTTGCGAACAACAGGAGCGTCGCAGACGGTCAGACTGGAGAGAATAGTAGTCGATGGGCTGACCTCCCCCCCCCCCCCCCCCCCCCCCCCGCGCAGTCGTAGTGGGAGCGTCGTGGACGGTGTCGTGCCACGGAAGCGTTGACTGTAGAGGAAGCCGACGAGTTGCTCAAGCGGATGATAAGCCTTCGTGCCGATGTCGATGTAGCCGAGAGCGTAGGATGGTGTAGCCATAGTCGAGGTAGCCGTGCGCAGAACGCCGTGGTCGATGTCGAGTCAGGGTAGCCGGTGTCGAGGAAGTCGCCGTGTTGCCGCGGGCGCAAGGAGGCGCCGAGTTAGTCATGGGCGCATTGGTGTCGAAGTAGTGGTGCGTCGTGGAGAATACGATGTTGACGAGGCGTCGCGCCGGGTTTGCCAAGCTCGTGGACACGTCGTAGATGAAGGCATGCATCGGTGTAGCCAACACCGGGCATGCGTAGACGGACGAAGACGAAGTTGATGAAGCGCCGCACCAGGCTTGCCAGACCCGGGGACACGTCATGGAGGAGGCACGTGTCGGTGTTGCCAGCAAAGGGCATGCGTAGATGAGGGACCTGCACGAGTTGTATGCCATGTCGAGGAGTCGGAGGGCCAGCAGAGAAGAAGACTCGACGACGGTTGCGGCAGAAAACGGTGCTGGGCCGATGTCGCCAGCGATGGTCGGAGTAGACGAAGTGGTCGGGGAAGAAGAAGGCGACGCTGGCGACAGGTTGGTGCTTGACGAAGACGAAGGGGGTGGACAGGCGGCGGCGTCAGCTACAGGGGTAGTGGCGGCGGCCAAAGAAGAGAGGCTGTGGCAGCGGCCAGGGGTGCGGCGGCGGTGCTCGAAGTAGGCGAAGAACCCGACAGCATGACGGAGACCGGCGCGGACGTTGGCTCTCCCGCGCCGAGGGAGACGGCGCGGTGCATACCATGGAAGGTCGACACGCGGTGACGGCAGAGTGGACTGCGGGCCACCGCGCTACGGCCCGAAGGGGCGACGCAGCGGTGGCGGGCAGGTTAGGGCGACGGCGGGAAGACCTCGGGGAGGTGGTAAGGACCACGGGCCGCAGCGCTATGACCCAAGGGGCGGAAAAATGGCGAAGCACGGGTCAGTGCAACCACGGGGACGGCCTCGGGCGGGGGCGCAGATCACGTGTCACGCTCGCTACGGCCCGACGGGGCAACGCAGCGGCAGCGCGAGGATCGGCGCAGCCACGAGGACGGCGATGGACCGCGGGCCGCGGCACTACGGCTCGAAGGGGCGACACGACGGTGACGTGGATCGGTGCACTCGCAGAAAGAACCACCGGGCGGCGATGCTGCTGCCCAACGGGGCGACGCAGCAGCAGCCCGTTGCTCGATTGGTGGAGAGGCGCGTTGTACTCGGGACAATCTTCACGTAATTTTTGGAGGCGCGCGCAACCGACAGGCCAGTTCGGTCGCATGGCGTAGATGACGCGTCTCATGGCGGTGGGCGGGTGATCAATCCGATCGCGCACGAGATTCGGGATGCCGCTTGGTGGATGGGGGTGGCGGTGGAGTTCAAGATGAAGCCGGCGAGTCCGACGCAGCCGGCCCAAGGTAACCGGCAAGGCCGAGGAAGCCGGCCTGATGCAGCCAGCGACGTGGCCGCAGGCAACGCGCCCGAGGTAGCCAGCGACGGGGCCGCACAGACGCGGTGGACACGGTGGATGATGAAGAAAGATAGGGGAGTTTCCAAATGGAAAAAAGTTGGGGGAGTGATTCTCGGTTACCAAGAAATACCACACATATTTCAGACGGAATTTGTAATTGAATTTTCAATTAAAATTCTTTCAAATTAGAGCGTCTAAATTAAAAAACCTAAAATCTAAAAAGTGGCTGTGCGCTAAACAGACAGAACGAGCGGCCGAACGAGAGCCGCTCGATCTTGTCCCGATCGACGCCGCACGGTGTCCAGGTGTCCCCTGGTCGGGAGGTGGGGCTGCGCCGCTCAGACCTGCGTGTGGACCAGTCGCCTGGTCCGATTGCGCCGCGCCACGCGAGATAAATCGTCCGTGGGACCCACATGTCATCGAGGATTAGGCAGTTCTCCAGCGTTTTAGCCGTCGTGCGTAGTGGACGGCAGTTTCGAATTTCGTGCCCGTCCACCCCCACCTCTCGCCGCCCATTCCTCCACTTTCCCCCCTTGCTTTCGTCGTTGGTTGGTGCTCGGAGGCGGTTCCAAATCCGCCGGGTTGTGGTCGACGGCGGGGCGCGCCGCGAGGGTCGTCTTCCGCGGCGGCAAAGGTACTGCTCCTACGCGCGCTCCTCGTCTTCGTCCCTGCTTGTTTCTCCACTCGCCCGTCCTCCTTTTTCTGGTGAGGTCACTCGTTTTCCGGTGAGGTCGCGGTCGTTGTCAGGGAGGTCGAGGTAGAGGTCGAGGTCGCGGTCGGGGTTAGGGAGGTCGAACTCATTTTCTGGCGAGGTTGAGGTCACCCCAGCGGACTACTTCGTTTGGGAAACCGCCGGATTGGTAGGGGTGGGTTAGGGTTGTGCTCATCCCGTTGTTTTTGCGTTGCAGTAGGGGGTGAGCTCGTGCATATACGTACGGTACGAGTGGTTCAGGGAGGATGAGTGGTTCGCGGCGATAGAGCCTCTTTTGTGGATTGAAGCCTCGCGGTGGATCTGGTGTTTTTGATGAGTGTTTTTCCCCCGCGGTGTGCAACTCTGTCGCCCCTTGCGTGCAAATTAGGAGCAATAGTAGACAATTTTTGAGATAATATAGCAAACCTGCCAGCCTTATGGTGGTTCTCGTGGGTCATGTGTTTTTCTCCTCTTGTTTGCAATTAGGGACCATTACCTGTGCAAATTAGTACCTGTGCAAATTAGGGACCATTACCTGTGCAAACCAACTAAGAGGGTGAAACTTGTATCACAGCCACTTTTTAGTTGGTAGACACTTGTGTTCCAGTTGCAAAAAATTCTATCCAGTTGGCTTCATTCATATAGTAGTTGGCTGTCCCTATGTTCTGCAGTTGCACCAATTTTTTGCTAGTTGGGTGTCTACATACTGTTCAGTTGCACAAGTTGCATGCTCAGTTGGCTACATCACTTTTACTAGTTGGCTGTCCATATGTTCTACACTTGCACTAGTTTGTCCCGCTTAGTTGGTTTGCTGTTTTGCACTAGGTCGACCGTCTATATGTTGTTCATTTGCACAATTAGATGGATGCATCCATATACTAATTGGCTGTATATATATACTGTTTTTGTGTTGCACAAGTTGCTCTGCTTTCGTGGTCAACTTGGTTGTCCATGTGTTTTACAATGGACACTAGTTGCCCTGCTTAGTTTGCTTGCTATTTTGTGCTAGGTTGTGTGTCTACGCGTCGTTCAGTTGCACAAGTTGCCTGATTAGTTGGCTGCATCCATGTACTAGTTGGTTCTGTACTTCATTTTGCGCATCTTCTAACTCATTTTGCGCATGAGTTGGCTGTTTTCCCCTCTGCTGTGTGCAACTAGGGACTCTTGTTTGTGCAATTTTAGCACCAATGCTTGCCAGTTTTCCAATATAATATAGCCAATCCACCAGCGTTGTGGTGGCTGTGGTGGTTTATGTGTTATTCTCGTGCTTTGTGCAACTAGGACCCCTTGATTTGTGCAAATTAGTACCAATGCTTGCCAATTTTCCATTTTTAATTTTACTCAATGTGCAAGTCTTTTTGTTGTGGATATGGTTGTTTTCATGTGTCTCCCCTCATGTTAAACTAGGGACGCTTTTTTCAGAATAAGTTATCTCACTGAGCTTGTTGCCTTTACTTAACTTTTTTCTGCCTAGGTATTACTTGTCACAGTTGGCAAGTAATAACTAGGTAGAAAAAAAGTTAGTTGGCTTATTTGATGTCCAGTTTGCACAAGGTTTACTGCCCAGTTGGCTGCATCATTGTAGTAGTTGGTTGTCCACATCTTCTAACTATGTTTTTTTGTTGTATTTCCTGCCGCAGGGCAAAAATGGTTATAATAGGAGAAGATGCGGATGGCAATGAAGGAGATGTATTTTTTTCACTTTTTTTCTTTTGTTTTTGAGTTGTTTTCAACTTATGCATGTATGCTAATGTATTTTTTTTCATGTTTTCTTTTTGGTTGCTTAATCAGCGTTCTGGAAGTCAGCCGCTTCGCCGGAACTCGAAGCGTCCTGCTAATCGCCAGCCACGACCTGCGCAGAGTGTTGAGCAGGGAGAGGATGTTGAGGTAAGTGGCATGCTGATGACACAAGTCCATTTTTTGGTTTTGTTTGGGTCATAAAACATTTTTTTTGTTTTTTCCCATGATCATGTTTTTTATTTTTTTCTTAGGATGCTGATCAGTTCCGTGTTGTAAAGCGGACTAGACGTGCAGCACTTGGCAAGGGAGCTGAGTCATCTTCTAGGGTAAGTAAAATCTCAAATATAAGTGTTTTTCTCGCCTTTTTTAGATAGTGATGAAATTATGCAGCAGTTCGGACCACTATTTTTGTTTTTAGTCTGTCAATAACAACCTTTTGTAGTTGACATCTCTAGTCATATTGATTTAAATACAAGTGACATTAGTTGGCATTAGTTGGCATCTTGTAGTTCACTAGTTGGCATCTTTTCATAGTTGACATCAGTGATCATTTTTTTGTGCAGGCAGCAGTTGCTGGAGAAGCTGTCGCATCTTCCGCAGCAGATGCTGAGGTATGTGGGTTTTTTGTGTGTTTATGAGCTATTTGAATAGTTCTTTGCAAACCTTTTTTTTAGTTACTGTTTTTCTTGTGTTGCAGTATCATTTCTTATTGTTGCACATCCACTAGAACTTTTTGTAGCTGCCTGGTCTCGTTCTTTTTTATTTACTGTTTTATTGTTGCACATTCAGTTGCACATTGGCAGTCTTGCAGTTGTCCTCATGAGCTTTATTGGTTGCACAAATACATCATATTAGTTGGCATGATCCATTTTATGAATATATAGCTCATTCTAATACTGATCCAAATGATGATTGCTAGTTTTTTTCATTCTTGTTTTTTCTCTTATGTTTAATGTTTGTGTAATGCTTTCATTTTCTAATCAACAGGGCAGCGGTGAAGGAGTTGAGGTGGCTCCAGGGGAAGATGTGGAGCGACCATCACAAGCAGGCAGGATAAGGGCATCACCAGCGCGCTTTGCAAATTTCAACGCCTCTCTAACTCCACTACAGAAATCAGAGCTAGTTTCAAGGTCGGTCGGGGGGCTATTGAACTTATCAGACACACTTCCAGCGGACCTCACTAAGTTCCTGGTGCAGTCCTACCAGCCACAGACCTCTGAAATGGTTTTCCCAGGAAGGGGAAGGATCCGTGTCGATGCTGACAGTGTTCAGAGGGTATTTCATCTCCCAAACAAGGGTCCAAAAGTCAGATATTTAGTTGACAAGGATGCCACTAGGAGATTCAGACAGGCTTTCAACATAACTGGAAATTCTCATCCCCAGATCACTACATGGCTCAAGATGATTGAGCATATGGCTGGAAGAACGGATGACACATTCTTTATGGCCTGGCTTGCGGTTGCCTTCAGCACTTTTCTAGCACCAACCACGGCCTTGAAGCTCAGCCCAAAGTGTTATGGACTTGTGCTAGATCATCAAATGCTAAAGAATACAAACATCTGCCTCTTTGTAGCAGAACACATTAACGAAGCTTTCCGGAACATGGACCAGGAGAAGCAAACTGTTTGCTGCTGCTTGTATCACTTGATGGTTAGTGAAAACGACCACTTTTTTCCATCTGTTCCTGTTCTTTCTGTGCAGTTATATTTTGCTGAAATTCTCATAACAATAACTGAACTTGTCTTTTTCTTTTTGTTTGGGTCTGGTGCAGATACTATACCTTGATGCGCTCGTACATGACATCCCAGTAAGCAACTGCGCGATACGATCGAATGCATGGGATAGTACTCTAATTGCCAAGGTGATCAAGAAGGATACTATCTCTCCTGGTGTGTTCGGCAAATTACAAGTGAGTTATTTTTTGTATTTTTCCAACAGTGTGCTTCCTTCTATGTTCTTTTGATGTCTGGTCACTCTTTTTGGAAATTGCACAGAAAACTGTCATCAGTTGGCACAACAATGCATGTAGTTGCACAGATTATAGCTTTAAGTTTGGCAATCTGCACACATGTTCATTTTAAATTGGCACACCATCTTTTTTAAGTTGCACAGTTTTACTAATCTTGTTGCACAGATGTGTTGCATCAGTTGGTAGGAACTTTTTTTAGGTGCCATGTGTGTTGCACAGTTTTTGTGTCTTTGTTCAGTTGCATATATGTATAGTTGAATTTGTCTACCCTAGTATCTTGTTGTAGTTGCACAGGTTGTAATGTGTGGTTTCATTCAACACACAAATCTATTTTGATAACCTTGTTATTTTCTGTTTCTCTTTTTTTTCACACCAGCTTAAAGAGGAGTATAGAGGCACGGAGCAGACACCACTGTTTGGTGGAATTTTGCAAGCTGAAGCATTTGTGGCATCCAAGTTACCAATAACATACAATCCGCAGGTTAGTGTTTTGCATAAAGAAACTTGTATCACTTACCAATATTTTTTCTATTGGCTAGGATGTATGTTCAGTTGGACATGTATAACTTTTGTAGTTGCGAAAATTCAGAATTTAGTTGGCTGTAATGTATGTTCAGTTGCACATATAAGCTTTTGTAGTTGCACATGTTCTTTTGGATAGTCAAAGTGTTCATTTACAACCATTGTCATCAACTTTTGGAAGAAATGCATGGTTTTTACTTTGTGCCACAGTGCATGTGTAGTTGGCTATAATCATGTTTTTAGTTGGCCAGAAAGTGTGTATTAGTCGTTTTTGCTTATCACATCATGGTTAGTTATAGACATTTTTACTTATTATTATTTTTTCTAACTGAATCAGTACTGAATCTTTTTTGTGTTGATGCAGAAAAAGGAAAAAATTGCGAAAGTGGTCAATGAGCTATGCAAGGCTGTAACTGAACAGGTTGGCACCTTCATCGAAGAAGTTGCCAAGATTGATGACGAGGAACCAGATATTGATCCTTACGTACAGCAGCCATCAATGCAAACTGGGGCATCACGCCGTGCTCCAAAAAGAAAGAGATGGCGGTCAACTATACAAGAAGAAGAAGAATTTGTTGAGGATGATTCAGAAGAAGATGAGGAAATGGAAGCAGCGATAGATGCTGACGACGATGAGGAGACAGATGCGGATGAATCAGAGGAGGAGGACAAGGATGAGGATGACAATGAAGAAGATGCAGAGGAGGAGGAGGATGAGGAGGAAGAGGAGGAGGAGGAGGAGGAGGAGGACAAACAAGAAGAGGACAAAGGAGAGGAGGAGGACAAGGAAGAAGATAGTGATGCAGAGGAGGAGGAAGAAGAAGGTGAGGCCAGAGAGGGGGACGGGGACAAAGGGGCAGCAGTTGATGGCAGTGAGAGGGGAGAACACAAAGGCGCAGCAGCTGATGGCAGTGAGAGGGAAGAAGACGAGGATGAAGAAGACGAGGATGATTATGGTGATGATAAAGGGGGATCCAATGGAGGCAGCGACAGCAGCGATGACGATGATGATGACAACGCCCCTGGTTCTGGTGGTACAGGTGGCAACACATCCAGGAGGACTAGCACTCACGCCACCCCTGCGAGCAGCAGCAATTCATTGAGTAGCAGGAGCACACTACAGATGTTGATTGACAAGACTTGCTGGAAAGACAAGGATTTGCCAAAGTCAAAGAAAAATGACGAAGCAGAGTCTCAGGGCAGCATTGATATGTTCAAGCTCTACAACTTGAAGCTAGCTTTGCCAACCACCTTTCCCATGCCAGATTTCAGCGACAAAGATATGTGTGAGAAGATCAACTTTGCCATTGACAAGAGCCTGTTCTTATCAACTGATGCTGAAAAGAATCAAATTAACATGGAGGAAGCAGGAAAGGGTCTTGACTGGGTTCATTCAAAGGAAAAATGCAAGGAATATTTAAAGCAGCTCCCAGACCTAAGCTCCAGCAAGAGCAAGGCAGCATCCACGGCAAACCCTCACGTGGTCCAGAAGTGTAAAGCAGTTTCAATGAAGAAGAATCTGCAGTTGCCTCAAACCAAGGCGAAGATGGTGAGTGCAGATGCTGAAGTAAATATGGTCAAGGAAGCTGTGCTTCAAACTGATATGCCAACAGTAGTGAGCAGAGAGCCAACCAATGTCAGAGAAGTTCAACAGATCAAGGGGAAGACTCCCCTTTCAACAGTCCCACCAAAACCACCTAAGCAGAAGATTGTCAAGTTTGCCAGGGGCGCAAAGGGGGAACATGCCACAAAAGATTTGGGGTTCAGAGACGAGAGAGAGCTGCGAGCCGCAGCCATTGATGCAGGGGTGCCAAGTTCTGCCAGGTTGCTGCCAACTCAGACTGGAAAGATGCCAACTACAGATACCAGTGTGCCAACTGATGTGTCAGTTAGCAGTATGGTCACAGTCAAAACCACCACAGCTGGTCAGGAAGGCACCACTGCAACTGCAAGTCCCAAGGTGCCTACTGATAGAGATGCTTCAATGCCAAACACAAAAGGAGGTGATCCAACTATCAAAGTGCCGTCCCCAAGAGCTGACTTTTAGCAACCATTAACACAAGAGGAGGTGTTCGACATTATAAGTAGGTGCAAGCCTCCAAGGCCGCCAACTACAACACTATTGCGAACCAAGTCAGTGAATGATGCACCCGTGTTTGTGCCGCAAGGAGATGCCCTGGTCCTTGAACCCTTACGAAGATCAAAGTCTTATCATGGTGACGGGTTCTGCGATGCACCATCTTTTGACCTCGGCATAGATGGTGATGCTCCAGCACCTGCTCCAGCAGTAGATACAGCGGAAGCCGGTGTGATTAGTATCGATGAGTGTGAGTTCGACCCAGCAGCTGTGAATGAAGGATGTGATGCTGCTGATGCTAGCAAGGCAATAGCTCAAGAACTAGATGTTGGTTCACCAGAGAATTGCCACACCCCGATATGCGCAGAACCAGAACTTGGCACGAGCAGTTCTTCGGGGCCACCTCTTGTACGAAGACAGAGGAGGGTAAGAAGGCCCGTAGCATCTCAAAGGTCTCCATTCATCGACTACAACAAGAACAAGACTTTCAGCACCAATGAGGTAGTGAACAAGCTTTACGCTGCCCTCTTGTATTGGGTCAGGCATCACAAAGGAGCAAATGATGGAGCTACAAGGTAAACTAACTCCCCACAGCCTACATACATATCTTTTTCAGTTGCATAGCACCAGCCACTTAGTTGCACAGAAAGCATAGTATGTTGCACGTGATGATCGGACATGGTTTAGTTGATTTGGATCACGTGATCACTTAGAAGATTCGAGGGATGTCTATCTAAGTGGGAGTTCTTAAGTAATATGATTAATTGAATTTAAATTTATCATGAACTTAGTCCCTGATAGTATCTTGCTTGTTTATGTTGATTGTAGATAGATGGCTCGTGCTGTTGTTCCGTTGAATTTTAATGTGTTCCTTGAGAAAGCAAAGTTGAAAGATGATGGTAACAATTACACGGACTGGGTCCGTAACTTGAGGATTATCCTCATTGCTGCACAGAAGAATTACGTCCTGGAAGCACCGCTGGGTGCCAGGCCTACTGCTGGAGCAACACCAGATGTTATGAACGTCTGGCAGAGCAAAGCTGATGACTACTCGATAGTTTAGTGTGCCATGCTTTACGGCTTAGAATCGGGACTTCAACGACGTTTTGAACGTCATGGAGCATATGAGATGTTCCAGGAGTTGAAGTTAATATTTCAAGCAAATTCCCGGATTGAGAGATATGAAGTCTCCAATAAGTTCTATAGCTGCAAGATGGAGGAGAACAATTCTGTCAGTGAGCATATACTCAAAATGTCTGGGTATAATAATCACTTGATTCAATTGGGAGTTAATCTTCCAGATGATTGCGTCATTGACAGAATTCGCCAATCACTGCCACCAAGCTACAAGAGCTTCGTGATGAACTATAATATGCAAGGGATGAATAAGACTATTCCCGAGCTCTTCGCAATGCTGAAAGCTGCGGAGGTAGAAATCAAAAAGGAGCTTCAAGTGTTGATGGTTAACAAGACCACTAGTTTCAAGAAAAATGGCAAAGGGAAGAAGAAAGGAAACTTCAAGAAGAACAGCAAACAAGTTGCTGCTCAAGAGAAGAAACCAAAGTATGGACCTAAGCCTGAAACTGAGTGCTTCTACTGCAAGCAGACTGGTCACTGGAAGCGGAACTGCCCCAAGTATTTGGCGGATAAGAAGGATGGCAAGGTGAACAAAGTTATATGGGATATACATGTTATTGATGTGTACCTTACTAATGCTCGCAGTAGCACCTGGGTATTTGATACTGGTTCTGTTGCTAATATTTGCAACTCGAACCAGGGACTACGGATTAAGCGAAGATTGGCTAAGGACGAGGTGACGATGCACGTGGGAAACGGTTCCAAAGTCGATGTGATCGCGGTCGACACGCTACCTCTACATCTACCTTCGGGATTAGTATTAGACCTAAATAATTGTTATTTGGTGCCAGCGTTGAGCATGAACATTATATCTGGATCTTGTTTAATGCGAGACGGTTATTCATTTAAATCAGAGAATAATGGTTGTTCTATTTATATGAGTAGTATCTTTTATGGTCATGCACCCTTGCGGAGTGGTCTATTCTTATTGAATCTCGATAGTAGTAATACACATATTCATAGTGTTGAAACCAAAAGATGCAGAGTTGATAATGATAGTGCAACTTATTTGTGGCACTGCCGTTTAGGTCATATCGGTGTAAAGCGCATGAAGGAACTCCATACTGATGGGCTTTTGGAACCTCTTGATTATGAATCACTTGGTACTTGCAAACCGTGCCTCATGGGCAAGATGACTAAAACACCGTTCTCCGGTACTATGGAGAGAGCAACAGATTTGTTGGAAATCATACATACAGATGCATGTGGTCCGATGAATATTGAGGCTCGTGGCAAATATCGTTATTTTCTCACCTTCACAGATGATTTAAGCAGATATGGGTATATCTACTTAATGAAACATAAGTCTGAAACATTTGAAAAGTTCAAAGAATTTCAGTGAAGTGGAAAATCATCGTAACAAGAAAATAAAGTTTCTACGATCTGATCGTGGAGGAGAATATTTGAGTTACGAGTTTGGTGTACATTTGAAAAATTGTGGAATAGTTTCGCAACTCACGCCACCCGGAACACCACAACGCAATGGTGTGTCCGAACGTTGTAATCGTACTTTACTAGATATGGTGCGATCTATGATGTCTCTTACTGATTTACCGCTATCGTTTTTGGGATACGCTCTAGAGACGGCCGCATTCACGTTAAATAGGGCACCATCAAAATCCGTTGAGACGACGCCTTATGAACTGTGGTTTGGCAAGAAACCAAAGTTGTCGTTTCTGAAAGTTCAACCTGATAAGCTCGAACCCAAATCGGAGAAATGTGTCTTCATAGGATATCCAAAGGAAACTATTGGATACACCTTCTATCACAGATCCGAAGGCAGGACTTTTGTTGCTAAATTTGGAAACTTTCTGGAGAAGGAGTTTCTCTCGAAAGAAGTGAGTGGGAGGAAAGTAGAACTTGACGAGGTAACTGTACCTGCTCCCTTATTGGAAAGTAGTACATCACAGAAAACTGTTTCAGTGACACCTACACCAATTAGTGAGGAAGCTAATGATGATGATCATGAAACTTTAGATCAAGATACTACTGAACCTCGTAGATCAACCAGAGTGAGATACGCACCAGAGTGGTACGGTAATCCTGTTCTGGAAGTCATGCTACTAGATCATGATGAACCTACGAACTATGAAGAAGCTATGGTGAGCCCAGATTCCGCAAAATGGCTTGAAGCCATGAAATCTGAGATGGGATCCATGTATGAGAACAAAGTATGGACTTTGGTTGACTTGCCAGATGATCGGCAAGCAATTGAGAATAAATGGATCTTCAAGAAGAAGCCTGACGCTGACGGTAATATTACTGTCTACAAAGCTCGACTTGCCGCAAAAGGTTTTTGACAAGTTCAAGGGATTGACTACGATGAGACCTTCTCACCCGTAGCGATGCTTAAGTCTGTCCGAATCATGTTAGCAATTGCCGCATTTTATGATTATGAAATTTGGCAGATGGATGTCAAAACTGCATTCTTGAATGGATTTCTGGAAGAAGAGTTGTATATGATGCAACCAGAAGGTTTTGTCGATCCAAAGGGAGCTAACAAAGTGTGCAAGCTCCAGCGATCCATTTATGGACTGGTGCAAGCCTCTCGGAGTTGGAATAAATGCTTTGATAGTGTGATCAAAGCATTTGGTTTTATATAGACTTTTGGAGAAGCCTGTATTTACAAGAAAGTGAGTGGGAGCTCTTTAGCATTTCTGATATTATATGTGGATGACATATTACTGATTGGAAATGATATAGAATTTCTGGATAGCATAAAGGGATACTTGAATAAGAGTTTTTCAATGAAAGACCTCGGTGAAGCTGCTTACATATTAGGCATTAAGATCTATAGAGATAGATCAAGACGTTTAATTGGACTTTCACAAAGCACATACCTTGACAAAGTTTTGGAAAAGTTCAAAATGGATCAAGCAAAGAAAGGATTCTTGCCTGTGTTACAAGGTGTGAAATTGAGTAAGACTCAAAGCCCGACCACTGCAGAAGATAGAGAGAAAATGAAAGATGTTCCCTATGCTTCAGCCATAGGCTCTATAATGTATGCAATGCTGTGTACCAGACCTGATGTGTGCCTTGCTGTAAGTCTAGCAGGGAGGTACCAAAGTAATCCAGGAGTGGATCACTGGACAGCGGTCAAGAACATCCTGAAATACCTGAAAAGGACTAAGGATATGTTTCTCATATATGGAGGTGACAAAGAGCTCATCGTAAAAGGTTACGTTGATGCAAGCTTTGACACTGATCCGGACGATTCTAAATCGCAAACCGGATATGTGTTTACATTAAATGGTGGAGCTGTCAGTTGGTGCAGTTCGAAACAAAGCGTCTAGCGGGATCTACATGTGAAGCGGAGTACATATCTGCTTCAGAAGCAGCAAATGAAGAAGTCTGGATGAAGGAGTTCATAACCGATCTAGGTGTCATACCTAGTGCATCGGGTCCAATGAGAATCTTTTGTGACAATACTGGTGCAATTGCCTTGGCAAAGGAATCCAGATTTCACAAGAGAACCAAGCACATCACGAGACGCTTCAATTCCATCCGGGATCTAGTCCAGGTGGGAGACATAGAGATTTGCAAGATACATACGTATCTGAATGTTGCAGACCCGCTGACTAAGCCTCTTCCACGAGCAAAACATGATCAGCACCAGGACTCCATGGGTGTTAGGATCATTACTGTGTAATCTAAATTATTGACTCTAGTGCAAGTGGGAGACTGAAGGAAATATGCCCTAGAGGCAATAATAAAGTTATTATTTATTTCCTTATATCATGATAAATGTTTATTATTCATGCTAGAATTGTATTAACCGGAAACATAATACATGTGTGAATACATAGACAAACAAAGTGTCACTAGTATGCCTCTACTTGACTAGCTCGTTAATCAAAGATGGTTATGTTTCCTAACCATAGACAAAGAAGTTGTTATTTGATTAACGGGATCACATCATTAGTTGAATGATCTGACTGACATGACGCATTACATTAGCTTAGCACCCGATCGTTTAGTATGTTGCTATTGCTTTCTTCATGACTTATACATGTTCCTATGACTATGACATTATGCAACTCCCGTTTACCGGAGGAACACTTTGGGTGCTACCAAACGTCACAACGTATCTGGGTGATTATAAAGGAGCACTACAGGTGTCTCCAAAGGTACATGTTGGGTTGTCGTATTTCGAGATTAGGATTTGTCACTCCGATTGTCGGAGAGGTATCTCTGGGCCCTCTTGGTAATGCACATCACATAAGCCTTGCAAGCATTACAGCTAATATGTTAGTTGTTAGATGATGTATTACAGAACGAGTAAAGACACTTGCCGGTAACGAGATTGAACTAGGTATTGGATACCGACGATCGAATCTCGGGCAAGTAACATATCGATGACAAAGGGAACAACGTATGTTGTTATGCGGTCTGACCGATAAAGATCTTCATAGAATATGTAGGAGCCAATATGGGCATCCAGGTCCCGCTATTGGTTATTGACCAGAGATTTGTCTCAGTCATGTCTGCATTGTTCTCGAACCGTAGGGTCCGCACGCTTAAAGTTACGATGACAGTTGTTATGAGTTTTATGCATTTTGATGTACCGAAGTTTGTTCGGAGTCCCGGATGTGATCACGGACATGACGAGGAGTCTCGAAATGATCGAGACATAAAGATTGATATATTGGATGACTATATTCGGGCACCGGAAGCGTTCCGGGGAAGTTTCGGATAAAACCGGAGCACCGGGGGGTTACCGGAACCCCCTGGGGGGTTAATGGGCCTCATGGGCCTAAAGTGGAAAAGAGGAAGGGGCTGCCAGGGCAGGCCGTGCGCCCCCTCTCCCCCTAGTCTGAATTGGACAAGGAGGGAGGGGCGGCGCCCCCCCTTTCCTTCTCTCCCCCCCTCTCTCCTACTTGGACAAGGAAAGGGAGGGGAGTCCTACTCCCGGTAGGAGTAGGACTCCTCCTGCGCCCTCCTCTAGGCCGGCCGCACCCCCCCCCTTGGATCCTTTATATACGGAGGCAGGGGGAACCTAGAACACACAAGTTGATCCTCGTGATCGTTCCTTAGCCGTGTGCGGTGCCCCCTGCCACCATATTCCACCTCGGTCATATCGTTGTAGTGCTTAGGCGAAGCCCTGCGTCGGTAGAACATCATCGTCGTCACCACGCCGTCGTGCTGACGAAACTCATCCCCGAAGCTTTGCTGGATCGGAGCCCGGGGAGCGTCATCGAGCTGTACGTGTGCTAAGAACTCGGAGGTGCCGGAGTAACGGTGCTTGGATCAGTCGGATCGGGATGACGTACGACTACTTCCTCTACGTTGTGTCAACGCTTCCGTTGCGATCTACAAGGGTACGTAGATCATACTCTCCCCTCTCGTTGCTATGCATCACCATGATCTTGCGTGTGCATAGGAAATTTTTTAAAATTACTACGTTACCCAACAGCCGGCCCCCTCTCTCCTCGTCCTATTCAGACTAGGGGGGAGGGGCGCATGGCCCAGCCCTGGCTGCCTCTCCTCTTCTTCCACTAAGGCCCATTAAGGCCCATATAGCTCCCGGGGGGTTCCGGTAACCTCCCGGTACTCCGGTAAAATCCCGATTTCACCCGGAACACTTCCGATATCCAAATATAGGCCTCCAATATATCAATCTTTATGTCTCGACCATTTCGAGACTCCTCGTCATGTCCGTGATCAAATCCGGGACTCCGAACAACCTTCGGTACATCAAAATGCATAAACTCATGATATAGCTGTCATCGTAACCTTAAGCGTGCGGACCCTACGGGTTCGAGAACAATGTAGACATGACCGAGACACGTCTCCGGTCAATAACTAATAGCGGAACCTGGATGCTCATATTGGCTCCTACATATTCTACGAAGATCTTTTATCGGTCAGACCGCATAACAACATACGTTGTTCCCTTTGTCATCGGTATGTTACTTGCCCGGGATTCGATCGTCGGTATCATATACCTAGTTCAATCTCGTTATCGGCAAGTCTCTTTACTCGTTCTGTAGTACATCATCCCGCAACTAACTCATTAGTCGCAATGCTTGCAAGGCTTAAGTGATGTGCATTACCGAGAGGGCCCAGAGATACCTCTCCGACAATCGGAGTGACAAATCTTAATCTCGAAATACGCCAACCCAACATGTACCTTTGGAGACACCTGTAGAGCTCCTTTATAATCACCCAGTTACGTTGTGACGTTTGGTAGCACACAAAGTGTTCCTCTGGTAAACGGGAGTTGCTTAATCTCGTAGTCATATGAACATGTATAAGTCATGAAGAAAGCAATAGCAACATACTAAACGATCGGGTGCTAAGCTAATGGAATGGGTCATGTCAATCAGATCATTCAACTAATGATGTGATCCCGTTAATCAAATAACAACCCCTTGTCCATGGTTAGGAAACATAACCATCTTTGATTAACGAGCTAGTCAAGTAGAGGCATACTAGTGACACTCTGTTTGTCTATGTATTCACACATGTATTATGTTTCCGGTTAATACAATTCTAGCATGAATAATAAACTTTTATCATGATATAAGGAAATAAATAATAACTTTATTATTGCCTCTAGGGCATATTTCCTTCAGACGGCGCGGTGCATACCATGGAAGGTCAACACGCGGTGACGGCAGAGTGGACAGCGGGCCACCGCGCTATGGACCAAAGGGGCGACGCAACGGCGGCGGGCAGGTTAGGGCGACGGCGGGAAGACCTCGGGGAGGTGGCAAGGACCACGGGCCGCGACGCTATGACCCAAGGGGCGGCAAAATGGCGAAGCACGGGTCAGTGCAACCGCGGGGACGGCCTCGGGAGGGTGCGCAGATCACGTGTCACGCTCGCTACGGCCCGACGGGGCAACGCAGCGGCAGCGCGAGGATCGGCGCAGCCACGAGGACGGCGATGGACCGCGGGCTGCGGCACTACGGCTCAAAGGGGCGACACAACGGTGACGTGGATCGGTGCACTCGTAGAGAGAACCACGGGGCGGCGATGCTACTGCCCAACGGGGCGACGCAGCAGCAACCCGTTGCTCGATTGGTGGAGAGGCGCGTTGTACTCGAGACAATCTTCACGTGATTTTTGGAGGCGCGCACAACCGACAGGCCAGTTCGGTCGCACGGTGTAGATGACGCGTATCGCGGCGGTGGGCGGGTGATCAATCCGATCGCGCACGAGGTTCGGGACGCCGCTTGGTGGATGGGGGTGGCGGTGGAGTTCAAGATGAAGCTGGCGAGTCCGACGCAGCCGGCCCAAGGTAACCGGCAAGGCCGAGGCAGCCGGCCTGATGCAGCCAGCGACGTGGCCGCAGGCAGCGCGCCTGAGGTAGCCAGCGATGGGGCCGCACAGACGCGGTGGACACGGTGGATGATGAAGAAAGTTAGGGGAGTTTCCAAATGGAAAAAAGTTGGGGGAGTGATTCTCGGTTACCAAGAAATACCACACATATTTCAGACGAAATTTGTAATTGAATTTTCAATTAAAATTCTTTCAAATTAGATATAAGACAAACTTGAACCAGTTTCATCAGATAAGAGCCAGTACCTTGGTGGAACGTCGACAGCGTAAGTGCAACAATGGTGCTCGAACCAGCTACCTCTCGAATTGTGAAATAGACCGCTACCACCAGGACACGGCTACACACGCTAATGTAACTGAGATGCCACAATATTTATCTGTACTTTGAGCGTCTAAATTAAAAAATGATTTTTTTACTCGTTATGCGTGTTTCTCGTGGGGCGGCGAGAAACATGGATAACACCCATTATCCTAATTTCTCGGGCGGTACACAAAACCTTCTTAATTCTTGCTTCATTAGATTGATACATCTCCTCTCTTTATATAGAGAGGTTTACTTGATTCCCAAGCAAGGCTTACTTGACCCCTAAGAAAGCGACCCTTATCTCTAATTAACCCTAAAACTAACGGGCTATACCGCCGGCCCAGGCCATTAGGCCCATTACGTACTCTAACAGAGATACAGAATTTTCCTGATCCTGAATCTGGATAAACACCGCGTGGGCTCAGCCTGAATCTTACAACTTATAATGATCAATGAGACAAGCGTACATGCCTCAATTAATTTTTAACCCATCAACCATCATCTTGCTGCATAACCTTGGATTTCTCGGTGAACTCTATACTTCTGTCAGTACTACGTATATCTAGCAAGAAACACTACACAACAGTGTCTAATTCAGTTATCTGAACATGAGCACTGATTTCCTTCAGGCAAGCAATAGAACAAATGCTGCCGTCAAAGTCAGAGACACACGGACCTGATGTGCTTGACTGTGATGCCGTCGGCGGGGAGGAGGGGCTGGATCTTGCGGCGCCAGGGCTCATCCTCGTCGAACACCCCGCAGCGGGCGTCCAGGACGGACTCCTCGAACCGGGCCAGTTCGGCCACGAGGTCGGTGTCGTCGTAGTGGAAGAGCAGGTCGTCGTGGACGAGCTGCTCGCGCGGGACGACGCAGAAAAGGTGGACGAGCCGCTCGGCCTCGTCCCCGACGACGGCGGCGACGCGAGCGCGGCCGACGTCGGGCTCGAAGATGGCGAGGTTGACGTAGGAGTTTGAGTAGGCGGAGTGGTAGAGGCCGCAGCGGGCCACGGTGTCGGGCGCTCCCCAGAGGCGCAGGATCCGGTAGACCTCGAGCAGGTGGGCGAGGAAGGTGCCATGCTTGTGCCAGCACTCGCCGGCGCCCGCGGCGCGCAGCACAGCGGTGAGGGCCGCCAGAGCCGGGTCCCCGCACTGGTCCTCCTCGCCCCGCAGGTACGGGTGCGCGGCCGCCAGCGCGTCGGCGAAGGGGGTGCCCGCCGCCATGGGTGTCGCGGTCATCGGTCGTCGTTCTGCCGGCGGTGGGGAGAGATCGGGGGCGGGGCAGGGCCGGAGGAGGATGCCAAAGTTGTCTGAGAGAGGCCCTAGGAGTACTGTCCCACCTCTTGTTTGGTATCAAATGACCGATATAAGGGTGTGTTTGTTTGGGCTGCAACTTGTTCGGCTGCAGCTGCAACGGCTCCAGCTGGAAGGCGCAGCTGTAGCTGCTAGCTGTGGCTGAAAGGTTGAAGCTGAAGTGTAGTCATTTGGTAGTTGTGCTGTAGCAGCAGCGGCTTGTTCTGAAATGTGCTGAAATGACCAAAATGTCATGTATTGTGCTGATTATACTGTTTTAACAATAAATGACTGGATTAGAAGTTATTTTTTCGAAAATGGCAAATTTTTCATAGGTTTGAACTGAATTCACATTTTCACATAGTCGATCGATCTCTCTGTACCTTTATCACAAAAATATTACAAGTCACATAGTCGATGACACAGCTAGCACACAGAGCACGCTACACAAGCACAAGCACGCACCCAAACCTTGAACGTCAATTAGCACTCATATACATATCAATTAGCATATCACGGTTCATATACAAGTGCTCACAAACCGGCGTTCTGCCTAAGCGAAGCAGCAGGACGGACCGGGGAGCTCGCTGGCGTCTATGGCGAAGCAGAGGACGGAGGTAATGGGAAGAGGCCAAGGTGGAGCCTGCACCGAAACGATCCAGTGTGCGTCATCGGCAAGCACAGTCATGCCCGGGGGCTCGCTAGCAGCTGCGCCTGCGCGTGCCTAACATGGACCAGGGAAGGATCACCCCACCAATGCGGCAAGTTAGCTTGTGGCAGCGGACGTCGTCGCCGAGGCAACTCGTGATGGCGGCAGAACTCGCGAGGGATCTCGGTGCGGTTCCTTTGATTCCATGGGTTGCAGGGAGGTGGAGGACGAGCGCCTCGCCGCGGGGTTCCGAGGTGGGAGTTTCACTACTGAGGGGACGGGTGGCGCCGGCCGGAGATCGAGCAGGTGGCGGCGGAGTCGTCGAGGCGAGGGAAGTGAGCATGTTCTATCGGGGTGAGGGAGGAGCGAGAACACCAGCGAACCGTTACGTCGCAATTTTGTTGTATTATGGAAATTGGTGGAAGGGTAAAACTGTAAAAGGTCGATTTGGAGCTGGCCGTGGCTGCGAGAAGCCTGAATTGGCAGCTCCCGGCCTGACGTGCAATTATTTGGAGCGCTCCTCTGAAGCCGCTGCGTGGAGCCGATCTAAAATCAGGTGTTTGTTTCAGCTCCAGCTTCTATAGGGCAGAGGCCGATGGAGCCGCTTTTAGAGCAGAAACAAACACACCCTAAGCATCTCTAAAAAAAACACCCTAAGCATACCTAGGTGTTAGTATAAAGTTAGTACAAAGTTGAGTCATTTATTTTGGAACGGAGGGAGTAGCTGGGATGCAAAAATCTCTAGGTACAATTCATTCAGTTGCCTAAATTTATGGGGATTTTTAGTTGAACAGCTTCACGTCCATCAATAGACATTTATTTAGCAGCTACGGGTTGATGATGATGAGCTGCTCCCAGCTGGTGTTCGCCACACCCAAATTACACTGGCGACATTGTCCTAGGCTATGCCAAAGTATAGCAAGGTCGAGCAGCCATTGGGAGTGGTTAGAGGGCCTCTATCAGCTAATTTTTTTAAAATAATACATTTTTTAATTAATATGCATAAATATTACACCGATATTTTTATTTTTAAAAATAATACACCATCGGTGTGCTGCAGGCCGACTGGGCAGCAGGCCGATTGGCTTCCAGTCGGCCCGCAGCAAGCCGACTGGGACTAATTGGCTTGCTGCGAACCAATTAGTTCCAGTCGGCTTGCTGTGGGCCGACTAGGTGCATGTGGCCATTTTTTCTGTTTTTGATTTTAGTTGTTGTTTTCTATTTATTCTATCTATCAAATGAATCTGGTTTGTGTTGAAACTTTTTGCATAAATTACTAGCAGTATTAACAAGCCACATAAATTTTCATAATTTTTGGAAAACCACATATTTACAATTGTATTAGATTGCTCCTGGTGAATATAGATAGGGTTTAAATTTATCTATCCAAATTGATTTTTTTATTTTTATAGATGTTAAAATATCAAGGAGAATAGTTTAAAATTTTCTGTGAAACAATTTGAGGACTATTCTCCTCGACAAACAATTTGAGGACAATCATTCATTATTGTCTTACTTTGTCGCTTAATGTCTCTGGCTATGTATCTTGACAATACATTTTGACTTTCTATGCTAAGACCAGTTTTGGATTCATGGTAATAACTCGTATCGTGCAATGACACGTACGCTAGCACATAATAGATTCATATTGGATCCTTATGTAATTCAAACAAGCACCTAGACATATATAAACGTACACGCAGATGCTTACAACTCAACTCACACGGGGAGGGAGCTGTCCGTTGATCCGACCATGTGAGTGAAAGGTGGCAGTGAGCAAATTAGTGAAGAAATGCCTTCAGGGACTGTGCTGCTGCTACAAGTTTTCAGGCAATGAGTGTAAGGACTTTTGTTTGTATTCATTGAGGGTTTATTGCCCCATCTGACAGAAAATAGAGGGCACTTGATCATTGGCTCGACGATTTGCTATGAATAAATAGAGGGCTTCAATGATGAGTCCGGCGCACAGATTGTCTTCGGCATTGCAAGGAGGATTTCTTCTCCGAATACTTCATAGAAAATTTTGAACACAAGAATAGTGTCAGGCTCTGCAAAATAAGTCCAACATACTGTCGTAGAGAGAATAATATTTACACAAATCTAATCTGCTGATGTATTCCGTAGTGTGTCATCACACCACAGCCAAGACTTTATTCGAATCGTTTTTACTGTCCCATCTCAGCGCGTTTAGCGAGGCGGTTTCCTTGGCACGTCTTGTCGAAGCAGAGATCGTGTCCCCTTATTATGGGATTCTCATCAATACGGGTGTGGGTAACCCAACCGCGCCATTGATTACGGAGCTTGGCAGATAAGCGAGTTTTACCAGGCTGGTGGGGACACGTAGTTTTGTCCGCCCATATAAGGGGATAAGGATCCACCTTTTCACCCACGCCTTCTTCCTCCTTTGCTCTTCCATTTTCACGCACTCGAGCTCCAACGCCCATGTACGCATTCTCTTCCTCAACCTGCTCCAACCATGTCCGGAGCGGGAGGCAAGTGGATGGTCTCCTCCGTCACGGAGGGAGACGTCAAAAAGCTGAGGATAGCCGGATACCTACGTGACGACAACGCGCACCGGCTCCCAGATGAGGGGCAGCTCATCCCCACCCCCAGGCCCCATGAGAGGGTCGTGTTCCTTACCCATTTCCTTCGCGGACTGGGGTTCCCCCTCCATTCATTCGTCCGGGGGCTCATGTTCTACTACGGCCTGGACTTCCATGATCTGGCCCCGAATTTCATCCTCAACATTTCGGCGTTTATCATTGTGTGCGAGGCATTACTCTGCATCCGGCCCCACTTTGGCTTATGGCTGAAGACCTTTAATGTCAAGCCGAAGGTTGTGGGCGGCCGCCAGGCGGAGTGCGGAGGTGCCATGGTGGGCAAGATGCCCAACATCCTATGGCTCGAGGGCTCCTTCGTGGAGACCATAAAGGGGTGGCAATCGGGGTGGTTCTACAGCACCGAGCCGCGCGACCCTGTATGGGTCGCAGCCCCCGAGTTCCGATCCGGAGCCCCTATGCGGCTCACCTCCTGGAAAGAGAAGGGCCTGGCGTGGGGCAGTTCGGGAGAGGTTACTGGACTCTAAACATGTGTCCAGAACCTGTTGAGCAAGAAGCTCAAACTCGTCAACGTAGTCCAGGTTATGCTCATCCGCCGGATCCTCCCGTGTCAACAAGGGGCTTTCAACTTGTGGGAGTTCAATCCGGCCCAGTACCGAACTCTGAGCAGGCTCTTTGACACAACGTATGAAGATGCTTGGAAGGTGCTGTTCAAGGGCGCCGAGGCTCCCGCATCCGCTACCGAGGATCGCGGATTCAGCACGCAGCGTCAAGCCAACGCGGTAAGCTATTTTTACCTCTTACAGGATATTTGTATTTCATAGTTTGACTCTATGCGGGATCTAAACTCCTATACCTTTGACAGGATTGGCAGGAGACGTCCGGGCAGATCAGCTGTCCGGCTCCTTTGCCTAAAGACCCAGCAGACGCTCGCTTGGCAAAGCTGCTGGTTCCGGCACCTTACGTGGTGCCGGAGAAGAAGGCCAAGAAGAAGGCCACGGGAACCCGGAAGAGTTCCCGGCGCCCGGTGGAGTCGAACTCATCGTCCGATGACTCCGAGGCGCGCTCCTCCCACGAAGACGAGGAGGAGGAAAGAGAGGTTTCTTCCCCAGCAGGGGGAGAAAAGAAAAGGAAGGCCGCCCCAACTGGGGAAGCCGGAGGGTCCAAGAAAGGAAGGACCCTCCCTCCGGACTACTCCACCAACGGCTTCGACGGCGAAGAGGAGTGGCCGCACAGGGCCAAGCCCCTGGCAAAATCGTAAGTATCCGGATACCAAAATGACTCATGGCGTTCCTTTATTGCACAACTTAACCTTACACCGAATATAATTATGCAGTTCGCCTAAGGCCCGGCTCGACGTATCGTCGAGCGGTTCCTTGGATTCGTCGGATGTGAACAACACTTCACTTCCGGCCGCCTCCTCCCCTCGCCCTACGGACGACGGCGAGGTGTTGTCCCAAAAGGTTCCAAACCAAGGGGAGGTAGTTCTGGAGGCGCCACAAGGCGACCTCCCGGACTGCAGGCGCAAAGGGGACAAAAACCCCCAGGGCTCCAAGTCCGGCCCTGGGCCGGACACCGCACCGGAACCTTCAATGGTTCCGGAGTCCGGCAGGCGGCCCACTAGGAAGAAGGGCAAGCCTACGACGCCGGTGACCTCTGTCCAACCGGAGGCACCGGATAATTTGTTGGAGGTGCTTAACGGCGCCTTCATCGACGAGGAGCACCGCACTATTATGAGTGCGGTGATCCAGAAGGTTCAGTCCGCTAAAAGCGGGCTGACTGAAGCCTGTGTCAGCCTGCTAACAGGCTTTGAGATATGTGAAAAATATGTAAAAATATTACCGCATAGACAGTAGCCCCTGATGCTCTGTTTGGCGTTCGGAAAGAAAAGCCGAATAGAGGATCTAATAACATTCGTAGGAGTCTAATATAATTAAGTCAATATGCGTATGCAGGCTTCACTGCTGGCCTCTACCGCACTGACTGCGGAGGTGGATGCGCTGAAGCAGAGCCTCGAGCGGTCCGAGCAAGAGCTCGGCCTTGCCAAGAAGGAGCTCGAGGAAAAAGAAGGTAAGTAATACCTTGTGGAGTATATTAAAAAAGATGCAGTTGCAAAAAATGACAGGATCGCTATTGGTGTCCTAGGGGCCACGACTGAGGTGGCAACCCTTATGCAAGCGTTGTCCGAGGCCAAAAAGAGGGCGGCCACGGAGCGCACCGACACTACTCCACGGTAGAGCTTAGGTGACACACTTCTATGGGCAAAGATCAACTAATCTTCACAAACTATCTGTCAGCGTAGCTTTTAACTTTTGTCTTCGTATCAAGTGTCGGCAAAGGTATATCACTGTTGACATACTAAGTGTCGGCAACCACAAAACGACAATGTGTCTATCAGCAATTGCTTAATGACGTGCTATGTGTCGGCATATGTGTTGACCTTAACAGTTTTTCAGTCAACGTAGCTATGTATTTAGCAACCTAAAATGTGTCGACGTAGATAGGGTATACGTATTCAGATTAAGTGTCAATGTAGGTGGACACATGTCAATCGTCAAAAGGTTAGAAACCTGGCGCGAGGTTTCCGCGCGTGAGCGAAATTTTCGACTGTTCGTTGGAAAAAAAATCCTCAGTGGGAAATACCCTTCCCCAGTGTAAAATACCCCAAATCGAACCCATCCCTAACCCGTGCCTGCCACCGCCGCCGTCGCGCTCGATCCAATCCTCTGCCACCATCGCCGCTAGCCTCGCGCTCCACCCAGTCCTCAATCCCCCGTCCCGGAGCTCGCACTGCCCCGCCGCCGGCCTCGCGCTCCACCCCGTCCTCAATCCGCCGTACTCAATCCCCTGAGCTCCAGACCTAGATCGAGGCGCCGTCCTCGCGCTGTCCATCCAGTCGCCGTCCGCGCACAACCCCCCTCCCCCTGACGTCCAGCCGATGTCATCACCAATCCCCGTCCTGCGGCTGCCGGGGATCCATCTCCGGGCTCCCCCTGCTGCCGCACCTGCTGCTGCGGGGCTCCATATCCGGGCTCTTGCTGCCGCCGGAGCTCCATCTCCGGGTTGCCGCTGCTGTCGGCCCTGCTACTGTTCGACTTCTGCCCTGTGCTCCCGGGCTCCATCTCCAAGCTCATGAGATCCATCCCCAAGATCCGTCTGTCCACCGCCCCCAACCCCAATCCCATTCCACGTCCCCGAGTCCCCAACCCCATCCCTTACTCCCTTCCTTGGAGTCATAGCCTCCGACAACTCCGTCCATCATCGCCTTGCACCTCGGGCTGGAGGGAGTGGGCGTTGCTAGGTAAGCACTGATGGTGGGATCCCCAATTTGTTTTCTTTGTTCTTGTTTTTCCAACCGTGAGTACCACCATGTGTCTCTAGTAGATCGAACTGCTAGTTTGCTGTAACTTGAGAGTTGTACCATTGGTAGTTGCTGTGGAGTGGTTTGGACATGTTGTTGATCTGAAGCATAACCTGATCCTCCCGGCAAAAAAGAAAGAAAGAAGCATAACCTGATCCCTTCTCACTTAATCAGCACCTTTTTGTGTAAGAAGAGCATGTAGTATTACAGTTGTTATTAGTTGGATACGTATACTACTGACAAGCAAAGCAATCATACCTTGTTCTATTTTCTAATTCTTTGGCCCGATCGATGGCTAGATTGACATGGTACTTTAGTTCCTGAATTCTAAGCATGCAAGTTTCTGAATTCTAGGTCTGCATCAGCATCATGAGTTAATCAGATATATGTGTAACCAGCTATACTAACGATATTGCTATAATAAATAATAATTCTGGAGTACCACCTCTTTTTGTAGCTAGCATGTAGGCTATAAGCTCTCGTTGATGCTATAGATGGCCGAGTTGGTTTCAAAATTTTGGGTGAAAATTAGATTCTAACCCAGTTTGTAGCAGGTTTGATAGGTATATAACTCACTACAGAAACGTCAGTTGCACAATCAAAGGTCTGAAGTGAAATATTCTCATTGGAAAAATTTGCAACTATAAATTATCAAATTGTAAGCTTAAAGTTTCATCACTTAGCAGTATGATCTGTATTCCCATCCTATCTGCATTGTGGAATTATGTGTGCTCTATTATGCTTCTATTTGTTTCCTTGACTACAAAACAGGAATTGATTTGAATTCTTTCCACCGGTGTTTTTGTTAGATCTCACGACACTGCATCTGTTGTTGACAGAACGCACCACTTGTGGCTGCTATGTTTTCTCCCTCATACATGGCATCAATGGTGTGTCTGCCTGATCCTGCAACAAGTGTTCACTCTTTGATGAGTCTTCTAATCTGCAATTTATGCCTGGTCCATCTTCATGCTGCACATGGTACTTTGACATGGGCATCAGCCTGACAGGAATCCACTCCAATTTTATTCAAGCTTGCTAGGTTGCCAGACGATGGGTGCCGAAATTTCTTATATCTCATAAATTTGGAAGTCTTGAGAAGGTAATGATGCTTCCCTCATTTGTACTCCCTCTGTAAACTTTCATAAGACCGCTCTTTACAGCGGGCGTAGTATTTTGAATATTTGTCAGCTAGCCCGCTATCTTTACTTGCCCTCCCCAATTATATTTCTGCAATGATTGGCCATTTATCTCATACGTACTATCAACCAGATCATGCAGTTGTTCCAATATTCATGAAAATGCCCCTTTTAGCAGATAGTAACTCAAGTATATAGAAGATACAAGTAACCAAAGGGAGTTTTGGTTTCAGGTGTCGATCCTCCTTTTTCCGTACTTGCTGGTAGAATTTTCCTTTTTTTGGTTTCATATGGCATCTATCTTATATTTCTGGCAGCAGTTAAATTGAACTGGAGGCAGAAAACAAACTTGATACACTATAAATGTGTTTCTAGATTGTACCAACTCGCCGTTTTTTTGTGTATTGAAAATATCTTCTTAGTGTCAGAATCACCATTTGATGCACTAATACTTGCATCGCTTCCATTTTAGTACATTATTTGCTATCACGTATATTAATATAGTTGACGAAATCTTCTAGTTAATGCTAACATGTCTGCTTAAAATGGGAAAGATGGCTAATTTGTGGGTTGAGCATATTTATAACTAATTATAGCCTATCAATCCCATTCTGATTGTAAGCAGTAGGAAGATACAAGAAGTTCAATCATAATAATGATGATCTAGTTCAAGAATAAGGCAGTACTTAAATCTTAATAATGTCCGTACATGGTACTTTTGTGAGATATTTGTGTTTGTTCTGGTGATGGCCTAATATTACCTGAAAATCATTTGTGCATTTGAAAAGTTCATACAATAAACTTACCAAGGACATAACTTGCAGTCCCTTGGCTTACTTTCTAATTTGATTTAGGATCAGCCGAGTTATCTATATTATTAAACATAGTTTTCGTCTTCACAGGGTGGTTGATACATGTCTTCACACTTTTCAGAGCAACGTGCAGTGGAAGAAGCAGCCTATGAACTGAAATAGTTTGCATAAGAAACATGCGATGCGAGTATGTTATCATTTGATTTACACATAATATGTACAACCCATGAACCATTTTCCATAGTTCTCTTGTGGAACCCTTTTCAATTTTGATGAACACACAAATGCTCCAAGACTGATTTTCCTGTCATTTAGCTAGTTTATCGATCAGATAATATTAAACTAAGAACACTAGTACATGGATTAACTATCGTACGTCAGAGTAAACCAAATGGCAAGCGAGGAAAATGTGTCACACATAACACTTCAGTGTATCTGAAATTGTAAAACCTATTTGTGAAATTATAGCATCACTAGATAACATTTTGTGTCTTGTATATAAAAATGAACTCCACATACTGCAGTTTTAAAATTAAAAATATGAAATCACATGACGTAATCTGATGCTCATATAGATTGCTTAGTAGTTAGCATACATCTATCAGTTTGGTGTTAACACTTTGATTGTCACAATCTAAAGATCACATGGCATATACAGAACTTCACATACTGCAGTTTTTTTTTTGGTCTGAAGCTATACATTTTAATTCTAGTTCATTAGACAACATACGACTACATTTGATTTTGACATTTATTTTCAAACTTTGAAGTGCACAAAATCGTTGGAGTGAACATATGAGAATTTGACCATTCATTTTCAGGTACTCAACCATCTACTGCGCATGGATGTGATACTTCGGAGTGTTCGGCAGCATTTGGCTGTTTGCAGTATTTTGGATCAGCCAACTTGCGATCATGAATCTTATGTCTGTTCTGGACCATTTGGTGCTTCAAGTGATTTGGAGCATATATCTTGTGCTCATGGGTGTGACTTTGTTCTGGACCATTTAGTGTCTGAACTCCTTTAGAACAACAAATAGTGGTCCTTTTATGTGGCTTGTGTTTTCTAGATGGTGGTCCAAATGGCCAAACTTTGCTTTGTCAAGATTGTCCTGTTTTTGAACTTATGATCAATATATGTATGTTTGTGAACATATTATCAATGCTTGTGCAATATGTGTTCATCTTGATCCTGTTTGTGTATAACATTTGAGCATTGTATAATATTTCAATCTGAGCAGCATCCAATTGTTGTTTTGGCTGCGCACCATCTTATCAACAATTTATTTGTTGGGAAAAACATTCCAATAGAGAAACTATCAACAAAGGTACACCTCTAGCCATGTAGAAAAAGTGTAGGTAGAAGTACACCCATAGCTAGACAAACCATGTGTCAGCAATGCTAAAGACCTTGCTAGACATACTAAGTGTCGGCATAGGTAGGGTGTACGCTGACTTACCATCTGTCGGCATAGGTAGGGTGTACATGGACAGACCATGCGTCGGCGTATGTGGGGTGTACATAGACAGACCATGTGTCGGCGTAGATAGGGTGTATGCCAACTAGAAAAGTGTCGGCAAGTGAACTTCTGTCGGCAATACCTTTGCCCACAGCAAGTCCTCCGACACTTTTATCTTCTGTCAGCATATGTGTTAGCTTCAAGTTATGTGTCGGCAAAGGTACCATATGCCAACAGATAGATGTGTCGCCAAAACTTGACCGTGGTGTAGTGCGAGCGGGAAAAGCATGAGGCGCGGGTTGGCGAGGTGCAACAAGAGCTCTAGGCTCTCGTGAAAAAACACGAGAGTTTGGAGCTTGACTCAAAGACGCGACAGTCCGAGCTCGCGACGGCCCTCGAAAGCGCCAAGTCTGCCAAGGCTGAAGCCCAAAAAGCCCTCCAAGAAATTGAGGCGATGAAGAAGATAGAGGCGGGTAAGGCATTCTTTATGCAAAGCAAGCACGTGAAAGCGAATTACTTGTTACTTACCCGAGTCCGGAGCTCTCCAGGAGCATTCGCAGATTTGCCCCGCAGCGTATCAGATGCCGCCACCTTCTACCGGGCTGAGGAGGGGAGCTCAACAGAGAAGGTGTTCTGGTCTCAGTATACTGAGGCCGGACACCCGGTGCCCTTGAGCGACCAGCTGAAGCAACTGGTCGAGCTCCATAAGGTGGACGAACAGGCCATGAAGGGCCTCATAGTTCGGCTGTCGCCTGGAGAGGCTCTGCCTGGGAGCTACTTTGGGCTGGTAAGGCGGCTGGTGGATGCTTGTCCGTGGCTTGAAGTTATCAAGCGCTCCGCCTGCATCGAGGGCACCCGTAGGGCGCTTGCCCGTGCTAAAGTGCACTGGGGCAAGATGGACGCGGAGAAGCTGGTGAAGGACGGGCCACCGCCGGGCAAGCAGCATCGCCACCCTGAGATGTACTATGAGGGTGTCCTGAAGGGTGCCCGCCTTGTGGCGGATGAATGTGCCAGAGATGTAATATTTGAATAAACTTGCTTGCGTTATCCTGTACGCTGAAAACTTGTTCATATGCGTTATGCAACGCTTGTTTAATTTAAAATATTACCTTCTATGCGGCCTTTTATTAAATTTGAGAGATGGCGAGTCGTCGGCTTCTGCCCCCATGCCACGAGTGCTAGGGTGTTCGGGATAAACCTGAGCACTCTTTTTCCCATTCTTGGGTCCTTCGAGGGAGGTGCTCAGCACAACGAACAAGGCAATCGTACTATAATGCGTTATCACTCTCACTTAGCCAGAGAATTCTATAATTTTAAATTTCAGCGAAGCCCCTAGTGTTCGCAAGGCCAAGTTCGGGGCGCTATACACGCCTAGGCCGGACAAAGCCGACTCCTCGCTCTGAGCGGCATAAGTCTTTAGGGACTCGAAACCTCCCGAACAGCGACCAGCTCTCACCCTATCATGACAGTCAGTTTTAGCTTTCTCTACTGAGGTGCTTAGCCCAGCTCAACTGGGGCACAATCGCAGTAGTTCTCCCGGCGCTACCTTAGCCGATATAGCGGAACGTAAGGTACCAAAACATGGGAGCCGGGCAAACCCAACTATTGACCAAAGACATGATTCGGAGCTGATGCATATAATGCTATAAGTTCGGAGGGCCGCACTTGTGAAAGTGTTCGGACTTCTGACGCCGTATTATGGGGTGCTTGAGCCCCTGGCGTATTGACCGTACCAAAGTGTATGGGTGCTAAATGTCATAACTGAACATATGTATTGAAAAGGAAATGAATAGAGAATGCAATAATAAGCTGTAGCTAAGCATTGTTTATTTTAAACGGCTGCTGCAAAAGCAGAACGATACAAATAGTGCGGTAAGCATGAGATGGGACTATTTAACATGTCCCCTCCAGGGGCAGGCTGCGGAATGGCATGTAAAACTGGTATACTGCTCGTTATAGAGACCATCTGGGAGTTCCATAGTGCGGCGTAGCTTTCTGCTTCCCTGGTTGTTGTATCGTTTGTGCGGCAATCGTACTGCCGACCCGGTCCTCCGGAGGGTGGAGTCCTGAAAGTAAGAAAAAATGACAAAATCGGCAACCCCTTGTGCGGTTAAGCCGCGTTTCGGGCGTGCCATGATGGTGCCCCTCCCCCTGTGCCCATGGTATTTTCAGAGCGTAATTATGTGGGGTCTTGCGCATCCGGTTGCACACCAAGGCGGTCATCCGCAAGCGGTTCGTGGGAGCTTACGATGGTGGTTGGGTTGCGGCGTTTGGTCGCAATCTGAAGCTTGTGATCATGAACCTCTTCTCCACCGTCGTGGTGCCGCTCCCTTCGACAAATTCAATATTCAAGGACATGATGGCTGCATATTATGACTGGAGAGACATAATCCGCAAGGTTGTCTTCTCGGAATCACCCACCACAACTAGTTGCATCCTCGCTGCCATCACCCTGCAATATGGTCTCGCCCTTTGTAGGGTTGGTTGCCCAAATGGCGGGTGGACGGTACAACAATTAGATGGGGTGAGGCTTTCAGACATTTTATTCCACCATGGACATCTCTATGGCATCAGCCAACTGGGTGACCTTGTCAACTTTGAAATAGGGGTGAACAAAGATGGCGGGCCAATGGTCATCGGCGAACCCGACGAGCTGCTGATCCGAATGCCTAGAGGCTCTGACGGATTCTCGGACTGCATTGTTGAGCTACACGACAAGCTGGTGGCGGTGATGAGGACCTTTCCGTCGCGCAACTGCGAGCCTTTCTTCAAGTTGTTTGAGCTTGCTGAAGAATCAAACACAAACTATACTCACAAGTGGCAGGAGGTAACGAGTTTGGGTGATTGTGCCTTGTTTTTTGGGAAAATGTGGTCCAAGGCAGTGTATGTGCCCGCGTTTGGTCGTGGTGGGGTGCAGCGAAATTTCATCTATGCAGATGATGTGACATACTTGATGAGTCTGGACGGCCATGGCACCCGTGTGTATTCCATGGAAGACGAAAACGGTGACAATGTCGCGCAGAAGATCAAATCAGTGGGGTCTTATGTAGTTGGTTACCCTCCATGTGGCATGTGGGTTCTCCCTCCTGATTTCTAAACTATTGAGAATAATCCACTGTGGCACTTCTAGGTTTAGTTCGAGTCTATAAAGTATGAATGTCAACCTTTATCATATATTGGACCATCCAGATTCTAAAATCTGCAATGTACTACTGGAATTTGTCCAGCTCTTTTTTGTTTTTTAAAATGGGCAAAGAAATATATGTGACAATCTGATCCTACTTGGGGATGACGCGGAGGTACGGCGTCCTTCCCTTTCATGAAGGTTTCTTGGACTGGGAGATCGTTTGTCGTGTTGGGATGTGTTGGTGGCTGTCGTGGCGGAGTTTTCTTGAGTTTCGATGATGTAGTTGTGCCGACCTTTCTCAGTGTTGAATTGGTTCATGTTCCTTTGGTGTGATGCTTGTCTTCTGCGTTGTCATGCCATAACAATGGCGGGTCTCTTCTAGAGTTCAATGTGCTTTGTCCAATGATGGTGTCCCTCTCCTGTTACTCCTGGTTGACACGTGTTCATTCAGGTTCTTGGGGAACCCCTTTGCCTGCCGACGGTGTGACACCCTTTCAATCCAGAACTAGAAGGATGTGGCCTCACTAGTGTAGAAAATGCTAGCCACGTCTTTAATTGGTGGTGCCTCAATTTTCATCCACGCGTGTTGACATATTTGGTACACCACCACTATGTCATTACTGGTGGCGTGTCGCCTAAAATCCACGCCACTACTATTTATACTTGTATCGTGCACTAACTCGTGTACTCTATCCCGTATATACCCTACTAGGAGAAAGGCTACTAGCAGCGCGGGTAAAATAACTACTAGCAGCGCGGGTACCCGCGCTCCTAGTATCGCGCTACAGCTAATAGTTAGTAGTAGCGTGGGTTAAACCCGCACTACTGCTATTACGTACACGCGTTACTACTAATGAAATAGTAGTAGCGTGGGTAAACAACCAACGCTACTAGTATCCTATATACTAGTAGCGCTCAGTTTCCTTCCCACGCTACTACTAACTTATTAGGAATTAAAAAAATAAACCAGCACACATCATTACAAATACAAGATTTATAATAAACCAGCATTAGAGCACATCCGGTAAGAGCATACATAATTGACATGGACTCCTATTTCATGGTTAAGTGGACACCGAAGCCAATAAATGAGCCAAAACCCCATCATTATGCATTGGTACTCACGATTGACCACTTCAAAGAACATGCAAGTATATATGTCATTAACAATTGCAAACATAAGTTTCTTTCTACTATAGTTGTTGTATCTACTATCACACAGTTCCTCATTCTACCTGTTCTCACTCCAATAATAAGAAAAATGAATAGGAAAAATAGAGATAATCTGCCGCAATTGCACTTCTGTGTCATGGATCAACATCTCATTATCCTGCAGCAATGGAAATTTGCCCCAAAATTACCTTTTGCAACTCTTCAAATCTCTTCGTTGAAGCAGACAGTGAGGTCTTAACCTACAAACAAAAATTGTCCCATAAGCATTGCAGACTTCAATCATGGGAGAATATAAGACTGTACAAGGCATATACAAAAAATGGAACCAACCTTTAAAAGTTCATCTTGTAGCTCCCTATTTTTGGCCAATTCAGCGTCATATTGTGCGCATCTGCGATAACCTCGAGGTAAGATCTCTGCACAAACCTTCCCACTCTGTTGCTATCTTCTACCTATGAATGAAAGTAGACCTTACTTGTCAGAGAAGCAAATGTGAAAGTTGATTACAACATGTATGCTAAGTCGCTAACCCATAGAGACAACTAGACCAAATGTGAAAGTTTCCATGTTGCCAAGGAAGTATATGAGCACCCCTCGAAACATCAATTAGCATACATATACATCTCAAATCATATGTAGTATGTGTCTAGTCATCCTACGATTGCCTGAGCTTAGAACTTCATTTCTTATAAAAGCTTTAGACATGTTCAGGAAACACATGTAGGAGATGACAAGTGTACAGATCACCCATTTTTATAGGTTCAAAGACAGATAACAAAAATTAACTAGAAAGAGTTAGATGACAGCGAAGCTTAAAGCTGCAGTAAGAAACATGTATTAGACCCCACAAGGCTGCAACCCCTGTCACTGCACTGTCCGCACCACACAAAAGCTAAACTCTGCAGGTTAAACTCAGATCAGGGAGAATGAAGTAATGAATTGGCAGAGATCCATCTCTTAGCATTACCTGATCATCAAGCATCTTTGAGAAATCCTTGAGAACACGGCGACGGTCTTTCTCTCCCAGTTGGAGCTGCTGCCCATATTGTTTTAGTTTCTTCTTCATCAGCTTGTAGTTTATATAGTAACTGTAAACATTGAATTAGCAATGCAACGTTAAAAAATTGGTAGCCAAGGCCAAGTGTGCAATTTTTTACACCAATTAGATGGGCACTCAATTGCAATGTTCAATTATTGCAATGTTTCTTTATCTTCTTGTTCAGTAAACATGGTAAGAAATCGAGATAAGTTTCATCAGAAGCAGTTGACAGAATATTTGGAGAACTCAATGATACAGGTTAGTACAAGGTGGGAAAAAAACCTGAATCATACCCTCTCCACTCTGGAACTTGGCCGGCCGTCAACTTTTTCCAAAACCTAACCATCTTGACTTGAATATGTTAATCTGCCAAGAAATATAAAGACATGTCAGTAGCACAACCAGAGAAACCAGATTTTAGTGTAATTGCTGAGATGCAAGTGCAACAAAATGCAAGAAGCTGTTAAGGCACCACTCTGCTTAGTATATCCCAGGTGCTTTCTACAATCATATGGCGCAGACACATCAACAAGGAAGTGGCCATGGAAAGTTCAAAGAAGTTGTGGACATTTTAAGTGGAACAAACGACAAACTCGTAAGGCGACTAAGGAATGGACGCGCAAATAAGAAATCCCCAACATGTACGCCCCTGCAAAATTATATAGCCTCTCAGTTCTTGCTATGGATTCTTCAGTCCTTTTCCACAGGCCTAACATATATAATCCATATATAACCAATCACAGAAGGATGACCACATGTCACAGTCCCAGAAACTGCTATAAAATACAAGTAGGCGCAAACGTCTATTTTCACTTACTAATTGAAGTTTCTATCAGACAATCGTGGAAGTGATCAACAACTGTTTATCTTTCTACATCAATTTGGACAGTTAACAGTAAGCAAAGATAGCATTATAATCCCAGCCAACTACGTATATAACTAGAAAAAATGATGAAACCAAGAAGACTGTCCAACCAATTGACTACAATTATTGAGGAGCTGCATGGAGAATCCTAGATTAAAATCGGCTTTGCAATCTAGGCTTGATCGAAACTGAAACTGAAATCGGCCTTGCAATCTAGGCTCCTCCACCTTTCACAGCGGTGGAGCAAACTGAAACTGAAATCGGCCTTGCAATCTACTACAAACTCTCTACAGAATTCGTATTGAAACTTTTTTTTAAAACAGCCTCTACAATGCCGTAAACTGGCATACGAAAACAATGCGCTCAGGATACTAACTTTCGGGACAGCAAACTAAAACAATGGCTGCTCTCAATCCATACATCCAAACGACGCAAATAAATACTCTACCGAAAGCTTGGAACTTTCTTTACAGATTTCATATAGAGGCAACTCGAAATTCTGAGAATAACTAACTCGTTTTTCACCTAGAAGCTGGCTGTCCAGATTTGACAGTGCAGTTTTTAACTGAACCAGATTCAGTTTACAACCAGAGATACCCAACGCTCCAGATTTTTACTAGAAGGCAATCAACACCTCGCAACATCAGGGATGGTCTATATCCCTAACTGATTTGGCTAAGCAAAGGAACTAACATAGAGAAGGTCCGACCAGGCACCAAAACCAAATAAGTATAAGCACTGAAATCACCAACGAATTTGCAAATTGGTTCAGGAATCCATCTCCAATTATCAAATCTAATTCTAATCTATGAGCTGCTGCCACAGATCCCTAGTTCTTAGTTCTTACCTAGCCAGCACCATAGAGAAGAGGGCTGATACGTACCGCTGGTGCTCACCTCAGACGAGAAGAAGCAGGAAAAGGGACGGACATTTCAGAACGAAACAATCAAACAAAAGCAAAATGCCCCGCTCCCCCGCTAGCGGCGACTAGGGTTCCTCCTCCCGCTCCCCCTTCCCGCCGCCGCCGGCCGCGCGTCGCGCCTCTCCTCCCCCTCCCCCCCTCCTCCTCCCGCTCCCTCTCCGCTCGCCCCCCCCCCTCCCCCCCCCCCCTCCCCCCCCCCCCCCCGCGGGCGTCGGGCGGACCCCGGATCCGCTTCTCCTCCGGCCCACCTCCCCGTCCTTCTTCCCCCGTCGCCGCCAGCGAGGTCCGCCGGGCCCTGCCCGCGTCGCGCCGGCGCCGGCGGGCCGTTCTTTCCCCGCGCGCACTTGGGGAGGCGCGGGGGCCTCCTCAAGGCGGTGGTGCTTCTCGGCCTGCAGCAGTGCGGCTCGATGGCGGGCCTCGGGGTCCTCAGTGCGGCGGCGCGGCCGTTGGTCGCAGGACGGCGTGGCGGTGCTGGTGGCCGGCGGCGCCTGGGCGGCCCAGATCTGGGCCCTTTCGGGCTCCATCTGGGCTTGGGTGGGCCGGCGGCTTGGTGCGCGGCGACGTTGTTCCCTGGTTGGTGGCGAGGAGGAGGTGGCTATGGGCGGTGGCGGCTTCGTCGGCCGGCGAGCTACAGCGTGACGTCAGGGGCTGTTCGGATCCCTTTGGGTCCGACCGGGCCTCGGCGCCTGGCAGGCCCCTTGTCCGTGCATCCGGTCGGCTCCGCGGCGGCGGTGGTTGTCCCCTCACGTTCGCGGTGTTGCGGATGCCCCCGTGGCCTCTAGCTCTTCTCCCGTCCTCTAGGTCTCGTGCCGGTGATCTCAGGGAGACGACGAAGTTGATTCGATGACCGTGGTGGCACATGTTGGTGGGCGGTGTGATGGGCGGTGCACTATGATTCGTCTGGGGTGGTGGTGGGAGTTTGGGTTGGGAGAAATCTCCAGCGGCTCGTCTGGCCCCGACGCGGCGACGCCTGTGGGTGCCGCCGGACCTTCTTGAAGGGCGTCGGGTACACCCTCCCCCCACTGCCCTCCGCATACCGGGGGAAACCCTAGTACTAGTCTGGGTAACAGCGGCGTCGTCGTCGTCTCCTTCTTGAAGGTGTTGCTTGGTATGCGGCGCTTCAGGGTGCTGGGAGCGTGGTGGTACTTCTCTGAAGGGTGCAGCGGTCGCCGGTCGTCTTCATTCGTTGATCTGCCGTTATTGGAATTAGTTTCTCTTTCTTTTTTCTCTGTTTTTCTTTGGGCTTGTTTGTGCTGCGGCCCCAGCCCCTATCGATGGATGTATCGGTGGTTGCTTTGTAATAGAAAGCGGGGGAAACCCTTTTTCGTAGAAGCAGGAAAAGGTGTGGCGCGGCCAGCGCCATGGATTCTCACAATGAAGTGCAAAAAATATTCAGTGAGCTGCAAAAGAATTGAAAGGAGCTTCAAACAGGGGGAGGCGGAGCCAAACATTGAACTACACCAGGGAACCATAGTGCAGGCATGCGAAGGGGATGCGGACTGCACGCACGGCCAATGATGCACGCACTGCTACCTGCTAAACGACCGTGGCAGCTCCTGGAAGCCAAATCTGAGGGCAACGCGGCACGCTGGTCCAGCGGCGGTGCGGAGGAGGTGGGGAGGGGGAGGCTGGTGAAGCTGCAGTGCGCTAGGAGGCAACCAGGGTCGGAGCTGTGGGAGGTCACCGGCAATGGGTGGCCGTGGTGCGCCATACCAGGTGTTGCGGTGGTACTCCGTGGCTGGGCGGCGAGAGCATCAGAAACTGGAGGGAGGATGGAGGAACCGGGGGTGGATTTGTGGTCATGGGGGGAGGGGGTGCTCGCTCAGGCTCACCGGAGAGGAGGAAGGGAGCCGACTGCTCTCCTTCCTCGGGCCTGCCTGGATCGAGCATCGCCATGGGGCGGATCTCGCGCGTGAACGTGGGACGCAGCGGGTGGGTCGCGGCGGCCTGAGCTAGGGCTTCAGGCGCCGAGAGAGGCAGCGGCTCTGTCCATGGCAGTGGTTGCTGGTGAGGTGGGGGGTGCCGGCGGTGGGGTTGGGGGAGAGGAGGTCGTCGGCGTTGGCGGCAGCGATGGGGTTGGTTGGGGGAATCATGGGGAGTGGAGTAGAAACAAAGAGACAAAGGCGGAGGAGGGGTGAGAGGCGGAGGTGGCGGCAGCAAGGAGATCACTTAGCAGTAGCGTTGGGTTTATACCCCACGCTAACCCAACACTACTACTATGGCATGTCCCGGGTGCACGGTGGAGACCACTTAGTAGTAGAGTGGGTTTATAACCCGCGCTACTATTATGGCTGGTCTCGAGAGGCACGGTGGAAATCACTTAGTAGTAGCGCGGGTTTATAACCCTCGCTACTACTATCAACTTAGTAGCAGCGGGGGTTATAAACCCGCGCTACTAGTAAGTAGCAGTAGTGAGGGGTGTAAACCTACGCTACTAATAAGCGTCTGCCTATAAGCTTTTCCCTAGTAGTAATAGATTTGCATTGCATCATTGGGTAATTCAAACAAGCATACAGATACAAGGCATATACAAATATATATGTCATAACTGTAGGTTGTGTAGTAACACTGGTCGTGATTGGAACACAAGCATGTCATCATCGACTCTGATCCGACTGTGTAGCCAAAATGCCTATACCCGAAAATTAGCATTGAGCTACATGCCACATTTCTAAAGGTTAATGTTTTCCCCTATTGGGTATTACATATCTTATACATTTTGTTCGATCATCATGCTATCAAGTTTGGCTCTTTTAGTTCAATATAGACAGCTTTGTTGCATGTTACAGTCGACACATATCAGGTAATATATAAATATATTTTGGAGGCTATGTGTAATCGGCCATAGTAAAAAATATGGAGCCAAATTTAGAAAGAAAAACGGGTGGCTGTTTACGAAAGATTAAACATGTAGGTTGATTTAGCTCCGGTATATGTCTTACTTTGGCAAACTCATTACTTTGATATATCAAACATTCATAGCCAATTAATAACAAGTTATCCAAACGATATTCTTTTGTATGTATTTATCAGTTCCCAATTAAATTGTGCGCCCAATTAATTTCTCGTGTCTATATAAGCATTGGCAAACGGGACATAGCTGTAAAAATAGCCAGTGCAAACTAATAGCCAACTACTAGTGGTGGGGCTTATGAAGAATACAAGGGCATTGTGCTTGCTAGCTCTTATCATCATCTCCGCCACTTTCTTGTCCTGCCAAGCAGCAGGTATGTAGGAGCATACATAAATATTTTCTCCCTATGTATTCATTAGTTTCTTTTGTTTGTCTGCCTCTTCTATTTTTTAAAATCAAACCATACATCAATTTTAACCGCGTCGGAATGTTGTGTCTGATCTGCAGGTACAGTGGACCTTGGACCTATTCTTGGTTGTGTAAAGATGAAAAAAGTCTGCTCAGTTAATGAGAAGTGCTTGCGGGAATGTGCTTCCCGTGGTTGGAATACCCATAGATGCATTTGCACCCACACTGGCCATTGTTGTCACTACCCGGAGGCAATGGAACGAAATTGATAGTAGTAGTAGTATGCTATATTGTTGTCAGCCATGTCCTCTTGCTTTGCAAGGTGAATGTTAATCATCTATACCACCACTGATATAATAGATGCGACAGATTTAATAAACTTCAAAGCTATGTAGTTGAATTATATTTACGAAGAGACTATTCGGTCCATGAGTTCTTTTTTTGCTATTCTTCTGTTACGTGAAATTTTATTTTGTTTCAGTTGATTTTTTTTCCCTATGGCCTTCCAGCCCACATACAAAGTAACTAACGTGAAACACACAAGCAGCTAAACTGATTCTGCTAATAAAACTTTTGATTTTATTCCTAGTGTATAAGGTACTACGGTCAACATTTTACAACTGCAAAAAAGGTCAACCTTCTAATATGAGCTTCACTACATAGCAGATGGGATACGGCGCGACAAATGCAATGCTGTTCACCCGTACACATGACATCAGCGCATGGATTACTAATGTGTGGTGGCTAAATTTCATGTTTTGATCCTTTTTTGATACTTAATCGAGATCTGACCCTAGTCTGAAAAAAATTCAGGATCTGACCCTTTTGCTACCGCCATGGTACATGGCGGTAGGGTCTAACAGCCTACCGCCAAGGTCCCTGGCGGTAGGGTTACATGCCCTACCGCAAATTCCTGCTAAGTGTTGAACACAGTGCATGCTCGTACCTACCGCCGAGCACCTTGGCGGTAGGGTTATACAGGCTACCGCCAGCCTGTTTGGCGGTAGGGTTATACAGGCTACCGCCAGCCTGTTTGGCGGTAGGGTTGTTTCTTACCGCCAAGGTCTCTGGCGGTAGGCTGTTACACCCTACCGCCATGGACCATGGCGGTAGCAAAAGGGTCAGATCTCGAAATTTTTTCAAACTAGGATCAGATCTCGATTAAGTATCAGAAAAGGGTCAAAACACGAAATTTTGCCATGTGTGGTCTGTGGTTGGCTGATTGTGAGAGTGGAGCACGTCGCTCCGTAACACCGGGTTGTGACGTTCGCTCGCTAGATTTCTCCTTGAATATATTTTTATAGGCAGATCACCATTAGTGGAAAAAACATGCAAAAAATAGAGTACTAGCATGAATGCACGTGTTTGGCAATACTCCTTTTCAGTGTGTAAGGAGTAGAGCTTCCACCATTTTTCCCGGTCACTGTTTTCAGTAAAAAATCAATGGGTATAATGAGGAAAAATATAAAATTTGACTGGAGATGGGAGGTAGGGGGCTAGCAGGGGCCACGGCCGACATCCAGAATTTTCCATTACACCAATGACTAGTTACTGTTAGAAGAGATAGAGAGGGATTGTTGCGGAATATGATGGATGTATTATTGAGTCTCGAGAAGGAGTATATATTGAGTACAAGACATGGAGGGCAAGACGACTCTCCTAGAGATAAGGTAGGAGACGGATTACTAATCCTAAACTACCAAACATATGTAACCAAAATATATCTCTAACATGGCCCCGC